>NC_138866.1:162951968-163566668 GCF_965194805.1 Balaenoptera borealis | reverse complement strand
ATTATTGCTGTGTAGCAGGAGAACATAATTTATGGTAACCTTTTCCAACACATTCTTGAATCCCCAGATGTCAATCCGTATCTCACATTCTTTGTTATCTGTTCCTGTAATTCAAATCTCTTTTTTTTTTCTTCCACCAGCATTCTATTTATAAGCCTTTCTATCAATACCTCATTGTGTTTTGGGCATATCTTTTTTACTCTGCAGCTCCCACTCAAAAACAATTTTGTTTCTCCCTCAGATATTTGGAACTTTTAAGTATTCTGTAGTATCAGCTAGTTAATGTTTCCCAGAGGAGATAAAAAATAGTACTGAAGGGAACAATATGGCACCAAAAGATGAATATTCTTATTATTCTGGGGTAGCACTGCCTCTGTTAAGAGACTACTTATGTTTACCCTCTCTTAAAGATGCTGCCTCTTCAAGGTGGGGGGAAAAGATTATTCTAGGTTACAGGTTTTCTTTTTATCCTAATCCCAAAGCTATGCAAGAGCCAGAGGTTCTAAGGCCAATAACAAATGTGACACAATGAAACATTTATTTTAAGTAACCATTTAACAACCTATATTGATCTTTGAGCATCTATGCAGACCAAGCCAAAATGAGGCTTCCGTTCCCTCTTTACCACAGAGCCTCCATCCCATGGAGAAAAGCAATGAGGTGAAGAGCACTGAAAGTAAGTAAAACAGCTCTTACATGCATGTTTCTTCACAAATTCAGATTACATATTTTCAGCCTTCTTGAACCCCAAACCCAAAATCCATGACACTCTCCTGAAGCATTTTGTTGGGATTTGAATTCTCCCAGTTGCCCAGTTTGAAATTCCAAGAACCTAGAGGAAACTTGTTATCCCCTTACAACACTCATTTGTTCTTTCATATATTTGTTTCTTCAGTCATTTAGTAAACTAAAATGTATATCCTACGATGTACAGAGAACCAGCAGGCATTTTGAAGTTTTCAAAAGGAGGAAAAATAATTCCTATGTCCTAGACCTGGAGATTATAAAGTAGCTGAAGAAGCAAGACATATATAAGATAAATAGCTAATGAATATAAAAGTTATTAACCTTAACAACATATAAAATACCGAGTATTGGAATGATCAGTGTAGAATGAAATTATTCTCAGTTTTGATAGGAAGAATTAATATAAAGATTTGAATACCTAAAGAGTGTCTGGACACATGGAAGGACCAAATATATGCACAAATCATGAGCCACCTAAGTTATTCTAGTGAAAAGCACAAAGGCAATGAAAGAACATCCAGAGAGAAATATCTGGTTAAGACAATTGTATTTTGTGGTTAGAGTATGCTCGATGGTACTTTGCCCACTTTGTAAATCAATATTCCACTGGAAATAGTCTTGTAGGGCAAACCCCAGATACACGCTCACATTGGATTATTTCTCTCATGTATGAAAATCGAAGACCTCATGAAAGTTGATAAATTGATTTGTTGAGAACAGTTGAACACAAATTTCATGATAAGAACAACATACAGATTTTTATTCCTACTGGAAACACCTGAAGAGTTGACCACGTGATTTTTCCACCTTCAGTTCCTCTCGACTAAGAAAAAAATAACCCACAGCCATGGAGGCTCAGTGAATAGATGTAGTTCAGTCTAGATATTCTTCTGTGTGTCCTACGATATTGTCATCATTCACTTTTGGCCCAAGGCAGTTTTCTTCTTGCTTCAGGGCCCCTGTTTTAGTCTTTGCTTATGTACTTGCTCCAAGTACAGTATTCTGCCTCTAAGTTTCTCTCTGCTGTGATTGGAGACCTTTGCTTTGATGGTTGCCTTCTCCTGGTGTGATTAATGTTTTCCTTGTTGCTACGGTAATGGGAGTGGGTTTGTAAACCCCTTTGGGGATAGAACAGCCTCTTCCGGTTTGGTTTCTAAAATGAAAACATATCTCTCATCCAGATATGCTTAAGCAGCACTATATTTTCTGTACAACACAAACATTCCACCAGCAAGAGTAACTCCAGTGTTGGTTTATTTACTTTATGTAGGTTATTCAGGATAATGTAGTACATGTCGCATAAGAAACTGTTAGGAGGAAGAGGAATGAGAGAAAGGATCAGAGTGGATAGAATTGGGTGAGACAGAGAAAGCGTCCTGAATTTTGTGTCAAGTTTTATAGTTCAGTGGAGGGAGCGCCAATGGTTAATCCAGATAAGGGAAATAGCGTGGTAAGGGCACAATGGTGGACTATACAAGGCATCCCAGGAAAATCAGGCAATTTAACAAAAGGAGAGTATTACTGTGGTGCTATCAAGTTTTCATCGTGAGTCAAAGTAGGCTCACCAAGCAACCACATCCCAACAGTTATGGAGCACCAAGTAGGAGAGAACCACTGGGCTAAATGCTTTGTATGTATGAGCTCATTTCACTTTCAGAACCCTGAGGAGTAGGCCCTTTTCTTATTTACATTGTACAGATGAGGAACCCAGACCTATGGTGTTGAAACAATTAGCTCAAGGTCACACGTTCATAAGTAGCAGACCCAGAATGCAAACTCACATAGTTTGACTCAGGGGAGACCACGTGCTGGTTTTGAAGATGCACAGCCTCCCTTGCCTATCCACATGAATTCATAGTTAATAAGACATTGACTAGTTAATTAAGAGCATCGAAGCCTTTTCTGGGGTTGATTTCTTCTTTCACGAGTGTATACAATGTCAAAAAATGGCCTGAAAAAGCAAATACTTGTGTTTATCACGCATCTTGCTAAAGAAAAGAACCTAAAAATCAATCTGGGTAGTCTCTCCCACCATGTTAACCACAAACTTTAAAGAAAGGGGCGATGGGTAGGAAATTTTCAGTTAGCTATATATGTAGTCATCTGACCCTTCCAAGTCCTTTAACTTCTCTTACAGCTTGAAGCCCCTGATTTGGTCTCTATCTCCCTATAGGAATGAGACAGGGCTTTACTTTTTAAGCATGTGAAAGCTAAAATACTTTATTAATCAGAATATTCTATTCCTTGTTTAATCTGAGCCTTATTTAGAGATTTAAATTTATATTACAGATAGATTTTATCTGTATACTGCAGGATGTTTGCATATTTTATTTACAATCAATATATAATCAATATAAGCAATGAAAAATGCAAGTGTATGTACTCATAATGATCTATTTCCTGCTATTATTTCATTGGATTGTAGATTCCTTAATAAAGAGAATCCCAAATCTCTTTGGTACAGATTACTTCCTTAAAGAATAATATATAGTTGCATAAAACTCTTGGACACTCATGGAATTGTAAGGCAATGCAGATAAGGCATAAAATCCCTTCCAAGAATCCCAAAATTTAGTCATAAGATTTAATCTAGTGACATCCAGAAAAACAAAAAAACAAAAAAACCAAGGGGCCTCAATAAACACTAAACTGCCCTTAATAATAAAAAATAAATTTCTGGATTCCCTTTACATATAATTTAAGCCTTACAAGTAGGAACTCTTAAAAGACTCATTCAGCAGTGTGGTTCATTGGCTCAGACGCTTTCTCAGGAACACACTGTACATGTTGTCACTATTTAGGTGTAAAATAGAACATACTATTTTTAGGAGCTGCTCCTCATGGCCACACCCAAGTTCTTTCAAGACACCCCATCCATCAGGCTACTCCACCTCCTTCTCCCCCTTATTCCTCTCATTTACAGATCACATTGTCACTCTCTTCATTCACTGAAGATGGATTCCTGACCCTCTGGGTTTTCCTGCATTCTCGCTCCCATCTCATTCTGAGGAATGGTAAAATTCTCTCACTTCCTATATCTTGGTTCTAATTTATTTTCCTCGGCCTCACCTCATGACTCATACCCATGATCACCCCATCAGAATAATGCCTCTGATATCTATTGCAAGGACCCACTCTTTGACACAACCTGATATCCTACCATACCAGCATCCTGACCGCAACATTTCCTTGACCTAGTTGAGACCTCCTAATGATCCCACCATTTTTACACTATTTACCATTGCTCAGATGTCTTCATTTTTAAAACTAACTCTTTATAACTCCACTCATGATCTATTATTATTATTACTCCTTGGTATATGCTCTTACCAACCTTGCCTCTCTTGCCTGCTCTTGAATTCATGTGGTAAAAGCCCACCTACTTGCATTTTTTATGCCAACACTTGAGCTGCTTAATATGCCGAGGTTTTGGAGAAAAAAGACATTATTTGGGTGATTGGATTTAATTTATTATTATTTTATTACTGTCAACACTAAATGATATTTACCAAGATTTTCATCAATGTGTTACTTGGATTTTTTTTTGTCCCATGCCAACTGAATATCTTCACTTTTTATTCTTGCTGAAGTACATCCTTTAATAATAGTTTTGGTATAGGTCTGTGGGTGGTAAACACTCTATGTGTATGTGTCTGAATATTTTGTTTTGCTGTTACTTTTAAAAAACTCTAGTCAATCTAGGCATATAATTCTTGATGCCATTTATTTTTTCCAATCCTCTGAAACTAGCATGACATTTACTTCTGAAAACATTATATTATTGCTACATTATATTATTGCTATTGAGAATTCTGATGGTAGTGTACTTGTCCGTTTCTTTTAAGTCATCTTTCTTTTCTCCCTAGAACCTCTTAAGATTTTAACATTATCCTTGATGTGCTTTAGTTTAATTACTACTCATCTCAGTGTGAGTTTATTTTTTATTTGAGCTACTTAATACTCACAGTGCACTTCCAATCTGTGAAAAACTACTTATCTTTTCTCCTCTTGCAAAAATCTCAGAAGTCTCCAAATATTAACTTTCCATTATTTCTTGCCTTCTCTTTTTCTGGAACTCCCTTTAGATATATGTATATCCAAGCATCTCAAGCTATCTTCTACATTTCCTAATTTCTTATTTACATTTTAAAAATCTCTATCAGTGTTCCAGGTGAATTTCTCAGTACTATCTTCCAATCTACCAATTCTCTCATTAACTAGTGCTAACTTTGAATTTAGGGTATTAATTAAAAAATTAGTTACCATATTTTTATATTCTAGATTTTCAGTGGATCTCTTTCACATCTACCTATTTTTGGCCAGTTTTTCTTTCACAAGTTATTATTCTTTTAAAATTGATATCATTCTTTCATTCATCTCTTTGAATATTTTAAACACTTATAAAAAATTAATTTACCTGGAGTGAATTTGCATTCTAATTGATAATTTTGTTGCTAACTTTCTTAGAAGAAATTTAGGTTAAGTTCATTTTGAGTTGAGGTTTTCTGTTTTCTCTTTTTCTTCTTTTTCACTTTTTCTTCACTAGTTCCAAGCTAACAATTGCCTCTACCCTGCTCCCTGGATGCAAAATTTAGAACCAAGTCTTACAATGGTGTTTCAGGTCTCACCAGGTCATTCATGGACCCAGAAAGTGATCTGACTCAGTTTCTGGCCCTGAGGACTTTGTCCTCCCCCGGTTACCTCAACAGATTCATAATTCTCTATAATGCAAGACCCCAGGCCTCAGGTCAGCAACCCTTCACATTATGATACCTCACTGTGGTTACTACTAGATTGGTTTCTCACCTGCCATTCCTTTTTCCTTTTATCTGGAGAGGTTGGAAAGCTATAAACTCTTTTTCAGATGTGATTTAGATTCTGCCAATTAAGTACATCCATGCTAGATTTGGAAAGTGCAAGTGAGGTAGAAGCAATCTTCCTGAAGCTTCTGTTTGTCTCTGCTGGGTAGCAAGGGCAGTGTTTTCCTGAAGCAGTTTCTGGTTAACGTTCTCCTGATGTCCAGGGTTTGGTGCAGCTGCTGACCTAGGACATCTCCCAAAACTGCTGAAGTTGTAGCCCTCTAGTGGCTGGTTCCATGGTGTTCTGGAAGTCATTCCAAGATATCCAGCCTAAGAACCTTGTTTCTTCAACCTTCCCAATGATTTTGTATTTTCTTTGTATTAAATTCCTCTATGCTTCAAATTTCTAGAGTGCTTTTTGTTTCTTCTGCTAAACCTGACTGATGCACACACCCAGACCTCAGCTTTAAGAGAGCCTGAAATGGAACATATTTTATCCGCTAACCTGAGAAATACACATTCATAACCATCAATGCCTGATTCTAGACCAGTTACCAGTAGCCTCATAGCTTCAACTGCACTTATTGTCTTTCATTTCTGCTCTGTTTCGAGTACATGGAGAGGATTATTTTCTTTCTAAGCTCACCCAAGTCTTTTTTCGTTTTATATTTTATTTATCACTGCTATGGGTTGGAAGAGAGGAAGTGATGTCAAAGCATAAACTTATTATAACATCTTACCTGGTTGTCCCTTCTTTAAATTGGGTTTACTTAAAATTTATGGCCAGGGGCTTCCCTGGTGGCGCAGTGGTTAAGAATCCACCTGCCACTGCAGGGGACACAGGTTCGAGCCCTGGCCCGGGAAGATCCCACATGCCACGGAGCAACTAAGCCCGTGCGCCATAACTACTGAGCCTGCGCTCTGGAGCCCGCGAGCCACAACTACTGAGCCTGAGTGTCGCAACTACTGAAGCCCGTGTGCCTAGAGCCCTTGATCCGCAATAAGAGAAGCCACTGCAATGAGAAGCCCGTGCACCGCAATGAAGAGTAGCCCCCGCTTGCTGCAACTAGAGAAAGCCTGCAGGCAGCAACGAAGACCCAACGCAGCCAAAGATAAATAAATAAATAAACTAATTAATTAATTAAATTTATTAAAAAAATAAATAAAATAAAATTTATGGCCAGAAGATCCAGAGGGCAATCAACACTATCTCTTTTAATTCTACTATACTTCTGTAGTAAATTAGCTTTTTCATTCACCAAATCAAGAACTTCAAAACCTCTCTTTTCTTTACAAATACTCCCAACTTCTCAGATTCTTATTTGTCACTGAGAAAACAGGGGCCATCAAAATGCAACTCCTTTCTCTTCTCCATCACTGAACCCACAACCTAACTTCTTGTGTGTGGATTTTCTTTGTCTTTCCTCCCAACACATCCCAAGAAAGGCACCTGCTCTAGCCAAAGGCGAGCCTCTTCAGATCTGCACTGGATCCCCTTCTGTCTTGCTTCCTCTAAACCAGAAGTCAGCAGACTTTTTTGGTAAAGATCCAGAGAGCAAAACTTCTAGACTGTGTGGGCCATGAGTTCCTTGTCACAACTTCTCAAGGTTGATGTTGTAGCATGAAAGCAGTGGTAAATGGTAAGTAGCCAAGTGGGTATGGCTTGTAAAACTTTATTTACAGAAACAGATGTTGGTTTGGATTTCAGGCCCTAGTCCACTAATTCCTGCTCTGGGACCTTGCTTCTTCAGTTATCTTTTCTCTCCTGACCCATTTTTTCCTTCCTCTCTACTCACTTGCCTTTCAAACATCTCAAGAAAATACCATGACTTTTTTTGTCACCATGTCCTGCAGCTATGGTTCCATTTCTCTCCTTCACCTCATGGTCAATAGTTTCAAATGAATTGCTTGCTCTCATTCTCTCTACTCCCTTATCTTCTATGTATTCTTCAATCTTTTCTTTTTGAAGGGGCTTTATTTAAAGTGGTCTCATCTCTCATTAATCCCTAACTTATCACTCTCTTTTCTTTACAGTACTAACACTCTGTAATTATCTCATTGGTTTGTTTTCTTTTTGTAAAAGCCTTTCCGCATCCTCCACAGTGAAAGTTCCATGAGGGTAGGAACCTGGTCTGGTTTGTCTGTCACTGAATCACTGGGAACCCTAATTGCAGATTGTAGAAGGTCCACAGCTATCTGTTGGATAAATGAATGAATGGACACAGTGTATTGTTTCAGACACTGTGACGTGCTGTCCAGGTCCCCTTTCCCAGAATTTACTTCCCCAGGTGCTGAGAGTGCTTCTGCCAGGTGGATCACTGCTAGTGCCTCTGCTGAAAGGAATCCCACTGCCCAAAGTCATGGCCCCCTCCTGGGGAGGCCCCATCCAATGAATAATCAATGATAATCAATGTGGGAATGACAAGGGCCTGGTCCCCTCACCTAAACTCAGGACCATTCTGAACGGTCATCCCAGATTCAGCGCTCCTTGGAGATCCAGTTGAAGCCCCTGCTGAGATTGCAGAAAATCTCAACTTCTCTCTCTGCCCAGTCCTGCTTCTGTCTCTTCCCTTCCCTTCCTTTCCATGGGTGTACATCCCAAGTGCATCCCCAGATAAATCTGTATGCCAATCTCTATTTTAGAGTCGGCGCCCCTAGGGAACCCAAACAGCGACATTTGCCAAAGTTTAATTGATCTGTAAATGGCAACTCGGGATTCAAACAATTTTATCGAATTTTAAAGTCAATGCACTTTTCTTCATCTGTTTGTTGGAAGTATTACATGATTCTCTAGTTTTAAAATAAACTCCCTTCCCCCCCTTTTATTTTCTTGAGTTGTCTTTTCCATTAAAACTGCCTTAGAGCAGTAGAGGGAATGTTTATTTTACTCATCAAATCTATTTGCATCTATTATTTAGTTTAGAATAAATCTATCTAGAGATTGTACTCCTCCGTATATCATTCAGATTATCTTCTCTTAAATGATCACTGCCCTTCTCTTTGTAATGATCCTCCTTACTTTAGTAGTAGATGTGACCAGTATTTAAATATGTGTATTTAAATAGATATGTCTCTGAAAGCCAAAATACCATATATGTTCTTCAGTTATAGCTTGTATAATCTGAGAAAAACTAAAGATTGAAGTAGGGATATGTGGAAGAGATACACTCTAGAAGAGTTATTTATTTCCAAGAAGCTAAATCAATTTTCAGGAGCATTTTAAAAAATATCCCAAAATAATAGCCCTGGAAAATCTAAAGTCTTTTGGAGACAACATAGAGTTCAGCTATAATCCATTTATGTAAGTTAGGGACAAAAATGATCAACCTGAAAGTTTACAAATGTGGTTGCTTAATCTTCTTTTTTTCTGAAGGCTAAAATTCCCAAGTGCTTGTATTTTATACTGTCACAGAAGGTCCTTAGAAGAGTTTGGCACAGTCATTGGAAATTGAGAAACATTTTTCCTACCTATTTTCTGTATAAATGAATGGGAAGCCCTGAAAAATCCCCCAGTCCTTGGGTCTCGGCTTGATCACATCTCTGTAGATTACAGTTCACATTCTCCCGGGGCCCTTCTTGTAGATCATGTCTGCTGCAGTCTTACATGGTTATGCCTAGACTCTGAGATCCTTGAGGGTAGCAACCATGCAGGGTTCTGTTTTATATCCTTAGTACTGAATAAATGCTTTTCAGATAAATACATGGGTGAGTACGTGCTGGGACACAGTTCTGTATTATTTCCAAAGTTCTCTTTTAGATAGCTTCTAAAGTGTAGGAAAAGAAGACGATGCAAAGGTACAACCATGTTTAATTTCTGCTAACTAAACATAAAGTCAAGCATGGTAACCTCAACTGCCTCATTAATTGCCGACCCTTAATTAAAGGTATCATCCATCATTAAGGACTTAGCCTAAGTAAAGTAAAAGCAAAATTAGATAAGCATATCTATTACCTTAATATGAAGCTAATGTGCCTCCTTATTTAATGATTACACAAATGGGCTCCCAAGCTGAAGATACTGATATTTGCATCACTACCAGCCTTGTTAAAAGGAAACCTCAACGTCTGCAATTCTTCCTTGCGGTGAAATGAACACACATGCATAAAATCTTCCAGGGTCTTATATATTCCTGGACTAGAAACAGCCAGGAATGACCCACATAGTCTCCTCTAGAGCCAGGTCTTGCAGAAGCTAGACTCAGGAGCTGCATTTCTCATTTATTTTAAAGCATTCTTGTTATGTACGTTTCCCCTCTGTCTTCCCCTTGCATATGTCTCTCCCTGTGGGTTTATGATCACCATCACTACCACTTAGCATTTCAAAACTCTCACTTACTGTTTATTTCACAGCCTCTTGTTACATACCCCAGGGAGGCAGGTCAACATTGCTATTAACATTTCCCAAGAAAAGGAGGGAATAAGGCTGCAGAGACCAGCTTAGAATTGTCCCAGCCAGTGTTCAGGGACCTGTGCAAGAACTCAGATAATAGCCTGGACCTCTTGATTGTCCTCCTCTCCCCACTTCATCTTCTCTCAAACCTGAGAAAATAAGTCTCTTTATCAATTAATTTGAGATCATGGGCTCTGGAGCCAGGCCAATTTGGATTAAAAATCCCAATTCTGACTCATCTGGCTGCATAATCTCAAGCAAATTTCTTTCTCTCTCTGAGCATGCATTTCTGAATTTGTACAGAGGTGAAAATACTGATCTCACAGGATCATGATGGAATGATTAATGCAAAGCTCTTACCATAGTACCTGCACATCACCTGTGCTCAACAAAAGGGACCCTCACTGATTTCTTGAGTGTATTTTAAGTGCACTTTCTGCTTGCTTCCTTGGTGGAAGGTAGGAAGGGCAGATTGTGTAGAGGGTGATTCTCTGCTCCGTCAGGGTTTCTACTTTGGCACTCTACTTATTCTTTCAGAATTTATGTCTCCCTTAGAAGGGGAAAGGGCTAGGGGAAATGACGAAAGAGTCAGAAACAGATGAAAAGGGTAATGGGGTGATGGAAATTATGGTCAATATTTTGTCTTCACCCCTGGCCACTTTCAAATAAACGCACTTCAAGTGATTTGCTACAAGAAATTATGTCTTCACAGGTGTGATGGGTTGAAATAAAAGGAGGAGAAGATCAGTATTGCACAAAGAAATCAAAATGATCGATTGCCTTTATTATTATTATTAATTTCTTAAGGCCAGCATTGGTGAGAAGAAAATCCGCCTAGTCTAGCTTTTCCTGAGGACTGTGTTGATGTGTAGCCATTTCTGCTGGTGCATTTTAAGCAGAGCTGCAGGGAATGTCATGTGTTGCAGTAATTGCCATGGAAACCATTGTTGTCAAATGAATAGAGAGGTTTTAAATCCTTGGTAATGAGCCTGAGAAACTAAGTAGGCCTTCAAGTTTAACTTGTTTGGAAGTTGTTCATATCTCACACAGAGATACTGGAGGCAAAATGTAGGGGACAAAGGATGGCAGAGAGAAAGTTTCTTTTTTAAAACAAAAATTCAGATAAACTGGCCTAATATCACATTACACTTCTACTGGCACTTTTTTTTTTTTTTTTTTTTTTAATTAATAGCTACTTTATTTATTTATTTATTTATTTATTTAGCTGTGTTGGGTCTTTGTTTCGTGCGAGGGCTTTCTCTAGTTGCGGCAAGCGGGGGCCACTCTTCATCACGGTGCGCGGGCCTCTCGCTAACTTTTTTTTGTAAATCTATTTATTTTTGGCTGCATTGGGTCTTCGTTACTGTGGGTGGGCTTTCCCTAGTTGCGGCGAGGAGGTGCTAGTCTTCTTTGCGGTGCGCGGGCTTCTCATGGCGGTGGCTTCTCTTGTTGCGGAGCACTGGCTCTAGGTGCGTGGGTTTCAGTAGTTGTGGCGCGCGGGCTCTAGAGTGCAGGCTCAGTAGTTGTGGCACACAGGCTTAGTTGCTCCGCGGCATGTGGGATCATCCTGGACCAGGGCTCGAACCCGTGTCCCCTGCACTGGCAGGTGGATTCTTAACCACTGAGCCACCAGGGAAGCCCTCTACTTGCACTTTTTAATGTAAAAACACCAAAGATGTATAGCATCGAGCCCGAGCCTTGAGCAACTCTTGTCTAGAGAACAAAGTGTAATTGTGATACGTTTCCACTGAAATCAACAATTTCAGTTCACCTCCCACAAACCTCAATAAGTGAGAAGGTTAAATATTTTCAAGGCAATTAATGATTAGGTTTATCTGGATTGTGAGATCCTTGAAGGGGAGGGCTGAGAATGTACCTTTATAGAAGGTACCTACAGATCTAGGAATGACCAGTAACTGAGGGAGTGCACCCGGCCATCAGCAATTTACTAGCATCTTTCTTCTCTTTCTTTTTCACAAATCCTGACACCTCATGTCTCAACCAAGACCTTTTCAGGCTGGGTGCCCTCCAGGCAGGACTGGTGGGTAGTAGCCTCTGAGGAGACAAAAAATGAGAGATAAAAGGCCAGTAGGTAAGCCTTTCTCTCTCCCAGTGGCCGAGGGACTCCCCACCAGCACTCTCCCTCATCCAGAGACACTGCGGCACACACCTGGGTTATTGGATAGAAGCTTCTTCATGAACATTTACATGGTGAAGGGGATCAGGACCTGTCACCCCAAAATATGCCATTTGGCATAAAAACGATTTTTGAGCTGAAGGCATTTGAGTTCCTGAAATCCCTTATCTGCCTAAAAGCAGAGCGCCACCCCCCCGACACCCCCAAAGAACGCAACTCTCCTAAATCCCCTCCTGGGGCAACTCTATAACCTCCTCTTCTGGCTCCCCACCCAGACCCCGTCACAGATGATCATATCTCCCATCTTCTCTCCTAAGGGCCCATTTATTTTCCAGAAAGTCACCTGCTTTTCCATAAATGCCCTTTCTCCCCCTTACCACCCTCACCGCCTTGACTAAGTTGGGTGGAGAGACCCCAAGCTAACCCTCCCTTTGAGTGACTGATCACCGGATACCGCGTGAATGCAGGATGCACGTGTTAAAATTTCTCTGGTTGTTTTTCTCTTGTTAACCTGTCTGTTGTCAGTCCAATTTCCAGGGCCTCACCTGGAGAACCTAGGAAGGTAGAAGGAAAAATAATTTTCCATCCCTCCCCTATACCTATCTATAGGGGTAACTTTTTCTCAACAGGATTTAAGAGAGAAAAGAGAAGGTGATGAGGAGGAAGGGCCCTAGGAAGAGGTCTCTATGTTCTGTCTCTTTATCTTTGTTACTAGTGTTTAGAAAAAGCATGAGAAAGACTTCCCAAAGGTTCCATGCTGCTTAGAGAAGTAGCTATTGTTCTCTGGAGGGTCTGAGAAGGAGAGGGTCCTGGGCTGGAAGGAACATGGCAGCGGAGGGCAAGGATGTGAAGTCAACATCTGACCCAGAAATGAAGGGAAAAGAGATAAATGGGAAGGGAAGGGAAGAGAAAGAAGGGAAAGGAACAATGCCATGGGAACTTTGAGGGATCAAAGCTTGTGTGGGTAACTTAACCAATGAGAACCTTTCCTTTTAAGTCACCACTTTCCAGTATTCCAGGCAAAATACTGCCTGGTGTGGGTCTTAGATCTGCCGTGACCAGCTGCAAGTTACTTCACTTCTTTATGCTTGCTTCCTCAAAAGTAAGAAGTGGACAATTATGCACAGATCCAACAAAATTATTGTAAAGATTAAATAAGATGATCTATGTAGATTTTTAGAGAAGCGCTAAAGCATAGCAGTTTCAGTAAAAAAATTAGTGATCAATAAAAGTAAGTGATTATTATTATTATTCATCTCTAATTGCACAGAACTGCTCCTTTTTATGCTTTACTGAATTAGAAACCCAGGCCTGGCTGCATAAGTCACAATTCACAGTTTTATATTAGGAATCTGCTCTCCCTCCCTACCTCAAAAGGGGTTTAGGGGACATGGAGAGAAAAGTGATGCCTGAGGGTGAGAGTGTTGTTTTCGTGCTATTTTAGAACTATTAGAGCTGGAAATCCAGCAATTCTCAAATCCTGCCCTGCTAATAACCTCTACATTGGGGAAATTCCCAAGGGAATTCTAGGCAATGAGTAACAGAACTGAATTTGTCATGTTGGTAGGTTTGGAGCCCTCTGGTAAATGCTGGAACTGGAGCATGCAGCTTAGATGTTCTCGGCAGGATTTAATCTTGAGATTGTATCACTCTCTAGCCAGTCTCATGAAGGAATAAAATCAAGGAGAAGGAGGGAGCAAGATGGTTGCCTTTGCATCCAGGTCCAGGTCTTCATGCCACCTCTCAATGACACTGACCTTATCTGTCCTGTCTTAAAATGCAACACCTACAACGCCCCCATTTCCTGCTCTATTTTTCTCTTTAGTGCTTATCATCTGAGATTCTCAGTGTTTTCATTATTTACCGTGTGGACGAGGATCACTCCCAGGGAAAATGTAAATTCCATGAAGAAAGGGATTTGGGTCTGCTTTATCTCAGCAACGGAAACAGTGCTTGGGTTAAAGAAGGCATTCAACATGTATTTGTTGAATGAATAAAAGGGAAGAAGGAACGCCAACGTGTCCTGTGTACCTCTTAACAGATGGCAGACCATGCAACCAGTAAACCCTCGCCTGGTACATGTCCTGGGATGCTCACCAACAGGATCTGCAGGTCTGCCACAGGAGTGGGTCCCAGGGTAGCAGGAAGCGGAGAGAACAAGGAGATGTGGGGCTGTGGGAGACAGAGGAGGCTGACCGTTTCTTCACAAGCGGAGGGAACAATTGAGAGAATCAAAGAAGGGCCTGATGACTGAGAGAACATTATCCCCAATTCCATGAGGGCAGAAAGAAGTCTACACTGGAGGAAATTTCAGCTCTGGACTCATTTTCCCATGAGAACGTTAGGTGGTTAGTCTCTCTGCTATTAATAGTTCAGTGTGTTTCAGAGGCACGTACAATATTGTGGAAATATTGTGGAAAATAATTCTGTGTTTCAAATAATAATATGCATGTATATTTTTATGCCTATATTTGGTTCATGCCTACCTATCATTATTTTTGGAGGGGAGGAAGGTAGGGAGGAAGAGGAGAGTCTCACACCTTAGAAAGAATGGATTCAGAATAAAATTCCCTTTTGGATAGGCTGTAGGCTGCTATGAAGGGGAAGCTATTCTTGGTAAGTTAACCTGAATTTTGGGAAGCCTGTCCAGGGTCATTAGAGATATAAATCACATTGAGGATTTCATGACATTGAGCCTTCATTCAAGATTTCCTCTTTTACTTGATTAGTTGGTTGGTAAGTCAACCTTAAGCAGTGTGAAGTTGGCTTTGTAGTATAATTTTTACAAGTACAGAGCTCTATCAGAGACTTCTAATGCTCCATCAAATGGCAAATTTGCATTCAATAACTATTTCAGTGCACATTTTTATACTCCTAGAACTGCTTACCAAAGATCACAGCTAAGGTTGTGGAAGCCTTGGTCACATGGGGAGAATGTGGCAGGCAGTAGACAGCAAAGGGACTCATGCCTTTCTCATCTCTCTTATGCCATTGGCATACCTGCTACCTTAGAATTCCCAGGTAGACCATTTAAATGGGTTGGAGATTTATACGGTGTGTAATCAAGGAAGGGTAAAGAGAGCCCTTAGCAATAAAAAACTTTGCTGGTGAGAGCCTTCCTTTAATCTGCATCAGTGTACTATTTCCACTGCTTATTATCACCACCGATGCCACCTGAGTTGACAGTGGCGATACTGATACAAGTCAGTCCTGTGCTACCCACCTGTTCCCAAGCATACTTGATGAAACACACACACACGAAAAAATTGGGATTATTTTCAAGCAGTTAGTATGTATCAAATTCTGAGCTAGGTACTCATTCATTCATTGTCTTTAATCCTTCTAACATCCTGGGGGGGGTGTAACTGATGAGGAAATCAAGACTCAGAGAGTTTAAAAATTTGTCCACATGACAAGTGAGTACTAGATTTAAAGCCAGATTTCTCTGGCTAGCAATCTCATTTTATTTCGCTACACTTCATATCTCCTGGAGGAGACACTGACTTCCCCAAATCACCAATGACAGGGGTTGGACGTGCTTAATGAGGGCGGTGGAAGGGGATTTGAATTTCATGGTACTTATTACAATTTGCCATTAGATGGGTGATTATTTAAACCTCAGCACCACGTGTGTTTTTAACTTTCCTAGTTGCCACATTAAAAGCGTAAAAGGAAACAGTTAAGATTAATTTTAGAAGTCTATGTAATTTAATTTATCTAAAATATTATTGCTTCAACATCAATTCAACACAAAAATTATTAATGAGATATTTTATATTATTTTTGTACCAAGTCTTGGAAATCCAGGGTGTATTTTATACATACAGCACATCTCAATTTGGACTATTCACATTTGAAGTGCTCAGTAACCACATGTGTCCTGTGATACCACCTGACAGCACAGATACGGACTGTAAATGCCACAAAGGTGAGGACCAGCACCAAGTGCAGCCATCCAGTAGGTATCCAGTCCATACTGGGCATGTGAATACTTTATGAATGAATCAATAAGTGAAAATTAAAATTGACACAAAATGAACATATGGAAATTTACATTATTAATGACGTGACCCATGAAAAATCTGCATAGTTTGAAGATTATTTACTCAGGTCTTTTACTTGGCACATTTAAGTACAGACTACTACTGAACTGTAGTCAACTACTATATATGTATGTGTATATATGTACATATATACACATATTTACAACATGTATATATATGTAGTAAAATGCTTATATGTATTATATACATGTAGTAAAAAATATACATATGTAGTAAAATGCTTATATGCTTATATGTATATCTCCACGGCTCTACCTCCAGCCGTCTGCTAACTTCTATCGCTCTATCTCTACCGAGACAGAAGAAACTCTACACAATCATGTAAATCTCAGAAGGTCTGGAAATGGAAAAACTAGGGTATGAGCAACCATAGAGAGCAAGGTGAGGCTCTCATTTTGGTGTGTAAGATACTGTTGTAGTTTCCTGAACTTTACTTGCAAATCTTCATTTAAGAGCATTTCAAAAAAACAAAAACCAAAAAAAAAACCAAAAAAAAAACAAAAAAACAAAAAAACAACAAAAAAAGAGCATTTCAAGATGGATGTAAGAACGTGTGTGTGTGTGCGTGCGCGCACATGTGTGTACCCACGTGGGGAGGTGGAAAGGTTGCAGAATTCAACTTGTTCAATGTACTAAACGGTGCAGGGTATACTCTATATCAAACAGTGAGGGCTATTTACAAAAGCCACAATGTGGGTCATTCACAGCACAGATTGCTAATATGTAGGTTATATTTACAACCGAGCAAATCCAATTTTGTATTACATTAGAATTACCCTCATGAGTTTAAAAACTTCATGCTTTTGCTTCCTGCCCCAGTACATTAGGCATGTCCTTAGCAGTGATATGTAGGCTATAAAATGCAATTTTTTTTTTTTTTTTGTAAATGGCATTCAATACAGAATGGAGACGGGATGGCTATCATAGCTTGCTGCAGACTTCAGGTGGAAAATATTTTAATTTCCCCATAGATAAAGCAAAAAGCAGGGCAGACTATTTGGTCACCCAGGCTTCTCTTTGCTAATGCAGATTTATAATTGTTCCTCTTGAGATTCTACTTTTAGTTGTCTAATTGTTACAACCCATTGATATAGCTTACCTAACCTTTGGGCCACATTGCTTCATACATCTGTACAACAGTGGTGTCACCCTACAGTTTGCCCTTGACACATTTTGAAGCAAGTCAATCTTTAGTATGTCTCACTTTCTTTTTCTAACCCCTTCATTCCTTGACCTTTTCCTTGTGATTCTTTTCAGTGCTCCTCTGCCCCCACTCCACTGCATCTTGTTTTTTTCTTGTACCAAATACCTACATTCTGTTCTCTGGGGGAGATGGGGGGCATGTCATATGCATAATTTAATTTGTAAGGTCTCCTTGGATGACTTGCATTTAAGCCTTCTATTTCATGTTGGAGGGTAAAAAATGAGTTTCAGACATTGACATGTGGTTGGCAGGGATGCATTTCTGGACTCAGTGACTTTGAGGATGCCATGAGTCAAGGTCAAACCAGGTAATCAGAGGGAACTTAATTCAGGGCAATACTTATACAGACAATGGAAGGGCTAAGAAGCCAAATAGGGGATGGTGAGATAACCCAGAGATTGGGAGCTGTTAGATAACCACTTCCACACTTAGTCTGGAAGGACAGTAGAGAGAAGTAATTTTCTTGGAGCCAAGGGTTGGGGCCATCAGAGGGCAGCTGGAAGCAAGGCAGATGTGTTCTGAAGAAACTGGAACCCCAGAGGACACTGTCGGAGATGAAGAGAAGCATCCTGGCTTCCCTCTTCTTCCTGCCTGCCCTCACTCTTCAGCAGTGCCTCCCGATGGCCAAACAGAGGGAAGCAGGCCTGGAAAACACTGCAGGGATTAACCTCTGTGTAATTAGAGCAGCGCAGGAGAAGGCAAGGAGGAGGTCGGAGAGCAAACAGGCTGAGGACCAGCCAAGTTCATGGGAAGTGTGTGCTCTGTGAAGATTGGCGACAGACCCTGGGTGCTCCAGGTGAAGACTGAGGGGCATGAGATCTGAAATGAGCTGGGCACACACATCTGGGCCACAGTCTTCTGTCAGCTGTCAAGGATAATGAGATTCATGAATTTCCTCGCCTTTGTGCCCAGGAGCTAATCTATTGCCAAATCCTGTTGCCTTTACCTCCTCGATATTTGCTGAGTCAGTTCACACATTCTCTTCCCACCATTATCATTCTAGCCCAAGCTTTCGCCATCCCCTGCTTTGATTACTCCCATTACTCCCACCCACCTACCAGCATCTGTTCAGATTCAGGCCACTGTCGTGTCTATTCTTTACACAGGAGGCAGGACAATCTTCTCAAACTGTAAATACGATCATGTTGCCACCCTGTGTAAATTCCTTCAGAGGTTTCACTTTGTGCTGGGTGTAAGGACAGCTTCTTAACAGGATTGGCAAAGCTGGGACTGGTCTGGCCCCCACCAGTTTCTTCAAACTCACCCTGCTCATTATGTTTCCCTGAGCTCTTTCTCCTCCAGCTACAATGGCCTTCTTCAGGCTTTGAACTTGTCATGTTTGCCTCCTGCTGTAGGGCATCTGTGGACACTGCCCGACTGCCTCAAATGCTCTTTTTAGTTGACCTCTGTTCATCTCTCAGATCCTGGCTCAGTCGTCATTTCTTTGGGGAAGTCCTCTTTGACTTCCCTAAATAGGTTATCTCTCAGCCATTCTGATTTTTGAAAGCAGAGATCATATCTCCCCCACTGTTTCTTTCTATGGCATAGAAGGTACTATGGATAAAGTGTGTCCCCCACCAAATTCATACACTGAAGCTGTAACCATTCCCCATCCCATGTGATGGATTTGGAGCTGGGGGGGGGGCAGTGATTAGGTCTAGATGAGGTCATGAGGATGGTGCCCTCATGATGTGATTTGTGCCCTTAGAAGAAGAGACAGCAAAGACCTTGCTTCTTCTACTTCTCTCCATCATGAAAGGACACAATGAGGAGGTGGCCATCTGAGAGCCAGGAAGAATGGCTGAAACGTGGAAATGAATCTTCTGACAGCTTGATTTTGGACTTCCCAGCCTCCAGAACTATGAGAAATAAATGTCTGCTTAAGCCCCCTAGTGTCTGGTATTTTGTTATAGCAGCCTGAGCTGACTAAGACAGATTTTGGTACCAAGAAGTAGGGTGGTGTTGTAATAAATGACAACACATGGAAGGTTCTTTGAAACTGGGAACTGGGTAGAAACTGGGAAAGTTTTGAGGTGCTTGCTACGAATATGGACATTGAGGCTGATTATGGAGTAACCTCAGATGGAAATGAGAAACATGTTATCAGGAACTGGGGGAAAGGAGATCCTTATTATAACATGACAAAGAACTTGGCTGTGTTCTCAGTGTTTTGTGGAAGGTAGAACCTGTGACTGATGAAACTGGATATTTAGTTGAAGAGATTTCTTAAGGAAAGTATTGATGGAGTGGCTTGGTTCCTCCTGTCCTTATAGTAAAAAGTGAAAGGAAAGAGATGAATTGAAGAAGGGATTGTTAAGCAAAGAAGAATCAGAACTTGAAGATTTGGAATATTCTCCTTCTGTCCATACTGCAAAAGATGAGAAAGCATGTTCAGAAGAGACCCAGACCATCACTCAATAAAGAGAAGATGAGATTATACCAGCAAATACCCTGCCAGTGTGAACTTAAAGGGCAAAGAAAGCAGGATGTCATGAAGGAGAGCTGTGGAACTTCTTGGATTCTGTAAGATGGGACTGTAAAGTATAGCACATGTTGTATTCTTCAGGAAAAGGTAAGAAGGATTCAGAGATCATCAGAATTACTACTCCCACCACAGCCCCTGGGAGCAGCGCTAGTTCCTCCTCAATTTCAAAGGGTAAGGCTGTCTTTCTGGTTTGGGTGGGTCAAGATGCCCCTGTCCAGGACTTCAGGATGGGGCTGCCCTCACAGAGAGCTTCAAAGGTGGTGCTGAAGGGGCAGGGTCTCCCCTCATAGCTGTGGTGGTGATGCTGCCACTCCAGTGGATCTGG
The DNA here is from genome assembly GCF_965194805.1 of Balaenoptera borealis. NCBI lineage: Eukaryota > Metazoa > Chordata > Mammalia > Artiodactyla > Balaenopteridae > Balaenoptera > Balaenoptera borealis. The sequence continues at coordinate 163,546,517 of NC_138866.1, read as the reverse complement.
AAGGTGGGATATTGAACCAAAGAGGATTTTTCTGGAGCCTTAAGGTACGATGGAATTTGCCTTGCTGGGTTTTGACTTATTTGGGACCCATCACCCCTTCTTTCTTTCCTATTTCTCCCGTTTGGAAAGGGGATGTCTATGCTATGCCTGTCCCACCAATACGTTTGGGAAGCACATAACTTGTTGAGTTTCACAAGGTCTTAGCTTGAGAGGAATTTTGCCTCAGGATGAGTTGTACCTCAAGTCTCACCCATATCTGATTTTAGGTGATATCTAGATGACACTTTGGGCTTTAGAGTTGATGCTAGAATGACTTAAGACTTTTGGGGTTGTCTGAGCGGAATGGATGTATTTTGCATGTGAGAAGAACTTGAATTTTGGAGGGCAAGGGGTGTGATGCTATGAACTGGATTATGTTCCCTCAAAATTCATATGTTGAAGCCCTCAGCCCCACTGTGATGGTATTAGGAGGTGGCGCCTTTCGGAAGTAATGAGGTTTAGATGAGGTCATGAGGATGGAGCCCTCAGGATGGGATCAGTGCCCTTCGAAGAAGAGACACAGGGGACCTTGCTTTCTCTCTCTCTCTACCATGTGAGGAGAAGGTGGCCGTCTGTCAGCCAGGAATAGAAGCTGCACCAGGGACTCGAATCTGCTGGCACCTTGATCTTGAACCCCCAGCCTTTGGAACTGTTTCTTAAGCCATCCAGTCTGTGGTATTTTGTTATGGCAGCCTGAGCTGACTAAAATGGGAGGTACCGAGTAAATGAAGAATGAATGAATGAAGACTGTCAGACAGGAAACGGCAGCTCAGTAAGCCAAATGCTCCCGTTGGGATCCGTCTCTGGTCCCGCTTAAGGTGACCTTTTATCCTCTCCAGCCATTATGTAGGGTGTGACTCTGTTTTGCACCCACCACACTCATTTCAGGTCAGAAGGAACTGTTTCATTTCATGGCCTGAAGCATTTTGTGACTCTATCCTTCCTTCCATGATGGGTGTGAGTTTACACCTGGAAATAGCATCCACCTCCGGATGCTATGGAAGGACAAGCCACGGAGGTTTTGTTCTTGGGAAAAAAAACTATATTTGGGCAAACCCCCATTTATTTTCTCCTGGTCTCCATTAGGAAAAGCTGCAGACCAGAAGGATACTGTGTATTTATTTTGCTTCCACACGTGGCCTTTCTTTACTTAAAATTCTTTATTTCTTCCCATCCATTCATTGCTAGGTTACATTTTCTGTAACAATGGGCTGCCATTTAGTTTCTCTCCCTAAGCCGAACTGGTCCTCAAGCCAAGGACTCCCCGCCATGAAGTATTATCTTACATTGTGGAGAGGCACATGGCTCTCCCCAGTGGGCTTTCATCTGCACTGATCAACCAATAAGAAAAGCCTGCTGTCAGAGGTACAAGGCAACCTCTTTGTCTGAAACCACCCACTCCGCCTTTGTTTTCCTCCAGTGCTCACCGTGCAGTATGTCCTCCACGCTCTTCTCTGTGGCTCTGCAGATGGGAAACTTTAAATGCAGGGTATTTAAAAATAATAAAGAAAAAAAAAAAACTCAGTAGAGTTGTGTGGGAGGCCAGGACCCCCCCACTGCTTCAGGATCTAGTTGTTAAGGAAGGGCATGTGGACATGCATAGACTGAGGCCATGGGAACCAACAGAGCCCCTCCTACATTCCAGGGACTAAGTATTAGTGCATATCTCATCCCAGTCAGTCCTTACCAAAATCCTGTAAGATGGTGAAATTGGCATTTACTTCTCCAGTGGGAGCTGGGGGCAGCACCCTAGCTACCTACCTGCCTTTCAGGACCAAGGCATTCAACCCCCAGCTGCCAAGCTGAAGGCTAACATGAATGACCTTCAACTCTAGGGAGTCCCCTGGTTCAAGAAACACCTCCTTCCCTTCCCTGGGGTACCTGGTCAGTATCAGAGTACAAAGAACCAGCCCCCTTGCCTCAATTTGGGGCACCTCTGCAGGGCACCTTAACTCCAGGGCTCTCTGTGGGTCAGTAGAGGTCTCTGTTATGACTCTGTCATGGTTTAGTTTCTCCCATCCCCCAATCCTGCTTCCTCACTTCTTTATGGGTTTGTCCCTGAGACCTTCCCTTTCCCCCCTGTAAATGTGCTGCATGCAGAGAGCCATCTCAGAATCTGTTTCCTACCTGTTATGAGTTGTGTTCCCCCCAAATTCATATGTTGAAGTCCTCACCCCCAAAATGTGACTGTATTTGGAGATAAGAGATGATGAAGTTAAAATGAGGTCTTTGGGGTGGACCCTAAGCCAATATGAATTGTGTCTTTAGAGATACCAGACACATACGTGCACACAGAGGGATGACCATGAAGACACAGAGAGAAGGCAGCCTTCTACAAGCCAAGGAGAGAGGCCTCAGAGAAAATCAACTCTGCCCACACCTTGATCTTGGACTTCCAGCCTCCAGAACCTTGAGAAAATAAATCTCTGTTGTTTAAGCCACCCAGTCTGTGGTATATTGTTATGGCAGCCCTAGCCAATCAATATACAACCTAAGACATCTTCTCTACATATACGCACTACTATATATAAAATAGATAACGAATAAGGACCTACTGTATAGCACAGGGAACTCTACTCAATTCTCTGTAATGGCCTATATGGGAAAAGAGTCTAAAAAAGAGTGGATATGTGTATATGTATAACTGATTCACTTTGCTTTACATCTGAAACTAACACAACATTGTAAATAAACTATACTCCAATAAAAATTAAACAACAAAAAAACAAGAGAGGACCCACAGGCATGTGAAAAACAAACAAATAGAAAACAACAAAAAAAGACATCCTCTCTGTCTCTAGCTCTCCATTTTAGAAATGAGAACCTGAGGGTCAGAGAGGTTATAGAATTAGCCTAAAGTCACAGAGCCAGAAAGCAGGGGTCCTCATGCAGTCCATGTCTTTCTACTACATGAGATGAAATCTAAGCTTCCTACTGCTACCTGCTTATCCCTTTGTAAACACTATTAACCCTTACTACAAATACTAAAAATTAATATACAATGGCATTTCACCCCTTTCCAGAATGATAGCACCTTCTAATGCGGTTGATCAAGAGGTACAAGCTACAAATTTGTTTATTTACTTTACCAATCATCACAAATAGCATGTTCCCTCCCACCCCAAACATACTTACAAAATTCAAGGCAATATACGGCATGAGCAATACTTATGGAATATATAATTTACTTACGAAAACTATACTAACTTCAAACCAATCTCAAAAGTGAGATTAAGAAAACTTTCTAGGTTTCTAAACTTCTATGACTTTTCTAAGAAGTGAGAAAACATAACCTAATTTTAGCTAAGGGAAAATTATTGATCTACCCTGGAAGGTAAAAACTATTTATATTTAATTTTGCAAAGTATTGTGATTCCCATAACCATAAAATAATAATAACTGCAGTTTGAGTCTTTAAAGTTTAACATGTCAAACATACCAAATTATTTCTACTATCAGGATTTTATTAAACTATATATTCATAATTAAAAATAAAACCTTATTAGAATGGCTGAAAAGTTCATCTCTCCAACTAGCATTACTCTCTGTACTGGGAAAAACTGAATGGTTACCTTGGGGTTTAGGAAGAGGAAAGTTGAAATATAAAGATGAAGTTATGACAAATCCTCTTCAGGAAGAAACAACAGCAAATGCACGTTTGCATTTGGAATTGTAAACAAGGAGGTGGACAGTGAATGATTTGGGGTTGTATGTTAGGCTGGGAGGGACCTTAGAGATGCTGCAGTCCGTTTAATAGATGAGGGAACTGGGGCCAGAAAGATTAAATGATGTGTCCACAGTCATAGGCCCATTATTGCTGGAGCCAGGCCTGGAACCAATGGTCCCCAGCTACTGGTCAGGGGTTCTTTGCCCTGTGACTTGCTGCCTTTCTTTCTACAGAAGTTGAACTTCAAATACAAATGTAATCAAGTTAAATGAAATCCAAAAGTAATATTTAAAATAGAGCCACACCTTTTGTGAATGATTTTCATCACCATATGTTGTAAATGGGATTAATCTAAGCACTATGCTTGTATTCTATGCCACATAATATAATATTATCTCTTGGGGGCGGGATGACAGATGCTTGACAGAGGACAGAACAAAACTTATTCAACAATAAAGGTTAGAGAACCACAGGCCTGATAATTTCACCACTTTGTTGAACAGGGGTTCAGAAAAATGGACATGGCAAGAACTTTCTGCTGGGGTTAAAAAAAAAATCATTGCATAAGAAGCTTACTTGCACTCTTTGGTGTTTTAAGAACAAAGACAGTGATACTTCCTGGGAGAAATCTCAACAGTGGTGAGATTTCCGCAGAGAAATATGACTCACACGTGGGTAAGTGACTCCTGGTGACAAGAGAGGCAACTGCTCTATACACTTAAAGAATAAAATGCATAATGAAAAGACACTGAGATACAAGGCGTAGGACCTCCTATTTCTGTGCTTTGCTTCTGTGTATCCTGTGGAATCTACTTGTGAGAAATCTATAAAGCCACCATTTATCTCTTGTTAACTCTTCTGCTGGGAAAGTCGGTAGAAATAAAATCCCCTGCTGTCCCAAACATATTTCTGACAGTTGTCTAACCAATTAAGATAATTACTGTATGCTGTGGTTGCCCTGTGCACAGCTCGCCTGGTCACACAGCCTCAGGTGGGGCTGCACCTTTGGTAAAACACTGACAAGCTTGTAATGGATACTTCTTGATAGGCAAGTGTTTGAGTCGAGTCAGGATTCAAAAACCTTGTGTCTCCAAGATTCTCTCCCCCCACCAACCATGTACACGCAAAATCATTTTTATTCATAAGTGCCTCCTTGAAAATCAAGTCTCAAGAAACCATTAAGGAAAAAAAGTGTCTATCAGGTACTTGTTTCTTATTTCTCACTTTTTTGGGGAGGATTGTGTCAAGTGTTCTTTTATGACAGAAGTCAGGAAAATAATCTACTTACAACATATAAATCCATGCTAATGTATAGTGTTTTTGACTAGAGAGTAATCATGGTGTGTAATTGCCCGAATGAGCTGGTTCATTACCCTGTAGAATGGAGCCAGGTGGGGTAGAGGGGCAGGCACTCTGACTCGTGCAAACACTGATAACCAGTTTATTTATAATGTGGTCAGTTTGCCATTAAAAAATACAGGGTTCATTAGGGATAAATTAGGAGTTTGGGATTAACAGATACAATCTACTATATATAAAATAGTTAAACAACAAGGACCTACTATATAGCATAGGGAACTATATTCAATATCTTGTAATAACTTACAATGGAAAAGAATGTGACAAAGAACTATATATAATATATACATAGCTGAATCACTTTGTTATACACCTGAAACTAATATAAATCAACTGTACAGCAATTAAAATTTTTTTTAAAAATACAGGGTTCATCTACCTAAGTGTCCTAGACTTAAACTCACCAGTGACCATGAAAACTCCCTCCCTGAAACCTGCAACAACCAGTCTGTATGTACCAAAATCAGAATGAACTCTCGAAAAAGATATTTACCTGAACCCTGCCAACAAAAGCATCCCTTAGGCTATTTGTATTTTGTCAAATTTCGGTGGGTATAATTAGCAGTATAGAGATTATTTGGGGATGACTGCCACATTATCCTGCAATGTACGAATGTGCATAACACCCATGCATGACAATCTGTAGGGATAGTTTTAGTGTTTAGTGGCAATTTCATAGATAACCGCCATTGGATACAAAGCCCCAGCGCTTCTAAAGCTATTTTGAATGGATTATTGGTGCCAGGTACCTTAGACAGGAATAAGTTTTTAAAAGTGCTTGTCAAATTTCTTTCCCTGATTGTTATCAGTGTCGTCCTATATCCTGAGGGGTTTTCAGCACAAGGTCTGTTCTCTGAACCTCTCACGGGATTGTTACTTTCCTCCAGGAAGCGAGCCAAAATTACACACCTCCTCCTCGGATGTATTCCCACTTGGCTCCATGCTTTTAACCACAGACATGGCCTTATTTTGATATGCACTTCATTTAAAGGCTGCTTCTGCCAGAACTCAGGCATCTGCTGCTAGTATTTCTCACTGCACTGCAAGACGTCTCTTCAAGTGGCTTTGTTACTTCTCTCATCCTAAAAGTACTGAACTTCATTTTTTTTCTTTTTTAAAATATTGTCTTCTATTTCAAGGTTTACTTTTCCTTAACATAAAAAGATATATATATATATATACACACACACACACACACACACACACACACATACACACATACATACATATTTTTTTTTTCTATTCTGAGGATAATAGGAACCCAATAAAAAATTATGATAGAAAATTAGAAGTTAAGAAATGTAATAAAAGCATCATTTTATTTGTGGGCTTGTGTGTGTGTGTGTGTGTGTGTGTGTGTGTGTGTGTGTGTGTGTGTGTGTATGTGTTTCCTGGCTCACTGTTGAGAAGAATGCAGGGGGTGATCGCCTAATTTTTAGTATGATAGGACATCTTTTTCATTAATTAAAACATCCTTTTTCTTGTTGAGAGAAGAGCACTTGGTGTCATTTCTTTGAAGTGGGCCTTGTTTGGGTTTCTTTGGATTGTAGGCAGAAATCCACTTAATCCAGTTATAGGATTACTAGCCATACTAGATTAAGTGGAATGTTTATATCTAAGAATAATTGCTGTAACCTGAGTAGGGATGTGTAATTGCATTTCTTTATACACGCACACACACACACAGACACACACACACACGTGCACGACTTGCCTACACGCATCTCCAGAGATCATGTCTGGTTTTCAAAATAAATCACAAAGGAATAGTTTAAGGTAGAAATGGGCATCCTTACGTTAAAAATAGAAAGCATAATCTTACAGGTTTTATTGCGGTCTCTCATTCTCCTCATCAAGTATTGGAGGAGAGGTGAGGAATTGCGTGGGCTGATTGCTTAGTTCCGTGTGTGTATCAAAGAGAAACAGAAATGCCATAGAATTGTGTGTATTACAGTGATTAGGAATCCAGGCACTTCAGGCTTAAGAATCTTAAAGATGACTTGGAACAAAATATTTTCCTTGAGATGTAGAAGCCTAGACACTCATTCAAGGGTCCTGGAAAGATTACTAAGTTCATTGTGCCACTTTTTTTGCCAATAGAGTTTCAAATTAGAGAATTATTTTACATATGCTATTGGAAGGGATATTCAGATTAGGTCAGTCCTGGTTGGTGGGCAATCTCTTACACTTCCTTTTCTGTTCCATGTGCATCTTCCTAAAGGAAAATGCTCTTTTATCTCCATCTCCATAGTTAACGGTGAGAAGGGTTTGCAAAATTTTAGGCTTTATTTTTTCTTATTTGTTTAATCATCTGCTCATATTTATTCTATGTAGCTATCATTTTAGTGTATGCTAGTCATGTTATGCTGATAGTTTTTTACATGAAATATTTTTAATTTATTTTAAAACACTTTTTATGTCTATACACAAATCTATACAAAAATATCACAGCTGTATTACCGATGTAGCTCCGTCATGTTTAAGGTCCACTGAAGCCCAGAGAGGGAAGTAATTGCCCAGCCACTCCTCTAAGTAGTAACTGAATCAGGTTAGAACCAGGTTCATCAAACTGACTCTGTCCTTGCTGTGCCCTCTGTAACAGAAGAGTCCTCACATCCGCTCTCTTGTGACCTTTTCCCTGGTCCCAAGTTGCTCCCTGCTGGGAGGAGTGAGTAAGATCACGGTCTTGGCCAAACACTCCATGCCTTCATCGGCATTTCACTTACGTTGCTAGTGGCCAATGTGCTTCTGGGTTTGTGCTCACTTGGTGGCTAGGAGGAGCCTTTGTTTTATTCTGTGTTAGATTCCAGTTTTAACACTGCTCACTGGCATTCGTTACATCAGAAATTTCCCAGGTGGAATGCTGGCAGCCCTTTCATCCAGTGTGGGTACATAATCGATTTCAGGTCCCCCAGTGCAAGCACTTTCATATTCACTTCGTGTTAGAAAGGGGCAATAAAATCACAGCTAGAGTCATACCTCGTTAGGGGCTTGTGTATTTCTCAAGGCAAAACTTACTGAATGCTTGGTGTTGAATTTGTTTGTCATCTGCTCTCGTCAGTGGAAAATAGCATCTCACACAAAAGACTGGAGGACCTTCTGAAGGCAGGATCATTCTGTTCTACTTCCTTTATCACCATGAACAGAGACTTGGTTCTTAAGAAATATTTACTGGCTGGCTGTGCTGTTTACACTTGTGCTGCTTACACTTGAGTTTCTCTGGAACATGCCTGGTCCTATTGAAAACAGAGCCATCTATCAACATCGTGAAAGGCTGTAGGCTGCTGTGCAGGTGACCAGCGATTGACGAGGGCCTCAGTCCTCCAAGCAAGTTGACCAGGTTGGTATACCTCCGGTTTCCTTGTGTGGTAATTTTAAGGTCTGTGTCTTAACTTAGAGGAAATGGAAAGAGAATATTGTCCCCTCCTTCTTAACCAGCTATGACCTTGAACCTTTGAAGTTTATTAGGGATGAGACCAACAGTTTCTCTGACCCTTGGCTCCTCACCACCAGGCAAATACTAAGTAGTAGAGGGAAGACCAGCACCAGGGAACTCAACAGACATCTTGTTACCAGAAATCAAGACTCCAACCTAATTCACAAACTTGCCTCGGTGAAAGAATCTGCTGTCAGCCGGAGGGCTCCTTTCCAGAGGGAGGCCTCCTTCCATGCTGGGGACAAAAGAATGATTCCAGAAGATTCTTCTGCCTGAGAGACTTAATATATAAACCGACAATGGCCAGACCATGTGAAATATAGAACTCTGACCCCCTATCTGCAGCAACCGGTCCAGGAATCCAACTCACTCTCTTGAGTAACCAGCTATTCATGTCAGTCTCGTTAAAAAAAATGTCAGACGACTATTTCTAGTAAATGGTCCAGGAAACAAACAAATAAAAAGCCCTGATAACAATTAGCCTAAAATGACCAGGACTTGATCAACAGTTGACAGCTTTTCTAATTTTTGTCTCTGCTTCCAACTTGGGACCAACCAGGGAAAGCCAAGTATGACCCTCTAAACAATCACATAGGATGACTTCTAGTTAGCCTACCTATAGCTTCTCCTTGACAGCAGCTCCCAAGCAGCCTCCATCCCTGAAGCCCTTTTATTTTCCTCTATAAAGCTTTTCCACTCCTCTCCCTGCCCTTGAGTTTCAGCAAAACCATAAGAAATGATGGCTGACTCTTTTACTATAGAAAACTCGGAATAGATAGCCTTTGTTCTCATTTGACTGATCTTCATTTGTTGCCATATGCCCCTCAATTTCTTTTTCCATCGTGTTGCAGAGCAGTTAAGCATGGGGCCCTGGAACCATGCTTACCTGTGTTTAGTTATTTCAGTTTTTATTTCCATTACTCTAGGAGTTGGATCCAAAAAACATTGCTGTTATTTACATCAAAGTGTGTTCTGCCTACGTTTTCCCCTAGGCATTTGATAGTATCCAGTCTTACATTTAGGTCTTTAATCCATTTGGAATTTATTTTTGTGTATGGTGTTAGGGAGTGTTCTAATTTCATTCTTCTACATGTAGCTGTCCAGTTTTCCCAGCACCACTTGTTGAAGAGACTGTCTTTTCTCCATTGTATATTCTTGCCTCCTTTGTCACAGGTTAAATGACCATAAGTGCCTGGATTTATTTCTGGGCTTTCTATCCTGTTCCATTGATCTCTGTGTCTGTTTTTGTGTCATAGGGGTCCCCAACACCTGGGCCATGGCCTGTTAGGAACCGGGCCGCACAGCAGGAGGTGAGGGGTGGGCGAGCAAGCGAAGCTTCATCTGTAGCTCCCCATCGCTCCCCATCACTTGCATTACCACCTGAACCATCACTTGCATTACCACCTGACCTATCGCTCGCGTTACCACCCGAACCATCAAACCATGCCCCCTCCCCACCCCCGTGGAAAAGTTGTCGTCCATAAAACCGGTCCCTGGTGCCAAAAAGGTTGGGGACTGCTGCCATACTGTTTTGATGACTGTAGCTTTGTAGTGCATTCAGGTGTCAACACTTGCTGGCTGTGTGGCTTTTAGTAAGTCACTTAACACTCTGCTTCAGTTTCCTCATCTGTAAGATGGGAATGATAACTGGATTTGCCTCATAGGGTAGATGCGAGTTTGATGACTTGATACACATTAAAGCACCCAGAGTATTATCTATTCAAAGTGCTAGTGGTGGCTATTTTTAACAGCCCTGTTCCAGTGAAGTTCATTGTCCCATTACTCCTTCTTTTAACCTGCATCAGCAGGTATACATCCTAGTAAGATGTAAATCCGATCTGCAGAGGCAGCACTTGAAACCACTGACATTTATTCACAAATTAACCAAAATTAGCATGTAAGATTTATGAACCTAGGAAGAGTCTTGGAAATAAATCTGGCATCAGCAAAGCTTGAGAAAGGCCTCACATGTGTGGGTCTTTTGGGGTAGTGAAGTGGGTAGGTAATTAAGTGGGCAACAGGGAACTTCAGCGGGCACTGGATAAACACAAAGGGGCTAGAACAGTAAGACACTGAATTCCTCAGGATGTGTATGTGATTGTGGGGGCAGGATTCATGAAAATGGACATCAGTACCACGAATTTCCATCCACTTAACTGACGCCAGGATTCTCACAGTGGCCACAGTCCTGGTAGCCTCGTCTGTTTTAATTATGGGTGGAAGTAGACGGACACTTTCCTCCTTCCCCGGAAGGAACCCAGCACTCCCTGTGCAGACTTTATTTTTCTGTTCATCAGGAAGTTATCTGAAGAGTTTATCACTTGTAACATTCACCAATTTGGATGGCGAGGATCAACCTTTCCTTCCCTGCTGTTCCACAATCTCCTCTTTAGTCATGAATCACTGTGCGGGGAGGCAGATCTCCTAGATTTTAGGAATGTTAAAAAGCCCTTTTTCTCTGTCAAAAGGCAAACCTGGCTTAGATGTTTTGCTGGAAAATAGGCAAGCCGTGAGATTTCTCTTGATGGCTATTGTGAACATCCCCCGAAGCAAGTAGTTCCTGAGAGGATCTCAGTTTCTGAGCCTTGAGCCTGGAACTGCGTGCAGGAGATAAGGATAATGTGGGTGTTAAGAGCCAGAAGCCTGCCATCTTTGTCTCACATTAGATTGAACCCATTCCTTGGGTTTTCGGTTTGGGGGGCAATGTATCATGCTGTGTGTGCTGACACGCATGCTCCCAGACTTTGCAATGAAACAATTTAGGCTGTGACACAGAATTAAAACCTCACCTCGAAGTCTTTCTTCACCCTTCAGCAAGAGACGTTGCAGGGTTCTTAAACCAAGTCTGTTCAAAATTGAGACACTGGAGCAGCAGGAATGATTGCTGTTTCAATGTTTTTTGGAAAGAGATGGAGTATCAATATTACTTTAAAACCAAACCAAACCAAACCAAAAAAACCCCCCAAAAACACAAGGGAGCCACACAAGTTCTCCCTTTACCTCTTGAAATAATCTGTTTCCTAAAATTTGCTAGGACTACACCTGGCAGTCTTCCCTGAGTACCTCAGGGAAAAGAAAGAAAAATCTAGAAAAGATTCCCTTATTTAGCCAGGCTTATTTTCTTACTTTCTGCTTCAAGTAGCCAAGTCATTTACTTTGAATGCTCTGTAACTGAACATGTGTATTTGCTGAGCTATTTCAAATGTGTTCTATTATGCCTCAGCCTTTTTCAGTGATGGACTTTGCACAGAGTTCTAATGCCTGGTGGTACAATTTCTAACTAGGAGGCATTCTCAATGCAAGCTGAGTAAAAGCAGTGGCACAATGCAATAATAAAAATAAGCTCTCAAGACTTGCAGTTCCAGAGTTTTCTGTATAGCTTCAGCAGCCAAGCATCACACAGCCCTGGATTAGGCAGTGTGCCCTTCCACGCCTTGCCTTTGCCATCTGCAGAGTGGGGCTGAAATGCCTGTCCCAACTTTTTTTGTTGCAATTATGACGAGTGAAACCCTAATGGGTGAGTCAATTCCCAAATTAGCACAGAATGGGAGGATCCTATCTTTTTGAAACCTCTCAAAGAAAAAAATGTTGCCTGCCGTATCAGTAAACAAAGGATGCTGCAGCCATTGAACCATTACATTACAGCTGCCCCCGACGGTTCACCCTGAGGAGACTCAGGATGAGAAAGCACAGGACACTGGCCCCAGATAGCTGAGGTGCCTATCAAAGGAATGATGTCAGTGAGCCCAGACTCTTGTATCTTCCCACACATAGAAAAGCGCTAAAGTCCTTAACTTGAGATATCTTGTTTTCTTTAACTGTAATCTTTTGATGTTCCAACACCTGGTCTTTGTTGTAAAAACTCCTGTATATCCTGGCTCCTCCCTTCCCTCTTTGGAGCAGTCCCTCAGAGCTATCTGAGATCCTGTGTCCTGGACTTAAGTCCTCAGTTTTGTCTGCCAAATAAAACACAATTCTCAACTTTTAGGTTGTGCATTTATTTTTTCAGTTGACAGAGCCATTGAGATTCGCTCTGTATCTAGTCAAGCAAAGGGCTACCTTCCACAGCGGCCAGCTCCACAGAAACCCAGGGCAAAGACTAAACCCTGGTCCCTAATGGTGATAGATGAAGATGGTACTAAGGCCCTTTACGTGTACTATCTCTTTTGATATTTACTGAAACCCTACAGAAGAGCTGCTGTTATTTTTTCTTTTTCTAAATAAGAAAATAAGGCTCATAGAGGTAAAGAAACCTTCCCTAGATCTCATAGCTACTCTATAACCCTGGGATCTCCACTCTTAACCACATCATCAGTGATCCTTGAGAATCAGCTTTGGGCCAAATCCCCGAAACCTGGAATTTGCACCAGAAATCCACGTCTTTTTATAAGGATGATTCTGCTATGAATCAGTGGCCATGAGACCTCTGAGAACCATTGCACAAAATTACCATTCACTGTCCTGCTACTATTTATTATATACATTTATATGCTACTTCTGTCTTAAAAAGATTTGGGAAAGCTTGAAAAAAGGATGTCACCCAAACAAAAAGGTTAAGACAAAATACAATGGAAATCAGAACTAATAAGGAGATGAAGAGACCAAGAGAAAAATGTCCTTCTTTCTAGTTAGTAGGACAAAGGGCAGTGGTATATTGTCATCATGATCAACTTCCTTCCCTGGACATTTTTTATTTCCTTGAGTAATTCCCCTGGGCTCAGCACGCATCGCTCTTTCAAGGTTATCTGGTCTCAAAACCAAACGGTTACTCATCTCTCTTCTTTTCTTCAGAATGTTCAGGGCTAGAAATTTGACCCCTGACTACATCATGACTAGGCTGGGCTCTCTGGGGGGCACACAAGATTGACATCAGGAGACTCTGGTGACAGATGATGGATGAAAGCCAGGAGGGCAAAGAGAGAGGGAGATGTAGGGGGTTCAACCATACACAGTTGGGACTGGGCATAGGAAGAAACTAACATTGGAGAGATTGGTGCAGCAGATGTAATGCATCGCCTCCGCTTGCCCCTCCAGATCCACTCTCTGCCTTTCTCCATCTCCCTTTTTTCCCAGGACGTTGAGCTCTGTGAGCTGCATTGTCTGGACTCTCGCCCTTTGGCTTCCAGTTGGGTTCAGCCAATAGGAGATGATGGTGAGAGAGCAGAGGGAAGGAGGAGGTGAAGATGGGGGTATTTATATTCTGCTTACCTCCCTATTAGGCAAAGGGTTGGTTGGCCCTGGCAGCAGTCCTCTCTGAAGGCCACAGCCTCTGTCAGATGACCCCTTCCTGCGATGACTCTCTTATTTTCTGGTGACCACTCTCTTTCCTTGCCCCTTCTTGCCTACTGATGATAAGGCTTCCTGTTCTGTCATTAGGGCTTGTGAGCATTGTCATTAGGGTTTAGAGGGTGTTGCTTTGCCCCTCTTGGTCATAACCCTCCTCATCCCCTCTCCTTGTCCCTTAGGGACAAGGCACCATGCCACCTGGAGTGCATGCACTGCTCCCTTCTCAATCAAGATCCGAGTACGAGGGACTCCAATTACTTCTGCACAAATGGCTCCAAGCCTAGTTGCAGGTTCTGCTGGCCTTATTTCTGGGTCGATCATGCACTCAATGTTTTCACCCATAGGTTCAAGGAGTGGTTAAGGCTCAGTTGCTTATGGGGGAGTGAAGTGAGCTAGGTTATGTGGGTGGGGTTCTCCAGACTCATGCATGTGGGACCCCTTCATGAATCAGTACAGAGCTGGGGGTGGGAAGAAGAGTGAGGGGACAGGCTGATGGCTGAGGGGCAAGGATTGCTGGCTCTCCCTATGCCACAAATTTCCAATAGAACTCCAAGATTATAAATTCAAAGCCAGCTTCCAGATTATCATGAAATGATATTTTTAAGGTAAGAGGATAGAATATATTTTATTTCACAGTTTGTTTGCTTAATGTATTACTTTGAAATATGTATAGACATATGGTAGGTGGGTCTCCATGAGCCTCTCAAATGTTGGGATTGGCCTGATGACTCCCCCAATTGTTGCCATCCCTGAGATTCTTCAAACACTGCATTAGTTTCCTTTAATGCTGTCCAACCTTTCTGAATACTCCCATGCTGCTTGTAAGGCTCTTGACTCTCAGTGTCAAAACTCACCCCCACCCCCACCCCCGTATCCTGCTTTGTGACACAGGACCTGATTTGCATCTCTGAGAGAGCCACAGCTATTTGTTAGGTTCTTCTGTGCTGAGGGAGATGTGAGCCTGGAGGAAGAAGAAGGAATTTTCTCTCTTGTTTTTGCCTCTTGTTCCTATCAGCATCATGGCACCTTCACTTTTTCACTATGGTAGCGGCATTTCGTTTCAGTATCAGCAAAAATAGAATCCAGTTTGTTTTTCAAAACTTCCAGATCCAGCATGATCACACCCCCTCAAGAGCCATCAGCACCAACCAGGGAAGCCCCCTCCTCAGAGGTCTGGTTCCTGCCCCATGAGGTCCCTTCTCTAATTTTCTACGTTCTAATAATTTCAATTACTTCCCATAGTCCCTCTGCCCAAGCTGCTTCATGCAGCTGTTTTATCCTCTGTGATTATTTGTGTTCCCTTTTTACTCTTTTAGCTACCCAGTAAACACATCCTTATATTAAATTCTTTCTGTAAAATAACTGGCGTGGTTTCTGTCTCTGATGGCATCCACCATCAAACCCTTTTCAATGGCCCTGCTGGATTGTGGCATGTGTTACCTTCTGGGACCCTGAACGATACTCTTAGCCATGAGTTAAACCAGGAATCCTGTTTCTGGAGTCACAATTAGAGCAAATAATGAGTGTTACCAGCCACAAAACCGACTTGATATCTAATCAGTGGCTTGGGATTCATTAAATTCTCCTCAGCAAGGAAGATTTCATTTAGAGAAAAAAGATATGCTTACAGAGAAGATGTCATTTCAAAATAGACCAAAAGCATTAGTAGGTATTTATACGGCCAATTCTCTTTGGAGGTTCTCTCAAACCGTGTATGCCAAAAGTACATGAAATATCATTCATAGGAATCACTCCAGTAAGACTCCAAAAGCATCCCTGATGTCCCCCCACCTCCCTCCTCCAGCATAACGATTAAGCTACCACAAATTCCAACAAAATCCCATTATAACATGACTATTCCATGGATTTGCTTATGTTGTAGGTGTGGCATAAGGCATAAAAGTAAGGCTCAAAATTATGTGCTGCCTTGACATTTGGTAAAATCAGGAGGGCCTCAAATGGCCTAGACACAAGTTCCCCTCCCCACCCTGCTTCTATGGATGAGGTCCCCTAGCCAAACAACCCTCCTTATCAAAGGGACCAGGGGCAATTCCTGCTCATCCTTGAGTACTAGTGCATTTCAGTTCCCTGCCAGCCCACGGAATTATTCAAACAAGCCAGTCAGGTCCTCCCATGGGAACCAGGGGCACCTCACCCTTTGGATACTACAAAGCGTGGCTCCCACAGCCCCTAATTGTTCTCTTCCCAAATGTAACTGCCGTGCGGCCCTGTGTGGCGTGCAGTGTCTTCCTCCAGGCTGTGCGTATATGTGACTAACAAACTGCGGTTGATTTCCTCTGTCCAGTATCAGGCCTCCTGTGTTCAGGGCCACCATTGTAACCCTAGGACAGAAGTCCTTAGCTCACCAATGAAGTGAACAGGAAGTCATTAAAAAATGGGTAAAGTGGGGGAATTCCCTGGCGGTCCAGTGGTTAGGACTTGCGCTTTTACTGCTGTGGCCTGGGTTCAATCCCCAGTTGGGGAACTAAAATCCTGCAAGCTGTGAGGTGTGGCCAAAAAAAAAAAAAAAAGTGGGTAAAATGGATCTCTCCAAACATACGCTAGGGCTGATATCACAGATTTGGTTTACAGAAAATAGATTTTTTTTCCTTCTCCTAAAACTTCTCTTAGTAAGGAGTTCTGTGGTATTAAACTAATTCATTTATAATATGTGCATATATAGTTACAGATTTGTTTAACACTGTACAGTTTATAAAGAAGACCTTTAAAGGTCCTTTCAAGTTTTAAGTATTCTATATGATGCCTAATCCTACTACAGGAAGAATAAAGTTGCTCCCATTTCTGAGTGCATCATCTCTTTCAGACCGTAATTATGTATCAGGATAACCTCTGGATTCTTTCTAAGAGACACGTCAGTGGCCTGAAGTTAACCATTTCTTTAAAAATGAACACATTTTTTTTTTTCCAAAGATAGGATTTTACTTGATAGCTGGTAAGTGTGTGTGTGTATGGCGGGGGTGGGGGTGGTGGTGGGAGACAGGCACAGAACAACAGATATGTGAGGAAAGAGAAATTGAGTTGAAGCATAAGGTCCATATTTTCAATTTAGTGAATGTCATAAAATTTATCTGTATTTCCCTTTATCCTTTCTCCTTCTGGCTCAGATGAAGATTCTCTCCTTTCCAAGGTTAACCTAACTCTGTGTCCCTCACCTTATTTCCTACTGAGTTTGTTAGAAACTCTCTCAATCAATTTCTTTTTTCTCACTGAGCTCTTTGCCCCATCAACAACCACATTCTGGTTTCCCAACTTTAAAAGAAGTTCTCTAGATTGCCTCAAATCACTGTGCTATTTTTTTACCTCTCCTTTTCCCCTAAACTTCTTAAAAGTGTGTCTATACTTAGTGTCTGCTTTTTCTTATTACGTTTACTCCTAACCTCTTACCTTTTATTTTTCCAGTCCTGATCTTTTTTGATCACTCTAAAGCATTTGATCTTCTGGTCTACTTTCTCCTATTCAAACACTCTGTGAAATGGTAGTATCTTGATTTTCCTTCTATTTTCAGATTGTCTTTTCTTGGTTTCTTTCATTGTCACTGATCTTTCAACTCTCCAATGATATCCTTAGAGTTATTCTTTTTCTTTATACTTGAAAGAAGGGAAATGAAATTTGATGATCTCATTCACTTTCAAAAATCCAAGTATTATATGTCAGTAACATCCAAGTATATATCTGTATACTCTAGTTCTTTCCTGGACCCCAATTTCCCACCACCTGCCTTACATCTTTTACTGGATGGCCCACCAGCATCTCAGATTCAAAACACCTAAACCCTAACCAATTATTTATTTCCTCCAAGAGCTATCCCTCTCTGAGCATAGTCCGTGTCCCATTATTTCTGATTCTATTTCTCTCTCATTTGTGGATCCGCCCTCTGTATCAGAGTGGTTAAGCCATTTTCCCAAGATCACACAGCTAGTCAGCTGTGAATTTAGGATTCAAGCTGACTCCACAAGACTGTGCTTTTTTTTATAAGTTACTCTGAGGTGAAGAGTTAACAAGACCTAGCCTCAGCTCTTGAAGGACCTATAATAAAGTTCAGAGAGTATTATTGTAAATAAAATAATTATCCTTAGAAGGTACTTAAAAATTATTAGTGTACTTTCCTATCTCCCCATAATAATCAGTAAAGGTTTATATAATGATTATAAGAAAAATTTTTCTGGTTCTTCAAAAATTTATATGCTCTAAATACTGGACAGTCTGCCCTTTCCACTGCCCCTTAAAATAGTCTTCATCAAAAGATAAAACAAAGTTTGTTTGATCAACATTTATAGCTAAAATAATAAATGACAACCTAAAATCAAAACATGTCTCTGTATTTAAGCCCATACTGTAAATCATACTTTACACATTCAAATGTAACCTCTCTAATTAATTTCAGGTGTTTAAAGCTATATTATGGTAAGTTGTCATGGTTTCAAACAAGTAAGGATAATTTAGCCATCTGCACTATTTCTTCTCAGTTACAAATCCAGCATTCTGAAATGAGATGGATTTAAATCTGCAGAGACAGCATTCAGAGAAAGAACAAAGCCAGAAATGCTAAGTTCATGAAAATTCCCATCAGCCCGAATCTCCCACAATATTTGGAGGGTGTCTACTTGAGGGTGGCTGCTCTAAATTTATGTTTTATTTTGACTGATTTCTTTCTTTCTTCAAGAAAATGAAACCTCCATTTTATCTTTTTGCCTTTTGTATTATTGCAGCATCTAATCTCCCAGTGATGTACCAAGATAGCTCAGAAAGCTCCCAGATCTCTAGCGAGTAAATGATTTCTTTCTGAAATACAAACATGTGATACCTAAAGGAGATGTGAAATTTACTAAAAGAAAAGGATCAACATTTAACAAGTGATAGTTAAGACTGATCTTATTTAGTTATTAAGTATCTATTTAGATATTAAGACTGCAGCAACTGGAACAACAGAGTTATACTGTTTAAATCCTGTTGTGCTGCTTATAATATCAACTTGTATAATCACAGAAAACTTTACCACAGGAGAGTATGCCTCTCTCCCTTAACTTGTGATTTCCACTTAAACTGTTAGGATTCCAACTGTGCAAATAAAAGTGCTGTTTGGTAACAGCTTGTTGAGAGAACTCCATGTTTCCCCAGAATGTACTTGAAGAAGATTAATGAGTTCTACATATATGCCAAATCAATCTGTTCCTCCCTGTCAATCACCATCCCAAGAACAAGGCTCTCTGTCTTTGCTGATGTGTTTACTTTTCTTTTTTGTTTAATTGAGTTATAATTAACATACAATATTATATTAGTTTCAGGTGTACAATATAGTCATTTGATACTTTTATACATTTTGAAATGATCACTGAAATAAGACCAACTACCATCCATCACCATATAAAGTTGTTATAATAGTATTGACTATATTTCCTATGTCTACTTTACATCCTCATGACTTATTATCTTATAGCTGGAAGTTTGTACTTCTTAATCCTGTTCACTTATTTCATCTTTCCCTCCACTCCCTTCCCTTTGGCAACTGCCAGTTAGTTCTCTGAATCTATGAGTCTATTTCTGTTTTTTGTTTGTTTTGTTTTTTAGATTCCACACATAAGTGAAATCATATGGTATTTTTTTCTCTGTATGACTTATTTCCCTTAGTCTAATATTGATCCAAGTTCCAGAAATGGCAAGATTTCATTCTTTTTTATGGCTGAGTAATAGTCCATTGTATATATAAGTATATACCACATCTTCTTTATCCATTCATCTATTGATGTACACTTAAGTTGCTTCCATATCTTGGCTACTGTAAATAGTGCTGCAATGAACACAGGGGTACATATATCTTTCCAGAATAGTGCTTTCATTTTCTTTGGATAAATACCCAAAAGTGGAATTTCTGGGTGTGGAGTTCTATTTTTAGTTTTTTGAGCAACTTTCATACTGTTTTCCATAGTGGTGGCACCAATTTATATTCCCATCAAGAGTGCACAATGGTTCCCTTTACTTCACATCCTTGCTAACTCTTGCTGTTTCTTGTCTTTTTGATAACAGCCAGTCTGACAGGTGTGAGGTGATATCTCATTGTGGTATTGACTTGCATTTCTTTAATGATTAGTGATGTTGAGCACCCTTTCATGTGCCTTTTGGCCATCTGTGTGTCTTCTTTGGAAAAATGTCTATTCAGGACCTCTGCTCATTTTTTAGTTACATTTTTTTTTGATATTGAGTTGTATGAGTTCTTTTTATTTTGGATATCAACTCCTTACTGAATATACCAATGCAAATATCTTCTCCCATTCAGTAGGTTGCATTTTAGTTTTGTGCTTTCCTTCACTGTGCAAAAGCTTTCTGTAGTCCCATTTGTTTATTTTTGGTTTTGTTGTCTTTCCCTCAGGTATGGAGGAACATAGCTCCACATAATAAAGGCCATATATGATAAATACAGAGCTGACATCATTCTCAATGGTGAAAAGCTGAAAGCTTTTCCTCTAAGATCAGAAACAAGACAAGGATGCCCACTCTCGCTACTTTTATTCAACATTGTATTAGAAGTGCTAGCCATAGCAGTTAGGCAAGAAAAAGAAACAAAAGGTATCCAAGCTGGAAAGGAAGAAGTAAAACTGTTTGCAGATGACATGCTACTATATATAGAAAACCCCCCAAATTCCACAAAAATGCTATTAGAACTAATAAATGAATTCAGTAAAGTTGTAGGATACAAAATTAATACACAGAAACCTGTTGCATTTCTCTACACTAATAATGAACTATTATAAAGAGCAAAGAAGAAAACAATCCCACTTATAACTGCATCAAAAAGGATAAAATACCTAGGAAAAAATTTAACTAAGGAGGTGAAAGATCTGTATTCTGAAAACTATAAGGCATTGAGGAAAGAAACTGAAGATGATACAAATAAATGGAAAGGTATACCATACTCATGAATTGGAAGAATTAATATTGTTAAAATGTCCATATTACCCAGAGCAATCTACAGGTTCAGTGCAATCCCTATCAGAATACTAATGGCATTTTTCACAGATATAGAACAAATAATCCTAAAATTTGTATGGAAGTGCAAAGGACCCCAAATAGCCAAAGCTATCTTGAAAAAGAAGAACAAAGCTGGAGGTATGGTCCCATACTTAAAACTATACTATAAAGCTATAGTAATCAAAACAGTATGGTACTGGAACAAAAACAGATATATGGATCAATGGAACAGAATAGAGAATCAAGAAATAAACCCATGCTCATATGGTCAATTAATCTATGATAAGGAGGCAAGATTATGCAATGGGGAAAAGACAGTCTCTTCAATAAATGATTTTGGGAAAACTGAATAGATACATGCAAAAGAATGAAACTGGACCCTTTTCTTATACCATACCCCAAAATAAACTTGAAATGAATTAAAGACTTAAATGTAAGACCTGAAACCATAGAACTCCTAGAAGAAAAGATAGGCAGTAACTTTTCTGACATCTGCCTATATTTTTTTCAAACAGATATGTGGCTTAATTTTAATTAAATGATTGGAACCAATGATTTCTAAAAACTTTCCAAATGTATGGCCAGGGAGTTGTAGAGTAGCATCAACTGGACTTTATTGAGAAGACCTTACCCATTCCAGTACTTCTCAATCATGGTTGTGACAGTGAGGGTTGAAAAGATGCTGCCTGTCTTTTAAGGAACTTGAGTACCCTTTACTGCATTGGTTATTAGGTGAATTCAGAACACTTAAGACTTAGAATGTTGTGCCCTCTCTACACTCTTAGCCATCTTCAGGCGTGGATCTCCAACCACTCAGTCAACTCTCTGCTTGCCTGCTTTCCTCCAGAGGAAGGGCAGGTGGAGCCATTCATGCAACTGCAATGCCATGAGAGGGGTTGGGGCATCGTGACATGCTGGGGGCCTCCTGTGACCACCAGTTGTTTCTGGCTTGCTATGGGACCAAAGGGTGCTAACTATTATCATAGTTGATACCTTATTTTCTTTCTAAAAATGATTAATTTCCAATTAAACAATGTGTAACAGGAAACCTCAGTATAGGTGATTAAAATTCTGATTCAAAATTACAAAAAATGAGAAAGAAATTGAACTCGAGGAACATAATCACTAGCCTCCTACTCCTGCAGAATTCACAGATAAGGATACTTCAACCCTACGTGAGGAGCCAGCCCTGCCTAGTGCCCTATGGACTGGGCAGAGCTGGCCGAGTGTGGGAGATTCAGGAGTGGCTCATATCAGAGTCCAGAGCTGCCTAAAGAGGTGCCAGAAAGAGTGGTTCAGAACAGGATCTGAGGTCAGATATCAGAGCCTGGTAAACAGCATGTTCCTTTCATAGGACTATTTGTGTCAGTTATTTTTTTTTTTATTTAATTTTATTTTTTTAGATTTTTTCTTCCAGTTTTATTGAGATATAATTGATGCAGCACTGTATATGTTTAAGGTGTACAGCGTAATGATCTGACTTACATACATCATAAAATGGTTACCATGCGTTTAGTGAACAGCCATTATCGCATATAGATAACAAAATTTTTTTCTTTTTTTTTAATTAATTTTTATTGGAGTATAGTTGCTTTACAATGTTGTGTGTGTTGGTTATTTCATCATCATAAAAACATTAAAAGACTTTGGTCAATTGCTCCATTTTGTTTTAGAGAGTGATTCTTAATCACAGTGTTGATCAAAAATCACCTGAGGATCATTGGTAAAATGCAGATTCCTGGAATTAAGCCCAGTAGGTCCAGAGTAATATCAAGGAGTCTGTATATTAAAAAGGTGTCCTCAGTTGATTTTGATGTATATAATCCTGATGTCCTACTCTGAGAGACTGTGGCTTAAAGGAGTACCAGTTTACGAGATGATTTATGATCGTAGGTGATGTCAAGTCAAATGTACTTTTGTTTGCTTTTGATAAAAAATTTTTAATAGCTTTATTGAGATATAATTCATATATCATATAATTTACTAACTTAAAGTGTACAATTCAATGATTTGTAGTATATTTGCAGTGCTGTAGAACCATCACCACAGTTTAACCATCACCCCCTAAGAGAAACCCCATATTCATTAGCTGTCACTTATTGTTCTCTCCACTCCCCTACCCTCAATCCCACTCCCATCCCAAAGCAACTACTAATTTATTTTCTGTCCCTGTAGATTTATAGATTTTTTTTTTTAGAAGATAAGGCTAGCTTATTTTTGAAAGATCTGGTGTTGAAACTGACCATTAGTTTTTAGCTTGATGATACTGTACAGGGTAAAAGCACACAGAGACACAACCATGATTTTCTGTGCTAATATCAGCAGAAAACTACCACTTGACCATCATCTTAATTAGCTATTTTGCATTTTAAATACCAAGAGCAGTCATCAGCTGCAGGTGTAGGTCCACCCTCTGGTTCACTCCTATGTAATTTGAAGACATGACATTAAAGAGACCATTCTAGTCTGCATCTGGGATAAAAGAACAGTACCAATTCAACACTGAAAATAGCTTTTAATAAGAACTAGTGAATAGCATGCTGTATTTGCTGTTTCAGAAACCTTTCCTCATCCAATACGCCCAGCCCATCTCAGCACTCACTGTTTTCAAACAACTTTGTAAGTAACCAGGTATCAAAATGTGATGGTTGTACAGTAACTGAGAATGGTCCCCTCCCCATCTGTCTTAACCTTCCCTGCATTCTCAACCTGCTTGGCAGAGAGGGCCCCTCGACACTCAAAGACAGAGTTGCCCTGGATTATATGCCTTTGTGTGTGTATGGAGGGGAGGGTGGTTAGTAGGGAAAGAAAAGAAACATCTCTCTCTTCTCCCATCAAGGCAGATAAGCAGCTCTAGAAATTGTTCAGCTTCTACAGGCCTTGGACATTGTGTTGAGAATGGAAACTAGTCCTGAGATACGAGCTATGCCACAGCTTGGAGATGTTGGCATAGCCTTTGTGTCTGGTTCAGAGCCAGTGAGGACAACTCTGGGATAAAGAGCCTTTATTATCCTTGCATTGGAATTCTTTAGTGTTCCAGCAGAGACAGGGGTAGATTTCATTCACATTAGCTGTCCACCAAGGAACCAGATGAGAACGGTGGTTGGAAGACAGGGTCTTAGAAATATAGGGTCTCCAAAATATGGCTAGCAAATAGTTTACTCATCTTCAAGACTGCTCTACAAAATAAGCATGACAGCTGCTTAAAATTTTATGAACCAAGCCCTGATGTGAAAGACTGACAGTATCTCCACTCACTAGAAAGAACACAACACCAGGCATACTCTATACTCACCTCTGAATGTTACAGTGTAAAAATAAATGACATGTCTACTAAATATCACTCATTACCAGTGTCAGGCTATGTCCAGGAGGGTGAAATGAACTAAATTTGCTATAATGCTAACTTACATGCCATTAACGAGCACACAAGTTTAACTCATAGATGAGGGTGTGTTATTGTACATCTTAGCTTCTTTCTATCCCACTCAGGCTGATAAGACAGTCCCCAGACAATTGTAATTATAGGCAATTTGTAATGATAATGACTTGCTTTTTATTAGCTGCAATAAAAATCAATTCTTCATTCAATTACCGTTCTTGGCTGAACTATGACAGATACTCCTGGGTAAATACTAGTATCAAAATAAAACTAATAATAATCATGATAAAGTTTTTGAGGATAAAATCTTCCTTTTAAGATCAAAATATACTCCTCTCATTAAGTACCCCCCATGCCAATGAGTCATAAGTGAACTACTGTGCTCTTGTTTCCCTTGTTTGTTGATAAAGGATCTTAAACAAATGCTGCCAAGTGCAACAGCACAAAAGTCTTTTCAGGAGTGTGATGCCACAGTAATGATCATCACTCAGTACATAAAGGGAATGGATCACAACCAGCGTGGCCTGAACATCAATTCAGCACTGACACAGGCCAGCACTGAAGACTCCTGCATGGGGTGTGCGCTATGGAATTCCTCATCCCCAAGGTTTCCTGCTATTTAAGAGCGGTAGATTAGCACAGTAATTTCTTCAGCTCAAGAATCAGTTCTCTAAGCTTGAGACTTCGCTCTTGTTATGTAAATATTGTTTGCTTCACAGGAAACCTTCCATGTTGGTATTAGATGTCAATGTCCACTAGCTGCCCACACAATAGCAAGGAAGGCTAAGGTGTCTACTATCCCAGGAGCACCTTATGAAGTCTTCACTCCTGCCTTCTTTTTGCCCTCCAGACAATGTGTGTCTTTTATTTTTATATCTTCCATCTTATCATCATCTACTCCCAGAGACCCTGAATTTACGTACCCCTTCCTGGTGTATTTGCTTTGTGACCATGAAAAAAAGGGGACATGTCTCAAACTGTGAAAATTCAAGCACCTGTTGAGTTGAAATCAAACCCAGTGAAGTGTAAAAGAATGAAATTAGAACACTCCCTAACACCACACACAAAAATAAACTCAAAATGGATTAAAGACCTAAATGTAAGGCCAGACACTATAAAACTCTTAGAGGAAAACACAGGCAGAACACTCTATGAAATAAATCACAGCAAGATCCTTTTTGACCCACCTCCTAGAGAAATGGAAATAAAAACAAAAATAAACAAATGGGACCTAATGAAACTTAAAAGCTTTTGCACAGCAAAGGAAACCATAAACCAGACGAAAAGACAATGCTCAGAATGGCAGAAAATATTTGCAAATGAAGCAACTGACAAAGGATTAATCTCCAGAATGTACAAGCAGCTCATGCAGCTCAATATCAAAAAAACAAACAACCCAATCCGAAAATGGGCAGAAGACCTAAATAGACATTTCTCCAAAGAAGATATACAAATTGCCAACAAACACATGAAAGGATGCACAACATCACTAATCATTAGAGAAATGCAAATCAAAACTACAATGAGGTATCACCTCACACCAGTCAGAATGGCCATCATCAAAAAATCTACAAACAATAAATGCTGGAGAGGGTGTGGAGAAAAGGGAATCCTCTTGCACTGTTGGTGGGAATGTAAATTGATACAGCCACTATGGAGAACAGTATGGAGGTTCCTTAAAAAACTAAAAATAGAACTACCATACAACCCAGCAATCCCACTACTGGGTGTATACCCTGAGAAAACCATAATTCAAAAAGTCATGTACCACAATGTTCATTGCAGCTCTATTTACAATAGCCAGGACATGGAAGCAACCTAAGTGTTCATGGACAGATGAATGGGTAAAGAAGATGTGGCACATATATGCAATGGAATATTACTGAGCCATAAAAAGAAACGAAATGGAGTTATTTGTAGTGAGGTGGATGGACCTAGAGACTATCATACAGAGTGAAATAAGTCAGAAAGAGAAAAACAAATACTGTATGCTAACACATATATATGGAATCTAAAAAAAAAGGTTATGAAGAACCTAGGGGCAGGACAGGAATAAAGAAGCAGACATAGAGAATGGACTTGAGGACACAGGGAGGGTGAAGGGTAAGCTGGGACGAAGTGAGAGAGTGGCATGGACTTATATATACTACCAAATGTAAAATAGATAGCTAGTGGGAAGCAGCCGCATAGCACAGGGAGATCAGCTAGGTGCTTTGTGACCACCTAGAGGGGTGGAATAGGGAGGGTGGGAGGGAGACGCAAGAGGGAGGAAATATGGCGATATATGTATATGTATGGCTGATTCACTTTGTTATAAAGCAGAAACTAACACACCATTGTAAAGCAATTATACTCCAATAAAGATGTTAAAAAAAAAAAAAGCGAACAGCGTACGTGGGGGGAAAACAAAACAAAACAAAACCCAATGAGGTGGTTTGTTTAGGGAGGTTGCACAATGAGATAGATATGTGAAGGCCTAGGCTCTAATTGGAGAGCATCCACTAACTAACTGTGTGATCTTGGGCAAGTCATTTAACTTCTCTGGAGACTGAATAAGATAATGCATGAAAAATCCCATCAAAACTTAGTGGAAAAGCTCTGCATACTTGTCATAGACTCAATTTGCTACTTTCCCTGATATGAAAGCTTTTCTTGAGTGAAGATTACAGAGACAAGTCACAGAAGGGTCAGCCATTTAGGACTCTTCCTAGTGACTCCTTCATGACAGTTTCACCCATGTACTTACTCCCAAGGGTGTCTAAACCCCTGAGAAGAACAGCTATGTAAGCAACAGTATTTTTCTGTCTGTAAAGAACTGTTGTCATGCATTGGAAGCAATAATTGGGCCCTCAATCACTTGTTCGAGATTCCTCGGATGTTCACCAGAATACCCTCTGTGGCCCCAGCCATGTAAGAAGTTCAAGACTCATAAAAGAAATACAAGCATCATTTAGAAGAACTCAAGTACTGGACTCACTTGGAAAAATCAAATAAATTCCACATACTCTATGGTGTATATTCTCTTTAAAAGGAGCATCATGCATTAACACATTATTCTACCCTGTAGCTTGGTTAATTAAGAGTAGGCCAGTGTCACAGCCTCAAACATCATTGGACTGTGACATCATTGAGTATCACAGTGGTAGAAGATGATCAGCCAAATATTAACCAATTTGTTTTCCTTTGATGTAAGTGTGTGTGCAAAGAAACACATCTGGATCTCTTTTAGCTTGTGATGAAACCATAACATTTTGCTTGGAGGGTTCAAAACAAAATGCCACAGATGATCTGTAAACTGTGGTGCAAGTTTAACACAGCCTCCTCTGGTCCTAGCTTAGGACTTGCTTCTTTGCCTGGGGGACCAGAATTCTGGCTCCCAAGTGTTTGTCTAGCCTGTGATTTCCAGAAAGAGTAGAAGAACCAACTCTATTTAGAAAGGATCCATCCTCTTTGTGTCATTATATGTAGAAATAAGTACTTGTCTTCTATATGACATTCATTTAGCAATTAATGAAGATCATCCATTCAATTATTCAGCAAATATTTATTGAGTAAAAAGAAAAATAGCAAGTGGCAAAGAGTAGGGTTGTTGGATGATGAGCTCCGAATGGACTTGTGGTGTGAGAGGTGTGTTGGTCATCCAAATGGATGTGTCCAGCAGGCATCTGGACATACATGTTTGGATCTAAGGGCTGGCTTAGAAGCCATCAGTATCTGCTTTGTATGAAGTCACCCGAAAAGATTATGGGGGGAGAGACAAATCAAGATGACAGAGAGGAGCCTATCAAACAGCAATAATTAAAGGTGTACAGAGGAGCTTACCAAGAAATCATCAGAAAGGTAAGAGGACCAGTCCCACTTGCTCTTTTGTAACATTGCTTGTGATGTTTCTCCATATAACTCTTTCTGAAGTTTTAATTCCAGAAAAGAGATCTTTAGGGAAATTTTTATATATTGAATCACAGTGATGTTTGATTAGAATATTGTTTTGCATGTGACGGCCTATTATTTTTGAGTCTATAATGTCTTTGCAGTGATAGTTGGAGGAGAAAGCAGTGTATACTTGGTTAATAACAAGATTAAAAACCTAATAAGTCCATTAAGCAAATCTTTAAAAGCTTTTTAAAAAAAATTTTTTTAAAGAGACGAGCAACAAAGAAATATAGTACCATTTCATAACACATCATTATTAGGGCCAGGACAATGAGATTACAGAGACATTACACACATATTCACACAAACATACATACACACACAAGGACTGAACATTTCTTGTCCATGAGACTTTTCTAGGCCTCTAGGCACTAAATAAGTGATAGGCATTGCCCCTCTCCTTGAGAAATACGCAGCCTATACTTCTAAACAAAAACTCTAAAGTTTCATCCAAAGTTTCAAAACTATCCTAGTAACTTATTAGCTCAAAGGAACATGCTCACATTCTCAGAGTGTGAGGCATCATTTGAATACTGCTGTGGTAGAAAATAGAAAGGAGTGTTTGAAATCTCTTTAAAAAGCCTCTTACCCATTCCTGAAGCTTTCGGGGAGAGAAATTCTATCACTTCTAAAGACTGTCTCCTAAATCGTTATTTCTGAACGCAAAAATCTTCTTTGAAGCAACTTAAAATTAAGGTCATGGATTGCCTTCAATGCGCTTGGCAGTTCTGTGTGGTCAAAGTATAGCAATGGCCACAGTCCCCGTATCTCAATCCTATGTTAATAGTAATTGGGCGTCTATTCAAGAGTCTATCCACTCTGTGCTCATACTAATCAGGGACTGATGGCAGCCTCAAGATCTCTGAATCTCCTAGGAGAAGATTATTTTTCTTTTAAATTTATGTACACTCACACACACACACACACACAGAGGCACACATACACGCACACACACCCAGAAGGAACATACTCTTTCAAACGTCTGTGATGAACTTTGCCCTCTGAAAAACCTATTTAGTTCAAAAGCAAAATGTCTCTCAAGAGCCCCCATATTCTTTGGCACTCTAGTTCTTTCTTATTGCTTCCATTTTATTTTACTTTGATCTTTCCACATTTCTTACTATTTTAAGTACTAGCTGTCTGTAGACAACTTCATTCTTTGAAAGCCTTTTGGGACTAAATAGGAACACAGAGATTACCTACCTTTGTGTACAACTTCTATTTGTCTGTGCAAAATTGAAACTAAATCTGCCTTAGTCATTATCACATACAGTTTATCCACAGAATTCTAGGGCTGTAGCAACTTTTCTGGCTGAAGGACGTGCACTGGATGCTGGATGGTGCCATTCATAGGTGTAAGATGCTCTTGTTGTTTTGAGTGTCCAACCAGATTGAAATATTAAGTCTTTCACTTGCTAAATGGAAACTATGGGTAATTCCTGAGCTGCTGTGTTGGAGACTCTGACCTCATGTCTGCACCACTCCACCATCCACATTGCACCTGGACCACCAGCAGTGGAAGGCGGAGGGTGTGCTATGTCTCCTTTGATTGCATCCCTAGTGTCAGTGAAGAATTGTGTTCAAGAAATACTTGTGATGTGAGTAAGTGCTGGATGGAGGTCAAGGGGATGCATGATGTCCCCAGCCCCACCACAAGGAACAGTTTCTTATTTTGCCTCTGGGAAATGGCAGCTTTGCTGGTAGAGGCTGAGGGGGTCTCCTGTGCTGGTTTTGTGCTAAGTTAACAATATTTCACCACCTCCCCAGCAATATACAGTTAACTGTATACAGCACTATAGTAATATGCCTCCAAATTCTGGGGAAAAGCCAGCTTCTGACTATTAAATCAATAAAAGCTGAGTACCATGGATGTAAGTGGCCATCTGCAAACAAACCCACTCTTGGATATAGTTTAAATGCAGTAAAGTATCAAAAATGTTCCCAGATATCCATTGAAAAATGTATGTATAGTCAAGCCTTGAGTGTTACTAAAGAATGTTGTAACCTAATAAACTGCATTACAACTCAGTGGCCTAAAATAACTGGATGGTACATATAAAAAGGGGAATTGGACAGTAGGGATCTATCAGGGTTTATCTCCCAGGTCATTGTTGACTGCCAGCTCCTCCCTGACTCATCTCCCAGGGGTGGACTTGTTTGACCTTCCATGAGCCTAGAATCCATTCTTATTCTCAGCAGGCGAAACTGAAAGAATTTCAACCCTTTAGTCTGGACCTCAATATTGAGCATCTTTTCTGTTTGCCTGACTCTGTCCTAAATTTAATGTAGTTCTGTCCATTGTGCTAATGTCATGCAAGGAAGAAACATATTACTTCTGGTTCCTCAACAGGAACATGCTATTGACCTTCCAGAAATATGGACCGTGCAGTGCCCTATCGGATGTTCCATGTTTTGTGGGAAGATGGTTCCAATCCTGGTTCCGATGATTCCCAAGTTTGGGAAATGCTGCGTACCATATCCAATTTATATAGGCTTATAATTCAAATCAGCATGTCAAAGATTAAGATGTGATACAGCAAAGAAATCTATTTTTCCTGTTTGAGTACAACATTTCCAATATTTCTTGAATGAATGAATGAATGAATGAATTAGAAAAAAAAAAACAAGCCAGGAAGTGCTACTTCCTGGGTCCGTGTTCACCAAGCATCCTACTGACAGTTAATGTGATGTCCCAGACACATGATACCAAGAATTACTCCATAGAGTACTTGTAAGTATTTTGGCAAACAGAATCTTGCATTGTGTTTGGAGAAGAATTCTTAGGGTCCAAGATGGGCCTGAAAAGAGAGATTGCTGAGATGATTTAGCAATATTTGCCAATGGTGCAGCAATTGTGAGGGACTTGCTCATTTTTGTCATCCTTGTTTCAGATAAAAGTGACCTCACTAAGATGCTGCCACCTTGTGAGACCCTGGCTGGGCTGTGGCTATTCTCTTCCATTAATCGCAGCCAAGGGTGAACCATCACTGCCCAGTTACCCTGTTCATTTCTTCTTCATTAGTTAGAGAAGGATGTGGTAAGTATGGAGAGCCTCAAATTTTTTATTTATTAAAGTAACACATCTGTGTATGGCTTAAAAAAAAAAGTAGCATAGACATCCTGACAGAACACTGTGAGTTACATATAGATAACAAAATCATTTAATAAATTAAATTTCATGTACTTTGCTTTAGCTAACGAATCAAAGAGGTTGTATAGATTATGCAGTTTAGGGTGAGCAAATAAACAGATAAATGGGGCCACTTCCCTTTCTCACACCATCCTAGCTCCACCTCTTTAGGTCATTTACATGAAGGATCTGAGACCCAGGGAAGTTAAGAGATTATAAAACACAGATCATTAGAGTACCTATCCTATCAGGTTATTGAGAATATTAGATTTTTAAAAATGCATACACACTACGTAGCACAGTGCATAGTACAGGATAGGGATGCCGACTCTTTTACCTATTATGAATTCAAAAATTAAAGGCACTGAACCTTAACTTGGCTTCCCAGGCCTTTGTCTTCCATGTTATACTCTCTGTCTGCAGCTTCCCAGGTCCATCCTAGGCTTCGACTTTTGCTTTCTTTGATCAAGTGCCTGCCATTTTCTGCAGACATGGAAGGTCTGTTTTGGAACATTAACTTCCAGGGTCTCATCCCAAGCTCCCTTGCTGGTTGAGTTTCCTTTCCCTCTGCGCTTGGTCTGGGAGGATGACTCTATCTCTTTAACTCACCTTGACCGTCACGCAGTGGGGATACCTGTGTTCCTCTCCTCCTTTCCAGCCACTTCTTACTTCCTCTTGCTCAATGCTGACCCTGCATTTGCCTCAGACTCAGCCACCTGAAATCTCCCCACTCCTTCGATATAATTTTTTCATATGAACTTGCATTTCTGAAGCTAGTTTTGTTACCCTAGCACTGTGGCTCTTGTCAGGGTCTGATTTGAAACCATCCAGCTTGACTTAAGTAGTTACTAATCTGTTTGGTTTCCATTTAAACTTCCCTTCCCCTGCCACGTGCTCATTACTGTGGTTTATATTCAGCTTCTGGTGAGAACTAACCATTTTTGTGACGCCTAGAGCATAATAGGTATTAAAAGCTCAGGCTTTCTGATGCATCTGCTATTTGTTTTCCCTCCCCACTAATTAGCGGGTCTACATTCTCCTTTGTCTTGCTCCTAATGTATTTGTGAAATATTGTCTGGCTGCCCTTTGTTTCTCTTGCTGGTTGCATCTCATCTCATGCTCTGGCTTTCTGGCTGCTGTTCCCATATTACACACACCCTGTTCTCTTCCCCTTGCCTTTAGCAGAGTGCCTTCATTTTCCCCTGCATGTCATTTTATCCTGGCAGCTTAAAACCCAGCGTGGGTTTTGCCTTCCATACAATCACTGGCTGGGTGAAAGCTTCAGGACAAGCTCTTAAGCACTGGAAAATAGGAATATTTGGCTCTATGGTAGCTAGCGCTTAACACCAAATCTAAAATATTCCAGTATGTTCTGGAAAGTCGACGTACCCCGACCCAGCAGGCTGGAAAGCTTGCCATGAGGTTACGTCATGGTCTGGGGATTCTACGATAGTCAGTGGTAGCCTTGGTTGACTTCAGTGAAAGTTGGACCAGGCGTCGGGCATGAAAGGGGCTTATTAGATACTGGTTCTTCTTGCCATTTCCTACTCCTATGAAAATTGGCAGAAATTTCAGGTTTCTCTCTAGGTCTTTAAACAGATGCTTAACAAGTCGGGGACAGTTCAATGTTCTCATGCTGTTTTAAAAATGTGAAGTGGGCTCAAAACTTTGGTGGCCCGTTGCCTGGCCTGGTGCACTAAACCGTTTAGATGACCCAATTATAAAGTGGAAAACAGTAACTGGGGTGCAGATTTCCTCAG
Source organism: Balaenoptera borealis (assembly GCF_965194805.1). Taxonomy (NCBI): domain Eukaryota; kingdom Metazoa; phylum Chordata; class Mammalia; order Artiodactyla; family Balaenopteridae; genus Balaenoptera; species Balaenoptera borealis. The sequence goes on along the minus strand of NC_138866.1, from coordinate 163,513,538 downwards.
CTGGTGATAAGAAGGGCCCTCTCCTGCTTTACCTTCTTACCTGCACTAAGGAGCCAGAGGTTCTGGGCTTATCTACACTGAAGGACTCCTTATATCCCTTGCTCTGTAGAGACCACCTCTAATCCTCTGGAGTCACCAGGGCAGGAGAGCCTCACCCCCTCACCTACCTCATGTGCATCTCTTGAACTGAGCGTTTGCTGGTTTAATTGTAAGCAGAAGTGAAAGTAACCCAACTGGGTCCAACTCACCATTCTCACTTATCTTTGAAGCCGGGACTGGCCTTGTGGTCTGGCCTAGCTCAGCATCTGGGAGGTGGTTTTCACCAATGGAAAAACCTGAAATTGTTCACCTATGAAAAGGCTTTCCTGAGGAGAATGGGACCTGACAGGAACACTGCAGGCATTCTTTAATTTTCAGCACTTGGCTTTCATGGGATACGTCTGTCAGGATTATTTTTCTTTTCTTTTTCTACGACTAAGAACTTAAATTAGGTGTTGACTTGTGAAGTTTCAAAGCTTCTATAGGTATCCTAAATGGTAATAAATCAGACATATCTTACATACCAGAACAAAGACTGTCAAAAGTAATGACGTGGGTCATTTCATTTTTTTAAAATTCCAACTTATTCACTCATGGTCTGAATTCTTTTTTTAAAAAAAAATTTAGCCTAATACTAGGCTATCTTAATTTTATAGAATATTTATTCAAAGTATTCATATGTCCCTATTTGAGTAGGATTTCCTGAGCCTGACCCTTTAAAAGGCAATTGTCTTCAGATATCAGTAGAGGCCCTGCTTCATGAATACATAAAACCTGCCCCAAAAGAGCCAAGTAACTTGCCCAACTCCGTTCCTGACACTTTAGCGAATCCCATTTTGCTAAATTCTGTTCTTAGTTTGCTGCTTGTCCTGACTCCCACGCTGCCCTCAGACGGGTACTCATATGGAGCCTCAGATCACCCTATTTAATGTTATTATATTTCTTGATGGGTTTCCTGGAATTCTGCTTATTTTTTCTAAAACTTGGCTCTTAGTCATCCCTCTCCTGACTCTTTTTGGTTTGAACTCCTGACAAATTTTTGTTTACTTGGAAAGCTCTGATGGGCTTACCTCTGGTGCCCGGCTGCCAGCAAGGTGCTTCTCCACCCACGTGGAGAAATTGATTTTCTTTGATGGTAGCCTCTCAGCCAAACTGCCCTCTTCTGCACCTTTGGAGTTTGGGTCACTAATAGGATGGTCCTTAAAAGTGGCTTCTTCTCTTTTGAGTACAGCACTGTTTGTCTCTTACTTTTTTGTGGCGTGTTCTATCTACTCTGAGGTCCACCAGATAAACGTCCATGAAACACTAGGTGCAAACATTCAGCTTCTTTTAGATTCTGTGCATCACCACTTAGTATTTAATTAATAGTTTTACTGAGTCTCGGTTAATACTTTGTAGCTCAAGATAATAAGAGATAATTCCTACTCTTGTAATGTTTGGAGTTATAGAATCATTATACTAAAAGAGCCCATAAACATTCTCCAGTACAATTCTCTCTCAATAATCAGGAGGAGACCAGAACCCAGAGAGGTTAAGTAACTTCTCTGAGGTCACACAGTGGCAGACCCCCAAAATGGAAATGTACCATTCTGCTTTCTATTGTATTTTCCTTTTATCATAGTTCAGTCACACACAAATAATATGCACACATGTCCATGTGAAACCTGGGCTGGAGAAAGCCCAATATTTGTTTTAGGACCATTTCTAGCTATAGAGCTGGGCCTAGGGGAAAGAATCACATTCTCACAACTGCTCACAACAGTTTCAATTAGATTAGAGAGAAAGATAAAGAAGCTACAACAAGGTGAAGCACCATTTTTGGGCAGAAGGCAGCAGCTGGTCTGGGTGCTGTCACTGAGAGCCTACCTAGTCTATTAGTGACATGAAAGAGATGCTAGATGTGACGGGGTGTCTGGATTGCCGGGTGGGTTTCAAGGAGATAGTGGGTGGTTATGATACGGTTTGTTACCTTTTCAATGGAAATGAAATACAATAGTGCCAGGGAGGTCGTTGCATTTACACAAGAAACGGGCGCACCCCAGGTGTGGGCGGCTGGGAAGCTGGTAAAGGAAATGCTGTATCATAAAGGATTTTCTAGCACATTAACTGCATAATTCCTCAGCAGGATCGTGAGCTCTGGGCACAGTGCAGACCTCTCCCCCATAATTGCCATAGTGGGGTCGCTTTTGGAAAAGCCTCAAAGCTCTTGTTGAGCGTTTCAGCACCCAGCGAGACCACGCCCTCAACGCTTCTCTTTCCACCTATTTACTTTTTAATGCTGCCAATCCAAATTGCTTCCTAAAACTGGGCTAATTTCATGAGACCAAGCTGACATGAGCACTTGCTGACGCCTTCAGTGCAGTTGAGGAAGGGACCCACGTTTCAGACGTAACATACAGACTCGGAGTGTCAGCCTGAACTCCAGGAGAGTGTCACATATCACAATCTCATATTTCTTAGTATACAAGCTGAGCTGACCGAGGTCAGGATGGAGAAGCCTTGACAGCCTTCCTGTTTTTCTTACGAGACTCTCCTTCCCTCCTCCATGCCCAGAATTCTTATACCAGGAATGCAAAAATGAGTCAATTGGCTAAAAGCGTGGGCTCAAGGATCAGTCAGCCTGCGTTTGGATAAAACTGGCTCCGTCTCTTACTCCTCCAGGCTAGTTACTTACCACTCAGCCTGGGATGCCTGAATCTAAGTGCGATTCTCCTCAAGCTGTACCAAAATTCAGTCACTGAATTAAGAATACTACCAATAACGCCTACCTGTGACCCAGTGATTGTGAGGAGATCAAGGGCAGAGCGGCAACTCTCAATAAATGTTAGATATTATGTTACTGGTCTTTGTTTCATGGGAAGACATTAATTAATTCACACTTTAATTAATTCCTGAATGTGTCCATGCATTTCTCCCAGTAGTTTTAGCATTAAACAAAGAGCGAGAGTGGTGTATAAGATCAAGGGTTCTATCAAAGGGTGGAAACATTGGCAGCCTGGTAGATTAATGGAGAGGTAAACACTGCCTTCCAAGCCCAGGCTTACTTGGTCTTGGTGAATGAAGATTCTAGGCTAAGAGAGATGGTTCTGAGATGAGTAGGGTGTGGCAGAACTAATGATTCATCTGGGACTGGGAGGGGATTGTCTCCTTCCAAACTTCAGAGGACTCAGGGGAGAGAACGCATACTCAGCAGAGGTGAATTTCTCTCTCTCTCTCTCTTTTTTATGCAGCTGAATATTTATTTTCTGCCATCTTCTCTCTCCAGATCTATGGACATAATTTACATGGGACCCCCGAGGGTAATTAAGCCAGCAATTCCTTTGCCAGTAAAATGAGAAAAGCCAGCTCTCAGTAAATGCTGAATTCCACTATGGATGTTGCAGAAACAGAACCAAAAACAGCTGCAGTTTATCTGTGCTGCCGAATTGACTATAATTTGCTGCTACCCTCACCCTTACCACATAGCAATCAGTGTACAGAAGTACAGAATTTTAAGATGATGAATGTTTTATTTCTTAAAATAAACAGTAGCAATTTAGATACACAGTTGTGTATTTTACATTTCTTTTTTTTTATATCGTAAAAGTATATTGGAAACTTCCTTAGGGTCAAAATCCTTACGTGCACTTGTCAAAAATATCAAGATGACAAGCTAATATGGAATTCAGATTTAAATAATCGACTATTCAGAAATATTCTATGAAATTTCTGATGGTTTTGTTTGCACTGACGGAGCAATGGCTATTCCTTACTCGTGGCTGGGTATCTGAAGGGTGTCAGATTTAATAGTTCCAAAAGTTAGTACTAGACCAAGATGTGAGGATTTTTTTTTAAGTTAACTTACATTCACCTAGCAAATTCCAGTCACCAAATGTGTTTCCTTGGTTGTCATGACTTTCCTAGTCTACTAATCCACAGGCATGCACTTACCATATTACTAGCCCCCTCACAGAGTCTCATCAGAGTTGGTTATTATGACTGTCTTGTATCAAATCTAAGCTCCAGGGATGTTAAAGCACATGGATATTTCATTTACCACTAAGTAAGAAAAAGCATTGCCCCCTAAACTGTACCAGACCATAGATTGGTAAGATGTTTCCCCATTTCAGAGATGTTCAATGAGAAAAGACTGTTATCTCAGAATCAATAAAATATGACATCTCCACTTTTCAGAGGAGAAACTGGCCAAGTGACCAATCAGAGTTCACATAGCTACTAAGTGGCAAAGCCAGGAAACTCTAGTCTCTGGTTTCTGACTTCAGAAATCTTTCCAGCCTTGCTTGTTCAGCACTGTGACCTTGAGTAGTCACGAATTCTCTCTGTGCTACCCTTTTTTCCGTCTTTGTTTCAGGTGAAGTGAACAGTGATAATAATAGTGTATTAGGGAGGCACAGTGGGATACTGGGCTGAAAAGAATTCTTTGAATTCAAACGATCCTCTTTGCTCCCTCCAAGGTCACTTGATTTCTATTTTTTTCCCAGTTTGAATGATGTTCATTTTTTCCTAATTATTAAATATAAATGTTCAACTGCTATTGATTATTGTTTGAAAACAAGAGGAGGAGTAGATTACAGCTCAAATGAGTGACCTTTAGTCAAAGAAATTAGACAATAAATTATGTGACTCCAGTTGAAGCATTTTCAAGATGTCATTGTATGTAAATGACTAGTTTTAGCATGTATCATAACGTGTGATTTCATGAGTCTGCACAGATAGTGTATGTCAGCTTCCTTACATATATGGAATCGAATTGTAAGACCTCAGCTCAAGGTTTAGAAAAGGTGACCTGACGCTGTTGTAGAGTTCATCATCCCTGAGCAGAGCTCAGAGGGCGTTTCACGTGTTCAGTATCTGCTGTCCTCCGTAGCTCTTACTATTCCTGGTGGGTTTTGTTTTATTTTTTGTATTTTCAGATCTCCTTTGAAGTCAAAATGCCACAGGCAAAGCATTTTGGTCCTTGCTGCTATTACACATTCACATAACCTCTTCTGTAAGTCTTTGTAAATAAATGTTAATTAGCTGTGTTTGGCCAGGCATCCAGAGGTTATCCTGATTTGGCTGATGAGGAAGTGGAGTGTAAAATTTACTGGGGAGCAATAATTTGAATCATACCAAATGGTGACCCAATGGAAGTTTCAGAATTAGCACTTATGTTTTTGATTTGCTAGTTTTCTGTTTAAGCCATACAGCCATCTCTGGCTATGTGTTCTCTTTGGAAAGGGACCAAAAAGGCACCTCTGTTACTAGTGCAGCTCTGCTGACCGCCCCCCAACGACTCCCATCCACACCAGCTACTCTCCTTACCATGCAGTGAATCCACAAGTTCATCCCATTCTCTCCTGGGGCTCATCTTAGGCTTGTCCTCTCAGCTGAGGCTCAAGGCACTGCCCTCAGGAAGTTTTCTGGGTCATGAAATTTCCAGCACGTGACCATCCTCTCTTCCTGTGCTTGTTTCTTCATGGGTTGATGTTCTTTACGTAAGTTCCGGAGGAGCAGGGACCCCATATGTCATTTTTCTGTATCCTCTACCTCACTTAAGTGATGCTGTACGTACAGATGCTCCTCAACAACTATTAATTCATAACAAAAAGCATGTTTGACCCATTTGCTCATCACCCATCAGTAGGTCAGTTGTGTCCTTGACCAACTGATTGAAAACCAATTCCATGGATGGATCAGACTACAGCTACCATCCAGGGTCATTTATCTCTGGAACTGTCCCCTTTCCCACTCTTCCAAACTGAGTTTTACCATCTCACATTCCGGAATACTTGCAATCAAGAACTTTATATTTGTGTGCATCCCCAGAGGATCTAGGGATAACATCTTCTAAAACCCTCAGGGGTTCTGTGTACTTGGCAAAGAATAAGAATGAGGCTGTCAGGACGGCAGTCATCAGGAGTGGATGGCTTTAGGGTGTCTGAGTAGGTGATGGAAAATAGGAGCCCTGCTGGCAAGAGAAAGAATCTAGGCTTTGTTTAGGGAAGGATTCTAGGTTCTGCTTACATATGTTACTTTTGCCCCTTGTTTGGAGTTAATTTAGAAGGTGGCAGGGTCTGTCCCAAAGTACAATCGGAGTGTTTGTATTTTTAAAAATGAAAAATCTTCAAAGAAGGTAAATACTTTATGATTTAGATTTATGACACATCTTTTGATACTATCATCTTGACTATTTCACTGTAATTTGAACTTTCTAAATATTACATGTGAGTAGCTCTGCTAAAACCATTTTGAAACCATAGGATAAACTGAGGTTTCCGTGTTACTTTTATTTTTGGTGTTTCTTTTTTTTTTTCTCTCTCCTACTTTATACTAAGTGAAAAAGGAGGATTCACTTAATCAGACAAAAGTATTTGCTCTTATGGACTGACTTCATCTTTCTCTTAAAAAAGCTTTGAAACAGAAAGTGGAAGAGGGAAATCTCTGGGCCTAAGAAGTTGATCATATCAGGATAAAGGAAATGTCGCTCTTTCAACAGAGCAGGGCTAGTAGGACTAGCTGTGGGGATGATCTGGCTGTGACACCCATTGCCTTTGGATTACTAGGGTCAATAGGGTGCTATCATTTCTTAGGTATGTCATTGCAATTCATGAGGAAAAAAAGTGACAAAATTCTCCAGTGCCCTGTGAACCGTTAAGGTAACAGAATTTGGTCCATTATGAATGCTTAACTTGAATCGTTTAATGGCCACTGATTATTATCATTGCGCCATACACAGAAAGAATAGTAAATGAAAGAGTGGGTGTTGCAGATGACCTGATGCATCTTCAAAAATCAACTACCTTCACGCCCTTTTTATTGTGTCAGATCAATCGTTGAACTCTTGGATTTCAACTTTAGACAACAGGCAACATCATATAAAGGAGTAGGCTAAAACCATCAGAAGATTATTTCTTTTAAACCTGAGATGGAGGCCAGAGTGTTGATTTGACCACCCAGGAAGACTAAGAGCTGAACTTTCCATCTTCTGGTGCCAAAGAAAATTCAAAAAGCAACTAGAGAGACAACTGTGGTTTAACAGGAGGGTAGGAACTGCCAAACAGCAGAAATCAAACTGTCTTTAATTGATCCTGTTAAGAGTTCCCAGAGGTGTCTACACTGGGCTTTTCTGAAGAAGCAAGGTCTCATGTTAGGTGTACATCGGCAGTAGAGAAATCGTTTTCTATTTCCCGGTATGGGACTATGACACTTGAAGCCATGCATTCCAAATCCTGTCACTATAGATGTTGCCATCAGAAGCGCAAAGATTTACCAAGTTCCTACCATGGGAATAGAGAATGAAGAGGAGGCGTGCTCTTTGATACAGAAACTTCCTAAATTGCTTGTTTTATTTATACTCTGGAGCAAGGATCTTGTTAGTTTATAAAAGACTGAATAACCAGAAAGAAAAATGAGGGTAACTTTGCCAGATTCCCATGGTCCTCAGGAATATACCCATTTCGATATCCCTCTGTTTTGAGGTTCCGGTAATTCAACTCAACAGATAGCTACGTATTGAAGGCCTAACCCTTGCAATCTCTTGCTGGCTCTATAAAAAATAGTCAGAGGAAAAGACATGGTTCTTGCTTTCCAAAATCTTTCAGTCAATCTGAAAAGAGAAACTATTAGTGCAAAGCATTAGCCTCAATAAATAGAGTTAATAACAGCAAGCTTTCTAAGGTTCTTTCTGTGTGCTGTAGTCTGTTCTCAGTGGTTTACTTATATTTACTCACAGGTTCTTACAACAACCTGTGAAGTAGGTGATATTATTATTCATTTTTCATAGATAAGGGAACTGAGGCGCAGATAGGTTGAAGTACCTTATTCAAGGTCTCCTGGTAGAACAAGCATCCCAGCTCAGGAGAAAAGCTCCAGATCTGTATTGATTGCCACTCCATGTACCACTCCCTAGACAAAAAGCCCTACGCTACAGGGGCTTTAAATGCTGAGTTTATTTACGTAATTATCAGACTCTGTTCTTGTTTTTACTTTTCTCCTTTACAGTCTATTCTCTAAACAGCAGAGTGATATTTTCTTTAAAACATAAAACAGATCATTCAACACGCTGGTTCAAACCCTTGCTTGGCTTCTCATCTCAGGCAGAATCTGGTCCAAACTCCCCTGCAGGCTTAGGTTTGTCCCCATGTTCTGCTGCTGCCCCCTCTCAGGGCTCCTCTCTCCTCTCCTGCCCCTTTTCCATCAAGTGCTGCTGGCCTTTCTATTCTGGGAATGTCTCATGCTCCTTCTCTCTTCAAGTCTTGTGCATGTGCCACTCCCTCTTTCTAGAAGGTTTGTACCCCCCAGCTCTGTGCATGGCTCCCTCCTATTTTATTCAGATCTCTGCTCAGATACCACCTCCCTGGACAGAACCTACAATGGTCATCCCACCGCTTAGCCCTCTCCACTCCCCCATTGCTGTATTTTCTTATGAAACTTATCATTATCTGACAATTTATTATTTATGTATTTATTTTCTGTCTGTCACTGCTATTAGAATATAATCCCCATGGGGGGAGGGATTACATCCTTTTTGTTCACTTCTGCAACCCCAGTGACAAGAACACAGCCAGCATGTTATCAGTGCTGATAAGTATTTGGTAAACGAATGAAAGAATGAATGAATAAATGAACAAATGGACGAAATATTGCCTCAGGGAAGATAGACTTTCTGTCAAGGGAAAAGTAAATGCAAAAAGATTTTGATATTTTCCTCTCTCTTCCCTCACTCTCCTGTTGTTCAGAACCACACTTCTAAACAACACAACCTAAAAGAAACACTGCTAAGAGTTCCTTTTCCTAGATGGATAGTTGCATGAGGGCCTAGAAGCCACTGCCTTCCTGAATCAAGTATTAAAGGATGACTTGTCATCCAGGAAAATGTCTAAGTTTCATTCATGATAATAGTACTTAGTGGTGTGTGAATAGAAAGTAAATATCGTGATGAAATATACATCCAAAGGTACCATCATTAAATCAAGCCTCAACCAAGAAAGAGTAAATAAACTAACATTAAAGGCAACTATGGTTCAGGTAAGTATAATTACTTTTCCAGAAAAGGGGAAAAACATCTAGGAGTATAATGCATGGGGGCAAGGGCAGATGGGTTCAGAAGCCACTTCCTCCCTTGGTCAGTAGAAATGCCTATGCAGATGCTAGACCTCGTCTGTAGAAATAGCACAAATCAAGTTCATTGGCAAGATCCATGCAGGGTCACTGGTGTCCCTTCCATCTCCTAACTTATCAGTGTGCATGCTGATGGGGAAATGGAGAAAGATACCTAATTCTCTGAGTCCTCTAGGAATTTGTTTTTAAGGAATCATGGAGATTTTCTGCAATGGGACTGCAATGGCCACTGTCCCACTTTCCCAAGATTGCACCAAAGCTGAAATAGTGGCTTGGCAGGACATGTGGTCAATCTTAAATGAACTCTGCCTAAGAAATGCAGGGGATTCTCAGAGATTATTCTCTGGAGCAGACTGGGGATTATTCTGTAGTAGACTATCACAAGCAGGCATGATGGAAATAGAACAGTTTACTCAAAAAAGATGGAGTGATATCCGATCCTTTCCACCTCAGTATAACCACCTCCTGATTCTTCCAGTACCTGAGGTTACTTACGAAAGGGAAATCAAACACAAAGGCAAAACAGTAGAAAATATAGTTAAACAGATCCTCTAATTCTTGAGTGTCTAATGCTGAGAAACTACACATTTCTCAGTTGAAAGAATGTTCTAGGCTTACCCAACCATGTAGCTACTTTAGGATTCAAGACATTTGATCATTATTATTTCATTAATTGAAAATCTTCTTCCCTTCCTTTTAAGACATCCGGGTGAAAGAAGTGTTGAATATATAAGCAATTAGACCCCAACACAACCAATATCCCTAACTGACATTCCTCCCTATGAAATATTGGAGTCATGGTTCAGATAAATCCGACAGTACATTAAAGCTGGCTTGGGCAGTGCAAGAACACGCCGAGGCTTTCTGCTCTAGGTTGTTTGGCTTAAGGATTTGAGGAAGCAAATGGAAGCAGCTGCACTAAGGATTTTCTGCAAATTAGGTTCATGCAGATTCTGGAAGTTGCTTATTAGGACCGTCAGTTTCAATCCATCTGGTATTTTCATGTTCAAGTAGTGTTGTGCATTGCTCGGTGGGGTCAGTGGTTTTCCTTTTACCTGCATTGCACAACCATCAAGGCTTATCTGCTGGAGACATGATGCACAATTTGGCTGCCTCTTGCAAAGTACATGAATTTTTGATTTGTCTGTGTGAGACAGCACAGACACCTCCTAGGACTTCCAGTTTGGACCAGTTCAAGACTTAAGGATGTATTTCCAAGTTGTTCAGCGCTTATTTATTTTTATATATATATTTTTTGCAAGTGTTCTTTCCCCTGGAGCCTTATATAACACATAAAACCAAAGGTAAATGCTATGGAAAGCTAGTTATTTCCATTTTATTTCCTTGCCTGTCTAATATTGATTCAGAAAGCTATAGACTATATTAAGTAATATCCTTGGAAGAGGGCTTGACTCCTTCAAACTTCTGCTAAATTTGAGGGCTCTTAATATTAAAGATCATATCTGATCTCTTAGAATGTGCTAATTTTTAGTGCTATTCTCTATCTTTCTCCCCAGAGTGCTGTTTCTTACTGTCAGCCTTCATTTGGATGGAGGAAAATTCAATTCAAAGACGTTCAGAAAAATTCCACATTAATATTGTACATCTTTCCCTTCCCACAACTTCCTCTCTTTTTCACCCTACTCCCTCAGTTTGCCATAAGTTTTCAATGCAGGTTTTGGAATGCACTTACTTGGAAATTTTCTATCTATCTCCCCTTCCTCCGTAACTGCTCCCTATCTGCTATGTGGGATTATGTTAAGGCATACCATATCTTCTGGATTATGCAGTTATGAGAATGTTCAACTCCCAGGCCTAATCCCTAACATTTTGTGGACTTTTTTGTATTTGCATCTGATCTCTTAAAACTCTGAGAGCAATCTACTCCCATTAGGCAAAGAGGGGTCCTGGATCAGAATTTACTGGTTTTTCCCAGCTTGTTTTATTTATGTTATCTCATTTAGACTCAGGGTCTAAATTTGCCAAAAGATGATAACCAGGAATGCCCTGTGTTTCTTATAACAGATACTGAAATGGGTTATAGCAGAGACAGGGATTGATTTAAGAAGATGAAGTGGCTGCTTATTCTCTTTCATCTTGGCAATTGTGAAGCAGGTCCTGCAAAACATACAATGCTTGGCCTGTGCATTTGGCCAAATGGTTTTCATGTTCTCCTTCCCAGTAGGGGTGGGGATGCTGGAAGGATGGGAGGGCAGGGAAAGTGACTCCTCTACTTAGCACGGTGCTACTTGGAAGGAAAAACACAAAACAAAACAAATAAGCCTATGAAACTGGTGGTGGTGTCAGAGAAAAGCTGGTGGATATTTTGCTTCTCAAAATTGTGGTTTCCCTGACACATTTCTGGTTGTTAGTATGAGATAGGCTTAGATGCTGCCTTTCGTGTTTCTGACTTAGAGAGCTGTAGAATCAGGATATAGCTACAGCTAGGTTATTGAAACAAGAAAAAGAAAGAAAAGAAAAGGGCTCATTTTAATGTAATGTTGAAGTCCTTGAAACTTGAGGCAGGAGCAGCTGAAGTTAGGAAGTGAATTCCTTCTGGTTCAAAGTGAATTCCTTTAGTTCAATTCTATGAACTAAAAACCAAACATCCAAAAACCTCCATCGTCCAGTCTACAAAGCACATCCCTTGTCTGTGCACCACGGGACATGACTTTAATCCATACAAGATGTGGAGTATAGTGGGGAATGACAGTGTGCTCTGCATGCATTTTTCCAGAGCCCAGGGTTAGAACTTGTCCTTCCCAAGGCTAAATTCCTTCAAGTTCTAGAGCCTCTTCTCTTCCTCAATGGAAACTAGGATGGGGTAGGGAATGAGTGTGTGAATATGATGACTGTCTCTGGAATTCAAGCTCCACCAAGTGATTTCTGGTAGCCTTTTTGGTATTATTTGAAGAGCATCAAATATTAGGCTATTAAGGACCCCCACTCTTTGCAAAATCAGTTGGTGGTAGAGATTCAGGTTGAGTTTGAGTTATTTATTATCACACACACACACACACACACACACACACACACACACACTCCTACTCAGCATTAACATCCTGAGGATTTGGTAAGAGATGGGTGAAAAGCAAAAAACCCCACAGACCTCAAGAGTAAAGAACTGATGATTTCCTACCAGAATGGACAACCTGAGGAAGCTTTTCTTCTGGATTTTACTGTGGCAAGAGGTATAACAATTGACTCTCACATTAAATATTTAAAAAAGATATAAGCCAATACTGACTTCTGCTTCTAGGTAGATGGAGCAGGTATACCTTTTTTTTTCCTCCTGCTAGACTCCCTGGACATTATATATAAAGTAAACATAAGAAGACTCTGATAGAACAACTAGACAGAAAAACAGCAAGGGTATAGAAGAACTCAACAACACCATCCATCAACAGGACCTAATAGACATTTATAGAACATTCCACTCAACACAGCAAAATACAAATTCATTTCAAGTATCCATGGAACACATACCAAGATGTCCATATCGTGTGGATAATACAAATCTCAATAAATATAAATGAACTAAAATTATACAGTGTGTGTTCTCCAATCAAATGCAATCAAACTACAATCAACTTCAAAAAGATAATAAGAAAATACCTAAACACACTGAAGTTAAACAGCCCACTTCTAAATAATCCACAGGTCATAAGGAACTCTCAAAAGAAATAAGAAAAATTTTGAATTGAATGATAATTAATATACAATGCATCACAATTTGTGGGACACAGTTAAAGGAATGCTATAAGGAAAATTTATAACACTAAATGCATGTATCAGAAAAGAAGAAAAGCCTGAAATCAACAATCTAAATTTTCATCTTAAGAACCTAAAAATAACAGAGCAAAACAAACCAAAATCAAGCAAAAGGAAGGAAATAATAAGGATAAGAGCAGAAAATACTGAAATTAGAAATAAAAATAATATTTTTTTATAAAAAATCTAAATAAATGGAGAGACATATTATGATCAAGGATTGGATGACTCAGCAGAGTAAAAATGTCAGATCTCCCCAAGTTGGTATATAGGCTTAATGGAATTCCTATCAAAAGTACAGTTTTTTTTCCAAAATTTTATATGTATGGATAATATTATTATAAAATTTATGTGTAAAGGTAAAGGAACTTTAATACCTAAAACAATTCTGAAAAAGAATTCAGTGGGAAGAATAAGTCTAACTGATTATAAGGCTTATTACACAGCTATGGTAATCAGGACTACGTGACATTGGTGGAAGAATAGACACATCGATCAATGGAACAGAACAGTGAACCCCAAAATAGACCCACACAAATCTGCACAACTGATTTTTGACAGAGATGCAAAACTATTCAATGGAGGAAAAATATATCTTTTTCAACAAATTGTGTTAGAGTAATTGACATTCATAGGCAAAGAAAAAAAAAAGGATATTGACCTAAGTGTCCCACCCTGTAAAAATATTAACTCAAAATAGATCACAGTCTTAAATGTAACACATAAAACTTTAAAACTTCCATAGAAAAGCATAGTAGAAAATATTCAGGATCTAGGGCTAGGCAACTTGTAGATTTGACACCAAAAGCATTATCCATAAAAGGGAAAACTCATATACTGGACTTTATCAAAATTAACAACTTTTGTTCTGTAGGAGATCCTATTAAGAGGATGAGAAGAGAAGCCATACAGTGTGGGAGAAAATCTTTGCAAACCACATAGCCAACAAAGAACTAGTATCTAGAATATATAAAGAACTCTCACAACTCAACAATAAAAAAAAAAAAGTCAACTCAAAAAGCGAAAAATTTTAAAGTGGGCAAAAAATGTGAAGAGACATTTCATGGAAGAGGATAGACAGATGTCAATTAAGCACATGAAAAGATGTTCATCATTAGCCAGTAGGAAAATGCAAATTACAACCACAGGGGATATCATTTCACGCCTATCAGAGTGACTGAAATAAATAGATAACAACAAAACCAAATTTTGATAAGGATGCAGAGAAACTGGATCACTCTTTCTGCTGGTGGGAATGTAAAATAGTACAGCCAATCTGGAAAAGTTAGGCTGTTTCCTAAAAAAACTAAACACGTAAATACCATACAACCCTGAAGTTGCATTACCGGGCATTTATCATAGAGAAAAATTATCACTCAAAAACCTGTACAGAAATGTTTACAGCAGCTTCATTCATAATAGCCCCAAACTGAAAGCTATCCAGATGTTCTTCCATGGGTGAATGATTCAACAAACTGGGATACAGTTAGGTACGAGGCATGGAATACTACACGGCAATAAAAAAACGGATGAACTATTGATAGGTGCAACAACCTGAAAGAATCTTCAGAGAATTAGGCTAGTGAAAACAATCAGTCCCCAAAGGTTATGTACTACGTGATGTCATTTATCTAAGTTTATTTGAAATGACAAAATTATTGAAATGGAGAAGAGATTAACGGTTGTCTGGGGTTAAGGAGGGGACAGAGGGAAGTGGGTGTGGCTAAAAGGGCATTGTGAGAGATTCTGGTGGTGATGAAATGTCAGCATCCTGGCTGGGATATTATACTGTAGTTTTGCAAGATGTTACCATTGGGGGAGACTGAGTAACAGATACATGGAATCTCTCTGTATTATTTCTTACAACGGTATGTAAATCCACAACAACCTCTGAAAAGTTTAATTAAATTATAAAAAAAACTAAGTGAATACAGTACATAATAATACTTCAGACAACAAAGTAAAATGCATCCTACCCCAGAATGACACATCACTATTAAGTAGTGCCCAAAGAAGACTTGAGACAGTCAGAAGCTTCAATTTACAGGGTTTAGTTTCCATGACTCATGTAAATATTATTGAAACAGTTTCCTTTTCTAGTTTACATGGTGAGGTTGTCTTTCATCCTCATGTTTTATGGAGCTGACACTTAGAGCAAAAGTGAAAAGATAACTGACTTACCTTATCTCCATGTATATCTCTTGCCCTAGGTCCTGGTTTCTGGTGCCTGGTATGACTGTATCAAGAATCTCCATTTCTGCAAAGCATCATCCCAGCCCTTTTGCCTTAGAAGACCTACATTACCGTTCTTTCCCTCTGTTCCCACTTTTGCCCCAAACTAACCTGCCTATCCAAGCTACTAAGCAAATTCATCTTAGCCATATACAATCAGGTATGAATTACCAGCAAATTTTAACCCTCCTTCCTGATGTCTTCTATATCAAAAGAAGCAAAACTAATTTAAATTATTCTCCTATTGGTAAAATGCTTGGGGAAGAACCAGCCGTTCATATGGGGGTGGTGGTTATAAAGGAGCTGGGAAGGGACACACAGCCTCTGTTTGAATTCTCCCACCTGGATTTTAGTGAAGGGGAATGAGGCAGGGCTAGAAAAATACCAAAGTGTATGCTTGTGCTGCCCTTTCTTCTGTCTCCAACTCTCCCCCACTTCCCTGCAGTCCTTCTCTAATTTGTGAGTAAATATTTTAATGAAACCATTAACTATGTTACATAATTGTGTGTGTAAATGTCCTTTTTAACAAAATCAGTTAATCAAATTTTAGCTGCAAATCCCTATCTCCTTATTTTTCATGGATGGAATGTTCTCACTTGCATGGCTTGTTGTTACACAGTGTTTTCCAGCAGCGCGCCTCTGCATTAGCCATTAGCTCTCTGATGAGCCAGAGGGGATAGGAGAGGGAAGCTTGGCAACATGCTGCAAAATAACACTGGCCACAAAGGTCTTGACTCATGAATTGGAAGGCATCACACACTATGTCTATCTAGTCCCTTTCATCCAACTACAGTCTTCTTAGTCTGTGCTTTCTTCCCCTCTTCTTCCTCTTTTCTCAACCTCTGGCAGCCAGAGTTCCGCCCTCAGTAACTGAGCTCACCTTGTTCTCTCATAATCAAAACCAAAAGACCTGGCCCAGTTTCACCCTTGTTAGCCAATCTGCAGCTTTTGGCCCTGACCACCCACCTCCTAACTTATGACATTCTCCATCCCCAATCTCAGCAATGCTGCCCTCCCCTGGTTCTCCTAAATATAGGGCTGCAAACGGTACAGCTGGAATGTGCCTTTGGATAGGTCATTGGCACTTCAAACTTAACATGTCCATAAATGAGCTGCTGATAATATCACAAACTTGCTCCTTGTCCCCTCTCTATCCCCCCTCCTCACATCTGGTACATAAAAAATCTTGCTTGTTTTTCCTCAGTATATATCGAGAATTGGAGCACTTCTTAGCACCCCCATCATCACCACCCTCATGCATGCCTTCACCTCTCGCCTGATTTATTGCAATAGTCATCATAGTCGCCGGAATTACAATAGTAATTGTAAGGCAGGGTAAACCCCTCTGCTCAAACCCCTCCATCAGCTTCCTGTCTTGTTTGGAGTAAAAGAAAGTCCTTCCAATGGCTTGTACCATTGGCTCCTCCCGTCTTTATTCCATCATCCTTCGCTCTGATCCATCCACACCACACTGGCCTCCTTGCTCTTCTAGAACATGCCAAGGTGACTCCTGCTCCAGTGTCTCCTACCTGCCGATGGCTCCCTCTATCTGAAATGCTCTTTCACAGAGAGTGCCATGGCTGACTTCACCCTGCCAGGCTTCAGCGGTTACCTGAGGTCTTCCCCTGACACCTGTATAGAAGCTGAAAACCCTCATCCCTGACACTTCACCTCTCCCATTCCTGGTTTATTTTTCATCTGTAGCACTTTGCACTATTTCACATAGGACATATTTGACTCAACAATCTTGTGCAGTGTCTTTTCCCTCCATTACGCTGTAAGTTCCATGGGCAGATGTTTTTGTTTTTGTTTCTTCATTGCTCTATTTTCAGCACCTAGACTAGTGCCTGGCACCTAGGAGATTTGCAGTAAATATTTTTGTACGAACTGAATGAACGATGATTTTCTCCATCCTTGTGTCTTTCCATTTCTGTCTCTCTGTCCCTTTGTTGTATCCTTTCTGTTCATGACTTTGCTTCATAAATGTAGGTATGTCCCAAGAGTTTCTCCTTGGTGGTCTCATCTGTTCTTTATTACTTTCCTTCCCCTGTTCCTTTCTTCTTCCGTCTCCCTTCCCTTCGCCATTGACCCCTGCCTCCCATGCACAATCACCCCCTCTCCCCTCTTGCTCTTATCACAGCCCTCTGCCTGTGGTTAGGGGTGTTACACACTCCTGATCCTGCAGGGCAAGCAGAGCAAGGGAACAGATTGCATTCACATGAGACAATTTCAGTATTTATCATAAAGACCTTTCATTTCTACCTTGGGCTATAGGAATAAGTGTATGTGTTCTCTTTCCTTTTGTCTGATAACCTTCTTAGGGCAAGAACCATACATTATTTTTGCTTGTATTTACCCACTCTTCCTTCCATCTATCATCCATGCATGCATTCACCAACAGATATTTGTGGAGTACCCACCATATGCCAGGGCCCATGCTATGGCCCTGGGAATGTGAAGCCTTGGTGAAAACACAGATGGCATTAATTGCAGCCAGAACAACTTGCAGGTTTCAAGTTATGAAAATCAGGCATGCAGCTAAGAAGAGACCAATGAGGAGACTCCTACTGTAGTACAGGCAGGAACTTAGGTAGCATCTAAAGGAAGGTGCTATGGATGGAAATAAGTAGGCAGATGTGGGAGATAGCCAATGAAAGGCTTACATAGAATAGCCTTTCAATAGCATTCACTAAATAGATGAAGCAACTTCATTTGTCACAGAGGAAAGGAGTGGCTTATAAGTTTGCAGGATTTGGAATTGTACAGATTTGAGTTTGAATCCCTGTAACTCTTCTGTTTACTAGCTGCATGGCTTCAGGCAAATTACTTAACCTCTCCTAGCCTCATTTTCCTTAGCTGTAAATTGGAGATCTGGGCAAAATTCACCTCATAGGGCTTTTTCTAAAGAGTGAATGAGACAACGCATGAAAAGAGATTAGTACAGAGATGGGCACAAACTAAGTGATCAATGTTACTATTAAGTATTGTTATTGTTACTAAGTGATCAATACGTTACTATTTACATTATAATTAATGTTAAATGTTATTATTTAAGGAGTGACGAATGTTTCCAAAAGGTTGAAATATCACTCTATTAAGATACAGAAATGAAAAAAAAAATCCCTTGTATTTCAATTAAATCACATCCACTGTTTCTTGGTACATGTGGATATAAGGAGAAAATGCCTACAGTCCTCAGAAAATGGATCAAGTATAATAACTGGTGAGCTTCTCTGCTGGGACAGAAGAAATCACTGCAGAACACAGCAAATAGAAACACTGAACTAATTCTCCCCTGCCGCCAACCCCTCCCCCCACCACTGGGACCCTGTTGCTTTAAACATTGGGCAATTAAAGGTCATTTGTAGTTGCCTTTTAATTGCTGTCAGATAGCAGCAGATAACTATTTCCTCTGCCAGAAATTTTGATCTTTTTTATTGTTTGTTATTTTAAAGGAAGGGAACAAAGCAAAAGGCGTTCAGTGGAGAAATTCTGTTTGCCCATGGACTATGCTGCCTGCTCAAGTACAGGGAATGTGCATTACATATGGATGATTTTCAAGGCACCTTTGAGGTCCTCAACAGATAATACCTACTTTAGTAACCTTAAGTTCTATACCAGTTCTTAGTTAAGAGGCTATTTTGAGATACAGAGTGGAAAGGGTAATTTTCCTTTCATTATGCAATATATTAAAGCCAAACAGCTGTTTACTAACATGGCCCATAGTTATCTAATGTTCCAGACATAATGTGAATTTTATTTTTTATTTTCTTATTTACAAAGGGATATATCATTTAATGGGGCAAGGTAGACTTTACACACAATCCTTCATTGCTTGTAGACTAATATTAAAATAATTCAAGCAGATGGTATTCTAACCCACGCTAGCTTGATTTTCTCTGTTGTTGTTCAGTTTACTTACATACTGTGTTGTATGTATAGATTCATGTTAATGTTTGTCTGGGATATCAAAATCCCAGAGATTATTCATAGATGCTTTTCATGGATGCCTTTGATAGCGGTTGTGACATTTAGATGATAAATCTTTGAGAATGTGGACTCATATTGAGAACTTTTACATATTTTATGTACCCCTCCCTCCTTTCCCCAGGGTCAAGTGCAGAGCTGACGACATAATAGGTACTCAACAAACCCTCTTTGATTGGCTGAGTGTCTATGAGAACAACTTTACTATAGGATATCATGGTGAGAAGTTTGACATGTGTACAAAATAACAGGCTGAAGAAAGAAATGTCAAATCTCCCAATCATATACCTATTGCCTTCTTTTGATGTTAATTAGAACAAATCTATCAGATTTTCTATGTATCAGTCTTCCCATTTGTAAGATGAGTTATTGGCAAGTGGCCCCAACATTAAGAGAACTTGAAATATTCTGTGGTATCTCAGAAAGCTCATTTTCTTAACAACGGTCAAGACATTGGGTTACTCACTCTCAATATTTTACTGATCAGTAACAAAATCTACCAAAAGAAAAAGTCCAGGGCTTCCCTGGTGGCGCAGTGGTTGAGAATCTGCCTGCCAATGCAGGGGACACGGGTTCGAGCCCTGATCCCGGAAGATCCCACATGCCGCGGAGCAACTGGGCCCGTGAGCCACAACTACTGAGCCTGCGCGTCTGGAGCCTGTGCTCTGCAACAGGAGAGGCCGCGATAGTGAGAGGCCCGCGCACCGCGATGAAGAGTGGCCCCTGCTTGCCGCAACTAGAGAAAGCCCTCGCACAGAAACGAAGACCCAACACAGCCAAAAATTTTAAAAAAATAAAAATAAAAAGTAAATAAATAAATGAACCCTCCTCAAATTACCTTAAAAAAAAAAAAAAAAAAAAGAAGAAGAAGTCCATATATTGTTAGGAATGGAAGTGCTCACATCAACCCAATTCAACTTTAAAGGAAAACATTTTAAATCCCAGTATTTCAAAATCCTGTTCCATTTCTCTTGTGACAGCTACTTTTAAAAAAACCCTTTCCTTTGAAGGAAAAATGGTAAACTGGACATACAGTGATTCTTACAGAATGGTCTACATGGCACAGGTTCGAAATTCACTCATTAGTTCAATGTATATGAGGCATCCACTCTATGCCAGGTAGACTGCTCGGCTTCTGAGACACTCATTCTCTCTGGGGGGAGATACCAGCATGAACCCCTCAGAGGTTTTACTGTAGCAATGCTGTAGGGCCTGAGAGAACAAAGAACATTGGGTCCCCAAGGGGACAGCAATCTGTTCTGCTTTGGCTTGTCAGGGAAAGGTCAGAGGTAGGTTGGCAAAGTGGCACTTTCTAGACAGAAGGAACATCACAACCAAGGCTTGGAGGAATGCGGGCACAGAGTAGCCGATGGACGTTAAGGAATTTGGGCTTTATGCTAAAGGCAGTGAGGTTTGATTTATTTTATTGTGGTCAAATATACATAACATAAAATTTACCATTTTAACCATTTTTAAGTATTAGTTTGATGATATTAAATACATTACATTTTTGTGCAATCATCACCACCATCCATCTCCAAAACTTTTTTCATCATGCAAAACTGAGACTCTGTACCCATTAAACAATAACTCTCCATTCCCCCTTTCCCCAGCCCCTGACAACCACCATTGTATTTTCTTGTCTCCGTGATTTCGACTACTCTAGTTTCCTCGTATACATGGAATCATACAATATTTGTCCTTTTGTGACTGGCTTATTTCACTTAGCACAATGTCTTCAAGATCCATCCATGTTGTAGCATGTGTCATAATCTCCTTTCTTTTAAAGGGTGACTAATATCCCATTGTGTGCATATACTCCATTTTGTTTATCCACTCTTCTGCTGATGGACACTTGGGTGGCTTTCATCTTTTGGCCATTGTGAATAACGCTGCAATGAACACGGGAGTACAGATATCTCTTCAAGATAGTGATTTCGTTTCCTTTGGATAATCAGGAGTGGAATTGCTGGATGATATGGCAATTCTGTGTTTAATTTTTTGAGGAACTGCCATCCTGTTTTCCACAGCAGCTGCACCCTTTTAAATGCCCAAATGAGGTTTGATTTTTAAAGCATTTTAAGCTAGTGAGGGCTTGACAGGTTTGGTTGAGAGAGCTCCCTGACTCCCTGCTGTGTGGAGAATGGATGAGAGGAAGCAAGGTTGGAGTTAGGCTGTCCTGTAAACAGCTTAGAGATGAGGAAGAGATGAACTAAGGCTGACCCTGTGGGGGTGATGACGGATAAGTTGTAGAGCTTTTTAGAGACGGTCAATCAAGTGCTTAATGAAGTTCTGGCATGATGGCATCACTGATAATCAGTCTCTGCCATGGGGGAAAATTAAGGAAAGGATAAATCCTCAGTTATTCAATGAATTACCTGGGAAGGGGTGGAGAATGGAATAGCACAAGAAGTGAGAGGAAGGAAGAGAGGAGATAAGAAAAGGATGAAAGAGTGGAATGGGAGAATACAAGGAAAAAGGTAAAGAGACTTGAAGAAAATGACCCTCTGAATATGTTTATGAGAAGATGCTCATACGGGTTTATATGCAACTGAGAAAAAATTTTAAATTATTAAGATGTACTTGAGAAGTGGTGGGCAAAGCAACAGACAAAAAAAGGTACAAATGTTTTTTTCAAATATGAATGAGACAATTCTAGTTCAATCACTTTTATCACTGTGGCTTCACTGGATTGCCTACATAACCAACAAAACGATCACACCAGTTTTGTGTATGAATATGAAGCACACTTTGGTTTTAGAGATTAGAGATAGGAATTCACATTCCAAAAGAATTCACAAATAGCCCATCAGGAAAGTAAGAAAATCACTATAAGCAGTTGGGGGCAATGAACTTCTTACAGTTCAGCTGAGAAAATCCTCAGAGTAGAAATAAGGTCCAGCAGCCTTCCATGCTCAGGGAAACACAGGACCGTGAGCTTATGTTTTTAAGAGAGATTAGAATGAAGACTATCTTCCTGAAGACATTGAAGACTAAGAGCTAAAGAGCACCAAATGAATTCAAAACTGTTTACAGTGCAGACGCTGCTCAAAACCTCATTCAGTCATATTTTAGAATGGACATGCTATACAAACAAGTATAATTTCTGTGCAAGACAATTCTGCATTTATTGAATGTGTCTGGATGAAATTTTGAAATACACTGAATAAAATATATTGAATAGATTTTAATGTGAGTGAAAGGGGCTGGATTGAAGGACCTAGATGCATTTGTTTGCTCCACTGGGGAAGCCTCATTGCCAAGCAAGTTTCTCTAACCTAGACCTTAGGACATAAACTGCCTCAGAGAAGGAGGAATCAAGTGGTTTTCCAGCTGTGATGAGGTTTAAGTTTTCTTTAGCCTGTCCCCCTACAGACATTTAAATAGTATTGATTTTCTTACAATAGTCACCAGGGAGCAAATAATGACTAATTTCGTGAAAACTTCAAACCACCTGCCCAACTAATGCTGTAGTTTTATGTGACCTTCTCATTTTCAGTTTGGGAGGTCATCTTTTGGAGGTGAAACATCTTGGGCTCTAAGATTCTTTCCTTTAGATTGAAATTTATCCTTACTCCCAAGTAGCCTTTTTTAATTAATTCCCTTGGGCAAATTGTGTCAATTTTTGCTTTTCAGTTTCCACATGATGACAAACCTATTTACCTGACAGGATTCAGGTGGGAAAGGGATGACCATTCTCAGCCCAGAGCCTTGCACTGGGCTAATTCATAACCTGCCCACCTATTCCTACATCCTTCCCTTCCTCCTCTTCCACTTTATTCCATGGAATATGCTTTTTCTTACATTAATGTGTGTATGTGTGTATGAATAATTCCCAAGTTACTGTGTGCATGTTCCCTCCCTGAGTAGATGGAACACAGATAATAATCTCTGGATTGACAGGGAAGGTGATTTCATTTCTTTAAAAATACTTCTTTTCCAAAATCATCAGACAGGTTTGACTCCATGGTGAATATCCACTAGTGTGTTTGGCTGAATGAAGTCCAAAAAAGTAAACATAATTAAATTTTCCAGTGTAGACAAGGTCATTTTCCAGAGAATAGTCCTGTTAGAATAATTGGCAGATGTCATGTGATAAAGGATTAAAATGATTTCTGCTTGTGATAATTTGGCAAGTCTTAAAATCCAACTTTCCAACTATAGACTCCCACCCCCCCATATCTTTGAATGATAGGATTGCTTCCAATTTAGGCAAAATTGACCTACTCTAATATATGGTAATTAGGCAAGACAAAAGGCTCATCTTACCCACATCCTCATATCAAATGGACTTCAGCCTAAGAAATGGTGAATAATTTATTTAAAGTCAAGTGTTTTAATAGTTTTTGTTTTTTGATAATATGTCAGGAGTGATTTTCGCCTTGACATGCCAGAGAATTTTATTCGAAGAATCATCAAATGTGATTTTTCAGATAACCAATAAAGGTTTATAAGATATTAATCATGTCATAAAACAACTCTGTACTCCTCCCAGGCATATGAATCTTGGTACCAAATATTTACAGAAATGAGTGTTTCTTCTAAATAATGGCATGTCCTATATAAATATATATATAGCCACACTTCCCCTCCAAGTCTATGATATACTCATGTAGATTAATTTTTTTAAGTAAGAAAAATGGATGGAAGAGAGTTATTTTGCTAAAATGATAGAGCTCATGAGGTTATTTCACTGAAATTGTTAGCTTTGCCCCTAAAATCTTGCCATTTTGCTGACTTTCCCCACATTTTGTTTTTAAGGGCAAGCCACAGAAAACACATTAATGCAAATCATTCTCAAATAGTTCATGGGCTATTTTATGACAAAATTTCTTTTGAATATTGAAAATTCCAAGCACTACCAAAAAATTGGTAGAAAGTTTTGGTCTCTCATGCTTAGGTGATAATCTTTAACTACAATTGTTATTTTTACTTGACTGGCTTATATAAAACTCAAAATTTAATGAAATTGAGGGCACTTCTAATATATACTATATACTCACTGAACTATGTATTTGGGGGGCTGTCATTGAAATGATTAAATAATGTGAATTAACAAATGAGTAACTAAACAAAAAATACAATATGATAGGATGCTATCAACACAATAAATCCTAGACTGAGAAGACACTGGAAAATGTGTCTAATTTTTAAATTATCAGTGGAGAGGATTCTTATTACACTATAAAATATACCTATACTGTTCTAATAATTAAAATTCTGAAATCCTAGGGCTGTCCATCACTCTGGATAAAGAATATGATCTAGACTCTTTGTAAGAAAGGAACTTTGTAGAACTGAGGTGTCATTCTTACTAGGTTGAATTATTATTATCCTTTAATAGTCACATTCTGCAGATTGTGGGTTATGTGAAGGGGGTTTCTGGTGAAAAAGCTGGTTTGAAAATAAGTTACACATCACTGAGATGTTATGGAGTTCCTAGAAGGCATTTTACACAATGGGTGTTTGGGGTGCATCTGAAATGTATTCCCTGATGATTAAATAAAGATTTGACAGAAGATTTTTCCCAGAGCTTTGCTTGGAAGTTAAGTCAGTTACCATCCCCATTCCTTACTCTCAATTTTGCCACTTGCAGGAGGGGAGGGGTTTAGATGCATCATCTCTGTGTCTTTGCTGGGGATTTTGACCCCAAACCTCTTTTCTCTCTATTATATAGCTTTTCCAAGCCTTGAAGGAGAAGAATTGAAAGATTAGGAATTAAATGCAATCCTTTCTTTAAAATCTACTTTAATTTGCTAGTTCAAATTAATATTACCTATTTCTAAAATATATCTGTTTAGTTTCTTTATACTGTACCCCCATAGAAATAAATCTCTATGTTGAGGCAGTGGAAAAAAAATTGGAAACATGTAAAAATATAGGAATACTAATAACACCTGTCACTTAAGGAGCAATTAATCTCTTTGTTTCAATTTCTTAATTATAAAACGAGGCTATTAGTAACTATGTGATGATTAAATGAGAAAATACATGTAAGTGCATAACACATGGCCAAGGAAATCAATAAAGTTTCAATACATCTAGACACCAGGCACCAGGCTAAACATTCTTCACAAATCATCATATTTTCTTCTGAATCCAAGTCTACGGGGCAAGTATTTTTCTTTCAGATGAGAAAACTGAGGCACTGGGAAGTTACATAACCCGACCAGGTCACACTGAGAATGAATTACTCTCCTAGAATCTGAAGCAAAGTTTGTCTGAGTCTAGACCCACATTTTTCAACTATTAACTAGTTTAGTCATTTATTTTGGTTGCTGTATGATCCTTTCAGAATGAGGACTTTATTGTATTGATAGGCAATATAATAAGAAAATACTCCTATCAAATGCTTTTAAAAACAAATAAATCAAGTTGACTTACCAAAAAGGATGTTTCGTTACAGTAGAATGTAACAGGTTTATTTCCACTTTGGGGATTTCTGTCTCCCCACAAACTATTTATTGGAATTTGCTTATTTTATTAATAGTACTCTGATTTTCATTGTTACATAAAATTACTCATGCATTGAAAAATTGTTAAACAGAAATAGAATCCTAAAAAGATCATAAATAAGAGTTTGTGGTATCCAGATTGGAAGGGAAGCAGTAAAACTGTCATTATATGCAGATGACATGATACTATATATAGAAAAGACTCCACACAAAACGTACTAGAACTGATAAATGAATTCAGCAAGGTAGCAGGATACAAGATTAATATAGAGAAATCTGTTGCATTTCTTTGCACTAACAATGAAATAAGAGAAAGGGAAAGTAAAAAAAATAATTCTTTTAAAAATCGCATCCAAAAAATGAAATACCTAGGAATAAACCTGACCAAGGAGGTGAAAGACTTATACGCTGAGAACTATAAAACATTGATAAAGGAAACTGAAGATGACTTAAAGAAATGGAAAGATAACCCATGCTCTTGGATTGGAAGAATTAATATTGTAAAAATGGCCATACTACCCAAAGTAATCTACAGAGTTAATGCAATCTTTATCAAATTACCTATGACATTTTTTCACAGCACTAGAACAAATAATCCTAAAATTTATATGGAACCATAAAAGACCCAGAATTTCCAAAGCAATCCTAAGGAAAAAGAACAAAGCTGGAGGCATAACCCTCCCAGATTTCAGGCAATACTACAAAGCTACAAAAGTAATACTACAAAGTAATCAAAACAGCGTGGTATTGGCACAAAAACAGACATATGGATCAATGGAACAGAATAGAGAGCTCAGAAATAAACCCACACACCTGCAGTTAATTAATCTTCGACAAAGGAGGCAAGAATATACCATGGAGAAAAGACAGTCTCTTCAGCAAGTGGTGTTGGGAAAGTTGTACAGCCGCATGTAAATCAATGAAGTTAGAACACTCCTTCACATCATACACAAAAATAAACTCAAAATGGCTTAAAGACTTAAATATAAGACATGACACCATAAAATTCCTAGAAGAGAACACAGGCAAAACAGCCTCTGACATAAATTGTAGCAATGTTTTCTTAGGTCAGTCTCTCATGGCAATAGAAATAAAAGCAAAAATAGACAAATGGGACCTAATCAAACTTACGAACTTTTGCAAAGCAAAGAAACAATAAACAAAATGAAAAGACAGCCTACAGAATGGGAGAAAATACAGAATGAGAGAAAATATTTCCAAAGGATGCGACTGACAAGGGATTAATTTCCAAAATACATAAACAGCTCATACAACTCAATAAAAAAAAAACCCAAAACAACCCAATCAAAAAATGGGCAGAAGACTTAAATAGACATTTCTCCAAAGAAGACATACAGATGGCCAACAGGCACATGAAAAGATACTCAGTGTTGCTAATTATTAGAGAAATGCAAATCAAAACTAAAATGAGGTATCACCTCATATTGGTCAGAATGGCCATCATTAAAAAGTCTAAAAAACAAAAAATGCTGGAGAGGGTATGGAGAAAAGGGAACCCTCCTACACTGTTAGTGGGAATGTAAATTGGTGCAGCCACTATGGAAAACAGTATGGATGTTCTTCAAAAAACTAAAAATAGAGTTGCCGTATGATCCAGCAACCCCATACCTGGGCATATATCCAGGGAAAACTCTAATTTGAAAAGATACATGCACCCCAATGTTCATAGTTGCACTATGTTCAGCAGCCAAGTCATGGAAGCAACCTAAGTGTCCACTGGCAGATGAATGGATAAAGAAGATGTGCTATATATATATATATATATATATACACACACACACACACACACACAATGAAATACTAGTAAGCCATAAAAATGAATGAAATAATGCCATTTTCAGCAACATAGATGAACCTAGAGATTAGTGAAAAGTCAGAAAGAAAAAGACAAAGAATATCATATATCATTTATATGTGGAATATAAAATATGATACAAATGAACTTATTTATGAAACAGAAATAGACTCACAGACATAGAAAACAAACTTACAGTTACCAAAGGGGAAAGGGAGGGGGGAGGGATAAATTAGGAGTTTGGGATTAGCAGATGCAAACTACTATATATAAAATAGATAAACAACAAGGTCCTACTTTATAACACAGGGAACTATATTCAGTATCCTGTAATAAACCATAATAGAAAAGAATATGAAAAAGAATATATATATATATATGTGTGTGTGTGTGTGTGTGTGTGTGTGTATATCTGAATCACTTTGCCGTACACCAGAAATGAACACAACATTGTAAATCAACTATATGTCAATGAAAAAAAATTTAAAAATTTTGCAATCTTTGTATTACAAATACAACTTAATTTCAATTTCTCATTCTTATGTTGGACTATTTGCTAAAAATATACTTTTGTATAATTTAAAGGGTTATGCATAAAGACCATCATTACTAATTCATTTGGTATTCATTATAAGACCTTTAATCATGATGTATTAATTTGGTATAAATGTGGATATAATACATAATTTCTAAATGATTCCATTATAATTTACTAGTTAAAGAGTCTATTGTTATTTCAATATCTTCTCAAATATGTATCAAAGTATAATGTTTTGTTTCTTTATGAAACAGCCAACGTTAAGGGAAGAACCAAAGCATTTTCATTTCTTCAGAGGATAGTAGCATAAAATCCAATAGAAGGATGGGATCACAGAAATCATGAAAAAAACAGTCAAAAACTACCCCCAGATAGTAACCCAAACAGACGTACTCTGCTGTGTTTGATTTGAAATTTCTGGGGGATAACGTACAAACCTTCAGAGCCAATCCAATCCATGGGAGATCAAACCAATCAGGCTGAAGTTCGGGTTTTTAAAAGCTGAGACATCAGAGAGGAAGTTTTGACTATAAATAACCACTGAGCTTTTATGAGGCTCTGATTTCTGACATGGTCACTTGGCCCTTCTAAAATTTAGATTTTACATCTGTGCTATGCGTGAGACACTGACAACCTATGCATAATAATGATAAAGAAACTAAAAATTCAAACCAGGAAGAGGTGTCTTGAGTGGACAAAATAAGACATTGCAGCACCCCACATGTGGCCCTCTGAGAGCCATTCCAGAAATCACAGGAGAAATCATCTCTACTTCTGAAATAGTACCACCATGATGGCTCTAACTGTAAAATGCTTACACATTCTCTAGCCAAATGAAGAACATCCTGGACATATACCATGGAAAGGGAAATTTCATTTTATATTGGGAGGAATAGGAGAGGATGGGGCAGAAAAGCATAGTCAATCTAGTTATCAGCTTGTTGCCTTGAGTTCTTTGTAATAATTCCTCTCTGCTCCCTTTTTCCAATATAACTGACCTTCACCTGACTAATTCTTCCCCATCATTGTTCAATCCTTTTGTTTTTTAACCTCCTGGCAACTCCTTCCTAAATTAATGTACTAACTCCAGGACAACAAACCTGGGGGTATTTACCTAGATTATTAAAAAAAATACAATAGTATAAAGAGAGTAAACAATAAATAAAATAGTATTGTGATGGTGTGAAATGTGTAAGTTATTTTTGTACAGAAGACAGAAAATACAATTTATTATGAAAGACTTAAGTTCTGATGTTTAGTGGCTGTGGTCTCTAAATCACAAATAACTAAATTATTGTATTAAAAGATCATTTTAGGGGCCAGTACTAAGCTTTTCTGTATATGTATGTCCGTGTTTATTTGTGTTTAATTAATCAGTGGGAAAATGACAAGGCCAGGGTTCTTTGCTTCTGTGTTCATAGTTACTGTTCTTTGTTTTTCTTATTGCTTTGTCTAGTCCAAATTTAGTTACAAGAGGATTAGGACCCTCAATTCCCCACTACCAGCTCTCAGAGTCTCTCTGACCTTTCCAGGAGAATAAAGAGGATAATCCCACAGAAGCTAGAAGGTTTCTTCAATTTCCAGATGCTGTTATTCTACATTTCTATGATTCAAATTTTATTCCATGCTCTAATGGATGCAATTAACTCATTTTAAAATGGTGTCTTTCTTCACATGACTGCCAAGTATAGAATCTAAAAGTTTCTGATCATAAACACTGATGATGATGTGGGTGATTTCACTTACTCTCCTGTATTTCTCTACATTGGAATCTTCAGACTTTTTTACTTGGCACGAATAAGCTTCCTATTCATCTTGATTATACTGATGTTCTGAAATTTGGCTTTGTACTTTTATGCCTCTTTTGGAGATGGACAGGACCGAGACAGTTAAGTTCAGTGACAATTACCGCATCACTCCTGGGAGTATTCTGGGAAGAGGTGCTAGAGAAACACAAAGCCCTCTGCAAAGACGGTCACATTCATCCTCATAACATCTCAAGGTGGATGCACAGTGAACATTGTTAATACAAAGCTGCCAGTGCCACACATACAACAGAGATGATTTTCTCTCACTGCAAGAGGGACGACAATTTTTCTTCTCATTTCTTAAGGGGAATTATCCATTGGATTGCTTTGTGAATGCCAGCCTACGTGTGTGTATCTGATCACTCACAAATGTGACCTAAAGACTCGTTTGGTAGAAAAGCAATATCCCAAGCTTAAAAGTCTATACGTATGCAGGTGCTTCTCAGTTCAAGCCAAATTGGAAGAGGTTAACATGGTATACTGAAATAAGAATGTGTAGAACTGTTTATAGGGAATAGCGTCTGCTGAATGAGGAAATGAATACATGTTACCTGTGTACATTCATGCCTTATAAATGCAGGTCCTTGGTGTTACTCATCATTGCTTTTAACATTTTAATAAAGATTACGCTGTAACAGCATGAATTTTATCTTGGCAATAAGGTTCAGAAATGGCAGTCAATGTAATTAAACCTATTATCAATGACTGAATAAGAAGTTGACTCTTAGTGAGGCCAGTCCCCTTAGCAGAGACGTAAAAATTATTACTCGAATGCCCCAGTGAAATGTCATAGTGTCCCTAGAGGGCAATTCCTGGTAGCATCAGAAAGTACATAAAGAGATCTAAAGTACAGGCTGCCCATAAAGCATCATCAAGCAACTATCTAAAAAGAAAAATTCAACAAAAGGGAGCGTATTTCCATTGGAAAATACCCTCTTCCTCATAACTGATTTGGAATTCATGACTTAAAAATAAAACCCATATCCAGAAAAGCAGATATACTGCCTGTCTAGTTATTAGGTGTACTACTTAAGAATGGCATTGTATGATTTATGACAATATTTTATTTGGTATGTTTAATTTTTAGATTCTCACCTGTTGGAAGTTGACTTAATTTTTGATGATTAAGATGCACAAACGTGGTTAGTTGCATATAGACAGAATGGCTTGTATTCCTGACCCACCCAGAGGTCACAAGTATATCAGCTGAAAGCTATCTTGATAGGAATACAATTTTACAACTTGTAGAGTTCAAGACAAACATTTTTTTAAAATAGAATACTTTGAATCACTTAACTTGCTGTATTTTTGTAGTCTTCCTTTCTTTCTTTTGTTGGGCAAACACAAGTCCAGAGACTAGCTTAGTAGGTGGAATGTATAAAAAATGAAATTGATATTAGGAAGATTTGACTTCTGTTTTCATTTCACTATCAAAGTAAGGTGAAGCAAGACCAAAGACACAGACAGCAATCTTAAAACTGTCTTAACTGGTTGATTTTATTTACAGGCAAATAAATATGACTTCATACCTTGAGGATAATAACTGGCTGATATAAAACTTTACTCACTCTTAGGTATGGGCATTCCTCTATTTATAGACTGAATGTATATACATACATAGACACTGAACTCTCTGGTACTGGGAACTGGGTTTTACATATCCTATCTTATTAAACCTTCAAAGAACTTTCTGAGAGATTATTACTATTGTCTCCATTTTATGGATGAGGAAATAGACGCTTGGAGAAGTTGTCCCCTGTTATTTTAGGCAGTAAGAAACAGAGCTGGCTTTGATCCCAAGTTTGACTCCAAAGTTTATGCTCATTTCTACTCTACCAGTGTTGACCAAACTGTTTACTAAACTGTTTATCTGGATTGTATCTGTGGGATTTTAAGATCGCTATCTTAATCTGTGGATACAAAATCCATGGATAGGAGGGCCCACTATAGGACTTAAGCATCTGAGGATTTTGGTATCCATGGCGGGTCATGTAGCCAAATCCTCCACGGATACCGAGGGATGACTGTATGTTGAAATCATAACCCCCAGTATTATGGAATTAGGAGGAAAGGCCTTTGGGAGATGCTTGGTCATCTGCCCATAAAGCGTGGAGCCTTCATGAATGGAATTAGTGTTCTTACAAAAGAGACCGCAGAGAGCTCCCTCACCTGTTCTCAGACATAAGGACACGAGGACAAATTGCCAGCTATGAACAAGGAAGAGGGCCCTTACCAGAATGGGACCAGGCTGGTGCCTTGCATTTGGACTTCCCAGCCTCCAGGGCTGTGAGAAATAAATTTCTGTTGTTTATAAACCACCTGGTTTGTGGTATTTTATTATAGCAGCTGAATGAATTAATTCAGGAGGAACGTTTACCGTCTTTAGGAATTAGCTAGCCCTTGGAGGGGAAGTCTGTCAAGGATTAGCAAGGCCCTCAAGATGTCAAAGTATCATAATATAGAAATAAGAAAAACACTGTTGTTTGAAGAAGGAAACTGTCTTTGGTGTGTAAATGTGGTAAATAATGCAAACTTTTTACTTGGCACGAATATTCACAATGCCTATTACCAAATTTAAGTTTGCATGAAGTCCTGCAGTAGAGTAACCTTTTTAACACTGTTTAACCCAGAGTTCCTTAACTTGATTTGACCCTTTGCAGCCAACACTTATTAACATTTAGCAGAACATTAATGTTACAAAACCATGGTTTTCTAACCAACTTTTTTCATATTTTAAATTGAGTGGTTTTTATCAATCTGCTGTTGAACATTAATCACTACATTTCACACACTTTGTGTATTGGCAGTAATTTATAAGGTTCCCCAAAATTACCATATGCATTGGGATACTGAGGAACAATTATCCTTCTAAATAGAATTTTTCCCCATGCAATGAAAGGTATTAATACAACCAAAAATTTCCAAAATGGAATCATCTCCTCAAAAACACTTACCCACTATGCAAACCATTTACAGTGCTTTTTCACAGACACTAAGTATATGTGCAAATCTGTATCATTCACCCACTTATAGTAATTCCTATAATGCTAACTCCTATATCTGCTTAAAAAAGATAGGAAAATGATTCCTTAACATTAATAAGTTTAAGGACATCTGAAACATAGCCATTGATGATTCAGAATCATGCATGGCTAGAAATAACTTTTGCCTAAATTGGACCTTCTACATATGCAATGAGGCCTGATTCTGTATTATTTCATGTACTGCTAAGCCCATGTTTCTGCCAGTGAATAATTATTTTGAGTTATTAGAAGGAAAATGAAGCATAACATTTGCATGATTTCCTCCATACTAGAGATCTGAGTCGACAATTTACAATTAAAAGGGGGAAAAATCATCACATACAATCGTGAGCTCTGAAAACAAAGGAATGATATTGTTTCCCTTCTTCATCTTTCTATGTCTTGCTCACCCAACGATAAATTTTCCAATAATATCATATTAAGTCAAATGGCAATGGTACTGGTCAAAACTTTTAGCCTTTTCAGAATAACTGTGACTGGGACGATAACTTCAAGTCTAAAACAACCAACTCAAAAGAAGGGAAAAGGAAATTGGAAAAGTTAATAACCTCCGCTCTGGAGTAAATTGTTGCTGAAAGAATTTTTCCTTTCTTATCCCAAATAATTCTCTGTATGGTAGAAAGAAAGATTAAGAAATCATTCCAGTTTTACCAAACCATGCCAAACAAAACCAATCACTTTAACCTATTCTTTGTGCTTTTACCCTATTGCTCCCAAACCAGATAAAATATTCAGTTGCTGCCAGTAATTTACACTTTACTGTGAATGCTTTTAAAGCTGAAATCGTCCTAGCCAGAAATGATGGAGGTCTGTTTCGAGAAATGTCTGGGGCTAAGGAAAGGCATGGCCAATGGTGTTCATGAGTTACTGACTTCTTACGGCCCCAGTCCTTGCCTGGCAGTCACTCCTGTCATTCGGGTTTAATAATTTATTTAGAATTCTCTCTCATGCACTATATCCATGGTAAGTCCAAATAAAACTGAAAAACATTTTCCTCTAATGACTGTAACTTAATTTTTATATTTGGGCAAATTTACAGAGGGCTTTGTCTCCTAGAACAATTCTTTTTTCTAA
Organism: Balaenoptera borealis; assembly: GCF_965194805.1. Classification (NCBI taxonomy): domain Eukaryota; kingdom Metazoa; phylum Chordata; class Mammalia; order Artiodactyla; family Balaenopteridae; genus Balaenoptera; species Balaenoptera borealis. The sequence continues at coordinate 163,479,672 of NC_138866.1, read as the reverse complement.
TCTAAAATTAGATAGTAACAATGTCCCAACTGCCCTGGGTGCTATAAAGAGAAATGTGTACATTAGGCCCTTCCTTCTGAATTAAGAATTTTCTGGTAAATGTTTGAGTCTCAGTAGGTACAAATCAAATGTACAAAATGTGTAATATACATTAGGAGGAGAAAGTATAACTGGAGTTGCAAGCTTCAATAAATAAAAGAGCCTAACACTAGCCTGATTTCAGTTTTTGGTGGGTGGAAACCCATTATGTAACTGAGGACTAAACAGCATTGGGTCTATAGTTTTTCCCATCCAAGTCTTGCTTACCTGCTGACAAAAGCAATTTATATGCCAGGAAACATAATCTTCTCTCAGATAAAAGGGAGAAAAGCAGATGACTCTCTTTTTTCTTGAAGGATAGGTAAGAAAACTACATATAATTTTAATTGTCCATTATCTTCAACAACCTTATTTTTCCATAAACTTAACTTTTTTTAGAGTAGTTTTAGGTTCACAGCAAAATAGAAAGGAAGGAACAATGATTTCCTATATAACCCCTGCTGCCCTGCCACACATACATGCATAGCCTCCTGCATTATCGACCTCCCCATCAGGGTGGTAGATGTGTACAACCGCTGAACCTACTCTGACACATCATCATCACCCAAGGTCCACTCTTGGTGTTGTACATTCTATGAGTTTGGACAAGTGTATAATGACATGTATCCATCATTATAGCATCATACAGAGTAGTTTCACTGTCCTAAATAACATTCTGTGATCTGCCTAATCACCCCTTCTCCAACCCCTGGCAACCACTGATGTTTTTGCTCTCTCTGTAGTTTTGCCTTTTTCAGAATATCATATATTGGGGTGGCCAAAAAGTGCCTTTGGTTTTTAAGTAAAAATAAAAGACACGTTTTTCATTATCACCAAGAACTTTATTGAACAACTTATTCACCCTTTTATTCCACTACCTTCTGCCATTTTTCAGGCAACTTCATAATTCCATCTTCCCGAATCTTTTTATCTTTTTGAGTAAAGAACTGTTCCAGGTGCCTTTTGCAGTCTTCCAGGGAATTGATATTTTTTCCATGAAGGGAATTTTGTAAAGACCGAAATAAATGGAAATCCGAAGGTGCAATGTCTGGTGAATACTGTGGATGAATCAGAACTTCCCAGCCAAGCTGTAACAGTTTTTGCCTGGTCATCAAAGAAACATGTGGTCTTGCGTTACCCTGATGGAAGACTATGCGTTTTCTGTTGACTAATTCTGGATGCTTTTTGTCAAGTGCTGCTTTCCGTTGGTCTATCTGGGAGCAGTACTTGCTGGAATTAATCATTTGGTTTTCCGGAAGGAGCTCATAATAGAGGACTCCCTTCCAATCCCACCATATACACAACATCACCTTCTTTGGATGAAGACTGGCCTTTGGTGTGGCTGGTGGTGGTTCATTTCACTTGCCCCACGATCTCTTCTGTTTCACATTACTGTACAGTATCCACTTTTCATCGCCTGTCGCAATTTGTTTTAAAAATGGAACGTTTCATTACGTTTAAGTAGAGAATGGCATGCGGAAATACGGTCAAGAAGGTTTCTTTCGCTTAACTTATGTGGAACCCAAACATCAAAGCGATGAACATAACCAAGCTGGAGCAAATGATTTTCAATGCTTGATTTGGATATTTTGAGTATGTCGGCTGTCTCCAACGTGGTATACGTTGATTGTTCTCAGTTAATGTCTCAATTTGATTGCTATCAACTTCAACTGGTCTACCTGACTGTGGAGCATCGTCCAGCAAGAAAGCTCCAGCACAAAACTTTGCAAACCATTTTCGACACGTTTGATCAGTCACAGCACCTTCTCCATACACTGCACAAATCTTTTTTGTGTTTCAGTGCGTTTTTACCTTTCTTGAAATAATAAAGCATAATATGCCAAAAATGTTGCTTTTTTTCTTTAATCTTCAATATTAAAGTGGCTACACAAAAATTCACCAATTTTGATGTCTTTTTTTAAATGCACGCTGATATGACAGCTGTCACATACAATCTAACAAAACTGTCTCGAATGAAGTTAAAGACAACTAAGTGCTACTAGAGCCATCTTACGGAAAAAACCGAATGAAATTTTGGCTGACCCAATAGTTGGAATCATACCGTATGTAGCCTTTTCAGCTTGGCTTCTTTCACTTAATAATATGCATTTAAGGTTGCTCCATGTCTTTTCATGTCTTGATAGCTCATTTCTTTTGAATGCTGAATACTATTCCATTGTCTGGATCTACCACTCTTTATTTATCCATTCACCTACTGTGGAACATCTTGGTTACTTCCAAGTTTTTTCAATTATGAATAAAGCTGCTATAAACACCTATGTGCAGATTTTTGTGTGGACATAAGTTTTCAACTCCTTTGGGTAAATACCAAGGAGAACTACTGCTGAATCAATAATCTTATTTTTAAATTTGCTGAATTTATGCTTTTATTTTTCAATGTTATGGGATGTGCTATAGAACTGTCCAATCAGGGGGCTGCCCTAAGACTGTGGAGTGGTCACTGTTCTCAGCATGATGGTTTCATTCACAGTGTAGTTCACCATTTTAAAATATAACGTGAAGGTAATGATTTTAAATTATTTATTTCTCTAATCTCCTTTATTTGTGCAGATATTTGAGTTGGCTGTTATGGAAATTAAATAAAAATAATATATTTGTTTAAATTACCTAAATTTCTGGAGTTTCTTTTTTTGAGAATAATTTCAATTACATTATTTTATCCTCAAAATATTCTGATTTACTAAAGGAATATATATATTAAAAAAATATATTGGTCTCCCGATGGGGTCAAAAAGCAAGAACAGCTAAGATCCTTACTTAGAACAGAGGTAGGGGTCGATATTGGGCTTTTAACATGGTCTAAGAGAACCTGAATATTAAAGGCCAAAATGGGGGCAACCACAGTTTACTAACCTTATGAAAAAGAACATGAGGAATGTATGAAATCATAGCTCTTAAAAGAAAAAAAAAAAAACACAGCAAAAATACTGTGATTGAAGAAAATCCAAAGATTCTCATTTAAAAAAAAATATTTTATAATCTGTTAACACTCTGATGAGAAATAAATACTTTCCCACCATGAAGTTGGTTATGTATTAGAGCACTTAATGCTTTTATTTTTCAAAACTTGCATGCCAGCAAATATATTTAGTGCAGATTTTTACTTGCTATAAAAATTTTTAGGTTAAAGATATTTGACAGTAGGATGAAAGCATAGATACCCATTCAAACACTGATGTCAGGCCACCAGCAAGACAGGATTACTCTCATACTCCCTCTTCCTGGATTCTGGAGCTAATGGCCTTTTCCCAGAGGAAATGTTTATTGATATCATAACACTATTAATGTTCTTAACTTGGTAATAAAAGACAATCTTCACATACGATTAGTCCTTGGCTTCAGCAGCACTTACTTCTCAAACACCTTTTTTTTTTTTTTATTTTTAAGCAAACGGGCATGACTGTTTTCCAATAAAACTTTACTTATCAAAATAGGCAGTGGGTTGAATTTGTCCCACAGGCTAGAATTTTCCAATCCCTATTTTATTTTATTTTTTATTTTTTTAAACATCTTTACTGGAGTATAATTGCTTTACAATGGTGTGTTAGTTTCTGCTTTATAACAAAGTGAATCAGCTATACATATACATATATCCCCATATCTCCTCCCTCTTGCGTCTCCCTCCCACCCTCCCTATCCTACCTCTCTAGGTGGTCACAAAGCACCGAGCTGATCTCTCTGTGCTATGTGGCTGCTTCCCACTAGCTATCTGTTTTACATTTGGTAGTGTATATATGTCCATGCCACTCTCTCACTTCGTCCCAGCTTACATTTCCCCCTCCCTGTGTCCTCAAGTCCATTCTGTATGTCTGCGTCTATATTCCTGTCCTGCCCCTAGGTTCTTCAGAACATTTTTTTTTTTTTTTTAGATTCCATATATATGTGTTAGCATACGGTATTTGTTTTTCTCTTTCTGACATAACTTCACTCTGTATGACAGACTCACTACAAATAACTCAGTTTAATTCCTTTTTATGGTTGAGTAATATTCCATTGTATATATGTACCACATCTTCTTTACCCATTCATCTGTCAGTGGACCCTTAGGTTGCTTCCATGTCCTGGCTATTGTAAATAGAGCTGCAATGAACATTGTGGTACATGACTCTTTTTGAATTATGGTTTTCTCAGGGTATATGCCCAGTAGTGGGATTGCTGGGTCATATGGTAGTTCTATTTTTAGTTTTTTAAGGAACCTCCATACTGTTCTCCAGAGTGGCTGTATCAATTTACATTCCCACAACAGTGCAAGAGGGTTCCCTTTTCTCCACACCCTCTCCAGCATTTATTGATTGTAGAATTTTTGATGAGGGCCATTCTGACTGGTGTGAGGTGATACCTCACTGTAGTTTTGATTTGCATTTCTCTAATGATTAGTGATGTTGAGCATCCTTTCATGTGTTTGTTGGCAATCTGTATATCTTCTTTGGAGAAATGTCTATTTAGGTCTTCTGCCCATTTTTGGATTGGGTTGTTTGTTTTTTTGATATTGAGCTGCCTGAGCTGCTTGTAAATTTTGGAGATTAATCCTTTGTCAGTTGATTCATTTGCAAATATTTTCTCCCATTCTGAGGGCTGTGTTTTCATCTTGTTTATGCTTTTCTTTGTTGTGCAAAAGCTTTTAAGTTTCATTAGGTCCCACTTGTTTATTTTTTTTATTTCCATTTTTCTAGGACGTGGATCAAAAAAGATCTTGCTGTGATTTATGTCATAGAGTGTTCTGCCTATGTTTTCCTCTAAGAGTTTTATAGTGTCTGGCCTTACATTTAGGTCTTTAATCCATTTGGAGTTTATTTTTGTGTATGGTGTTAGAGAGTGTTCTAATTTCATTGTTTTACATGTGGCTGTCCAGTTTTCCCAGCACCACTTATTGAAGAGGCTGTCTTTCCTCCATTGTATATTCTTGCCTCTTTTATCAAAAATAAGGTGACCATATGTGCATGGGTTTACCTCTGGGTTTTCTATCCTGTTCCACTGATCTATATTTCTGTTTTTGTGCCAGTACCATATTGTCTTGATTACTGTAGCTTTGTAGGTATAGTCTGAAGTCCAGGAGCCTGATTCCTCCAGCTCCATTTTTCTTTCTCAAGTCAAATACCTTCTTGACAGTAAACATGAAGTTGAATAATTCCTACCATGTGAGTGGACCTACGTGGGGTGAGGCAGAGTGGAAGGGCTAGATGATTAGTTACATCACAAAGGAGAGATGTAGAGTGATAAAAAAAAAATTTTCTTGCAAACATGAATGGCATGAAATTGAATCAAGTTGAAATCATGGGACTTTGCCAAGGGCATTCTTGTGTTTGCAGAAATTTACCAAGTTATTTTTTCAATTGCTTCTTGCTAATCTCTGCTAACTAACTCTCTGCCTTGGAATAGGTATTCAGCGAGCACAAAACCCCAGCAGTCTTGGTATTGGAAAGCAGCAATCCACAGATAACTTCAGTAGAACAGGTGCCAACGTGACTCAGAAGCTACAGTATACACAGTGAAAGGGAGTTGTCAACAACCACTACAAAGCAAAGAGCTAAACAGTTTAAAAGTGGAACATACAAAAGAAGAAAAGGAAGAAAATGTCTGCCCACTCACAGAAAAATGCACTCCCTGATCTTAATTGCTCAAAATTGGAAGTTTAAGGGTTCACTACTTAAAAGTTAAGCCTTCTTCTCCATGAAATTACAGACAGAGTCTGAACAAAGTGTTATCAAGTAACCAGGAGGATTTTTTGCTAGCCTTAAATTACCTGTGAGAACAATGTACATTGAGCATATGAGTTAGGGGACAAAATGTTTTCTTTATGGGACAGTGGGTTTTTGGTTCTTGTTCTACAGATGGACTGAATTACACGTGTTCCCCAGAAAGGGGTCCTCAAATCATATAATTGCATTTTTGTTTCTTCCTAGATAATGCTGCCACTCTGAAAAGTTGATCTGGAAGCAGAAAGAGAAATTACTTTTCAACTGCTTTTTCTCGGACTGGCCAAGCACAAGAACTTGAATAATTCTGCCAATAATTGACTTGCAACATTGGTAACTCAGTATGTTGCCTTTTTTGATACATCTACATCCATATGAGTGAGGCAGAGGGAAATTGGTATGGGTCCTGGTCAAGGTGTCAGAGAACATGAGACTGCAGGACTGGAGAATGAGACCATCCAGAAGGAGCCCACTGAGTGCTTCTGCATGAGTTCTGTACTCCCTTTCTGCCCACCTGCTTCATTTTTACAGTGAACGTAACAATAACTGTCCTAGCCAAATCAGAGAGAGGCAGAGGGAAGTCATTACATGTGTTCACAGAAAAGTGCTCTAGAAATGTAACTGGGGGGGGAGTTGTTCAAAATATAGCCCATTGCTATCCTTTCCAATACGAAAGCTCCTGAACTATATTTTGGAATGCTACTTTGGAGACTCTGACCCTGAAATCTTGTCAATCCTCCTCTCCATCTTTCCTGTTGACCTCTACGTTAGGGACAACATTCCCAATTCATCAGAGAATCTGTCAGATCTTTTTTTGAATTCTGTCCTAAGGCTGCCTCCTTCTTATCACTTCCACAGCTAACATCCTAGTCCTGGTCTCATCATCTCTTACAGGACTAGCCCAACTGTTCTCCTGCTGCCATGAGTTTTCTGCCAACAGTCTATTATCCATAGAGTAGCCACAGTGATCCTTTAAAAATAAAAATCAAATCTTGTCACTCCTCAGTTCAAAGCCCTCCTGAAGACTTCCTCTCACGCGGAGAATTTTATCACAAGTTCTCACCATGTCTTACAACGCCCCAGAGTAGGGGGTGGCAAACTATTGCTTTTGTTCAACCTGTGAGCTAAGAATGGCTTTTATATTTTTAAATGGTTGCCACATGAACATTATATATAATTCAAATTTCAGTATTCATGAATAAAGCTTTATTCGGACACAGCCATGTTGATTTATTTACATACTGTCTATGGTTGCTTTCATTCATTCTACAGCACAGAGTTGAGTTGTTGCATAGACGTTATGGTCTGCAAAGCATAAAATGTTCACTATCTAGCAATTTACAGAAAAAGTTTGCCAACCTCTGCTCAAAGGGTATGACCTCTCTTCCCTCCTACCATTCTTCTCATTGCTATTCTGCTCCAGTCATGCTGATAGCTTACTCTTTTACACTTGTTCTTGCTACAGAGCTATTTTATATGCTGTTTCCTTTTGCCCTTGGATACTATTACCCTCAATATCCTATGCTTTCCTCTCTCACATCACTCTAGAATCTGTTACCTTCTCAAAGAGGTCTTCCTCGATAATCTTTCAGAACATAGCACTGTTATAAAATTAAAAACAGCACACAAGAAATTTGTTTTTAAGTTATAATCCCTGGTTTTTCTGAGTTCAAACTCTTTCCCTTTTAGATGTTCACTTTTTTAATGATTAAAAGTTAGTATTAAATATCAGATATTTAATATTGAATGGCTCAGATATAGTTTAGAGGACAAACTGGGCATGAAAAATGCCATGCTTCTCTTATTTTTCTGCTCTTCCAGAGCTTAGTATGTGACTCTGGACAACTAATTTAGCATAAGGAATCTCAGTTTTCCCTTCAATGACTTAATGATTATTCTCCTTGAGCTGTATAACAAATATGATGAATAAACATAGACATATAACTATTACATCCAAAAAAAGCCTCAAGAGCACCAGGAGCAACCAAACATCTCTTCAACATACAATGTCATATACCTTCCTCACCAGGATTTCCTTCTTAAGATTTTTACTTAGAAAATTGACTATCTTTACTAAAACTTTGCAAAGTACATATCTAGCAATGGAACCTTTATTAGTATCCTAGGGCTGTCATTAAGAAGTACCACAAACTGGGTGGCTTAAAACAGCAGAAATTTATTGTCTCACAGTTCTGGAGGCTAAAAGTTCAAAATCAAGGTGTTGGCAGGGCCATGTTCCTTCTGAAATGTATAATGGAATTCTTTCTTGCCTCCTTCTAGCTTCTGGTGGTTTGCCAGCATCTTTGATGTTTCTTGGGTTACAGCTACATAAATCTAATCTCTGATTTCACTGTCACAAGGTGTTCTACCCATGTGTCTCTGTTGTCACATGGCTATATTCTTACAGACATCAGTCATACTGGACTGGGGGCCCACTTTATGCCAGGATGATCTCATCTTAACTTTACCAATTCCATCTGCAATGACTCTATTTCCAATAAGATCACATTGTGAGGTACCAAGGATTAAGACTTCAATATAACTTTTTTTGGGGGACACAATACAAGACACAACAGTACCCCAAAGTGCAATGGCAAGGATCTCTACTTTAATACATACGTTCATAGACACAAGTGAACTGTTTGCTCTCTCCAATGCATATTCTTTTATGTGTATTTGTTAATTATCATTGTAAACAGCATCTATTTTGGGGAGAATATTAACAAATTGATACTGAGATTGCCCAGTTTCTTTCAGTGGTATTGGCTTTCTTCTGATAGGCGGTGTTTAAGGTCCAAATTGAAGCCTGAGAATAAACAACTGATAACTTAATTGTCTACCTTCCATATGAAGCTAATATACTTATTACCCTCACTGGAAGCCCCATAGTCAGCTACAGTAAGACCTTGAAGTCATTAGATTAGTGCGCTGGAATCTTGTCAGTTTGTTCTAAAGTAGAAAAAAAAATCTCATTAAACACTGTTCATTTATAGACCTTTTTATAAGATTCAATGTTTCCAATTCTTAAAATGAGTGAAATGTGAATGTATTAGCCATTTAATAAGAGAGTGTAATGACTGTAGGGCAGGTTTAAGATTAACATACATGAGAAAGCCAAACAGTTTACTCTTTGGATTAGTTTCTCACCTTTTAAATACTGTAGTCCCTGTGACATCAGACACAGAAAATACATTAATATGCCTACAAAAAGAATTTACAGTCATGGTGGGGGAGTAAGGGGTTGTGCAAACCCTTCCCAGATAAAATTATAAAAGCTGGATAAACACAAAAAGACTCTAATAGTTTAATGATACTGGGATGTGTCTACAAGTATACAAAAGCTGGAGATTGTTTATTCTTGGAAACAAAACCCCATAATTATAAAAGGTAAGAACTGTAAGGTAGCTCCTAATCCCTGCAGTGGCTACTGCAGAAGAAAACAGTGGTGGAAAAACACAGACTTGTCGGCAAATATTTCCAGAGATCATAGTTTAACACTGGAAAAGCACCTGGAAATGTAAAGATGAAGTCCTGAAAGCAACATAATTGCAGAGAAATGAAACCAAAAACCCATAGTGTCTGGCTGACAAACTATGCATGGTGAGGAGAAATTCTATAGGGCCTGACAACAAAGCAGGAAGAGGTCAGAGAGGAATCTACTACTGAAGGATGAAACATGCATGGTGCAAAGTATATATTTTTGCTACTCTTTAAGCTTAATACATTTTCCAGTTACAACACAGCCTTTCAGGAGAAAGCTGAAGCCTCGGGGATTTAAAGTGTCAGAAAAGTGATCCTAAGGATACAGAAGCTAGATTTAGAAGGAAATTCCTTGAAGCAAAGAAACCATTGAAAGGGTAAGCCCCAAAATATGAGTAAAATCTTTGGCAAAATCCCTAGTTACCAAATTACACAGGAACAGGGGAGACTTCCAGGAGGTCAAACTAATAAAAGTAGCATTTGGAAGCCATAAGAACTGACCAGAGACACCAGTAGCTAAATACTACAGTGAAAGCAAATATTGCAGTTCATGTCCAGGTGGATTAACTGAATATTGGAATAAAAAAGCACAATTTTCAGAACACTATAGAATGTACTGTCACAACAATGTATCATCTTAAATGTTCAGTTTACAACCCAAAATTACTAGACATGCAAAGACACAGGAAAGTGTGACTCATAAACAGGAACAAAGACAGTAAACAGAAATTGACTCCCAGTGGTCCCAGGTGTTGAATTTAGCAAATCAAAACTTTAAATCAGTGATTACAAATATGTTCAAAGAATTAAAGAAAGTATAATATCAACGAGTGAAAAGATAAGAAAATCTCAAAAGAGAAATAGATCCATAGAAAAATAGAAATCTGACAACTAAAACATTTGATAAACTTCAAAAATTAACTAGATGGGCTCAACAGCAGATTGGAGATGGCAGAATAAAGTATCAGTAAATGTGAAGACTGAAAAATACAAATTACCCAACTTGAAGATCAGAGAGAAAAACAATTTAAGAAAAACCAAACTATAATATATGTAATTGGAGTTCCCAAAAGAGAGAGAAATAAACAGAAAAAAAAACTGGATAAATAATGGCAGAATCTTCCCCAAATTTGGTAGAAAACATTAATTTCAGGTACAAGAAACTTAATAAACTTCAAACAGGATTAAAACAAAGAAAAGAATTTAAAAACATATTGTAGTTAAACTGCTGAAATCCAAAGATAGCAAACAAAATCTTGAACTCGGCCAGAGAAAACATACACAGTAATAATAGGTGAAGAATGCTATGATTTACTGGCTTCCACTAAGAAACTACGGAGGCCAAAGATATTGCAATGATACAATAAAAGTGCTGAAAGAAAAATAAAACTGTCAATAATAAATTCTATGTTTAGTGAAGCTATCTTAAAAAATAAAGATAAAATTTAAATATTTTTAGATAAATAGAAAGTGAGAAAATCTGTTACCAGGAGGACTGCTCTGCAAATAATATAAAGGAAGGTGTTCAGACTATATAAACTTATTTCATTCTCAATTTCTTTAAAAGAGAAATTACTGTTTAAAGCAAAAAAAAAAAATGCAACTTATTGATGAGTTTATAATGTATGTAAATATAATATATAGGACAACAATAACTCAAAAGAAGGAAGGTAAATAAAAATGTACTAGGGGAGTATTAACAATATTAACTTTAAAATGTACATTGTAATTAAGCAACCATGGGAAAATAATTCAGAGAGATATAGCTAGAAAACCAATAAACAGAACTTGAAAGTTTTCTTAATTTTCAGAAACATCTGATTAATACAAAAGAAGAGAAGAAAGAAAAAATTAACCAAAATAGAGTAAGTACTTCTAGAGAAAAGGGGGCACTTATTAATAAAGAAAAAAGTTACTATTTACAACAGTAGTATATAACAATTATAAATATATATACACCTAATAAGAAAGCTTCAAAATACGTGGAACAAAATCTAAGAGACACTAAAGGGGAGAAATAGACAAATCTACAGTCATGGAGGGAGACTTTACAGTACTCTCAGTAATTGACAGAACAAATAGACAAAAAAATAATTAAGAAAACAAAAGATGAGAAAGATACTACTAACTGAAATGGCAATTATAGAACACTATACCCAATAACTGCATAATATGCATTCTTTTTATGAACACTTGGAATTTTCACCAAAGTAAGCCATATGTTGCCACAAAAATTTAAAAATTATGATATTATTTAGTTCTCTGATGAGAATGGAATTAAATTAGAAATCAGCAACAAGAATACATGTAGAAAAAGTCCAAGTACCTGGAAATTAAATAACACACTTCTAAAAAACCATGGGAGAAAGAAGCAATTACCAAAACAACTAAAATTATTTTGAATAAATAATGAAAACAAATAAGTTAAAATTTGTGAGATACAGTTACTATGGTGGTTAAGGGGAGTTTATAGCTTTAAAGGTATATATTAGAAAAAGAAAAAAAAGGGCTAAAATCAATACATAAGCTTCTGGCATAGAAGGTAGAAAAATGTCTATCCTCTAATCGCTGGAACATGTAAATATGTGACCTTAGATGGCAAGAGAAGCTTTGCAAATGTGATTAATGGTATGGATCTTGAGATGGGGAGATTGTCCTGGAATATCTGGGTGGGTCTAGGATCAACACATGGGTCCCTAGAAGTGGAGAACATTTCCCAGTTGGGTTAAAGAGATGAGATGGAAGAAGAAAGGGAGATTTGAAGTGTGACAGGGACTTGACACACCGTTGCTGGGTTTGAAGATTGAAGATGTAGTCCACAAGCCAAGTAATGTGCATGACTTTTAGAAGCTGAAAATGACCCTCAGCTGGTCATCAGCAAAGAAATGGAGATGTCGGTCCTATAACCACAAGGAATTGAATTTTGTCAACAATCCAAATGAGTGAGAAAATGGATCTTCCTTTAGAGCCTCCTGAACGGAATGCGGCTCCTACTGACACTTTGATTTTAGCCTGGTGAGATTTGTCAGACTTCTGATATACAGAACTAAAAAGTGGTAAACTTGTATTGTGTAAGTCACTAAGTTTGTGGCAATTTGCTATAGCAGAAGTAAAAACTAGTAGATTGATTTTTGAAAAAGAGAAAACATAAACTACTATTAAGAACGATAGAGGAGGTACTATTACAGATCCTACAACATTCAGAGGATGACGGAATACGAAGAACATTTTATGGCGATAATTGTGATAGCATAGATGAAATATATAAATTCCATAAATAACATAAATGACCAAAGTTAACCTAAGAGGAAATGGAAAATTTAAATAACTCTGTATCTATGAACGAAATTGAATTTTTAACTAAAAGTCTTCCCACAAAGAAAACTCCAGGCCCATGTAGCTTACTGATAAATTCTATCAAACATTTAGGGAAGAAAAATAATACTAATCCTAAACAAGATCTTTCAGAAAATAAAGGAGGAAAGAATACTCCCCAACCTACTTTATGAGATCAGTGTCCTCCTAAGAGCGCACTAGACAAAGACGTTACAAGAAAAGAAAGACGCCAAGTATTTCTATGAATAGAGACAAAAAAATCCATAATAAAATATTAGCAAATCAAATTCCCAGTATATAAAAGGACAACACCCTTTCATTGTAAAATCTCTCAGCCAACTAGGAATAGAATGTGACTTCCTTATATGATAAAGGGTATGTATGAATAAACCTCAATTAAAATCATACTTTGTGGTGAAAGACTGAATGTTTCCCCTCCTAAGATTGGGAACAAATGAAGGGTGTTCACTCTCACTATTTCTAGTCAACACTTCACTGGAAATCCTAGCTATTTCAATTAAGAAAAGGGATAAAGGAAATACAAATTGGAAAGGATGAAGTGTTTTGATCAAAAGTTGATAAAGTATTTAGAAAATCCTAAGAAATATATATGCGAAAAATATCCACTAAAACTAAAAGTGAATTTGTGAAGACAGCAGTATAGGAGGCCAGCATACAAACATCAATAGTATTTATATATAAGAGCAACAGAAGATTAAAAATGAAATACAATTCCACTTCAATAATATCCAAAAATATTATATAGTCAGGGATAAATTTAACAACTGGAGAAATACCTGTATGCTTAAAACTATAATCCTTGCTGAAACTAAAGAATAACTAAATACATGGAAAACAACTAAATAAATGTTTATAGATGTACGACTCAATGTAGTTGAAATGTCGTTTCTACAAATTGAACTATATATTCAATGCAACTCCAATAAAAATTTCAGCAGGCTTTTTATTTGAGGAAAATTTTTATAAGTTACTTCTAAAATTTATATGAAAATGTTAACAACTTAGAAAAATCAAAATAATTTTGAAAAAGAAAAACAAAGCTGGAGAAATTACATTACCTGTTTTCAATGCATACATGGTTAAATGATTTTTGGCAATGGTCCAAGGTAATTAAAGGGTGGAAAGAGTAAGTTTTTCCATAATGGTGCTGGAACAATTGGATATCTATATGAAAAAATTGAACCTTGATTTTTACCTTATATCAAACATAAAAATAAAGATGGATCATAGATCTATATGTAAAAACTAAAATTCTAAAACATATAGAGGAAAGCATAGAAGAAAAATCTTTGTCATCTTCTAACAGGCAAGGATTTCTTAGAGAAACCACAAAAAGTATGAACCATAAAAGAAAAAAAAAATGGTACATTGGTTAAATTTGGATTAATCCAAAAATGTTGCTTCTTGAAAGACACCATTAAAAAATGTAGAAAGAAAAGTCACATACTGGGAGAAAATATTTTTCATGTAGATATTTTACTCAAAATATGAAAAGAATTCCTACAACTCAGTTATTAAGGGAACACACAGCACAATAAAAAACAAATAAAAGATTTGAACAGATACTTTACAATAAGCCAATGGGCATATGACAAGATGCTCAACACTATTACTCTTCAGGGGAATGCTGATTAAAACCACAGTGAGATACCACCAAACACCATTAAAATGACTAAAATTGAAAAGACTGGAAATACCAAAAGTTGGCAAAGATGTCCAGCAACTGGAACGCTCATATATTCCTGATAGAAGCATAAAATTTTTTCGCCACTTTGGAAAAATTTGCTTTTTCCTTATAAAGTTAAAGTTAATCCTAAGACCCAGCATTTTCACTTTTAACTATTTACCTGAGAGAAGTGAACATAAAGACTTGTACATGAACGTTCAAGCAGCTTTGTTTATAAGAGCTTCCAAATGGAAACTACCCAAATGTCCATCAACAGGTAAATGGATAAACAAAATGTGATATATTCGTACAATGAAATACCACTCACTAATTAAAAATCTACTGATGTACATAACAATATGTATGGCTCTCAAAGGCATGATGCTGAAAGAAGCCAGACACAAGAGTACATGTTATATGATTCCACGTACATAAAACTTAATATAATGTAGATTACTCTACAGTGACAGAAAGCAAATCAATGGCTAAAATGGCCTAAAGGCTAGGTGTGGAGGATAGGACTGATGCAAAGGGACTCAGGAAACTTTTATATAGATGGAATTTTTGGGATTCACCCCCCAACCCCTCAATTACATAGGTCCTCTAGATAATAGGTATAGCATGATAAAAATACTCTGAAAATAGTATATCGGCAAATTATCTCCTTGCCAGAAAAGCATGCTATCACATTTTAATTTTTTTTATAATAACCTTTAAAAAGATGAACATTCAGAGAGCATTATATCCCTATAACATCACCTGCAGAACATAGGACTGTTTTAATATACAAATATGGTAGCTTCAAACAAAATTGAACAAAAGAACTTGTATTGTGCATTTCTCTGTGACCTGCTTACATCATCCTATAACTGGTAGATTCTCAGTTACGCTATTCATACTGCTCAAGGGCTACTTAAAAAGTACACAGAAAATGTCAGACTGAATGATGCGGTTATAAAAACAACTTCAGTAAAATGTTTCCCACTTCCTTCAAACTTGGCTTTCTTTTAGATGCCTATCACTTACCAGATCAGTTCATCACTATTCAAGTCAACTACAGATGTTCCTTAAGAAAGTCCTCTGGAGATCCGAGCAAAGCCATAGGTACAGTGTGAGAAATATCTAACTTATTCCAGATGATCTAGTCCACATTCTAGTAAATTCTGCACATATATAGAACACCAGAAATCTATTACTGCCCCCACCTGCCATCTGTCTTATGAAACCTACTCGTTGCCTCTTGTCACCTCTGATTATGTCTTATGTCTCCACCTGTCTTTGTATCTTCATCTGCAGCCTTGGATTTGATACTTATTTGGCTCTTCTATTTTAGCTTTTGACCTTCTCTGTTTCTGAATCTGTCTTTCTGAGCCTCCCTGACTCCATTCCCCACATCTCTGAGCCAGTTTCCTGCTCTTCTGCACTCAGACACAGCTTCTGGAACTCAGCCTGGAACATAGCCCTAAGTCTACTGATTAGGATGATATTGACAGTTTTGATAACATCCAACATTCATTAAACAAATATTTATGGAGCGCCTGCTATATGCCAGGTATATCTAGATGCTAGGGATTCAGCAGTAAACAAAACAGAACAAAATGTCTGCCTTTATAAAACATCTATTTTAATGGAGAGAGTCCAATAATAAACAAATTGCAAAATATATGATATACTATAGTAGTTGGTGATACATTCTATGGAGAGAAATAAAGCAGTGAAGGAGGATAGGGAAGGTGAGGGTGAGTTGTACTTATAAATAGGGTGATCAGAGAGGGTGATATTTGGGCAAAACATGAAGTGAGCAGACAATTGATATGGACATCTAGAAGAAGAATGATCAGGACTAGAGAAGAGCAAGTGCAAAGGTCCTGAGATCAGAGCGTACCTGGTATGCTCTGTGTATAAGTCTATGAGTGTGCCTGGAGTACACAGGGCAAGAGGAGAAGGCGAGAGAGTCATGGAGATGTGTAGGCTTAGGTTTACCCTTGTTGGCCCTGGACAGCTCTATTTTATGCTTGTTGTCCCATGGTAATTATGAATATTATCACCTTTTACTCACAAAAATGTCCAGGTTAAAATGAAAAATTATATACTCATCCTAGTATAGGCTCTTGTAAGGAATTGACTTTTACTGAATGACATGGAGAGCATGGAGAGATTTTTGTAAAATGGCAATTAAATTAAAATGATTTAATCAGATTGGCAAGACATGGATATGACATGAAAACTCATAAGGTGCAAAAAGGGTACACAGTAAATGTAAGCCTTCCTTTCATCCCTGTGCCCTTCCTTCCACCCTTATGTTTCCCTCCTGGACGCAACCATTGTTACCAGTTTCCAAGATATCTTTATTGCAGTGTTTTGAACAGAGGAGTAATACAATACGAATCACATCTCTAATGGGCCACTCAGGCTGCTGTGTTAAAATGACCGGGGACCAGTCAGGGAGTAATTGCAAAATTCCAGGTAAGCGAAGAACTTGCTTAATTCCACTACCCAAAGACATGAGGAAACAGAAATAAGTATTTTTTTTTTCACTTTAGAAAGAGTTAGTATCTCTATCTTTGGGTTAGAACAGTTTTCCCTGAGCCCACCAATCTTCCTTGCCTGCTGCATAGTTTCTGTCAGAGCACTTGAAATTTTCTTTCATAGCACTTTTGTAATGATGTATTTTATGTTCATTTGTTTTAAAATGTCTTATACTTTAAGCTTCTTGAGGACAGGAACTGTATTTCTTTCTTTAACCAGGGTCTATCAATGCCTTTAAGAACAAATTTTGAATGAATGAAGAAATCACAAGCCCCTTTGTCTTGCTACTCTTCCGACAGAAATAATCTAAGAGCAACTCATCTTCTCTTTACCTCCTTCCAAGCCTGAGTTTCTTAAAGATTAATTCATAGTTGGATGGGAATAAAGAAAAAAATTAAACTAGTTTCTAATATGTATATACCTCATGTATTTCTTCATCTTCTTTTTGCAAAAACAATAGGAAACCAGGGAGGCGGGAAGAAAACAAGAGGATTATGATATCTAGTATACCTAAGCATTTATGTATTTACTCAGGAAATATAAGATGGATATTTTAGAAATAGGCTTTAGAAAATATTCTTATTTTACCCTTACAATATGTTTTCTATTATTAATGTATAGGTTGTAAACTATGACTTTTTCAAAAATTATTTCATTACTCTATAGTGTTAGGGATGGATACTAATGTACATATAATAATTTTTTAATGTGTTTAAGCGAAGCATTGCTCTATATTTTACTTTTAAGGAGAGAGATATTCTCTTTATTTTCTTGGGTTCCATGTAGGAAGCATTTCAATAGGCGCTGGAACAGTGTTTTTTATATACCCTTGCTGTTCTGTTGCAGTGTTTCTCTCTAGTCCTGCAGGCATTACCATGTCAGTGAAGAGAGCAGACAGTATGAAACCAAGGGGTTGGAATAACCGCACATCAACTCAGCCCAAATGAAGAGGCTAGGACTTGTGGTTTACTCATTGATAATTCTCTTGTACTTTGTTTAAACCACTGGACCACAATGCCTTCCATAACTGGAATTCCTCTTTCTCTTCCTTAGAAGTTACCCATCTTTATCTTGGTAGAACTGAAAAATGTTTACTGTTGGATGTGGCCACTTCCTCTCTGTAAAGATGAGGAGACAGAGGCCTAAGAAGATTCAGTAACAAAGTCAGCAGGGAATTAGGGATTAGGATGACTATCTCCTGATATCCAGTTTAGTGCTTCGTGCTTCCTCTCATACACAGTGGAAAAAATACAGATATTGACTATACGTATAATACTAATAATCTTTTAAAAACACAAGAAACAGAAAACATACGTGACTACAGAAGAAGAAATGAAGCAAAACTGGGAAGTGAAGAATATGCTGGTTCCAAAAGGTCAGAAACAGTAAGTTATAATTTTCCTTGATCCCGAGAAACTAACACAATGTAAAGTTCGTTGTAGGCTAATTAATCAAATTACATTTTCTTTTTTTTTTTTTTTTAACACCAGTTAAATTTCTACTACATTGTAATTCCCTGGATGACCAAGATATGGCTTTGTCATTGTTCAACTTCCCATATATTCTAACATTGTTGATACTTAGTAAACATTTATAGTGAATTGAGCAAATGTCAAATGTCATATTTTCAGAAAGCATTACTTATGCTTTCATATTGCCTGGATATTTTCATTCTAGCGTCATATGTAATTTTGTCTGTTTGTATGTCTGTGCGTAAAATGACAGTGTTTACCCTCTCCCTAAGGTATTTTCTATTTCAACACCTGCATAATTAGAAGGTGAAAACTATTCCCAGTCGCCACAAGAGCTAAATGGGAAATGCAGGAACGTTGGTGAAGAATTTTGCTCTTGAAATTATAATGTCATAGCACTTCAACCAGGGAAGAAGAAAAGACATTCTGATATTATGTATACTTAGATATCAGGATTTGGGATTATTACTCGTTCTGTTTCTCTTGGAAGAAAATGGATGGGGTAAAACTCTAAAGTAATTTCAGTGTTATTCAATATTTTTTTAATGCGGGGAAGCATCGTTTTAACTGCAGCAATCTGTAGAATTATGGACTGATTACTAGTTCAAATGACAGAGTCCTACAGTGAAACCCATAATTTTACATTACGTTCTACAAGAGATGATAGCAGTTCTTCACATATAATGGTATTGCTAGCCCAGAATCTTGTTAACACTCATAGTCTGAGAGGTTGTGCTTATCCTTCCTTATTTTGAATCAGAAAGAA
This sequence comes from Balaenoptera borealis, assembly GCF_965194805.1. Classification (NCBI taxonomy): domain Eukaryota; kingdom Metazoa; phylum Chordata; class Mammalia; order Artiodactyla; family Balaenopteridae; genus Balaenoptera; species Balaenoptera borealis. The sequence continues at coordinate 163,460,607 of NC_138866.1, read as the reverse complement.
AAATTTTTTCAAAGGTCTACTGGCATTTATTTTTCATATCAGGGATTTTGGTCAATTAGAAATTTTCTTAGAAGAGGCACCTTGATTAAAAAAATTCAAGAATTTAAGTAGAATAGTAAAACTACTCAGAAATGAATATTTTCTTAAAAAACTAAGAAATGCAAGTGCTGTGGTTTGACTTGCATTTAGCTCTTTGTAGCTATTTCCAGTCACTGATTTCTATGGAAAGTAGCTTCAGAGTTAGTTGCTTGTTACCGGGCAACAATTTATTCCAATTATAACTGAAATGTTCCTAGTAGACAGTTACTGGTGGGTAAAATCAGATTTTAAAAATGAACTATTAAATCCATAGTATTTTCTCTTGTTGTAAGAGGCAGAAATTATTCTAATACTTGGCATTTTCTAACATTCTAAGGTCTTTTTAGACATTTCAAGTGATCTGGGGGGCATCGGTGAGGACCCACGGGGCAGCACGGTTCAGAGCTATTAAATGTGGAAATGACACAATTAGATAGGATAGCTATAGAGACTAAGGACCAAATGTTACCAGTGTATGGAATGCCACATTCCCTACCGGATGCAAATGGCATACAATCTTCAAACTTTCACAGGAGAGTTTTTCTTTAGAAAAAGGTCTTAATGGACATTTGGAAACTACATTCTCTTTTTTGACGATCTCCCCACTACATGTTTACTTATCTATTAAAAACCAAAAACAACAGCACAAAAACAAAAACTACCACAGTTTACAAACAACCATGGAGAACAGACAAAAATATCCCTCGATATTTTACATGTATTTTTAAAGGAAATAAAAGAAAATTTCTTCCTAAGTTTCTTGACCCAAATCCAAGCACACTCATTGACCAACCTCAATCTCTCCTTGTGTCTTCCAGCTTCTGAGGCTAGCATCTGGGTAAGCTCAAAGTTTGCCACATGGATATATGCTCAAAGGACATATTTGGTTTGCAAGACAGAGAAGATTTCTATGTTTTCTTCTTTCTTTATAACATGCAAATGCAGTCTAAAACGTACTGACCATAGTTGCAAACTGACATAAACAAAATTTACATGCACAGGAGGAATTGATTGTAGGAGACTTAACCTTGGGAACTTTATCTCAGAGTCAACAGTCATGCATTTTAAAATGTGGCTTAAGTGATCTGATCAGTCCTAACAGTAGAATGAAGAGCTGATTACTGAAAAGTCACACCATCTAGGTTCAGTCTCTCCCCATAACAGAGTAACAGGCAAGAACATTCTCAGTACCAGTCCCAGGCAGCATATAAAGAAGTACTTGTTGAATATAAGTGGGCTGAAGTAAAATTTGTCCTTTTAGAGAATAAAGTTGGCATCTCAAGTTCAAGGTCCCCTGATGATCTAGGCTGTCCACAGTTAACTGTCTAATGAACTCCTGACAAGTTGTAGATGAAAGGGATTAAAATAATGCTACTCAGAGCTCACTTTAGGCTGTTTCATTATCTGGACTAAGGAAGTATAGGATAATTACAGTGTTACTTAAAAAAAAGTTTCATTATTGTACTTCCTGTTTGGCGAGTAAATAACAAAAACAGTTACGGTCTGTAAGGGACCTATTAAAACCCATGACACCCCTGCAAGCGAGTAACTTGGAGAACTCGAGAATTCTCCCTGACAGGACACTGAAACACCAACCTTAAACAATCAACAACTAATTGCCATAGTGCGACAGTCTTAGCCCTGTTGCAACTGGGCGACTCATCAATTTGCAGAGAGAAGCATCATCAGGGTACATAGGGATGCTGTCACTACCCATTATAAGTATGACGCGAAGGTCACATATCAGGCAATTTCACCTTTTCATTACATGCTAACCCTTCACGGCAGGGAAGCCACGCTTATGACTGCATTAGACAGACAAAGCAAAGCCGTCAGCTCTTTTTTTTTTAAAAAAAGGAAAAGCAAAAAAAAAAGAAAAAGATAAAAAAAATTAAATGTGTTTTCTTACCAGCACGTTGCAGCACCAACTCGGTCACAGGAATGTTGCCTTTACAGGTTTGTCTTTTAATTATCCTGGAAGCAGGAAGACAAAAAAAAAAAAAAAAAAAAAAAGGCAAAGAAGAAGCAGGGTGGTTAAATTAGCGTGCTGGAATCTTTTCAGTTTGTCGCAGAGTAGAAAAATAAAAAAGGAAAAAAAAGGCTCAGTAATTTAAATTTGCTCTCAGTTCAGGCTTCGTGGTTGGGTCCCGCCCCTGCCTCCCGCTGGGTTCCACTACCTGCAAGGCTGAAATTGACAGCTACTGTGCAAACAAAAAAAGGCAACAAGCATGCTGGGACCATTCTGTCTGCTGTTTGGGTCTCACTTGTCCTGACAACTAAAAATCATCAGTGGAAAGGTATTCTGCATTTTCTATTTGAAACATTTGCATGTAATTCCCTTCCATTTTAATTGATACACCATGATGGGGTTTGATTACTGTTTGGGTTTTTTTCGTTTCCTTCTTTTCTTTTTCTAAATCTGTATAACAATAAGAGTTATTATTATTATTTATATTTTTACTGTATCTGCATCTCCTACTGTCCTGTCCTCCTCTCTGAGACAGACTCTCTCCTGTCTTTTCCTTTAACTCATCAACATTGAAATTTCTAGGAATGATAGCAATACCAAGATTACCAGGGCTTCCACTTTTCCTTTGATACCTTTTTTGGGGGGGATGTAGTGTTGAGAATAATTCAAGGGACAGAAGGGCCCAGGAAGAAGATTCCATAAGCACCAGAAACTTCTAAGAAGGATGAAATATTAATGTAAAAAGTCTCTGCAGCCAAATCCAAAAAGTTCCTTTTCATGTTCATGAACTGGGCAAAGAGCTAAAAATCGTAGAGATAAATTTGGTCTCCACTGCAAACTTCACCTAAGGTATCTCTTATAGCAAACCACTTTAATTTTAGTAACAAAAATAAAATGGTTACTTAAAGCACAGCAGATCCTCAGTCAGTAGCAGAGGAGTTATGAAAGATAATTAAGCCCATCCTTCTTCTGTCAGGATGTAAATGGCTTACCCAGAATTTACAACAAGCTTCTTTGTTCTTGTCTTCTAACTGCTCTTTTCACATGAGGCCTTTATGGGCTACTTTGGTATGCAGATATTACAAGCCTGCATGGGGTATGGATTATCTGCATGTTTGCTTCTTGATATGAAGCATTGCTTCTGTCATGGAAGATAGCATTATTTTTCCTGTTAAAGTTTGGATTTTCCTTAGATCATCCTACTGCTCTAACATAAGAGTACCATGCTGATGAATGTGTCATGTCACATAGTCAGGGCGGGGTGATTAAGGAGTAAAAGATAAAATGTACATGGATTTTCGCCAGTGGCTCAAAACACTAAAGAAAATTACTCTCACCAATGCAATAGCATTTAATCTACCCTTGCTTGTCTGTTTTTATACTTGTCAAAACATTTCCTCCTTATCCCTACCTCAAGCCGTTTCAATGGATTTCACTATTTCTGCATAACTTGTAGAATCCCCGAAAGCCAACTACGAGCTTAATTTCACGGACTTTAATGCACTTCACTTTTTAAGGTCAGATTTTCAAAACCAAAATGAATAACAATATAAATTAAATGAACATGATTTAGCTTTCCAAACTCGTAAGAATTTAGCTGAATGCCAGGAATCCATGCTGTCATTTGAGGTCTCATCATAAATCCAAACCAATTAAAAATGAAAAAGGCTGAGGAGGCACAAAGCAAAACGACATCATTTTCTTGTATGAAAACCTTTACCAGAATTTTTTTTCCATCAGTAATGAATGCTTTTTGCTCCATTCCCACAAACAGCTGTAGTGGAGAAAAATAAGGCAGGTCAAGTATTCAAGAAGCCATGTTAACTTCCCAGGTAGTTAGGCAATCAGCTTTAATGAAAGAGTGGTAAATTACACCAATGTGCTAATTAGGGTACTTTGTTACCACATCAAATGCAATAAAACCAACCCATGCTTTGGCTTGGAAAGTGTCATGCATGGATTTTTCAAAAGATTTAATTGAAGAGAGATTTTATTTTCCTGAATCATTCTTTAAATTCAAGAGATTTTTCTCAATCCTTTCCTTTTAAAGAAGAGTTCTAGAAAGCTGTGTAGAGCTGAAGATACACATGGAAGGGACAAACATGTAGAATTGGAAAAAAAGGAATGATAATTTTTTTTTAAATTTGTTATCTTATTTTAAAGTTACACATTTTTATGACTAATATGCCAACATGAAATACTTTGGTATCATTGTGGATAACAGAACACACTGAGAAGATGTGAGGTAAAATACAAATATGCACAGATTAGCACATGTTGGTTTGTATTCTAAACACCTCTGCTTTAAATGAAGAAGAGAGAATATTTTTATGGTTGCCAGTGCAGCCTGAGTAGAATTAGCAGAATATTAGTCTTAAATAAAAAATCCTGACATTCAACTTTAGAGCAGGAACAGGCTTCAGGAAGTGTATGAGCCCCATGTTTCCACTAGACCTTTAGCCTGATACTTTAGAAGTTTCTACTTGGTGCTGGGGGACCACGTACTAGCTTATTGTGTTATCTCGCAGCCATCCTGGAAAAAAAGCACTTCATAAATTTCATAAATATCCTAAAGAATTGGTAGGGAATTCTGTAAAAGGATATGTATTTATATGGCTTTCAAATCATGGAAATGTGCCTTAAAGAAATATGCTGAACGGTTTATTGGAAATGTGTTTTAAAGAAATTCTTTGAATAGGTTTAATGTTATATACTATTTGAATGTTCATATCCATAGATACTTAACATCAGGAGGGGAAATGCTAGTTTATTTTTTTAATGTGCATCAAATTAATATGTTTTTATCTTCTCACTTACAAATGAAAATAAAATATTTTTCGAACTTATTGCATATTTTAAAATTACTGGGACTTCCCTGGTGGCGCAGTGGTTAAGAATCCACCTGCCATTGCAGGGGACACGGGTTCGATCCCTGGTCCGGGAAGGTCCCACATGCCGCGGAGCAACTAAGCCCGTACGCCACGACTACTGAGCCTGCGTTCAAGAGCCAGCAAGCCACAACTACTAAGCCTGCGTGCCACAACTAGTGAAGCCCACGTTCCTAGAGCCCATGCTCCACAACAAGAGAAGCCACCGCAATGAGAAGCCCGTGCACCGCAACGAAGAGTAGCCTCTGCTCACCACAACTAGAGAAAAGCCCGCACGCAGCAACGAAGACCCAACGCAGCCAAAACTAAATAAATAAAATAAATTTTTAAAAAATCACTAAAATTACTTTAGTACTTTTTGGTAAATGTCTGCCTCATTCTGAATCTGGGCAGCAAAAGACTCCCTAATGAATGATATTCAGTGTGATTTTACTGTTTTGTCTTTGTGGTAGCAAAACACTCCCTAATGAATGATATATCATGACCCTGGTGTATTAATGACTACAATAACCAATGAATAATGTTTTTAAGAAAATTTCAATAGAATTCTGAGAAATTGCTCACATTTATTGTAATACTTAACTGTCATAATTAACCCATTTAAACCTGAATAACCAGAAAATGTCTCTCCACTGTCATAAAAATGGTCTACTGTCCTTGGGTTGTCTTTTGAACCAGGTTCCTATTGTTCAATCAAGTTTATCTAATTTATGAAGTTTAACTTGAGTTTCTAAATGCACACACACACAGAAACACAGAATCCCTGACTTTAAGGGGATTTTCATAATCATTTCTTTGGGACCAAGTATACACAGAGTTGTGGACAGTTTAGTCTGGGTATTTAGATTACAAGGGGATCTACTCAGAAACTGATATTTGGCCTGGGATAGAACAAAGTCTATTAGGATGCCTTAAACTTCCATAGGCCATTTCTATCTTGCTTCCATATTCTTACCTAGATGGGAAAACATGCTAAAAATGAACTATGCTTTTAGACTGAATTCAGTTCTGAAGTGTAAGGTAGCCCAGAAGAGAGTGGGTTCAAATGACTAAACACAATGTCCTTGTACTAGTGGTGCCGGGAACAGGTGATACATCAAGGATCATGGCACTTTATAATGGGAGACAATGTTAATTTCTATTTCTAAACGGAAAATATACATTGCTCCTCTGATAGGCACAGTAAACATACAAGATACAAGCAGAGAACACTGTAAGCCACAGAAAATACAGAGAACACCCAAGTTAGAGAGACATGTACAAAACCAATGTGGTTTTCAGAAATGCACATTACCTGGTTAAACTGGCAGCTAGATTTTGCAGAGCACATTGGAAAGGAGCAAATTTTCCTTACAAATCAGTGGATAAGAGTTGGTATTTTGAGAAAGTTTGAGCAAAGATGAAAGCCCAAGGAAATTCTAATCCATACACTGACCAAGGAAAGAAAAGAATGACACAGAGCTTAGAGAAAGGGATCAGTAGAAAACATTCTGTGTTTGAAAGGAGGGGTGACTTCTTGCTTGGGTACCGGAGTGGAGAGTAGCACAACTCATCCTGTGGCGGATGCAGGGAGGTACAAGTTTTGCACAGTGAGTGATAGTGTGGTTGGTTTGGGACATGTTTATTTGAGAACTCAGTTGGACAAAGTAGAGGAGAGGGCCAGGACCTGGTCTAGCTCTCAGGAAAGTATCAGTGGAGAGATGATAACGATGAGAGTCAGAAGCAGGTAACAGAAACCACAGAATGATGTGCTCTTCAAGAGAAAGTCAAGAAATAAGAATTCCAGGGATGGCAAAAGAAGAGGAGTTCAAGTGACAGATTGAGAAATGGCATGAGAGATGAGAAGGAATATGGAACAAGAGGGGATAAAAGAATTCAAGCAAGACGATTTGGACTACTCCAGGGCATCAGATTCTTCAAAGATTCCAAATATTTATTATCTGGACTGGAAGAGACTAGAAATTATTAATTTGACATAGCAAGTTGAAGGCTATTGGCAAAGCGATTTCATTGCAGTGGTGGAGTCTGTTGCCAGATAGCACTGGTGAAAAAAGGGAATCGCCAAAGGCAAAATCTGATGGTGTTAACCACAACACAATTAAATTTAATTACAACTTATTAGCCATCTTACTGAGGTGCTATCTGGCAATGTAGTTTAATTTAGGTTTTAGATAGTAGTAAGGGATACAAAGGAACTAGACTTCAAGGTTCCTATTCTCAATCTGTTTGTAATATATGACAATGTATTTGGAAAATATACAATTGCATTTTAAGCTTTACTAGAAGACTGTCTCATATAGAGAAACTTGTATGAGAAGACAAGAAATGTAAATGCATAAAATATGTAACTATGCTACCAATACATGGTGTTCAATTATGGCAGGGACTATATATATATATATATATATATATATATATATATATATATATATATATATAATTTCAAAGGAGATGATTTTATGGCACGTTTCATAGGCCGAGGAAATATTTGTTGGATAACTAAGTACGTAAATATGAAGTACAGTATAATGTACCTTATAATTAAACATCCTGGAATTCACATAAGTGTAAATGTACAATGTTGCTTCAAATGGTGAGCTTAAGCAATTGTTCATACCATTCTGAACTGGGATAACTCCACCCCTGTTTCAGGCTACTAGTTTTAGTTGTTGCTTACAAGTTTTCTCAAATTATAATCTTTATCAATCGATTTATAAGGAAGTTTAGCCCTACCATCTATTTTGCTCTGCTAAATCCTCTTCAATACACTTCTGTTTTCTGATAGCATTACAAAGGCAGAATTAAATAACTTGTTCTTTTTGCACTTTAGCAAAGGAATATAGCATTTCACTATAAAACTCATAATTTCTTCTCAAGCACTGGTGAGAAAGTCTTTTTTAGGGCAGAGTTATTTTTCCCAAATCATGATTTTCTGCGTTTATCAGAATTGACATAATTCTTCTGTTTCAGAGGTAGGAAGAAAAACAAAGGGGATGATACAGTGGGGAAATAGATTTGAATCCTGAAAATATTCTTTAGTTTTTTTTTCTGAAATAATCTACCACTTTCATTTAATTTAAAGCCACTTCAAACTTGGTGATTGCAGGTACAAGTTTTCCTGAACTTAGAGTTAATTTATATATAGCAGTTTGTTCCATAGGGTGTAGAATGTTAAGATTTTATTATTTATTTAGACAACAGTTGAACAATTGATACTTATGCTCTCTCTTGCTCCTTCTTCATTTTCTGCAATATCACATACACTTTCTAGAATTTCCATTTCTTGCCAAGTATAGTCCAATACATATCATTGGGGAAAAAACAAAAACAAAATAAAATAAACAAGAATAAAACTAACTATCCCCATGCTCACTATTGTGAAAATAAAATGTTTTACTCTATAATTTTGATGGAAAAATTAGCCGGTGTATTGTCATAGACATTTATTCGTCTATTTTATTTTCAAAATGGTTCTGTCAAATACAGACATGATGCGCTTAAATGATCATATGTCAAGACTGCACTGAGAAAAGGTGGCATGAAGATCTCTGTGCAACTTTCTAAGAATTTTGTCTCATCTTAGAAGCAATGGGAAGTCACTGAAAGTATTTTACACAGGAGCAAGACATACTGACATACTTATTGCTGAAAGACAAATCTACTAGCAGCACTTAAAACAGGTTAAAGTGGTGAGAATGCCTTCAATAATATATTACCCTGATAATATTTTACCTTGCTTGGTTGAAAAAGGATGTAAGATAGTTTACGGGGAAACATATATTTCGACCACATAAAATACAATTTAATGATATCGAGGTGAGGGAAAAATAAGGGTACAAATACAAAAGAAAAACCAGAAATTAAATGAAAAAGAAGATACTACAATGTTCTATACCTTTGGTAGAAGTAAGATGCAATTTGTTTCTAAGTTTTCCAAAGAATGTGCAATAGAAAACACAGTCAGCTTCATGTGTCATCCTGTTTGTGAGATAAAAACAAACCAGTTGTTTAGGAGAAATACAGATCTTTGCGATGAGAAACTAGAGAGGCATTTCTCTCATAGGTTCTTGCAGAGAGGTCCCAGCATAGTGTATTAAACAACCTTCTCAACACAAATATTTATATTTTATATACACTGGGCCTGATTTTGCGCATAAATAAGCCAAACTTCTTATACCAAACCTCAAAGTGATTATAATTTTAGGCTAAAAAATAATCCAATGCTCCACCTCAGCCCTTAAAAAACCTAGGAAAATATAGTAAGGAATTAACTAATCAATTAAGCAAATATTAAGCACCTAATTTATGCCAGGTACTGACCTAGTCACTAAAGATACAACTGGGAACAAGACTCAGTGTTTACGTGCAGACTGTTGGGGATGAAGACAAGTTAACAGACAATTGCAGTCCTGAGTGATGAGTGTAAGGATGGGGAAAGTATAGCTCAATATGGGAAAGGACAAAGAAAGGAGAGTTCCAACTGAGACTTGAGGAATCAGACATGACTTCCAGTGTGAAGTGGCATCTATGTAGCATCCTGAAGAGGAAGAAGAAACTGATTAAGAAGGGACTAGGGAAATGGGAATAGATGAAATTGCCACACTCAAAAGGAAAAATCTTTCTTCAAAAGAGTTAGCAATTGTATCCCAAGTACTTAAAAGATTCTAGCCAATATAATAAGAGGAAAAAAATTAAGCAATGTATATTTTGAGAAGGAAGAGACAAATTCAATAATTTTTTTCTTTGTCAGATGATACACTTATCTATATAGAAAATTCAAGAGACTCTTCATATAAATGGTTATAATTAATAGTAGATCATTAAGGATACTGATACAAAACAAATACACAAAAGTCAAGAATATCTCTGTACTTAAGCAATAAAAAATCTAGTGGAAAACACAACCCTCTATATACTAGGAACAAAACTGTGAAGCCTTGAGGAATAGAGTTAACAAAAGATGTGCAAGATCTTCTTGGACAAAATTGTAAAATTTATTGAATATTACTGAATTATATAATATAGGAGATGACTATCTGAGTGACATAATGTTATAGAAAGCAAATTTTCCTCAAATTAATCTATAAATGAGAAGCAATTTCAATCAAAATGTGACATATTAGAACCCAGGGAAGATCCAAGAAAAGATCTAGAAAGTAGAGATTTCAATTTCAGAATCTTGAAATCATTTTATCACATTTAAATTAATTAAGGGGGAAAATTATGCATATTAAATAGATGAAGTAATATTATCAACTGACAGTTTCAAAACTGTCAAAATTTATTTAAACAGAGTACTACAATCAATATAGTAAACATTTAAACAAATATATTCAAAACTATAGAGTAGTAAAAGAAAGTATGAGGACAATCCTCAAAGAGCCAAAATCTACATATTTCCCCTTTCCCAGGAGTAGTGCTCTGTCTGGACCAAGACCAGATTCTTAGTATTTACATGCTCAGGATGGAAAACTACTTCCACGGAAAGCTCAGCTTCTCATTTCACCCCCAAAGTTTGTCTCCTCATTAGAATTTGACCCTCTTTAGTCCTTATTGCTTCTACAGCTCTATGGTGTGTTTAAATATTTTATTTTTATAATGTATCTGGCTCTTCACATTCTTCTTAATGGGAGGTTGGTGTGCTATGAACATTTCCATCCTGTCCTTCCTGAAATATAATATTATTTCTGCTTATTTTTGAGTTTTATATAAATGATATGCTGTACTTGGTCTTCTGAAATTTGTTGTTTCACTTGCTATTAGATTTCTATTAAGTATGTAGATGTTGTAGCTGTAGATAATGCAGAGTCACTCATGTGCAATATTCCATTGTTAATACAACATAAATTATTTTCCCACTCTTCTGATGGTAGGTATTTGGGTTGTTTCTAGATTTTTGTTTGTTTGGTTACTATAAAAAGTGTATACATCATATACCATCTGTTGCACATTTCTGGTTATTTTGCTTTTATGAAAAGAACATACTCTCTGTTACATATTTCTTTTAGCTTATAAACATTATATAACAAGGATTATATTGTTGGATACAAGTCTCATAAGTATATACTTCCATGCCTACAAGAGAGTAGAGATCATTTCAGCAATCACAGCAAGACAACGGCAAGGAAACAAAAGCCCCAGATCCCTCAGGAATGAAAGTATTGGTATTCCCTCACCTAGCAAGCAACCTAGATCAGCTGAAATATTGGATGAGAGTAGGGAATTTTAATAAATGTATCAGAAGAGTTCCAGAAGGTAAGAATAAAAAGAATCAATATTTAGAGGGGCAATATTTAAATGAAAATTTCCCATTAATTCATGATGAAAAACATGAGACCACAGCTTCAGGAAGTATCCAAAAAATGAATAAAAAGAAATCTACAATGATACATAAGGAAGACAAAAAGAGAAAACATTGTTAAAAAGGGCTTCAATTTCTAGCCACAATGCAAGAACTGACTGTTGGACTTACCTTCCTGCCATGAGTAACTATAAAACCAGGTAAAATATATGAAACAACCATGCACAGACATTAAACGACAGGCAGCTCAGGACTGTCAATCTGAGAAAACAGAAACACATGAGGAGAGCATCATATTCACCCCAGCTCTCCACCTAGGGAGAGACTCCCAAATGCAGCAGAGAAAAGTAGAGCTAAAGCAGAATATCTTGGTCTCACTGACAGGAGAAGGCTGAGAACAGAGTTCAAGGCTATGGAAGCAGCTCAGATTTGCATGACAGTTTGCCAAAAAGGAGGAAGCAATGGAGAGAGGGACTCCTGAGTATGTGTTCCTTGTTTAAGGTGAGGGAGAAATTCCATATTGCCTAGCAGAGAGTGGCTGCTGCAGGGTTGACAGTGGAACCAAGAGACTGCACAGTTCTTGGAAAGGCTGGTGTTCTGACCTAATCATAATGGAAGAACCTTGTTAACGCCGTGGGAATTCAGCTGATACACTAGCATGGTTACACCTCAGAGGTAACACCATGTCCAAAAATTACTGTAATGTTCCTTAACAAAACCCAAAACTGAGCTTCAACAAAATCAAGTTAGAGATAACGGTAAATTAGCTTCACGTTGTAACAAAATTTAACACTTAAAAAAAAATACATTAATCCAGACTTATTACAACTGATCATCCATACTAACCAGCATTCTTGCATATTCTCTAGACATTAGAATAGGCCATATGTATATACATATATATGTATAATATATACATATTATATATATGTATATATATATACTTTACCCAAAAGAAAGCATGAAAAGAGAAAACAATAGCACAACAATAAATGAAACAAGTAGAAATCAAGTAGAAATGTGGTAGAATTAACCCAAATATATTAATAACTACACTAACTGTAAATGAATCAAACATTCAATTAAAAAGCAGAGATTATCAGGCTGTATAAAAAAGTAAGAACCAACAAAATGCAATCTATGAGATTCACTTTAAAGTATAAGACACGACTAGGTTTGAAGTAAAATGATGACAGAGGTATATGATATAAACATTAAGCATATGAAAACCATGAAACATATGAAAGCATATAACAGGCTAAATTTATATAAAAGTAAGTAGATTTTCAGATAGGAAGTACTAGCAAAGATAAAAGGGGGAATTTTATACTGATAAAAGGGTTATCTCAACAGGACAACATATAATCTTAAATGTGCATGTGCCTAATAATAGAACTTCCAAATAATGAACCAAAACTGACAGAGCTAAAGAAAGAAAGAAACCAAATTTAAGCATAAAGTTGGAGATTCTGACTCTTCTTACAGAAATGGTTTGAACAAGTAGACAAGAAATCAATAAAGATATAGAAGATCTGTCCTCAGAACGTTATACCCAGTAACTGAAGAATATACTTTTTTTTTCAAGTGCACATGAAGCAGTCACAGATATACAGTATATTGGGCCATAAAACAAGCATTAATAGATTTCAAAAGGTAGAAAAAATAGAAACAAATGACCAATATCAGGAACAGAAGAGGAGGTATTACTATATACTCTCCAGACCTTATAAGAATAAGGAAATATTGTCTAAAGCTCAATGTCAGTAACAAATCAGGTAAAAATTTACACATTTCTTGAAAAATTCTATTTATCTGACAGCAGAAGAAATAGAACACCTGAAAACTATTTATTTATTAAAACAACTAGATTTGAAAATGGAGGAGGATAAAACACTCCCCCAATTAATTTTACTAGGCTATCATAAATGTAATAAAAAATCTGACATGGACATTACAAGAAAAGAAATGTACAGTCCAAATTCTACTATGACTTAAAGATATATTAATACTTACCCAATTGCTCTGCAGTTGAATTCCCAGGAATTTAACCAAAAGAAATAAAAACATATGTCCCCAAAACAATTGTACCTGATGTTAATAACTGATTTATTCACAATAGCCAGAAACTAGAAATAAGAACATGTTTAACACCTGATGGATAATCAAATTTTGGTGATTCATACAATGGAATACTACTTAGCAGTAAAAAAAAAAAAAGCAAACTGAAGATACACTCAAGAGCACAGATGCTTCTTATAGGTATTATATTTAGTGAAAGGAGTCCAAAATAAAATAATACATAGAGTTTAATTCTGTAAATATAAAGTTGTATAACAGCCCAAACTAACTGATGCTGATAGAAATCAGATCAGTGCTTACATGGGGTGGGGTTGGAATGATGGAATCCACAGTTGTGAAGTAAACTTTCTGGGGAGAAGAAATTTGGGGAGTGGTTGCTACATGGGCATATTTACTTGTCAACATTCATTGAGCTGTACATTTAATCTATGCACATTATTCTATGTTTTGTATGTAAAGTTTATTTATAATAAAAGTTGTGGAAAACAGAATAGAATTGTTACAAAAGAAAGACAATTGAAATAAGTATATATTTTAAATAAAACAATGTTAAGTCAGAAGAAAATGGAATATTAACTTTAAAACACAGAAAGAAAAGAATATTCTAAACAAATATGTAAATTTAAATCCTGCCTGCATAAAATATTATTAATGTCCAATAACTGAAATTTTTATCAAGAGTGAAAATTTAAATGTTAGACAAAAACAGTATGTATGCCTGAGGAAAGGTGATTAAAGTTAAATCTTCTTAGAATCTTGTTTTCTAGAAACAAATCCTGTTTTCTAGAAAGGCTTTATTTTGACTTTTACCTCTATAAGTTAAATATTCATGAAAAAATTTCAATAATAGTCACTAAAAAAAAGGAAATAGGTAGCTTAAATTTCAAATAAGTACAGGGAAAATATGAAAATAAAACAGGCAAATAAACAAAATGAAAAGGCTGTAAAATAGAAATAATTGTAATTGTAACTGATACTCATATAGTGATTCCCAAAACCCAGACACAGTTTAATCATTTTATATGCAATATGTACACCACAGCTTTATGGCTTAGCCTATGAGTAAATGTTGATGAACTCATTCATATGGGACTTTGAGAATCAGCTTGGAGGAACTTATGCTCAATATTTTAATATGTTTTTAATATTAATTGTATGTATAAATTACAATTATTTTAAAATATGGTAATGGACATTCCTGCCAGTAAGATCTTTCCTCATTACTATTATTTCTGCCGTCAAGTAAACTTATAAGGAAAGATTACAGATTTAGAAGTTGCACACAATTCTCAAGATTTTGACATATATTACATATATCACTAAATTTACTTCCAGAAAAATTAAACTAACATTCATTCAAATACTGATATATGAGAATTCTTTAGATTTTTTACTTTTAAAAGTCTTTACCAATTTGGTAGATAAAATACAGTGAAAGCACTGATTTCTAGATTATTTAAATAAGACTTTTTTTCACTCATTTATATATATTGTGGGGAGTTTGTTTTCCTGTTTTGCACAATTTTCTGTTAGGATGTTCATGTGCTTTTTGACTTGTAAGAGTTTCATATATTAAATATACTGTAATTTGTATTTTAAGTTTGCAGATATTTCAAGTTTTCAGATAACTTTAGTGTTTTTATAGATGAATTCTTTTTTTTATAAATTTATTTATTTATTTTTGGCTGCGTTGGGCCTTTGTTGCTGCCCACGGACTTTCTCTAGTTGCGGCGAGCAGGGGCTACTCTTCACTGCAGTGCGTGGGCTTCTCACTGTGGTAGCTTCTCTTGTTGCGGAGCATGGGCTCTAGGTGCACAGGCTCAGTAGTTGTGGCACACGGGCTTAGTTACTCCACAGCATGTGGGATATTCCCGGACCAGGGCTCGAACCCGTGTCCCCTGCAATGGCAGGCGGATTCTAAACCACTGCGCCATCAGGAAAGTCCTGATGAATTCTTTTTATTACTAAAAAATGTAGAAGTTTGATGTACTCAAATCTATTATTTCTTCCTTTATGTTTTTTCTCTATCATGTCGAAAAAATCTTTTGCCATTGCAAGATTATGTAATGATTTTCATATATTTCTATGCTTGCATATTAAACATACACCTAAGTAACTCATATTTAAGTAAAATATCACAATAAAAAATATAAAAATTAGACTTGAGTTAAAGGAAATTATAGATGAAGTGAGATTACAAATCAAAACATGTTTGGTTGAGAGATAAGAGTAAATTGAGGGAAGTTGAGAATCATGAATGTCTATAGTAGGAGATAAATAAACCAAAAGAAAGTAAAAAAGGGCAATAAACAAACCAAAAATTAGAAAACAAAGGAAACAAACAATCCAATTTAAAAATGAGCAGAAGAACTGAATAGACATTCTTCCAAAGAGAAACGCAGATGGCCAACAGGCATATGAAAAGATGCTTAACATTGCCAATCATCAGGGAAGTGCAAATAAAAATCACAATGAGATATCACCTCATACCTGTCAGTATGGCTATCATCAAAAAAAACACAAGTAACAAATGTTGGCGAGAATGTGGAGAAAAGGGAACCCTTGTACACTATTGGTGGGAACGTAAATTGGTGCTGCCATTGTGGAAAACAGTCTGGAGGTTTCTCAAAAAAGTAAAAATAGAACTACCATATGAACCAGCAATGGAATAGAAGATAAAGATATTTCATATGTTCAAAAATCAATAGTTTTTCTTCAAAAGAATAAAACAAACCTCCTACAAATTAGCAAGATTAGTAACAAAAAGGACATAATTAGAGATAGAGGAAAGATTTAAACTATAATTTGAGAATACTATGAACAACTTGATGCCATTACATTAGAAAACGTAGACCAAAAAGACAAATTATTTAAAAAATATAAATTATTACAGAATGCTCAAGAAGAGATAGCAAACATAAATGGCTTTATAATAATCATAGGAGTAAAATTAGTATTAAAAATAAACTCATGAAAAAAATAAAAATAAAAAAAATAAACTCATGAAAAGCCACCAGGTCAAATGATTTTGCCAGTGAATTCTATAAAACTTTGAAGGAAAATATCATTCCACTTTTATTCTACCTCCTCCACAAAATGGTAAAAAGTGAAAATACTCTCCAAGTCTTTCCATGAGATCAGCATAAACTTGAAGACAACCTCAACTGTGACTAAATATCCAAAACACTTTAAAACAGCCTAATCCAAAATGTATAAAAAAAGACCAACTTAAATTTATATGAGGAATCTAATCATCATATTAATAGATTTTAAAAGACATCTATATGATCATCTTAATAAATGTAAAAATTTATTTTGACACTGGTTCATGTTTAAAATTCTTAGAAACCTAGAGCACTTTTACAAAATATCATTCTCAGCAGTGAAACCTTCAAAAATATCCCTAAGAAATGTCTAATCTCACCATATCTTTTCAGCTTGTATTGGCTGCTCTAGAACCTAAAAATTGAAAAGAAAGTAGGTGTAGAGGTATAAGAATGAGAAAGAAACAAATTCCCTTATTCACAGAAGACATGATTGTCTATGAAGACAATGGAAATGAATCTATTAATTTTTTTAATATAAATTTATTTATTTTATTATTAATGGCTGCATTGGGTCTTATTTGCTGCACACGGGCTTTCTCTAGTTACGGTGAGCATGGGCTACTCTTTGTTGCGGTGCACGGGCTTCTCATTGCAGTGGCTTCTCTTGTTGCGGAGCACGGGGTCTAGAGCGCAGGCTCAGTAGCTGTGGCGCATGGGCTTAGTTGCTCCGCGGCATGTGGGATCTTCCTGGACCAGGGCTCGAACCCATGTCCCCTGCATTGGCAGATGGATTCTTAACCACTGAGCCACCAGGGAAGCCCCTATTTATTATTATCAACAATATATATGTTTGGAAATGAAGCTAGCTAAAGAAATGTCAAACAAAATTTTGCAAAATAAGAATGGAGAAAATGAGATAATTTTACTGAGAGATTTGTTAAAAAACAATCTAAATAAAGAGATATATGTTCATGAATTGGAAGGCTCAGTATTACAAATATTTAATTCTTCCTCAAATTGATCTACTGATTCAATGATATTTCGATCTGGATTTCAAAAGGAAATGATGTGGGGACTTACACATTGATTCTTAAATTTATATAGAACACTCAAAGCCCAAAGTCTGCCAAGAAATTTCTGCTGAAGAATAAGATGTGTATATGTGTGTAGTGTTGCTTTACCAGGTAGCAAGACCTATCATTAAGCAGTAGACAGTGTAGCACTGGTCCAGGGATAGAGAAATTGATCAATGGAACAACATAAAGAGCTTAAAATAGAACCATCCATCCATGAAAACTGGTGTCCATTTTCACACCAACTCTGCAGTATTATAAAATAAGACTCACCTACTGGAGGCAGCCAGAGGCTTTATGTAGTACCCAGTCCACCACAGATACCTCTAGCACTATCAGGTCATATCATCTGGACCTGTGGCAAAGTTCTCTCTTGTTTCGTGCAATTAAAATGGGCAGCCTTTTGATTTACTCAGTACATAGATTTGAGCACTGGGTACAAATATGGTATGTGTTGCCTTTAAAATCCAAAGAAAAACACCAAGCCTGTGTTGGTGTCTCTTTCTTTCAGTGATAAAGGGTTTTTTAAGTTTCAATGACTAGACTTTTTCCTTATGTAGGTATCAGAGCATGTGCCAGATTAATGGAATTTTATGACCATTAAGAAAGTGGCAGCTGTCTAAATCCTGTAGCGTACATTGTGCCCCTCTGGAAAGTTATGTACTTTTCCAGGGCATCCAGATCCTGATGATCTACCCATCAGGGCATTTTAATATGATATGATCAATATGGTGACCCAAAAGGATGTTTTATAGAATGATGAGTTCATCAACATTTTTAGAATGTATGGTAACAGAGAGTTGGAGTATTGACATAGCCTTGGGGCAAGCCAATGAATGCATACTGCTAGTCTCCTCATGTAAAAGCAAATAGCTTTGATCCTCTTTACCTATGGATACTGAAAATAATTCACCATATCAGTTGACACTCACCATATAAATAGCCACATATACAAAGTGCCAGAATCTGTGATCTATCTGTCACAACAGCAAAGATAGGAGCTATAGTTTGGTTAGTTTACAGTAGTCCACCATTACTAGTTATAATGCATATAATTTTTCTTTTGCATAGGCCTTAGAGATGAATAGAATAGGGATATATTGGGGGCCATTAGACTGGTAAGTGATCCAATTCTAGAATCTCATCTTGAGCATAAGCTTCTAATTGGCTTAGTTTCTATTCCCATGAAAGCAGAACATGAAACAGTTACTTGAATGCATGTAGATAAATTGAGAAGTGTTCCCAGGAAGCAGAAATAGGAAGAAGAAACATGAGATAGGGAAAGGAGTTCATTAATAAAGGATACATTAAGTAGCTGTTTTATGGCCATGGGCCACTGGGATTCAATCCTTCTGGAAACTTTCTGAGGGACCATGAACAACACACATTAGAATTATCCCCTAGGTTGCCCTGAGAGCATTTACACCCCCACATTTTGGGGGTTTGCTTCTGCACAGTTGAGGAGCCTTCTGTGGCTTTGGAAGAAGACCTGAGGCTGCAAAGCCAAGATCCCACAGCAAGGTCTTTGTGAGGGGGGCTGGCTCCATGCTGGGTCATAATGATGCAGGCATACTATGCGGAGATAATGTAGACTGATTGGCATTGGCATGGTAAGTTACAAGCATTTGCAACACTCAGAAATGTATACCAATGTTTCACAGTGTGAGGGTTCCCCAGGGTCTTAGTTCACCATATTTTCAGATGCAACAACAGCTATAGTTGTCATGAAGTATGTTCATCAATATTCTGGACCTTATCTCCATCTAGGTACAGAAGAGGATTACATTTCTCTGCCCCTTCTGAAGTGAAGCAAAGCTATGTGACTTGTTTTGGCCAGTGAAATTTGAACGGAAGTTGTGTGCATCACTTCTGGCTAGTAACTTTAAGCCAGTGTGCTAGTAGCCATGTTTGCTTCCCGTTGCCATGGTGATAGTGAAAATGATGATTTCCAATCTGTCCATGAGCATACTTCGTGCTTCAAAGAACCTGGATTGGGCATGTCCAGGTAAGCAAGAAATAAAACTTTGATTGTGTTTAAGCCACTGCAATTTTGAGGTTATGGGAAATCTTAATATATCCAGAGACTGGCAAACGATGGCCCACAGGCCAAACCTGGCCCACTGTCTGTTTTTATTAACAAAGTTTTATTGGTATTCAGCCACACCCATTTATATATGTATTATCTTTCGTTGCTTTAATGCTATAGTGGCAGAATTGAGAATGGCCCATATGGTTCCTAAAGCCTAAAATATTTACTATCTGGCCCTTTACAGAAAATGTTTCTTGACCCTGGTATAACCTATTCTATCATGATATAAAATGAACAAAAATGTCTGAAATCCAATATAGCCCCAAACTAATTAGTAATGAGAATAATTATTTGTTTGTTTTTCTAAGCCACTGAATTTGGGGATGATTTGTTATGCAGCATTAATGTTGCAATAGTTAGTAGATATACTGTGTGATTTTAATTTTATAAAGTTCACACATAGACAAAACTCCTCTATGGTATTTGAAGTCAGGGTAGTGGTAGCCCTTTGGGGGCAGTGACTGGAGGAGGCCACAAAGAAGTTTCTTTGATTACTGTTATATTCTGATTCTTGATTTACATGCAGGTTCTACTGGAAGTGTTTACATTTGAAAGTTCATCAAATTCTTTGTTTATAATTTTTTAGTTTTTCTTTTGCACGTTGTAGTACTTCCAAAAACTTAAGAGAAATTAGTAATGTTTACATGTACTTGTAATGAATGATTTTCAAGATGGACTGTTAAGAGAAAAAAGCAATCTAGAGAATGATTTTTATAAAAATCAAAAGGTGGAGATATATATATATATATATATTCTGGTATATAAATAAAATATCTCTAGAATGTAGTTGCCTCTAGAGAGGATAATTGGTAGGTAAGAGTGAAAATAAAGCTAACTTTTCACTCTGGAAACACCTCATTTTATTTTTGTTTTTTGTTTTTTTACTGCTTTAATTTTTTTTAACCATGTGCATATTATAGCTTTTAAAAATTTTTTTAAAAATCAAACTAGAATTATAGTCTATATATGTTATGCTGTTACCTATTCCCTTCAATTACATGTTTAGTAGTTTCTAATTTTTACTATTACTATCACTTAAATAACAATGTAATTGACTTCCTTGTTTGTAAATCTTTGTCTGCCTCTCAAATTTCTTTAACATAAATTCCTAAACAGAATATGATTGGGTCCGGCAATGAATGAGAGATACTCCTGAAGACTGAATGGCGTAATTACCATAATTACTGACACTTTTATCTTACTGTCTCTTTTCCATTATATAGGTGAAAATAATACTAGGTATTTTAAATAAACTTTTAAAATTTAGACACAAATTTAGAAAGTTTTAGGACCAGAGTTTATAAAATAATCAGAGTTCTTTGGATGATTTATAATCTTTTCAATTTGTATCATTATTTAATGTTGTTTTAAAATTCTTTTCATTGGTCTCTCATCTTGTTATTTAAAGTTAAGAGCATTATTTCCATACATGTAAACCTGAAGGGTGATTTTTGTGATGGAACCATGAGTGGGGGTTATTATTTAAATCACTTTTTAGTCTATTTAAGAATCACTACACATAATCATACTTATCCACACAAAGAGCTACATGTGTTTTTGGTGTAATGTGATTTTATTGGCCCTAAACTATATGTCTAGGGGGTTTTCTCTTGGGTTATTTAGCTTCCACAATAAGTCATGTGAATTAATTATTTTTTGCCTCAGTATGATCTTCATTTCTTTATTTGTATAGAGGAAGAAGACCTGATTATGTCTTCTGTGACTCCCATTACTGAGAGTTTCTTTTCTCTCTTGTCAGTTTCTCTCCTCTTTCACAATTTCTCTTGGCACAGAATGATACTCCTATCATTTTAGTGATCAATAACCGAGATTACAAATCTTCATTCTTTTCCAGTGTTTTGCCAATGGAGTAATTTATTTCTGCCATGCATGTGGTCATGCCCTAAGGGGTGTCACACAGTGTCTACACAATAAAATTATCAGGCATAAAATTTACTGCAGATTTTTTTCCCCTGAGAGACAAAAATCCTCCAGATTTTAATGCATTAGCACTGCAGTCATCTTTGCTTAATCTTTAAAAAAAAAGATAAGAAAAGCAATCAGGAGGAAGAAAGCACAACTCTGATTTCTCTTACTTCTCCATGGGATCATGTTGTTAAGAACTTGTTATCTTTCACTTGAGAAGTTAAACAAAACTGAATATTTTTTCCACTACAACTAATTTTGAGCCTTCAATGCAAAAAGTGATACTATCGATTCTCAAACCCATTCTATTTAACAAAAAACTTATTGAATGATATGGTTAGAACTCAAGTAGCTAGTGTTCTAACTTAAGAAACTAAGTATAGGATATGGAATCAAGAATTCTGGATGCCAGTGCCAATTGCCCCACTGGAAAATTCTTTTGCACAAGTCACCCCATTTCTCATAGAGTGTGTATTAGAAGAAACTGGCAGAAGTTTCTCCTACATTCTTGTGTTACCATTACATTTTTTCTTGGTTATGATGTGAAGTGGATACTAAAGTCATGCTTTTACATTATTCACAGGAATATTTAGTGGAGAGGAAAGTTATACATCCCAATAATGGCTTCGAAGACTCTAAGAGGTAAACACTGCTATGCAAAGCTTATATCCTTAGAAAAGATGTCAATGTTGGGTGAGTTTAAGTGTCTTGCATACATAGATCAGCAGAAGAAAAGAGTTTGAGATGCAAAGGAGATAAGAGATAACTAAAAGAAAATATGGATTTGTGATAAATTCATATTGCATATAATGCTTCTTAGTGGAAGCTATAGTTTTCTAGAAAAAGTCAAAGCTCTCAGAATTCTTAAATCACTTCTTAGCTGAGTGATATTAAAAAGTAGAGCCAGTTTTCTTCTATGTAAAATGAAGAAATTGGTCCAGATGATTGTTAGGGTTCTGTCCTGTTATGATATTCTGTGTGCCTTTTACTATATTAATACTCCTTGAGGCTGTGTTCTATTCGTTGGGATATTTAAGTTCCCTGGTCATCTTCTTTGAGATTTTCTTGTTGGCACAAATAAATTAGGCTGTTTTGGCCCTAACTGTGATAACTTAGAGAAGTATGTTAGAAATTGCAGTTTATGTAATGCCCAATAGTTCTTTGGAAATTTCACTTGAATAATTTTCTTTGAATCAAGCCATGGCATCAAATTATAAGTCATTATTTTAGCATAAAACTTTATCTTCTATTATACAGAGAGAAAGATCAGCTCTGAAGCTCTAAAGAAATGCTGGTGGAGCTAAAAGGTGCTCAGACTGGAAACTCCTGTACGTTATGCATTTCTAATAGACCTACTTCATTCAAATATATCCCTTTAGGAACATGACCTAATATCACACATTTTCAGACATATCCAACATGGCATCTACATAAGGAAATAGTCTACTGTATTAACTGGGGTAATTTTAGCTGCTTTAATGAATAACAACTTTTCAGTAGTTCAGTCCTATTGAGGTTTATTTCTTGCTCAAGTAAGAGTAGAATGTGGATGTTTCTGGACTATGGAAAACTTTCCTCCAGGCTGTGAAGTAGGGACCTACACGCTTTCCCACTTGTAGTTCCATCAGTCTTCAGGGTTGTAGAGTTCTCTGCTTCCAGTCAACAGGCAGGGGGAAAGAGTATGGAGAAAGCACATCGTTTCTTGGGCTGCAGGCACACACATCACTTCTGTTCTCATTCTGGTCATAATGAAGGGAAAGTGCAGTCCCTGGCTAAGCAGTTACTTTCCAGAGTGACTTTATACTATGGAGGAAAAGCATGGATGTTGACAGCTATCTCTGCCCCACCCAATATATCAATTAACCTGAGGAGGCTTGTGTTAGGTCTGTACTTTAAAGCTCAGGTCACTGTGTGTCTTTATTAAGTGAACACCCCACATGAACTTTTACCAACTTCATTAAACCATAAACTGAATTTTTGGCTGAGTCCTGTCCCAAGCTTGACAGTAGGATCCCTCCATTTATGACTTGTATGACTCTCATTACTAAAATAGGAAGGCATGACAGAAGCAAAGTGGTTATTAGACAAAGTAGTCCTGTGTGAACTTATATGAAAATAGACTTTCTCAGCAGATTTTTTCCATTTTTGATTACTGGCTCAAAGTTCCTGTTTAATACTGGAAAGAAGAGCACACTCTCCTTGTCATTAAGAGACCTAGCCCTGAATGCTTCCCTTTTTTGACTTCAGTTTCCTCATTGCAAAGTGAAGAGTTTAGACCGAACGATCTCCAAGTTTTCTTTATGCTCTAAAATCGCTGAAGAGTTTGATGGAAACCTATTGTATTGCTTGCACACCTTAGGCCTTAGAAATTCTGCTCTCCTGTCTTGTGGTCATTCACACTGATGTTTTTTTTCACACTAACTCTGCTCATGTCTAACTCTGTTGGCCAGTGTGAACTATCAAGCACTTCCTAGCCCCTAGCAACTCTGTTGTAGTTTCAGATCATGAAACATCCCTTCCTGCCACCATTTTAATATCTGGAATCTGGCCGGTATCCTCAAATTCACAGTCAGTTTCCTGAAGCTTTATGTCCAAGCTTATGATAACTGAGCTACTTAACCCTTTAAACATATTCCCCGGGCAGATATCACTTTTTTTCTCTCTGAATCTAATTTAATGCCCATGAACGTGATCCATTTGATGGGGCCATCTGTTTTTTTCTTCTGCCAAAGACACTCTGCACATTTTGGCAGCTTCCCTAAGTGTACTGAGTAACTCCTGCCAAGTACAGTTGGAATGCTTCATGAGTCCAAACTCTGAAAACAACTGAACCGAATGGTGTTCATCTTAAACTGATGGTTAATTTGTGGTGAGTCAAGAAGTGCTGGACTATACATCTTAAGGTCTGGAAGAGCGGAAGGATGAGTTAATGTGATAACGATCCCTGATTAATAATGAAGAGGTTATTGAAGCTTATAGAATAGTGACATTTATGAGACTTTATTCTCAGAGGTCTATGCCTCAATTTTGGGATTTATAACCTCTATCCATGTAAGTACCATTATGATCCCTTTTGTACACATAACCCTCTGCACACAGAGATACAGCTGACTGGTTCTGAAGAGGGTATCTGACTCATGCTGGCTCAAGCTCAGCCCTTCCATGAGGTAGGTGGGTGTAGAACCCAGATGGTGTCTATAGGAAAAACAGCTTGGGTGTTAGAGGTCTTCATGAGTGTGTCATAGGGACTAGAAAATGAAAGGTAGCATTCTGATTAGTGGAGGGAGGGAGGGAAACAGGGAGAGAGAAAGATGGATGGGGAAGGAGGGAGGGGGAAAGAGCAATGGAGAGAAAGGGATAGAAGGAAAAATAGACAGGAGCAGAAATGGTAAGATAAAAACAGACTTCTGATATCCTTTGTGATTCTACTTTTTCCTGAGTTCAACCACATTTCTCTTCTCAAATTCCATGAGCTATCAAACTATTTCAAAAATAAACCACTCCCTTTCTTTGCATAAGCAAGTCATATCATTTGCAAACTAAATATTAATGTATATAAACCGGGAGAAAATTTAGTATTTTTCCAGTCAGTATGAGGGAGGCTTGACTCATATATTAATTATGGCGAAAGAATCCAGATTAAACAATAAAATTTGAATCATCTGGAGGTTTGTTCTTTTTTTGGATCAGTTATTCAAATGACGGCCATTTTCACAATTTACCTGTTGTCTAAACAGTACATATTTTCCATATATCTAGATTCGGGAGAGTGAATCATAGAAAATATTTGCATCTTTAAACTGGACTTTTAACATTTCATTGGATAAAATTGGTAGCAATTGATTTTTTCCTACTTTAATATAAACTAATGTTAAACTTTCTTAAAAGAATCTTACAAGTCTTACGGGTTACTTTTACTCCAAAGACTCATTATAGTTCTCATTTTGTGTAACAGAAAAACCCACCACAAAATTCAGCATGAACTGCAAAGAATGTTTTGAGAAATAAGTTTAAAATAAGCTTAGTGATTTTTAATGCCTTTATTCAAATTTTCTTCTGCTTTTCATTTCATTAAATTTGCCTTATTTTAAATTGTAGAGCCCTTTCAGGGAACATGGCCTTTCCCAGATGAGTTAACCCAGGATCTCATTCACTGAGGAGGCAGTATGATGCAACGAAGGGTCTCCATCTTTTGAGATAAAGCTTTGTTTTGGAATTCAGGCTTAATAAATTACTGTTTTTTTATCTTTGGGTGTATCATTTAACCTCTTCAAATCTTATTTTGCTCATCTCGAACATGATGAGAGTAAAATTTGACTTGAAAGGTGGTTGTGGAATTAAAGACAAAGGCGCAAAAAACACTGGTTACACAGTAGGCAATAAATAAACAGTTGCAATTATTATTCAGTGGTATCCTCAACCAGAATAGGTATTTCTCCTTGGCCCTCACAAAAGTTTTCATAAATGAATTGGTTCATTCCATTCTTAATAGCCAAGAGCACTGCTCCTTCAGTGAAAATGGAAGAAATTTTTTTCTCCTTTCCCAGCTATTTCCATTGAATCAGTGATTTGCATTATGAGTGATTGTCTTTTTATGCTTATCATTCACTCTGAGAGCAGAGGATGTAGAGAGATGGAGCCTTTCCTTTTTAAAGTTGCGCCAGTAAAGAAGGCTTCGTCAAAAAGGGTCCCATCTTCTGGCTTCCTGTAGATTTGCTGGAAATCACCCAAATACTTGGTTTTCTTTTAATAATGTACTCTGTCAGCAGGGTTGAATTCTTCAATTTATTATCTGTCTTGACTTTCTATATATATATATATATATATATATATATATATATATATATATATATATATATATATATATATATACATGGAAGTATCTTAGTCCATTCAGGCTGCCATAATAGAATACCATAGACTGGGTGGCTTATAAACAACAGACTTTTATTTCTCACAGTTCTGGAGGCTGGAAGTCCAAGATCAAAGCTCCAGCAAATTTGGTCTCTCCTGGTTCAGAGACAGTGTCCTTTCCCTGTGTCGTCACATGATGGAAGGGGAGGGGAACTCTGTGGGGTCTCTTACATAAGGGTACTAATCCCATTCCCATGAGAGCTTCACTCTCAAGACCTAATCACCTCCTAAAGGCCCACCTGCCAGCACCATCACATTAGGGGGTGGGTAGCATTTCGACATATGAATTTTGAGGGGACATAACATTCAGTCTATAGTAGGAGAGAAACAAGAGAGAAGGAGTTAGCTTTTTTTCCCTTTTCAAAGAATGAAAGATATAAAAAATCATGTTTTCATTTGGTCAATCAGAAAGTGGAAAAATGCATATGCAATTTTAAAGAAGACTTTTCTATTCTATCTTTTTCCTCAACAACAACAAAAAAAGTGATGTTAAGAAAGAAAGTACATTTCAAATTGATAAATGAAAATAGCCTTTGAATGATGGATTATAAAACGTATTGCATTCATTCCATAAAAAAAGTCTCACGGTAGAAAATAAAATTGCTCAATACCAAGGTCTTCAATTATTATCAAATAAAACATGTGAGTCATGTCTTTCACTATTAAAGTCAAGGAAGGCATTGGTGTCCTGTTGTGATTCATAGCAAGTTTAGCAGATTCATGATGGCTGGCTTTATTCAAATTTATCATTGAGCATTCGAAAACAATTTTGAAAACAAATTTTCTATTTCTTATTATAAATCAGTACAAACAAACCATCATGATTTTTAAAGGCTCAAACATTCATTTTGAATATCCATTCTGCACATTTTAATTTTACTATTCACTGGAAAGTTAACCCTTATTTTGCTCACTAAGAGCACACCGGTCTAGAACAGTGACAAGGCACAAAGCAAGCGTACAAAACCATTTATTGAGTTAAATTTATTTTTGTCTTAGAAATATATATATTTTGACCTTCAGTATTTGAAAACACGCTTTATCTCCACAGAATGTATCAGTTGGTTTAGTTACGATTATTTACTTGCCTGATTCACTAAGTTCTAACCAAGAGGGCAGTGCACAAAAGTTAGATGCAACCAAGAGAAGGAGAGAATAAATAGGTTAGCATATTATTTCTCAAATAATATATACCAGTGATAAAACACCATAAAATTTTATTTTTTTCTATTCATTTAATGTATAAAATTTTATACCAGGTGATTTTTTTTATTGGACTTCTTTAAAATTAATCTCAACCAAGTTGATGATTGTATTTATGCCACTCATTTTTTCCTCATGTCCCCTACCAAGCTACATTCCTACTTTATTGCACTTTCCCTTTTTTATTTCTTTTTGTCTTCTCTACTTATACAACATGACAGCATGTTTCATTTCATTTTTAAAAAACCCTCTCTCACCAACAATTTAAAGATCTTGTGGATATCAGCATGCTACATTAAACATGACCAATAGTTGACTTATTTGCCGTTGGTAATTCAACTATGTGTTATTATAACAACACAGAGGCATGAAAAACATAAAGTATTTAAAAGGCAATTTTTTGTTATTATGAGAGCCATGGCCATTTTACCCTTTGCCCCACTGCATGGAGGTTTGGGGCATTAAAAAAAGCAAAAAGCATCAGAGGTAAATGTATGTGGTTTCCAGGGGAGAGACACTTCATAGAGGCACTGTCCTTGGAAGTTATTCATTTTTATCAAGAACACAAGGACAGGGTAAATTGTTCCTCCTAGTATATGACAGCAAAAGTACAACGGAAACGGAGGATGTGATGGTCTAGGTAAGGGAGGTGGATGGGTCTAGAGAAACCACATTGCTCAGTGACCAGAGCTGTGGTTCTTAACTTTTATAGGTCTGATATCAACAAATCACTGTATCAAAGAATCTCAGTCCCACCACGACAGAAACCTATGTTTTTGTTTTCTAAAAAATGATTAGCATAATTGCATATTTATGATATTTTTGTTAATGCCTCAATAATGGCTAAGTAAATTCTGTCATACTTTTGTGTACTATTACCAGTTCATGTCCCATAATTGGAGAATCACTGTCAAGAGATATATTGGGTTCTCAGGGCTGAATATCCTAAACTCCACTTTGGCTAGGCCAACTGATCAAACAAGCAAAGCCTTGAGAAAGGAGATTTCAATGGGATCACGTGAAGCATTAATTCCACGTGGGGAAATGGGCACCATCACAGATGGATGCAGTGCACCAAAAGCAAAGTGTGAAAGATTAAAAGAATAACTTAGGTTTTCCTAACTAGAGGCAAATATAAAGAGACAGATAGATAAAGCAGGCACATTAATAGTAATAACATAGCAGTAACTGTAACAGCAGTAACTGTTCCAGCAGGAAGCCCTAGGCATTAGGAATCTGAAGCTTATAAGGGCACAGAGAATCTGGGAACATTCTATAGTCATGATCTTTTCAGAAACCCTATGGGAAGAAGACAACTGACAGGATGAGGAAAGGAGGAGACCAGAATAACGACAAAGCCTATCTCTTCCACCCAGAGGGACAGATTTTATGAACCTTCAGAATGTGTAACAGGCAGTTCCATTAGAGTGATGTCTACACATTTCTTCTGAGGTTGAATTTAGTTTACTAAGGCTATATATGCCTCCATAGTGTTGATTTTTTTCTTATCTATGTCTTTGTCAAATGATACTTTAAAAATCTGCATTTATGAGTTAGAAGATAAACAATTGAACTCAGATGGATTCGACTGGTTACATGCTGATGATCTAGGGACTTGGGCAGGTAACACTTTAGTTGAATCTTCAGATGCCATTATGGGCACCTGTTATAGCTGGAATAGGGAGTTTGGGGGCACAGGCCTTAACATGTTGCCTGTCTTATGCTGCTAGAGATACATGCACACAGAGAAGCTTTGTTAGTCTATTTTTTCCTGCACAGTTTTGTGTTATTTCAGGGGAGAACCACAGTACACGCACACACAAACACACACACCCACACCCACACCCACACATGAATTTGTCTACATCCCTACTCATTTAAAGTATTTCTTCTCCCTCTTCCTTTGCAGTCCTCTTCACCAGGGAAGAAAATCATGCAGGATAAAGTAACATTGTTTGTCAATCTCTTCCTACACTTGGAATCCATCCAGAAAACCCAGGAGGAAGTTCAAGTCAGCCACAGTTAATCTGCAGCAAATCCACCCCACGTGACTTTCCTCCCACCCCCATCACTGCTGATCTTTTCATGTATTCTTTATAAAGAATCCATTGAACTTTAATTAATATGAAAAATTCAGGTTTTCATCTGATTTAAATGTGACTGACATCATGCTGCTACCGAGAGCGAAACAAAGTACAAGCAGGGTAAAAATAAAATGTAAAACCTGATGCCTGCCACAGCTTTATATTCTCACTGCCAAATCATCCCTCCCATTTCCATGAGGCATGAGAGAGACACATCAGTAGGATTTTCCAGGAATCTTGAGTCCACATCTATAAAGAGGGACACACTTGAAAAACGTCTAGACTAAAGAAAGAACATAATTCAGTATCTGTCAAATGAATCAGCTGTCTTCAGTTCCAGAAGTCCAAGTTAAAAATGACCCAGTTCTAGATATACAATTCCAAAAGGGCCAACGGCTAAAAGAAAGGAAAAAGTCTTCTGAAGTGAAAACACACGTGTACCTACATCTGTCTGTCGTTTGCACACATACACCTTTCCTCTCATATTCAGTGAATTGTTCAGAAAGGCACAAATGTATTCTTGGGAGGGAGCGGTATAGCACAGGGCATCTTGCTTTCAGCTCTTAGCCATTAGCATTCTGCTTGCCGTGACCAGGCTGCCCTCATGTTCATGCATTCTGCTTACACATGTGTATAGCATACGTGCCCTGATGTCAATCACACAGTGCCTTTAAAAAGACTGACTGTGATCCTACATCTGCTTCCCCCACAAAACCTGCGCTACTGAAATAGCAACATATGAAGGCCTAAAAAGTGACTGCAAGAGCAAAATTAACACATTTTTCACTTCAATAAAATATCTTGGGCATTGCACTTCAAAAATTTACAGTTGTCTGTTAAAAAATGATTGAACCTCTCTCCCTTCATCTACCATCATGGAGTCTGTGGTTGGCCCCCTTCCTTGCCATCTCTTCTCACAAGACTTTCGGGATTAAGCAACTCCTGGCCAAGAAACAAAAAACGGATCATCCCATTTCTGCATGGATTTGAGGGACAACTGGTAATAAAATCAAGCACAACACCAAAGGAGACACTGGAGAAGAACCAAGGTGGGTTTACAAGGAACAGCACATTTGATGGCTCATAATCATGCTATACCAAGGTCACTAGCATCTTACCATATCAAACTGAAAAAGCCACCACTATCTGGACAGTTGGACATGTTTTACTGGAAAAATCATTATCTTTTTCTTTGTTTTTATGCCTCTTTGCTAGTAGGTTAGTTCAGCAATAAATATGTGAGATTTTTTTTTTGAAAACAGAAGATTTAAAATTTGGGCTTTGTTCCAATTCTGACTATTGGTTTAGGTCAAATAGTTTTATCTACAGTAAACTCTATTTCCAAATATTGCAGATTGGGAATAGCATAGGTCATCTCTTATAATTAATATGATTATATCATTAACCTGTGACAAAGGAGGCAAGAATATACAATGGGAAAAAGAGAGCCTCTTCAATAAATGGTGCTGAGAAAACTGTACAGCTACATGCAAAAGAATCAAACTGGACTACTTTCTCACACGATATACAAAAATAAACTTAAAATGGATTAAAGACTTGAATGGAACACCTGGAACCCTAAAACTCCTAGAAGAAAACATCGGCACTTTGACACTGGTCTGAGAAATATGTTTTTGGATATGTCTCCTCAGGCAAGGGAGACTAAAGGAAGAATAAACACATGGAACCTAATCAAGCTAAAAAGCTTCTGCACAGCAAAGGAAACTATCAACAAAATGAAACGGCCAACTACTAAATGGGAGAAGATATTTGCAAACAATATATCTGAATCAGGGTTAATATCCAAAATATACAAAGAACTCATACAACTCAATATCAAAAATAACGAACAACCTGATTTAAAAATGAGCAGAGGATCTAAATAGACATTTTTTCCAAAGAACACATATATATGGCCAGCAGACACATGAAAAGATGCTCAACATCACTAATCATCAAAGAAATGCAAATAAAAACCACAATGAGATACCACCTCACACCTGTCAGAATGGTTATCATCAAAAAGACAACAAATAACAAGTGTTAGAGAGGATATGGTGAAAAGGGAACCCTTGTGCACTGTTGGTGGGAATGTAAATTGCTACAGCAACTATGGAAAACAGTAAGAAGGATCCTCAAAAAATTAAAAATACAACTACCAAATGATTCAGTAATTCCATTCTGGGGTATTTTTCCAAAGAAAACAAAAACACTAATTCAAAAAGATATATGTGCCCCTATGTTCATTGCAGCATTATTCACAGTAGCCAAGATATGGAAGCAACCTAAGTGCCCATCGATAGATGATTGGATTAAAGAAGATGTGGTATATGTATATACAATGGAATATAACTCAGCCATAAAGAAGGATGAACTCATGCCATTTGCAACAACATGGATGGACCTGGAGGATATTATGCTAAGTGAAACAAGTCAGACAAAGAAAGACATAGTGTATGATTTTACATGTGGAATCTAAGAAATAAAACAAATGAATAAACATAACAAAACAGAAACAGAGTCATAGATGCAGAGAACAAACAGATGGTTGCCAGAGGGGAGGTGGGTGAGGGATGAGTAAAATAGTTGAGGGAGATCAAGAGTTATAAACTTCTATTTACAAAATCAGTGAGTCACAGTGATGAAATATACAGTGTGGAATACAGTCAAGAGTAATGAAAAAAAATAAATGTGATTCAAGATCACTTGAATTCTTAGAGACTCCAAATTTTAAAACTCTGAGAAGGTGACTCTCAAAAATATCTGAAATTTCGGTCAGTTTATTTAAAACTTGAAGCCTCTCAACTATTTTCAGGTCAATATCAATTTTTTTCCCTTTTCCTTGTAACCTTTGATAAGCAAACAAAAGGCACTTTTCTATACATGTGCACACATATACGAACATGTATACATATGTGTAAAACTTTTAAAAACCGTAGAATAAATAAGCGGCATTGAAGTAGTTTGGTATTCACATAATCTTGTTTAAAGGAATATGGTTCCAGAGATGGGACTGAATGGGGGCTGATGTTCATCTCTGTTGATTAGTTGGGGTCTCGAATTAAAAAGGTATG
This sequence comes from Balaenoptera borealis, assembly GCF_965194805.1. Classification (NCBI taxonomy): domain Eukaryota; kingdom Metazoa; phylum Chordata; class Mammalia; order Artiodactyla; family Balaenopteridae; genus Balaenoptera; species Balaenoptera borealis. Next base: position 163,427,882 of record NC_138866.1, on the reverse strand, counting down.
GAGTGCTTCTGCCCATTTCCTAGATTCTTTCCATACTTGTTTTGGTAAATTCTGTAAGTGTATCTTAAGTGTATATTTGTTTTAACCCTGAATTTCTCTCAAGGCATTCCAGACCGGCAAGAACATGAGGATGGTTTGGGAGGCTGGGGTTGGCAGCCAGTTCTTGAGTCTCTGGCATTTCCACACATCTTACAGGCAGAAGCACTATCTGCTTTTGTTCTGCATTATCTATCTATTCATGATGTTTGTATCGTGAACAGCCTTAGGAAATAGAGATGGTGTCTCTTTCCAGAGCAATGGGCAGGCATACTTACTGTCTAGTATAATAAAGTGATTGTTTCTCACAGTGGCAAATGTCAGGCAGGTTTATTGCCTGTTATAAAAGATTCGTGTTCTCTAAACTCAGGATTTTTTCCCTATAATACAATGCACTACATGTGCAGTTATTACCTAACTCTTCTTGCATTGCTTTGTGGGAACTAGGGCTTGGGGAGCCAGCACAAGAAATGCTGATGCTCTGACTCTGCTGTTACCGTAATACATTTTCCTTTGTTTCTGATCCAGGAGTCTTGTGTCTTATGCCAGCATCCTTGAAACAGTGACAGGCTAACTTATCACTTGCATGTAGAGTAAAATCCCCAGACCCTTTACTGCTCTTGATAGCTGGCTACGTAGCCTAGTAGGAATGCTGATTCCCTATGTGTTATGGTACCATTCCTATGAACATCAGGTAACAGAAATATTTTCTTTGGACTGATACATCAGTAAGCTTATGCTCTGGACCAGAGACTGGCATATTGCCGCCCACCCATAGGCTAACTCTTGATGCCTGTTTTTGTAAACAGAGTTTTATTTGAACACAGCCATGCACACCATTTACATGTTGTCTATGGTTACTTTCATGCGATATATCACTTTGCTGTACACCTGAAACTAACACAACATTGTAAATCAACTATACTCCAAGAAAAGGTCACACAGCTAGTAGGTGACAACAAGTGAAGTTTGATTCAAGTTCAAACCATCTCACTCCAGAGCACTAACTTTTTTAGCAATCATATTCCACTGCCTTCAGATTGGCCAAGCTGCTTCTGGTAGGCCTCACTGCCCCTATGAAGGAAAGCCTTCACCATCCACAGCTCTACTGGAAAAACCTCATTAAGATGGGAGGTTGAAGTCCAGGGGTTGATCTACACAGCTTCAGGGATGATTGACTTCTGAAGCTCATTGAGTCCCCTGAGACATGTCCCTCTATTCTCAGTTCAGCTACCAGGGACTGGTTGTTTCCGCTCCCCAACCAACTCCACTTGCTGGTAACAGCACTTGCATATATTCACAGTTCAGATGCTCTTACTTCCAGCCATCTATTTCTGGGCCATTCACACGGGCAGGAAGAGTATTCTATTTTTATGGCAGGCCACACCATTCACATATTTAACACTTTAGAATAAGGAGAGGTAAACCTTGATCTAAATCTTTAAGATGTGCTAATAATAATTTTTCTGGCAAATCTCATTATTTCTCAATGCTTGCAGAATAGTTCAACTCTAAAGTAATTATGACACATGCCAGCTGCTGGTCCAGAACTCTAGGGTTTCAAACAAAGGCTTGGACCTCTTCAGAGAAACCTGCAGCCTGCAGGAGGACAAAAGGCATGGCCGGAGGAGAACACTCAGTAACTGGCATGCGTCTTGGCTTTATCTTTTCATTGTGAATCATTTTGTTTCATCCTGACCTTAACAAAAGTCTAACTGCAAGAAAAGTACAACTTGTATAGCCAACAGGACAGGAAGGTGAAAAAGTTTGAGAGAACAGAGAGAGAGAGAGAGATGAACTAAAGTAGAAATTCAAGAAAATTGAAGAAGTGTGCCTTTCACATAGAACAGATATTAGAGAGTTTCAGGTGGAGAGAACATGTCAAGACTTCTGTGTTTGCACAGATGGAGACCTACAATAATCAGATGCTAGAACAATCCAGATTGGATTACTGTTGAGACTCAGAAGATATACCCAGAAGCTGAAACTTGATTTTTGACTCTGGCAGCCAAAGGCTACCATCAACTTTATGGAGGTGAGGGTTCAAGTTCGCAGGTGTTCCTTCCTAACCTATAGTGACAAGGTTTGTTTTTTGACTTTTTAGCTGATCGTTACCAGCCTCCAAATTCTACCAGAGTAAAACCATTTTCAAGGGAAGAACAAAAGGGATATGCATATTTTACAAGTCTTCTAGCACTTTAGGTTTAGATAAACAATGTTGTGTCGATGGGAAACCAGTGCTTGTATTTATTTCTAACAACCCTAACCAAACTACCAGTTCAGAACAACGGTTTACTTTTTTTGCAACCCCCCAACACCTTTAAAAGTACATATAACAGCTACTAGTATATATCATTCCTATGTATATCATTAAATACTTATTAAATTGAGTCAGTAACATGATTTTTTTAAGCTACAGGGATTGATGCAACTATGGTAATAAATATTCATAAACCTATGGTCAAGATAAAAAGTATTCTGATATTTTCCAACACTATTCTTAATGGCCACAAAACAGACTCAATTAACTGTATTTTTATTACTTTCACATGATGTGTATACCCTAGTAGGAAGTCAATACCAGGCCAATAAATGGATGTCAGCTCTTACCATGAAATTATCGTTGAGCTAATGCCAATTGTCTTTTGAACACTAATTGTAAAACCACAAATTTTGTTAGGAAATGGGCATAATTTATTTTGCTAATCAAACAATTCATTTTCTAAACCAAATATCACCTACCTCCTGAAACTTGCTCTCCCTGTGTGTTACATATTTCAGCAGCATCTCCCAGTTCATAAGAGCAAATTCTGAGTCAGATTGGATGTCTACCTCTCCTTCACCATTCATATCTGCTCCATTCCAAAGTCTATGGATTTTACCTGCATTAAGCTTTTTGAATCTATTACTTCCTTTTAATTCCCTCTACCACCACTCTGTTTTGGACCTTCTTTAGTTCTGATTTGAGCCACTGCAATACATTTCCAGTTGACCTTGTAGAATCTGCATTCTGCCCTCTCCCATACAACTAACAGCTCTGCCTGACATATCTTCCATATGTGCTCCTTGTCCAAAAGCAATTCAGTGACTCTCAATTGCCCAGTAAATAAAGTCTACTCTTCACATATTTTTAAGAAAGGCCTTCTAAAATTCATCCTTACTTCTATCCATTAGGATCAAGACCTATCACTCTCAGGGCCTCATTTCCTTGATTTAAAAATGAAGTGGGTGAAACTGTTTCCTTTTTGGCTTACTGTTTATAGAGTAAAATGTGTATAGCACATTTACTCAAATTTCTTATTATTCCCAGAACATGATATAACCAGTGGGTTCCTAAACATTTTTAGGATGTGAACCCCTTATGAGATTTTGATGAAAGCTTGGGACCCTCCCATGGAAGAACTGCATACAGAATTTCATGGGATGGGTGTGTGGACCCTCTGATGGTATATGGAATTACCTTACACCTTCTTCCTTTTAACATCCTTTTTTCAGACCATGCTGTGATCTACGTTTTCCAACATACCCCAGGTCACTTTTTGAGATCTAATTCAATACATCCCACCTTACAGACTCTCTATTTTGAGCTCTTCTAAAGTAGCTTGTCCATATGTCCATGACTATGGGAATGCAACATACTACACTGGGTAGGAGTCTTAGCTAAAACTCCCAGTCCTACATGGCTTTTTAACAAGGTGAAAATGGTATTCATTACCTGACTCATGCATGCAATCTCAAATATAGTCACTCCCTGCATATATTCTTTAGACATAGTCACAGAAATGTTTAATAATATATTTCCATACTAAATTAATGTGGAATAATCTAGACACTCCCCTTTAATTGGAGATGGATGGAAATGCAGGTGAGTCATATATGGAATAGAAATAATCTCATCAGAGCCCATACCTCCAATCCCGATGTCAACGGAAAAGCTACTGACAGCTACGTGGTGGTTCTTTCAAGTTAGGCAGGTCCAGAAAAGAATCAATGTTCCTTAGAATTAAACTGTTGTTCTTTTTGTTTTGAAGAAGCTGGGGTCATGCTAACAGGGGGGATAGACTTGTCTCAAGTGAGACCAGACTGTGCTGTCTCTGGAGAAATATATCCCTGGCTTCGCTGAGGTGCACTGGCTCCCTAGGTCAGCTAAGGAGTTAATTAGCACCAGGCTTGCTTCAGTGAGACCTGGAGAGCACAAAGCAGAACTCAGCTCTGTAAGGCAGAAGTCTGAGGGGTAGAGGGAGAAAGGGTCTGGGTGGGAAGGAGGAGCATTTATGCCCATCCTTCCATGGATCTAAGAAGGGGACAGCTTTCTTAGAAAGTCTAACTCTCTGTATGAGTGCCTTCTGATGCTTGGTAGAAAAAAATAAATAAGCTGAATACAGCTATTTGAGCTAAAAAATATAAATAACTATTGTTATGAATTGATTGTATTCCCCCCAAATTTATATGTTGAAATCCTAACTCCAAAGGTGATGGTATTAGGAGGTGGGACCTTTGGGAGGTGATTAAGTCATGAAGGTGGAGCCTTCATGAATGGAATTAGTGTCCTCATGAAAGAGGCCCCAGATAGCTCTTTCACCCTCTTTCTGCTGTGCGAGGACACAACGAGAAGACAACTATCTGAATCTCAGAAGTATGTCCTTAGCAGACCTGACTGTGCTGGCTCCCAGATCCCAGACTTCCAGCCTCCAGGAGTGTGAGAAATACATTTCCATTGTTTATAAGCTACCCAGTCTATAGTACTTTGTTAAAGCAGCCTGAACTAAGAGGACTGTATATGTATATAGAATAATACACATGTGCATTAATTTTATATGTTATTCATATCGGGTGGGCCAAAAGGTTCGTTCATTTTTTTCCATAAGATGGCTCTAGTAGCACTTAGTTGTCTTTAACTTCATTTGAAACAATTTTGTTAGATTGTATGTGACAGCTGTCATTTCAGCGTGCATTTAAAAAAAGACTTATCAAAATTGGCGAATTTTTGTGTAGCCATTTTAATATTGAAGATGAAAGAAAAAAAGCGAAATTTTTGGCATATTATGCTTTATTATTTCAAGAAAGGTAAAAACGCAACTGAAACGCACAAAAAGATTTGTGCAGTGTATGGAGAAGATCCTGTGACTGATTGAACATGTCAAAAGTGGTTGGCGAAGTTTCGTGTTGGAGATTTCTTGCTGGACAATGCTCCACAGTCGGGTAGACGAGTTGAAGTTGATAGCTATCAAATCGAAACAATAATTGAGAACAATCAATGCTATACCATGCGGGAGATAGCTGACATACTCAAAATATCCAAATCAAGCACTGAAAATCATTTGCACCAGCTTGGTTATGTTCATCACTTTGATGTTTGGGTTCCACATAAGTTAAGCGAAAAAAACCTTCTTGACCATATTTCCACATGCCATTCTCTCCTCAAATGTAATGAAAACGTTCTGTTTTTAAAACAGTTGTGACAGACGAAGAAAAGTGGACACTGTACAAAAATGTGGTACGGAAGAGATCACGGGGCAAGCGAAATGAACCACTGCCAACTGCACCAAAGGCCAGTCTTCATCCAAAGAAGGTGATGTTGTGTACATGGTGGGATTGGAAGGGAGTCCTCTATTATGAGCTCCTTCCGGAAAACTAAATGATTAATTCCAACAAGTACTGCTCCCAGTTAGACCAATAGAAAGCAGCACTTGATGAAAAGCATCCAGAATTAGTCAACAGAAAACGCATAATCTTCCATCAGGATAATGCAAGACCACATGTTTCTTTGATGACCAGGCAAAAACTGTTACGGCTTGGCTGGGAAGTTCAGATTCATTCGCTGTATTCACCAGACATTGCATCTTTGGATTTCCATTTATTTCGGTCTTTACAAAATTCTTTTCATGGAAAAAATTTCAATTCCCTGGAAGACTGTAAAAGGCACCTGGAACAGTTCTTTACTCAAGAAGATAAAAAGATTTGGGAAGATGGAATTATGAAGTTGCCTGAAAAATGGCAGAAGGTAGTGGAACAAAAGGGTGAATATGTTGTTCAATAAAGTTCTTGGTGAAAATGAAAAATGTGTCTTTTATTTTTACTTAAAAATCTGAAGGCACTTTTTGGCCCACCCAATACCTTACCCTGTATTACTCTTTAGAGATCTACTTGACTGCTGACTAGGAAACTCTATGTCCTTCTATGGAGTTTGTTTGTGTTTAGTCAGAGCAAGACTGTGGTCCACGGTGGGGATGGAGCAGTGGTTATTACAACAGAAGAGAAATTATTGTGAGGAGAATATCTAGTTTTCCACCTTTCTTTCTCACTAGAAGCATACATGAACACCTCTACTGTTTGACTTTCCACGTGCTTTAAGGAACACATTACGCACCAGAAGCATGGCTGATTCTATCCCAGCATTTCTGAATCAGCCCCTTCCACATTTACTGCCATCTCTGTGAAGACTGAAATGAACATATGTGCCCATGAAATACAACACCGATATTATCGAATGCTTTGCCTCATCCAAGTCTCCCCAGTCTGGAATAATCACTCTTCTGAGCAGCTCTCAGCCCTCAGTTGGCACTTTGCATTTGAATCTTTTTATTTGTACACACTCCCTTAGCATCTAGATTGTAATTCAATCCCATTCGGTTTAAAATATTTTTTCTGTACCTATTACATGTCAGGGACTGTGGGAGGTGCTAGTGATAAACATCCAAGTAAACAGTTTAGAATATAGATGAGGAGGCTGGCACATGACCCAAGTAGAGTGGGGAAAGTGCAAGCACAGAGGCGTGGAAAATAACAGATAGCAGGGCAGGAAGGTACAGGGACGAAGCAGAGGTGTCAGGAAATGGTCCTCAGAGACGTGATCTGTGATAGGTTCACAGATGAGCTGATGTTCCTCAGGCAAAGGTGAGGGAAGGAAGAATGTATTTCAGGCAGAAGGGAAGCATGTGCAAAGGACTGGAACATGTAACATTTGGGGAAATGAAAGTAGTTCAGCACCAAAAAAGCATAACGTTTAAATTAGTGGAGATCAGCAGGAGATGATACTTGGACTCAGATGATTAAAGGTTTCATATACTGTGTTAAAGATTTGCACAGCAAAGGAAACCATAAGCAAAACAAAAAGAAAACCGACAGAATGGGAGAAAATATTTGCAAATGATGTGACCAACAAGGGATTAGTCTCCAAAATTTACAAACAGCTCATGTTGCTTAGTATCATCAAAACAAACAACCCAATCAAAAATGGGAAGAAGACTTAAATAGACATTTCTCCAAAGAAGACATACAGATGGCCAAGAGGCACATGAAAAGATGCTCAGCATCGCTAATTATTAGAGAAATGCCAATCAAAACTACAATGAGATATCACCTCACACCAGTCAGGATTGCTATCATCAAAAAATCCACAAACAGTAAATGCTGGAAAGGGTGTGGAGAGAAGGGAACCCTCCTACGCTGTTGGTGGGAATGTAAATTGGTACAGCCACTATAGAGAACAGTATGGAGGTCCCTTAAGAAACTAAAAATAGAGCTATCACACGATCCTGCAGTCCCACTCCTGGGCATACACCCAGAGAAAAACATGGTCTGAAAGGATACATGCACCCCAATGTTCACTGCAGTGTTGTTTACAATAGCCAAGACATGGAAGTAACCTAAATGTCCATCAACAGAGGAACAGATAAAGACGATGTGGTACAGATATACAATAGACTATTACTCAGCCATTAAAAAGAATGAAGTAATGCCATTTTCAGCAACATGGATGGACCTAGAGACTGTCCTTCTGAGTGAAGTAAGTCAGACAGAGAAAGAGAAATATCGTATGATATAACTTACACGTGGGAACAAAAAAAAAAACATGATACAAATGAACTTATTTACAAAACAGAAACAGACTCAGAGACTTACAGAATGAATTATGGTTGCCAGGGGGGAAGCATGGGCAGGAGGGATAGCTAGGGAGTTTGGGATTGACATGTACACACTGTTATATTTAAAATGGATAACCAACCAGGACCTACTGTATAGCACAGGGAACTCTGCTCAATATTCTGTAACACCCTAACCGGGAAAAGAATTTGAAAAAGAATAGATACATGTATATGTATAACTGAATCATTTTGTTGTACAACTGAAACTAATACAACATTGTTAATCAACTGTACTCCGATATAAAACAAAAGTTAAAAACAAACAAAAAAAGAGCTTGGATGTTATCCTAAGGCCAAAGAAATTTATGCAATCGTTTACACAGGTTAGCAACAGAAATTATTACTTTTTGGTAAAGTGTGGATTGGAGGAGGATGAGGATGAAGGTGTATGTTGTAGAATGAAGGTTTGTGTCCCCACGAATTTATATGTTGAAATCCTAACCCCCAACATGGTTCTATTAGGAGATGGGGCCTTTGGGAGGTGATTAGGTCACGAGTGTGGAGTCCTCATAAATAAGATTAGTGAAAAAGAGATCTGAGGGTGCACTCTCGCCCCTTCTGCCAGGAGAGGACAAAGCAAGAAGATGTCTATGAACCAGGAAGTGGGTCCTCATCAGACACAGAATCTGCTGGCACCTTGGTCTTAGACTTCTCAGCTCAAGAACTGTGGGAAATAATGTTTGCTATTTAAGCCACTCAGCCTATGGTACTTTTGTTACAGCAGCCTGAATGGGTTAAGACAGTATATATTTGCATGAAATGATAAGAAATGATGGAGGCACCAACTGGACATAAAGAAGAACTATTTCAGTGACATAACCTGAAGAACGTGATGAATGAGAGTGGTGGGGATGGGGAGGCATCTAGAATCATTTCTACCTTGGGTACCTTGGTAAATGCTGGTACCGCTCACAAGGAAAATAATGAAATAGGAGGTAGAGAAGCTTTATGGAAAGGAAAACAAGAAGTTTGTTTGGGACCTTTTAAGTTAAAGTTTTGTGCATTTCTACTCCTGAGATAACCTGAGGCAACCGCACAAGAGGCAATCAGAAGCATAGATTCTGGAGCTCCAGGAAGAAGGCTAGTGTGTGTCTCTTCCTCTGTGTGTCCCCCGAGCTTACCACCTGGCCCTGGCACTACATCTATTCATTCCAGGTCTTTGATGATGGGAGTAATTATGGTGCTAATGATGATGAATCTTTAATAAGATGTGTACTTTATCAGTGTATGACACAGTTTAGGTAAGGCTGAATTTTTCTGAGGTTGGGCTTGAAACAATTTGGATGGCTCCATTAAATTATTCTCTCTCTCTATTGTGTTGTTTCCTTTGATGTGTCCTTTGTTTGTAGCCAGAGACCCTAACTAGTGTCTTCTGGGAAACCCAGGGTCCATGGAGTGATCTGATGCTGCCCATGGGGTACCACTGCTCCAGCTGTTGCCATGAAAACAACAGCTGTCTCCAGAGCGTTGGGATATGGTATTTTCTCAAGATTGAGGGGAAAGAAAAACATTGCTTTAAACATAATCATCCACTAACATTAATCATCCTCTGCTTCAGGCACTCTACCAGGTGCTGTGTTATGTATTTTTTTCTCTATTCCAGCAGACCAGCGACCCATCCAGTTCAAAATGTAACACTTCCAAGAATGTTTATTGCTATGTGCTGAACATAAAAGTATTAATCTATTGGGATAGACATAAGAAAATTGATTCAAATTGCTCTGAATGCCCAACAGTGTTTCAGGCAGACTATTCTTACTGGTAAACAATCAACTGACTTCACCAAATTAGACAGCTTCATCAGGTGGTAATATGGCACCCAGAATTGTTTTTCAGGCAATTGGCTATCAGAATTTAAAAAGAACATCTCACTGAAGGTAGCCAGGAAATGTCTTGTCTCACGGCACAATGGTTGGGCACACAAGGAGCTAACATGGCTGTAAACTTTATGGCTGGGGAGAATGATGAAAGCATAGAGTTTTAGAGGTCTGGCCATGGCCACAGTCAAGCATCAGCCTAAACCAGGTGGGCGGTGAGGAGTGGGGAAAGCAGAACTCAGTAGTCAAAGGCAGAGTGAAAACTGGAAGCCAAACAGGGAAACCAGAAACACAGGAAAGATAGTAAGAACTGGATATGGAAGAAAAACGTGTAATAAAAAGGAATTTCCTTTACCTGGTCCCAAATTGTCCTTAACTGCTTTTGTCAACTTTGTTCTGCTTACTTTCTGTTGCTGTTGGGATTTTTGTTTGTTTGCTTTTGTCCTACTTATTCCCTACCTCCTTTACCTTATTTTTCATTCCCTAGAAAATGATGATTAAAACTTATTTTATGGAGTAAGTACATTTTCTTTAAGTTGTTAAACATTTACTGAACACATCTCAAGTTTTTAAGTTGCTGTATGAGATCAGGGTTATGTGGATTCAAACAGGTAATGTGCATTGTCTCTACCCTGGGTGGAATTTATAATCTAGTGTGGAAGATAGAATATACACGTACATAACCACATTACCAAGCAGACTGGAAAGAGCTAAATGTCTGAAAAGTACAATGGAAACTCAGAAGCAGAAGGAATTACTCCTAGAGGAGAAACCAGAAAAAAACGTCAAAGGAGTGAGAACATTTTTAGCTGGGCAGTGAATTATGGTTATTATTGCAATAGGCAGAGCCATACAAGGAAATGCATAAGCAAAGACCCATTAGTAGCAAAGCAAATAGCAGATTTAAAGAAATCCTGACAAAACTGTCTGAGTAGAATTTGCTAATCTTAAAATCTTCCAGTTCTTTTAATTCTTTTTTTTTTTTTTGCACAAGAATTTAACTTTATCATTACCATTATTTTCTGAGAAAATACTGAGAAACTCAACTAAACCCCTATATATTTAGTTATTATATAAATTTTAAGCTTTGCAAATCAAGTGATATTTGATTGACTTTAGATAATTATAGTTCTATGTTTATTCGTTTGCCATATTGGTTGAGACTTTATTAGACATGGTCTTCTACTGTTTATAAAGGAAAGTACTGTGATGGCAACACAGTATGTTTGCATTAGGAGTCCACCAAATTACAATCACATTATTTAAAATTGTAGATTATTATCTTTGTGGGTGAAATTGAGGGACAGAGAGCAGAGATAAGGCATACATATCCCAGTCTACCATTCCGTAAGTTTACTGATCATTAGGATACCCCTCTTCATGAAGTCCCTGTTCTTCATTATCATAGTTCTTTGCCTATGTTTATATTGGGTTGCCTGTCATTTTCTTATTGTTTTATAAAACTTCTTTATATATTCTGTACATGAGTCCTATTTAAAGCATATGTATTGCAAGTACTGTCAATTCGTATTATTTGTAATAATTATGTTCAGTAAAGTCACTGTGAGCACTGGATTAGTGAACACTGAACCACTGCTCCTGGTAGAAATATGGGGTTAGGTTCCGGCAGGTCTCTGGTAACAAAATTTTTGTCAACTAATTAGTACATCGCCTTATTTTATGTGTTTTCTATTTAAAGACACCTCATTTGATGGATAAAGAAGATATGGCATATATACACACACACATACACACACACACACACATATATATATATATATATACACACACACAGACACACACACAATGGAATATTACTTGGCCACATAAAGGAATGAAATTTTACCATTTGCAACAACATAGATGGGCCTGGAGGATATTATGCTTAGTAAAATAAGTTAAACAGAGAAAGACAAATACCATACATTTTCATTTACATGTTGAATCTAAAAAATAAAACAAGTGAATATAACAAAACAGAAACAGACTCACAGATACAGAGAACAAACTAATGGTTACCAATGGGGACAAGGGTAAAGGTAAGGACAAGATAGGGAAAGGGGATTAAGAGGTACAAACTACCTCTTATACTACTAGGTATAAAATAAATAAGATACAAGGACGTAATGTACAACACAGGGAATGCAGCCAATATTTTATGATAATTTTAAAAGGAGTGTAATCTAAAAAATATGGAATCACTATGCTGCACACCTGAAACTAATATAACATGGTAACTCAACTATATTTCAATTAAAAAAAAAAGACCCTCATTTGATATACACTGTTGTTTCATTAACATTAAACTCACAGCTGTCAGTACTGTAACTCATGCCTGTGAAGCTTCTCTAACACATATATTTTCTCTATAAGGCACAGAACAGCCTTCTCATGCTCAGGTACACTTAACAGCACTTCAACACTAGGCTTGGGCACCATGGGAAACAGTGAAATAACCCAAAAAAGCTCAAAAATGCAAAAAAAGTTGGTACTAAATATGCTGCAAAAAGGACACTCATTTCAGTATGAGAGCTGAAACAAGAAGGCCAGAACAGTTTGTTTGACCTCAACTGGGAACATCCCCACGTCGGATGACTTAAGCTTTCTGCCATCCTGCACATGTCTGTGAATGAAAGCACAGGGTGCATTGATTTAGGGGATTACAAATAATTTCTAGCGTTAAGCAAATTCACAAATGTGAAATCCGTGAACAACAAGTATAGACTGTACCTTACTCATTCTGGAGTTTGCTATTTTACTCTTATTGTTGTCTTTTGAACAGAAACTATTAATTTTTTTAAACATCTGTATTGGAGTATAATTGCTTTACAATGGTGTATTAGTTTCTGCTGTATAACAAAGTGAATCAGCTATACATATATATATATCCCCATATCCCCTCTCTTTTGCATCTCCCTCCCACCCTCCATAACACAGTCCTCTAGGTGGACACAAAGCACTGAGCTGATCTCCGTGTGCTATGCAGCTGCTTCCCATTAGCCATCTATTTTACATTTGGGAGTGTATATATGTCCATGCCACTCTCTCACTTCATCCCAGCTTACCCTTCCCCCTCCCCGAGTCCTCAAGTCCATTTTCTACATTTGGGTCTTTATTCCTGTCCTGCCTCTAGGTTCTTCAGAACCATTTTTTAAAAAAAATTCCATATATATGTGTTAGCATACAGTATTTGTTTCTCTCTTTCTGACTAACTTCACTCTGTATGACAGACTCTAAGTCCATCCACCTCACTACAAATAACTCAATTTCATTTCTTTTTATGGCTGAGTAATATTCCATTGTATATATGTGCCACATCTTCTTTATCCATTCATCTGTCGATGGACACTTAGGTTGCTTCCATGCCCTGGCTATTGTAAACAGTGCTGCAATGAACATTATGATACATGACTCTATTTGAATTATGGTTTTCTCAGAGTATATGCCCAGTAGTGGGATTGCTGGGTCATACGGTAGTTCTATGTTTAGTTTTTTAAGGAACCTCCATACTGTTCTCCATAGTGGCTGTATCAATTTACATTCCCACCAACAGACCAAGAGGGTTCTCTTTTCTCCACAACCTCTACAGCATTTATTGTTCGTAGATTTTTTGATGATGGCCATTCTGAATGGTGTGAGGTGATACCTCATTGTAGTTTTGATTTGCATTTCTCTAATGATGAGTGATGTTGAACATGCTTTCATGTGTTTGTTGGCAATCTGTATATATTCTTTGGAGAAATGTCTATTTAGGTCTTTGGTGATTTTTGGATTCGGTTGTTTGTTTTTTGGATACTGAGCTGCATGAGCTGCTTGCAAATTTTGAAGATTAATCCTTTGACAGTTGCTTCATTGCAAATATTTTCTGCCATTCTGAGGGTTGTCTTTTCATCTTGTTTATGGTTTCCTTTGCTGTGCAAAAGCTTTTAAGCTTCATTAGGTCCCATTTATTTATATTTGGTTTTATTTCCATTTCCCTAGGAGGTGGGTTAAAAAGGATCTTGCTGTAATTTATGTCATACAGTGTTCTGCCTATGTTTTCCCCTAAGAGTTTTATAGTGTCTGGCCTTACATTTAGGTCTTTAATCAATTTTGAGTTTATTTTTGTATATGGTGTTAGGAAGTGTTATAATTTCATTCTTTTACATGTAGCTGTCCAGTTTTCCCAGCTCCACTATTGAAGAGGCTGCTTTTCTCCATTGTATATTCTTACCTCCTTTATCAAAGATAAGGTGACCATAGGTGCGTGGGTTTACCTCTGGGCTTTCTATCCTGTTCCATTGATCTATATTTCTGTTTTTGTGCCAGTACCATACTGTCTTGATTACTGTAACTTTACAGTATAGTCTGAAGCCAGGGAGCCTGATTCCTCCAGCTCCATTTTACTTTCTCAAGATTGCATCAGCTATTCTGGGCCTTTTGTGTTTCCATACAAATAGTGCAATTTCTTGTTCTAGTTCTGTGAAAAATGCCATTGGTAGTTTGATAGGGATTGCATTGAATCTGTAGATTGCTTTGGGTAGTATAGTCATTTTCACAATATTGATTCTTCTAATCCAAGAACATGCTATATCTCTCCATCTGTTTGTATCATCTTTAATTTCCTTCATCAGTGTCTTACAGTTTTCTGCATACAGGTCTTTTGCCTCCTTAGGTAGGTTTATTCCTAGGTATTTTATTCCTTTTGTTGCAATGGTGAATGGGATTGTGTCCTTAATTACTCCTTCTGATCTTTCATTGTTAGTGTATAGAAATGCAAGAGATTTCTGTGCATTAAGTTTGTATCCTGCAACGTTACCAAATTCATTGATTAGCTCTAGTAGTTTTCGGGCGGCATCTTTAAGACTCTCTATGTATAGTATCATGTCATCTGCAAAGAGTGACAGTTTTACTTCTTTTCCAATTTGGATTCCTTTTATTTCTTTGTCTTCTCTGATTTCTGTGGCTAAAACTTCCAAAACTATGTTGAGTAATAGCGGTGAGAGTGGGCAACCTTGTCTTGTTCCTGATCTTAGAGGAAATGGTTTCAGTTTTTCACCATTGGGAATGATGTTGGCTGTGGGTTTGTCATATATGGCCTTTATTATGATGAGGTAGGTTCCCTCTATGCCTACTTTCTGGAGAGGTTTTAACATAAATGGTGTCGAACTTTGTCAAAAGAGTTTCCTCCATCAATTGAGATGATCATATGATTTTTATCCTTCAATTTGTTAATATGGTGTATCACATTGATTGATTTGTGTATACTGAAGAATCCTTGCATTCCTGCGATAATCCTCACTTGATCATGGTATATGATCCTTTTAATGTGTTGTTGGATTCTGTTTGCTAGTATTTTGTTGAGGATTTTTGCATCTATATTCATCAGTGATATTGGTCTGTAGTTTTCTTTTTTTGTGACATCTTTGTCTGGTTTTGGTATCAGGGTGATGGTGGTCTTGTAGTATGAGTTTGGGAGTGTTCCTCCCTCTGCTATATTTTGGAAGAGTTTGAGAAGGATAGGTGTTAGCTCTTCTCTAAATGTTTGTTAGAATTCCCCTGTGAAGCCATCTGGTCCCAGGCTTTTGTTTGCTGAAAGATTTTTAATCACAGTTTCAATTTCAGTGCTTATGATCAGTCTGTTTATATTTTCTATTTCTTCCTGGTTCAGTCTCAGAAGATTGTGCTTTTCTAAGAAATGGTCCATTTCTACCAGGTTGTGCATTTTATTGGCATATAGTTGCTTGTAGTAATCTCTCATGATCTTTTGTATTTCTGCAGTGTCAGTTGTTACTTCTCCTTTTTCATTTCTAATTCTGTTGATTTGAGTCTTCTCTCTTTTTTTCTTGATGAGTCTGTCTAATGGTTTATCAGTTTTGTTTATCTTCTCAAAGAACCAGCTTTTAGTTTTATTGATCTTGGCTATCGTTTTCTTCATTTCTTTTTCATTTATTTCTGTTCTGATCTTTATGATTTATTTCCTTTGCTAACTTTGGGTTTCTTTTTTCTTCTTTCTCTAGTTGCTTTAGGTGTAAAGTTAGGTTGTTTATTTGAGATGTTTCTTGTTTCTTGAGGTAGGATTGTATTGCTACAAACTTCCCTCTTAGAACTGCTTTTGCTGCATCCCTTAGGTTTTGGGTCATCATGTTTACATTGTCATTTGTTTCTAGGTATTTTTTGATTTCCTCATTGATTTCTTCAGTGATCTCTTGCTTATTTAGTAGCATATTGTCTAGCCTCCATGTGTCTGTGTATTTTTTACAGTTTTTTTCCTGTAATTGATATATAGTCTCATAGCGTTGTCATCGGAAAAGATACTTGATAGGATTTCAATATTCTTAAATTTAACAAGGCTTGATTTGTGACCCAAGATATGATCTATCCTGGAGAATGTTCCATGAGCACTTGAGAAGAAAGTGTATTCTGTTGTTTTTGGATGGAATGTCTTATAAATATCAATTAAGTCCATCTTGTTTAATGTGTCATTTAAAGCTTGTGTTTCCTTAATTATTTTCAATTTGGATGATCTGTCCATTGGCAAAGTTGGGTGTTAAAAGTCCCCTACTATTATTGTGCTACTGTCGATTTCCCCTTTTATGGCTGTTAGCATTTGCCTTATGTATTGAGGTATTCCTATGTTGGGTGCATAAATATTTACAATTGTTATATCTTCTTCTTGGATTGATCCCTTGATCATTATGTAGTATCCTTCTTTGTCTCTAGTAATAGTCTTTATTTTAAAGTGTATTTTGTCTGATATGAGAATTGCTACTCCAGCTTTCTTTTGATTTCCATTTGCATGTAATATCTATTTACATCTCCTCCAGCCTGTATGTGTCCCTAGGTCTGAAGTGGGTCTCTTGTAGACATCATATATACGGGTCTTGTTTTTGTGTCCATTCAGCCAGTCTATGTCTTTTGTTTGGAGCATTTGATCCATTTACATTTAAGGGAAGGATCGATATGTATGTTCCTTTTACCATTTTTTCAATTGTTTTGGGTTTGTTATCGTAGGTCTTTTCCTTCTCTTCTGTTTCCTGCCTAGAGAAGTTCCTTTAGCATTTTTTGTAAAGCTGACTTGGTGGTGCTGAATTCTCTTAGTTTTTGCTTGTCTGTAAAGGTTTTAATTTCTCCATTGAATCTGAATGAGATCCTTGCTGGGTAGAGTCATCTTGGTTGTAGCTTCTTCCCTTTCATCACTTTAAATATGTCCTGCCACTCCCTTCTGGCTTGCAGAGTTTCTGCTGAAAGATCAGCTGTAAACCTTATGGGGATTCCCTTATATGTTATGTGTTGCTTTCCCTTGTTGCTTTTAATATTTTTTCTCTGTATTTAATTTTTGAATGTTTGATTAATATGTGTCTTGGCGTGTTTCTCCTTGGATTTATCCTGTATGGGACTCTCTGTGCTTCCTGGACTTGTCTGAATATTTCCTTTCCCATATTAGGGAGGTTTTCAACTATAATCTCTTCTAATATTTTCTCAGCCCCTTTCTTTATCTCTTCTTCTTCTGGGACCCTTATAATTCCAATGTTGGTGCGTTTAATGTTGTCCCAGTGGTCTCTGAGACTGTCCTCAATTCTTTTCATTCTTTTTTCTTTATTCTGCTCTGTGGTAATTATTTCCACTATTTTAACTTCCAGGTCACTTATCCATCCTAATGCCTCAATTATTCTGCTATTGAGTCCTTCTAGAGAATTCTGAATTTTACTTATTGTGCTGTTCATCATTGTTTGTTTGCTCTGTAGTTCTTCTAGGTTCTCGTTAAATGTTTCCTGTATTTTCTCCATTTTATTTCCAAGATTTTGGATCATTTTTACTACCATTACTCTGAATTCTTTTTCAGGTAGACTGCCTATTTCCTCTTCATTTGTTTGGTCTGGTGGGTTTTTACCTTGCTCCTTCATCTGCTGCGTATTTCTCTGTCTTCTCATTTTGCTTAACTTACTGTGTTTGGGGTCTCCTTTTCACAGGCTGCCGGTTCATAGTTCCCGTTGATTTTGGTGTCTGCCCCCAGTGGGTAAGGTTTCAGTGGGTTGTGTAGGCTTCCTGGTGGAGGGGACTGGTGCCAGTGTTCTGGTGGATGAAGCTGGATCTTGTTTTTCTGCTGGGCAGGTCCGCATCTGGTGATGTGTCTTGGGGTGTCTGTGAAGTTATTATGATTGTAGGCATCCTCTCTGCTAATGGGTGGGGTTGTTTTCCTTTCTTGCTAGTTGTTTGGCATGGGGTGTCCAGTACTGGACATTGCTGGTCGTTGAGTGGAGCTGGGTCTTAGCATTGAGAAAGAGATCTCTGGGAGACCTCTTGCCAATTGATATTACGAGGGGCCGGGAGGTCTCTGGTGGACCAATGTCCTGAACTTGGCTCTCCTACCTCAGAGGCTCAGGCCTGACACCCTGCCGGAGCACCAAGACCCTGTCAACCACACAGCTCAGAAGAAAAGGGAGAAATGAAAAAAAAAGAAAGAAAAGAAAATGAAATAAAGTTATTAAAATAAATAATAAAAAAATTGTTTAATAAATAAATAAATAATTTTAAAAAAAGAATAAGAGAGCACCCAAACCAATAAATCCACCAATGATAAGTAGCGCTAAAAACTATATTAAAAAAAAAAAAAAAAACAGACATACAGAACGCTCGGACAAATGGTAAAAGCAAACCTATACAGACAAAATCACACAAAGAAGCATACACATACACACTCACAAAAAGGGAAGAAGGAAAAATACATATATATAAGAAAAAATGAAGAGAGCAACCAAATCAATAAACAAATCTACCAGTGATAATAAGCTCTAAATACTAAACTAAGATAAACATAAAACTGGAGACAAATTAGACTCAGAAAGCAAACCCCAAGTCTACAGTTGCTCTGAAAGTCCACTGCCTCAGTTCTGGGATGATGCATTGCCTATTCAGGTATTCCACAGACGCAGGGTGCATCAAGTTGATAGTGGGGATTTAATCTGCTGCTCCTGAGGCTGCTGGGAGAGATTTCCCTTTCTCTTCTTTGTTCGCACAGCTCCTGGGGTTCAGCTTTGGATTTGGCCCTGCCTCTGCGTGTTTCACCCTCTGGCATCTGTTCTTCACCCAGACAGGAGGGGGTTAAAGGAGCAGTAGATCTGGGGGCTCTGGCTCACTCAGGCTGTGGGTAGGGAGGGGTATGGAATGCGGGGTGAGCCTGCAGTGGCAGAGGCTGGCATGACATTGCAGCAGCCTGAGGCGCACCCTGTGTTCTCCCAGGGAAGTTGTCCCTGGATCACGGGACCCTGGCAGTGGCGGGCTGCACAGGCTCCCGGGAGGGGAGCTGTGGATAGTGACTTGGGCTTGCACACAGGATTCTTGGTGGCTGCAGCAGCAGCCTTAGAGTTTCATGCCCGTCTCTGGTGTCCGTGCTGATAGCCGTGGCTTGTGCCCATCTCTGGATCTCGTTGAAGCAGTACTCTGAATCTCCTCTCCTCATGCACCCCGAAACAATGGTCTCTTGACTCTTAGGCAGTTCCAGACTTTTTCCTGGACTCCCTGCTGGTTTGCTGTGGCACACTAGTCCCCTTCAGGCTGTGTTCACGCAGCCAACCCCTGTCCTCTCCCTGGGATCTGACCTCTGAAGCCCGAGCCTCAGCTCCCAGCCCCCACCTGCCTTGGTGGGTGAGCAGACAAGCCTCTCAGGCTGGTGACTGCTGGTCAGCACTCATCCTCTGTGCAGGAATCTCTCAGCTTTGCCCTCTGCATCCCTGTTGCTGTGCTCTCCTCCGTGGCTCCAAAGCTTCCCCCACTGCCCACCCCCTGTCTCCACCAATGAAGGGACTTCCTAGTGTGAGGAAACTTTTCCTCCTTCAGAGCTCTCTCCCAGAGGTGTAGGTCCCATCCCTATTCTTTTGCCTCTGTTTTTCCTTTTTTCTTTTGCTCTACCCAGGTACGTGGGAAGTTTCTTGACTTTGGGGAAGTCTGAGGTCTTCTGCCAGCGTTCAGTAGGTGTTCTCTAGGAGTTGTTCCAAATGTAGATGTATTTTTGATATATTTGTGGGGAGGAAGGTGATCTGCACGTCTTACTCCTCTGCCATCTTGAGAAACTATTAATTTTAATACAATCCGTTTTTATCAATCTTTTCCCCTCATGATTCATGTTTATGTATCCTGTTTAAGAAATCTTTGCCAACCTCAGGATCATGAAGAGAATCTCCCATATTTTCTTCTAGAATGGTAATATTTTCTCTTTCATATTTAGATGTATAATCTATGTGGAACTGATTTTTTGTTTACGATAGGAGGTAGGGCTCATAATATTTTTCCCAGATGGGAAATATCCAATTGACCCATACACTTATTGTAAAGATTATCCTTCCCCTGCCACATTACAGTGACAATTTGCCATAAATTAATTGACTATATGTATGCCTCAGCTTGTGAACTCTGTTCTGTTTCATGTGTCTAGGTATGTGTCCTTGCCCCAGTAGTACACTGTAATTTAAATACTGTAGTTAAAAATAAGTATTGGAGCTGTTAGCATAACACTTTTCTATTTGTCTTTCTTCTTCAAGATTGTCTTAGAAATTCTTGGCTGTTTGCACTTCCACATAAATTTTAGAATATGCTTATCAATTTCCATATGAAAAAAGAAAGAAGAAAGATAAATGAAAGAAATACTCTGGGAGTTATTGGGATTGCATTAAATCTAAAGATAAATTTGGGAAGAATTTGAGATATTTAGTCTGCCAATTCACAAAGATGGTACAGAAGGTACTTATTTAGATTTTCTTTAATTGTACTCAGCAATGTTTTCCAATTTTAGTGAAGAATTCTTGCACATGTTTATTTAATGTTTTTGTAGTTGTTATAAATTGAATCTTTAAAAAATTGTTTTGTTTTGCCTCTATATAAAAATACAATTAATTTTTGTATACAGTCCTCATATCTGATAAACTTGCCAATTTCACTTATTAATCCTAACACATCATCTGTAGATTTTTGTATTTTTTTATACATACAATTTTATGATGTGCAAGAAATGATATTATATTACCTTTTTCCCCCTGTTCTTATATTTTTAACTTCTCTTTCTTGTCTTATTACACTTGCTAGGGCCCAGACTATAATGATGGATGAAACTGGTTATAAAGGCTGTCTTGTCTCATTCCCAACCACAATTAATATTTCACTATTAATCATATGTTTGCTATAGGAATTTTCTAGGTTCTACCCATCAGATTAAGGAACTCTGCTTCTATTACTGGTTTGCTAAGAGGATTTTGGTCTAAATAAATGCTGAATTTCGTCAAAGGCTTTTTCTTTATTTATTGTTCTTCATTTATTGAAACAATCATATAATTTTTCTCCTGTCAAGGTAGTGAATTACATCAATTGTTTTCAAATATTAAACACCTAACTATGAATTTCTGAAGCTCAGCTTTGTCAAGGTGTATTATCCCCATTACATGTTGTGGGAATCTATTTTCTAATATTTTATTTAGGATTTTTACATTCACACTTATGAGAGGTAATGGCTTGTGATTCTTTTCTTATACTGTCATTTTAAGGTTTTGATATTGAAATTATTGTTTTAGATTGGATTCCCCAGGAAAAGGGTTCTGAAACAGAGATTTGCATGCAGACAAACAACTCCTATGGGAGAGTGAGGAAATAGGAGTGGGGAAAAGGAGGATTTTACTGTGTTATAGAGTACACTATGACAGAGGCCTCAGGCAGCCCAAAGGGGTTCATGGGCCAGGATGGCCCATCAGCATTATTCTTCCTTAAGGTCTGGGGCCTGGGCACCTATACCCCTCAATAACCCAGTCTTTGCATGAAGTTGCCTGGAGGGGTGAGCCCTTGGGGAATGTAGCTCTCTTTGGCCGCTAGGAATTCCTATAGAGGGACTCAACTAAGATCTATTAGCTGCCAACACTCAAATCAACAAGGCACATCAGTGACCCAGTCAAGAATTCAGTGTGCCATAGAATCCAGTAGAGTTCTACTGGTCTCATAAAATGAAATCAAGATGCTACTTTCTCTTTACAGTCTCTGGAAGACTTTAGCGTAACTTCTCCCTTCAGTGTTTGAAAGAATTCACTGGTTAAAAAATCTGAATTTGTGAAGGATTTTAATTACAGATTTACTATCTTTAATACAGATACACGTCTACTCAGATTTTCTATTTTTGTGTGCCAATTCTGTGAATTGGGTTTTCTAGAAATTTGAACAATTCATTTACATTTCTTATTAATTGGGTTAATAAAATGTTTTAAAAATCATTTAAATTTCCCCACTCTTTGCTTGTTTATTTTACATTTGTTTACAATTCTTTTAGTAGCTAAATAGTAATGGGACTATTAGGCAGCCTGGCTTGGCATGAATGTGTTATGTCAGGGAATGGCAGGTGGTCTCTAGGAGCTGAGTGCTCAGTCCTACATCCACAAGAACTGAATTCTTCCAAAGACAGCAAGCTTGAAAGAGGACCCTGAGCCTCACATCTTGCAGCCCTGGCCAAAACTTAGATTTCAGCCTGAGAAGAGGACCCAGTTAACACCTGCTGGACTTCTGACCTATGGAAACTGTGAAATAATTAATTTGTCTTGTTTTAAGGTCTTAAGTTCCTGCTAATTTGTTATGCAGGGAAAAAACACCAATACATTAAGTGATTACATTAAAAAGTTTAATGCACATTTATTTTTTCCTATTTTAAGATTAATATATTTACCCTCAATGAGATAATGCAACTTTAATACTTTTTAAACTTTTAATAAATTTTAAGTCTGTTTTGTTACATTTTTAGTGTGCCATAAGATGTGGTTTTCATGGTTTATACCACCAATGCTTATTGAGAGTTACTTGCAAGCTTACCATTTTCTTTGTTCTTTATTCCTTCTTACACCTCATACTATTCACCTGGAACATATCACTTCTGATCCGTATTTATACTATAGAATTTTTTTCATGACTTCATTTAGTGAAAAACTCACTTTTTATTTGCCTGGAAAATCTCTTTTCTTTATCATTTTCTCATTCTTGAAAGGTATTTTTGTCTAGTATAGAATTCTAGATGGAATTTTTTTCAGCACATTGAAGACATGAATCCAATAAACTGATTTTCATTGTTGCTGTTGTGAGGTCAGCCAGTAATCTGCCTTTTAAATCCTTTTCCTATTAACACATGTTTTTCTTCGTTGCTGTTTCTTTTCTCTTTTAAGAGCTCACCTCATTACATCAGCACCTCCCTCCCCTCCAAGATAATTTCCCTTTTGAGCAACTCAAAGTCAGATGATTTGGGGCCCTCATGACATCTGCAAAATCTCTATTGCCATATGAAGTACCATAATCACGGGAATGATGCCCCATCATATTCACAAATCCTGCTCACCCTGAAGGGGAGGGCGTTACACAAAGGCATAAGTCATTGGGGTCATCTTAGAACTCTGCCTATAACACTAAATGAACTGAAAAAGTTAGTTCTTTAAAAAGGAAGTGTAAAATTCCAATGTAGTAGATACTAAAAACAGAAAAAAGTGCTCAATAGATTATAAAGAAGGTAAAAAAAAAAAAGGAAAATAAAAGAGGAAACATTGAACAGGTGGGGGAAAGAAAAACAAGCACAAATAAATCCAAATATATCAGTAATTATATTAAATGGAAATGAATTGAGCACTGAAAGAATTGAAATTAATTCTTCAGGCTGAAAAACAAAGTGAAAATAAATAAAATCTGACTACATGCTCCTTACCAGAGACATATGTAAAATATACAGAAAGGCTGAATTAAAAGGATGGAGAAAGACATAATAGATTAATTTTTTCCAAAAGAAACTAGTTGTAGGCAAAGGCATTATTAGGCATAAAAGGATTAGTTCATAGCAATAAAAAGTTTGATTTACCAGAAAACTATAAAATTTGTAGGCATCTAATACACAGACTCGAAATATGTAAAACGAAAATAGACAAGACGACAAAGATAAAAAGAGAAATTCACAGTCACAAGTGGAAATTTTAATACAACTCTCTTAGTAATTGACAGAACAGTAGACAAAAATAAGCAAGAATATAGAAAATCTGAACATCATAATTATCAAACTTGATCTGGTGACTAAATGGAGTTCTGTACATAAAAACTGCAGAATACACATCCCTTTCAAGTTCACATAAATGATGTAAGGAATTTGGTCATATGCTGGGTTATAAAGCACGTCTCAATAAATTTTAAAGGAATTAAATAAGATAGAGCATATCTTCTGACCTCAATGCAATTAAGTAGAGATCTAAAGGATAACAAAAAATTATGTTTGGAAATTGAGAGACACATGTCTAAGTAACTCATGAGTTGTAGAAAAAAAATCACACTGAAAATTAGAATATATTTTGAAATTAACAGTAATAAAATGTCCCATGTACAACTTTTAGAAATAGAAATATTTTCATTAGAAAAAAGGAAGATTAAACATGACCAATCTAAGTCTCACACTCAACAAGGTAGAAAAAGAATAGCAAAGTGAGTCCAGAGAAAGCAAAATGAACAAACAAAAATATTGAAGGACAGAAACTGATAAAAGAAATCAACAACAACAACAAAATACTAATTCTTTGAAAAAAAGGAAAAAAAAAACCCAAGAAGAGTGGAAATAAAAGACAAAACCACTCTCTACAGATGTTGGGAACATTAAAACGATTATACTATCATGTAATAAATAATTATTTGCCAATACATTTGAAAATCAGGTGAATTGGACTGTTTCCTTGAAAAACAGAACTCCAACTGGATGTAGCATTGTGGAGGTCATTGTATTATACTGACAAGATCAGTTTTAGTGGGTTGGTAAGAAGTCTTGATTCAAAGGAGTTTAAGGGAGATTAGAAGGAGGGGAATTGGGATAAAAATGCTTTTGAATAATTTTGTGGCATAGGGAAAATGGGTAGGCGGAGGGAGAAATGAGGTCAAGAGAAGGTACTTTTTAAGATGCCAGAAATAGCATCATATTTGTACACTGGAGGGAATAATCTGGTAGAGATGTAAGGGAAAAGGACAGAATTACTAGAGATGTGTTTGATGAAGCAAAAGAGAGTGAAAAACCAGCAGGATTGGTTTTAGATGGAAACATGGATTGCTTATTGACAGTAGCACAAAGAGTGCACTGATGCAGACATCGGTAGCAGAGGAGATGTGTTGCTTGGAACCTATGAAAAGTCTCTCTGATTCTATATTAATAGGTAGGAAAACTAAATAGTGTGTAGATGTAAACTCATTCCAAATTATTCTATAATTTAAATGTAATCTAAGGTAAAATCCTTAAAGAGTTTTAGTAGAATTTGACCAACTGATCCTAAATTTACTTGACAAAATACCACCCAATTTTGAAGAGAAAGGGTGTGTGTGTGTGTGTGTGTGAGAGAGAGAGAGAGTGTGTTTTACTACCATGTATCAACATTTATTTTAATGCTATAAAAATTAAGATAGTTTGGTATTTGCATAGGAGTGGACAAACAGACAAATGACACTTGGTGGAAAAATGGACCCAAGCTTATATGGTAACTGAATATGATATAGGTACTACTGTGCATTACTGGGAAAAGGAAATTATTTCATAAATGATTTGGGATAAAAGGTCACCTATATAAAAATACTTAAAAAAAGATTCCCATGCCACAGCATATACAAGAATAAATGCCACATGGATACAAAACCTAAATGTAAAAAACTCAAAACTTAAGACCTACAGAAGAAATAGAGATATACCTATTTTCCAAAGTCTTCATATGAATACATTTTTCCCAGAAAAATCTCTCTCTTTCTGAGCTTTCATTACCCAGGCTCTAAATTGACTTGAATAAAATAGTATCTCTCGCTATGATCTCTCTGATGAAAAACAGTAATCAATGATTAATTGGTAAGAAAGAAAAAAACCAAACGAGGATTTATGGTGGCATTCTCTAGTAACCTTACTGCCCCTATCCAAGTTTCTCTCAGGTTAATTTTTTTCTGAATAAAGAACATATGTATCTTATCTATTCTGTGTTACATAATCATGTGTACCTGAATTTGTATATGATATAGTTTCTGTTAGAAACATGTTTTATAAATACATGATGGATGCTTATATCACCTGTATGAGCATTCATGTGGGTCAGAAGAAGGGGGTACTCTTTTGTACTAAAATTCATCCACAGAACTTTCCTTTTCCCCTATTCAGCCTTTCTTTCTTCCTATCTTTGGCCCATTCCTCGCCTGGGTCCAGGCCCCACAGAGCTGATCCAAGCCTGACGTGTCTTTGAAATCAATGAGAGCTCTGCAGGGGAGCAAGGGAAGCTGAGAAATGGGATCTTTGTAATTCTTGCCTCTGCACCTTGCAGCATTTGTCAAAAATTTTCAAATAGAGATCCAAACACTTTGCTTTGAATTTTGTGAGCTTCTTAGATCTCTGCCACAGACATTCTTCTTCAAGTACTTACAGCCAGATAATGATCTCCTGAGACATCCACCTGCTCCAGGGCCACCCATGCCTCAGTGGGACTTGTTGGAAGGTGCTGTGTGCTTGATCTTTATTTCTGAGACTGAAGTTCCAGCTAAGAAAGATTAAGGACGTCGAATTACCATGAGAAACACATATCACCTTCCACTTCTTTCTTTTACATAATTCCAATCTAAAGTTGGCTCATTTAAAGAGAAAAGAGGCAAATTTAAATGAAAACAGTGAGATTGGCTCTCTCTCACCACGCACAGTCCATGGGACTAGTCAGCTGATGTACCCTTTCTATCCTTTTCCTTTGTTGCCTTCAATATGCTTGCTGGATATTTCTTTAAAGTTTTTCTCCGTTTGTAAAGTCATTAATAGGCTACCTACAAGGGTGGTCAGAAAAAGACCTAAGTCTCTCATGCAGAACCAGGAGCTGGGTTGATTAAAACCAGAATACATTATAATGTCGAGAATGGTAAATTCAAATCCTGAAATAAGAACAATCCAAAAGAGGTTATGTCACCAAGCTGGGGACAAGGATTTTGGGGTGAGGCAAGTAGCTAAAGGCTGGAAGTACTGAGATTTAAGCATAGGCCATTGAAATAGGGTAGAGAAGGCAGTGCCTGTTGGTTTTAATACTTGGGGCAATTACTGGGGCCTTTTCTTTCTGAATGAGACAAACAGGGTAACCTTTGTTTATACAGCTTATGTTCTCTCTTATAAAATTCACTCTACATGTAAAGGGAATTAAGTTAATATAAATTATTGTCATTTTAATACTATCAATTATTTTATCTCTGCCATAAGAGTTAATGGCCAAGAAACTTGCTGAACTGTGAATATTTAAACGCTGTAGGACTGTCCAGAACATGGAGCTGTCAAACCATAAAATCTACGACCTCATCAGATAGTGAAGTCCCCATCACTGAGGTTAGGTGAAAGCTGAATGGCCAATTGCCAATGAATTTTTGCATTGGGTGGAAAGTTAAGCCAGATACTATCAGTTGTCATTTCTATGAGCCAATCATGTAGGAAATATTATTATAGTTGTTAAAACTATCAAAATGGAATTGCTTTGCAATTCTACTAGTTCAACTAGTTGCTAATTAAGCAGCTGCACTGATCTGAAATTACATGTAGAATGAACTTAATGCCTCTGAATGCTAGAGGGAAACACTCTAACACAGAATATACTACTTGTAGTTAATATCCTATAAACTGAATCGCTAAACAGATATAGCATTTCATTCAGAATATATAATAACTTTGCATTTGAACTTGTAATGCTCCTACTTTGAACAAAGCAATGCAGAGGTTAATGCTAAGTTACAGTCTAAATTATATATACACTAAAAAAATAATCAGCCAGCATTGGAATATGAATAAACTTGGGCTACCTTGAAGAGAATATGCAACATGAACAACATTATAGCCCTTATTTTCTGCTACTAGTGTCTTTATATATTATTCACTGGGCTCTGACAACATGAATTTTTTTTACTCAGGCTCTAAGTTCATTTACATAAAATGATTTAATATTGTAGGATCATTGATAGTGAATCGACCCCATACTTAGGACAACCATTTACTCTAGAATTACTGGAATAGGCTTCAATTCAAATATCCTATTTTATTAATTTATTAAAAATTGGAATTTCGCAAAACTCCAACATGTTAGCATACTCACTGCTTTTTCTAGACTATCAATAGGCATTTTAAATGGAACAAAATACTGTTATCAGGTCATGTGTTCTAACAGAGGGTTTAGAAAACATTATCTTACAATAGTCATTTATGATAAAAAACTCTCAACAAAGAGGATATAGAGGGTATAGAGGGAACATGCCTCAACATAGTAAAGGCCATATATGACAAGCCCATAGCTAGCATCATATTCAATAGTGAAAGCTGAAAGCTTTTCCTCTAAGATCAGTAACAGGTTAAAGGTGCTGACTCTTGCCACTTTTATTCAGTACTGGAAGTCCTAGCCAAAGCAATTAGGCAAGAAAAAGAAATAAAAGACATCCAAATTGGGAAGGAAGAAGTAAAACTGTCTTTACTGGCAGATGACATGCTATTATATATATAAAATCTAAAGGCTGTACCAGAAAATGTTAGACTAGGGCTTCCCTGGTGGCACAGTGGTTACGAATCTGCCTGCCAATGTAGGGGGCATGGGTTTGAGCCCTGGCCCGGGAAGATCCCACATGCCATGGAGCAACTAAGCCTGTGTGCCACAACTACTGAGCCTGCACTCTAGAGCTCATGAGCCACAACTACTGAAGCCTGCATGCCTAGAGTCCATGCTCCGCAACAAGAGAAGCCACTGCAATGAGAAGCCCACACCCCACAATGAAGAGTAGCCCCCGCTTGCCGCAACTAGAGAAAAAGCCCGTGCACAGCAACGAAGACCAAAAATAAACAAAATAAATAAATTTTAAAAAATGTTAGACTAGTAATTCAGTAAAGTTTCAGGATACAAGATAAATATACAAAAATCAGTTGTATTACTATACACTAATAACAAACTATTAGAAAGAGAAATTAAGAAAACTATCCCATTTACAATTGCACCAAAATAATAA
Organism: Balaenoptera borealis; assembly: GCF_965194805.1. NCBI lineage: Eukaryota > Metazoa > Chordata > Mammalia > Artiodactyla > Balaenopteridae > Balaenoptera > Balaenoptera borealis. The sequence goes on along the minus strand of NC_138866.1, from coordinate 163,399,099 downwards.
AATATCTAGGAATAAATTTAACCAGAGAAGTGAAAGATCTGTACACTGAAACTATAAGACATTGATTAAAGAAATTGAAGACTCAAGTAAATGAAAAAATATTTCATGCCCATGGACTGGAAGAATCAATATTGTTAAAGTGTCCAAACTACCCAAAGCAATGTGCAGATTCAATGCAATCCCCATCAAAATACCAACAATAGTTTTCACAGAAATAGAACAAGCAATCCTAACATTTGTATGGAACCAGAAAAGACCCCAAAGAGTTAAAGCAATTTTGAGAAAGAAGAACAAAGCTAGAGGCATAAAGCTTCCTGAATTCAAACTATATTACCAAGCTATAGTTATCAAAACAATATGGTATTGGCATGAAGACAGAGACTTAGATCAACGGAACAGAATAGAGAGCCCAGAAATAAACCCAAGCATTTATGGTCAATTAATTCATGACAAAGAAACCAAGAATATACCATGGGGAAAGGACAAGTCTCCTCAACACATTGTTTTGGGAAAACTGAACCACTATTTTACACTAATGAACAAAAGTTAATTCAGTATGGATTAAAGACTTGAATATAAGACCTGAAACCATAAAAATCCTTGGAGAAAACCAAGGCAGTGACTACCTTGACATCAGAATAGCAATGATTTTTTGGACTTGACAACAAAAGCAAAGACAACAAAAGGAAAAGTAAATAAATGTGACTACACCAAACTAAAAAGCTTCTACACAGCAAAGGAAACCATCAACAAAATGAAAAAGCAACCTACTGAATGGGAGAAGATATTTGCCAATCATCTATCTGATAAGGGATTAATATCCAAAATATATAAAGGACTCATACAACTCAGCAGCAAAAAAGCCAAGAATCCAATTTAAAAATGGGCAGAGGAGCTGAATAGACATATTTCAAAAGAAGACATACAGATGGCGAACACGTACATGAAAAAGTGCTCAACATCACTAATCTTCAGGAAAATGCATATCAAAATCACAATAAGCTATCACACCTGTCAGAACAGTTATTATCAAAAAGACAACTAATGACAAGTGTTGAGGGGGATATGGAGAAAAGTGAGCCCTTGTGCACTGCTGGTAGGAATATAAATTTGTGTAGCCACTATGGAAAACGATATGGAGGTTCCTCAAAAAATTAAAACAGAAGCACCATATGATCCAGCAATTCTACTTCTGGATACTTATCCAAAGGAAACAAAAACAATAACTTAAAAAGATACTTCTTCCCCCATATTCACTGTAGCATTATTTACAATAGCCAAGATATGGAAGCAACCTAAGTGTCTATTGATGGATGAATAGATAAAGAAAGTGTTATCTGTCTGTCTATCTATAATGAAATATTATTCAGCCATAAAAAATCCTGGCATTTACAACATGGACAGAACTTGATGGTACTATGCTAAGAGAAATGTCAAACAGATAAAGACAAATACCATGTGGTCTCACTTAAATATGGAATCTAAAAAACAAAATATGAACTCATGGACATGAAGAAAAGATTGGTGGTTATCAGAGCTGGGTGCAGGTGATCAAAAGGTCCAAACTTCCACTTATAAGATAAATAAGTTCTGGGGATGTAATGTACAGGATGGTGACTATAGTTAATAATACTCTATTGCAAAATGAAAGTTGCTGAGAGAGTAAATCTTAAAAGTTCTTATTAGAAGGAAAAAATTGTAACTATGTATGGTGATGGATTGACAGTATATACATATATTGAATCATTATATTGTACACTCAAACTAATATAATGTTATATGTCAATTATATCTCAATTTAAAAACACAGATATAATCTTGACAGCATCAGTGATTAAACTGGATTTTTAAGAGAAGGACAAAGAGGCAAATGAACAAGCCTTCTTGGCATTCAAATTACGATCCCTAATACAGGACCTAGAAGGAAAATTAAGACCTTATAATTGGTGCTGATTTGCAAAAATACTCATAGGTACAGTTCAGTTAACTAATTGTGACAGAAATAAAAACTTATAGGTAAAAATGGTGTTTGAGCTGATAGTGACTCACTCATTATTTCTATAAGAATGTCACCACTAATCTTTTTAAAAAGTATAACTTTTTATTTCCTTTGAAGCCTAAGATTACTGATGGAGTGCATGACCTTAACATTTCTAAGGGGTTTGTTTGGGAGGGCGCAGATGGGTTCTCTGACAATAACGTTTTTAGGCAGAGGTGGGGAGATTTAGCACCTTGAACCATTTCTTGCTATGAATTCTAGAAAACCAGAAGAGGATATGGCAGAAACTGGCTTGGAAATGAACTAGGTAAGACTTTGACTTTAACAAGTCAGTTCTTGTTAATTAGGGTATTGTGTCCACAGAATTCAGAAATACTTATTTTTCTTTTCACTCATACCTCATTAACTGTCTTAACAAGTGTATATTACATGTGAACTATATAAATTACCATGCTAGCACTATGGGAGCTTAGATAAGCTATTTTAAGGGCTTATCATCTGTTTTCTCATTCAAGCTTCTTAGGAACCTATGAAGTTAGTACTATTTTGATCCTATTTTACAATTAAAAAGAGTCATGAAAATATTTACCCTAATTCATACAATCAATGAGTAGAAAATCCTGTGTGCTAACTACTACATAATTCTCTCTTTTGTAGAAGTCATAGATTTCTCTGTGTGTGTATGTGTGATACAATATAATTACAAATTTTCATCACAACTACTCAAATTAATGTTGGAATTGTACAACTACTGCATTCTAGAGTTGTATCTTCATTAATCAATCAGTGTTGGTAAACAAAATCCTATGACTACAAGATATGCATCCTTAATGCAGACAGACATACTTAGGAGCTCTTTTCTGAGCTCTAAACCTATATAATTACTTATGTGGCCAAACTATTTCATGTCCCAAAGGAATCTCAATTTCACCATCTCTAAACCCTACCACATCCAGACCTGCTTATCTTCCTGTAACCATGTTTCAGTGAACTGAAGTGCCATCCAAGCAAAGATCCTGAGTTTGTCTTTGAATCATCCTTCTGACTTATTTTATGACCAATCAATGAAAGTTCCTGTCAATTCTATCTTCCAGTTATTTCTCAAATACCCCGTGGCAATTGCATTTTTCTAGAAGTAGATGCTGAGCTGGAGACCTGAGTGTTAGCAGTTTATTCAGGGGCAACATCTAGGAAAGACAAAGAGGGAAGGAAGCAGAATTGGACGGGAAGAGCCATTGGATTGTGCTGCAGATCAGACATCATGAAAGGAAAGGGCAGGGGAAACAGGATTGGGCAGGAAGTTTCAGACAACATGGCAGATCTTACAAAATTAAAGTCAACCCAGCAGGGAACTCAGCACTAGGGACTGACCATTAGAAGAGTCTCATGATGGGCAGAAATGGCCAAATCCTAGTGCCGTAGCCATGCTGGTCACCGGCTGGGGCTACTCAGGATGGTCTCCATTCAAATGCTGCAGCAGATCTCAGAGACACTGCAACTAGAGGAAGTTGGCTAATTGCACATCTTACAGCTGATGTGCAATCAAGTTCTCTCTTAAAGGCAAACACAAGTGGCACCTCCATGGCTGCCATATACCTCCTCTTCTTTCTGTGCCTGCTGTTACTGATTTGATTCAGAGCCCCATGATTTTCACTCAGATGATACAATGGTTTCCTAACCTGACTCTGTTTTTGCTCACCTCAAATCCATACTCCATAATAGCACCATGGTCCTCTTTTTAAAGAGCAAATGTGAAAAAGTAATTCCCTCCTGAAACATGACCAATGGTTATAACTTCACAGCATAATGTGCAAAATCCTTCGTGATAGCTTACCCACGGGGCTTTAACCACTACTGCTCCCCTCCACACACATACGTGGTCATTCCAACATCATCTCTTCCCAAGAAATGTTCCCTGACTCCTTCAGGCTGTGAGCTCTGTCTTTTGCTTCTTTGTTTTCCTCATTAGACTGCAGGGTCATCCAAGGCAGGAACCACATCATACATCTTTGTAACTCTTATGCTGAGCTCACTGCCTGGAACTTGCACTTCAATATATGTTTATTGAATGAATTAAACAATATGGATGAAAAGTGATATTTAATTGAAGTCTCAAGAGATTGACAGTCTATCATTTATTACTGAATCTACCTCATAATCAACAATAATTGCAATTAAAAAAAATCAGCACTATGTGATTAAAGATATAAAACACGTTTGCTTACATTTGAGGTGTGCAATATATTTGGGAATTTAAAAATCCTATGCTTAATTATCCATGTTTTTGAGAATGCATGATAATTTATTTAGACTTGATTCTTTAAGTGCCATTGAATTTTATTTTAGTGACCTAAACTGTAGGCATTGTGTCAGAGGGAAAATCAACAGTATCAGACTTCTAAAGAGGTGACATATGTCATATGATGCAATGAAAATTCTGTTTAATTAACGTATTTACAAATCTCTGGTCATTAAGCAGAGAACAAGCTGAAGATTCTCTTTTCCTACATTATTCTATGTATAAACTTGTATGTGTTCTCACTATGAGATATAAAAAATTCTCTACATTTTGATTTTTTTCCAAACTGTCATTTAGTAGGAAGAAAATACACATATTTATTTTCTTTATCTCTCTTCTCTTTCCTCCATCCTTCTCTCCCTCCCTCTTTTCTTTCCTTCCTCCAAAGTTCTTTGCCTTTGACCTTGTACGTCTACCAGATTTTTCAGTTTTCTACTAAATAGCTTTAGCACTGAGGCTCAAGCTCAGACTCACTGCAATCCTGCTCATTCAACAAACATTAATGAACATCTATTAAATGTCTAGATTTGCTTGGATACAAAGGGAAATAGGATGTATTCCTGCCCTCAAAAACTCACAACCTAGGGTCAAATATGAAATCCCTGCTTTATAAGAACAAATTCAAATAATGGGCACATTATAAAAGAACAATTACCAAGAGTACGTTTTAGATAATATTAAATTTCCTCAAGACTCTCTCATACCACATTCAACTACAAGTAGAGAAAATGAGATCCACACAGGCACAAGTATATTTTTACTCCTAGGACACATAGTTTGTAAGTCCACAATATGCTCCTCTCGGCATAAAGAGCCAAAGAGAGGTGGAGAGGTGTTAAAAAGAATGTTCATTAAACATCTGCTTTATATAAACATATAAGAAAAGACTCAATAGAGTCTCCCTTGTGTACGCATTAGAAATAAATTTTTATTTTGATGATGTTTGACTACACTGTAGCAATTTTGATATCCATCCAAGCTTGGTAAAATAGGAATTTTACCTGAAATGGATTTCAAACAAATATGCCTATTATGCCATGTCTGATATAGTGTGTTCTTCTATTATATGAAATACAATAAGACAGGATTATTTTCACAGAAGTCAGGAAGTATGCTTATATTCTGTAATAGTCTTTGTGATTACAGAAATGTACACACCCATCTTAAGGACTACTAATTTATTTTTATATAAAATTGGTGCTATCTCAATGACATAAGATAAGCATGGTTGAAATTATAATATGGAAAACAGGAATTTGGGTTGAAATATAAGTGATGGCCTACTTTAATATAGTGTAGAATTGTTCTAAGTTTCTTATGCTCTCTGACATCAGAGGTATTGCTATCATTTATGTCACAGAGACATAGTTATACATAATAGTAAAGGCAACAGAAATGACATGTTGCTAATCTTTGGTTTTATAATGTTTTAATATGATGAATGGCAGCATGCCTGGGGTTGCCATTCCCATCATTGACACTTCAATGTATCACCAAAGCTGGACAAGACAGCAGCTTTGCAGTGTCCACAGCTGGTCTGTATGTGTGATTTAACTACTCTATCTATAAATTAAAGGCCAGCATTATTAAATAACAATCTGTGTTGAGCAGTACAAGTAAAATGAAGATAACAGTAACATTGCCTTGGCTTCTAGAATTGTGTAAAGAATGGGTAGAGACAAATTATATTTCTGTTTTCAAAAGCTACAGATTTCTCTTTTTCTAGGGTCTTGTTTTTGGTTATCTGATGGCTTGGGTTGCCTTTGTTTTGTGATGATTTCTGTTTTAACAGAAGGCATATTGTAAGTGCTTTCCTAAGTGAGAAACTTGTCTACATTTTGAGGTCACCCTGTGGACTCCTGGATGTCAATGCTTACATGAATTCAACCTCCTCCTGCCATGCCTTCCTTCTTCTGATTTGCCCTGGCATCTGATAACTCTGACTATCTTAAAACCTTGCATCCATCAAGGTTTCTAATGGACTTCCTAGTCATAGTTTCTGATAATGAAGTTGTCCTTATCCTTGCTGGTTGATGTGGCAGTATTAATTTACCAAATAGCTCTAGAATTCCTCTCAGATTGAGAACCATTTATATGCTAAAAAATACCTTGATCACCTACTTTAGATATGAAATGCTGAGGCTTGCGGGGCATGATTTCAAAGGTGACTGGGGGAAGAGTGCAAATAAATATACTTTGTACAACAAATTAATAGGATTTTTTATTTGGAATAAACAGGAGAAGAAAGAGGGAAGTGGCCTGTGAATGAGGAAGAAAGTCAAAGTCTGTGGAGATAAGTACAGAAAAATTCCAAGGGTCAGGGTGACCACATAACTTTTAAGAATAAAGATAGTCTAATATTCAATTTTTAGTTGTGTAAAGTATTTTAGCATAAAAAAGCCCCATCATTCCAAAATATCCATAAACACCTATTACATAGCACTGCATTAATCATATTTTAGAGAAGAAAGAATTAAAGTTATGTTCAGAATGGACACTGAGTGAGGTTACAAAGGGACAGCAGGCATGGGGCGGTAAATGAATCCGAAATCTTAAGTAACCAGGCAAAAATAAAAATTAAAAGGCAGAGATGATCAGGAAACACATCCTACCCCCAGTGGGTGTGTAACTGAGAAAGACCCTATGGGGTCTTCCTGGGACAGAACCCCTCATGTCCTCCACCTGCCTCTTGTTTGTAGAGAAACTTTAGGCCTTCCCTAAGTTCCAAAGAATAATTTTAATCAGAGTAGTGAGAAAATGCAGAAGCAAAGGAAAACAGTCAAGCAAGACAAAATAATAATAGTTCAGCCATTAAACAAAATCAAGGACATTTAGTTCTTCCACAAAGGCTATAGATAATATTCTGAGCCATATCCTGTGAGCTGTCTTATAGATACTGAAACCCCCACCAGGTGGAAGAAGTTAACTACATGATGACCAGACTGTAGCCATGACATAAGCTGCTCTCTCTTGCACAATTCCAAAAACTGGCTTCAAGGAAGTGGAAACAAACCAACCCTGGAACTGAAGATGAACTGTACTTAAAACAATCAAGATGACGCTGATCGCACCACTGCATGACCAATTTCATGCACCCCTGAAATTCCCCTTTAAAAGTTCTTGCCCCCTGATCAGCAACTGGGAGTTGGTTCTTTGGGACATGAGTCCACCTTATCCCCAGCATTGCCAGTTTTGTCAATAAAGCTATCTTTCCTTTTACCCAACGCTTGTCTCTCAGTATTGATTCCTGAGTGATGAGCAGCCAAACCTGAGTTTAGTAATAGGTTCTGGAGCCACCTTTTATTGAGCATGAGAGTCAATTGCTAAATTTTCAGGAATTTTTTGAGCTTCTTATTAAACACAGGTACTATTAAAATTTAAATTACATAAGCAAAGTTAAATAAATTATATTTAAAACAGAAGTCATAAATATTCAAACCATCATTTCTGAATGATTTTACTACCTTTTAATATTATCTCTGTGCTTGAAATGATTTATGTCTACTGTATCTGGATGATGGAAATACAACTTAGTGGTGTGTGATTGTATATCCCTTTCCTACTCCAGATCCAGTAACGGCATTTTGGTAGCTTGAAACTGTCCATGGTGGGAGTACTTACACCATGGACACTGACAAATGCTATACATTAGACATTTTTGTGGATAGCCTGGTTGTTAAGTATTCACCAGGAACCACTGTCACTCCCCAGCTCACATGTAAGAATTTCAAGAGATTAGGAGTTAAGTTAGGTGGCCCAGGACATGTTGGAGAAGAAGTTAGAGGAAGAATAAAAATCTCAAGGGTCTGGGTAACCCCCTGATAAGAACTAAGTTACAAGTGAATTTCATGACTTCACTCTGCACTTCAGTTCATGACTCCTGAATGCTGGATACACAGTTTGAAGTTTGTGTTCTCAATGCCTCATAAACCCAAGGCCAAGTTCTACTGAAACATCTTATTTCTAATCTTGACTTCTATTTTGGAAATGAAATAACATAGATTATTTTCATCCCTTCCTGAGTTGATTCAGTAATATTCAGACATGCTGTATTTTTGACAAAGGAAATGATAAATCTCTATAACTACATTATTTTTATGGTATTTTAAAAACTTTCTAATAGATTCATATTTTTAAAATCATTTTCTGGCTTTATATTACATTCCTAAAATCATGCTTACTGGCATCATCTTTGTGGAGTATGTTAACCAGATAGGATAATATAAGAGCTTCTAACAGAAGTTTAATTACTGGAGTGGTCGTGTGCACTCCTACAGCATTTTCTCATCTCCTATCTCCCTAGTACACCACAGCTAAAGTCACTGACAAGTCACAAGTTCCAGCCTGCACTATTTTCTGAGCTTTCTGGAGAGCAGCTCCAGCCTCCTGATATATTATAATCATATACAGAGTAATTGAATCGATGATGATGCGTAGGGGTGAAGGTGTGGGCTATGAAGCCAGATGGTTTGGATTCCAATCCTTGCCCTGCCACCGATAACGAGGCAACCTTGGGGATCTCTCTCAACCTTTCTGAGGCTTAGCTTACTCATCTGTAGAATGTGAATAATGATGGCACCTACTTCATGGGTGTATTAGTTTCCTATGGCTGCCATAAGAAATCACCATAAACGTGGTGACTTCAAACAACAGAAATTTAATTTCTCACAGTTCTGAAAGCCAGAAGTCCAAAATTCAGGTGTCAGAAGAGACACTTCCTCCAGACATTCTAAGGGAGATTCTGTTCCTTGACACTTGCAGCTTCTGGGGGTTACTGGCATTCCTTGGTTGGTGGCTGCATCACTCCAGTCTGCCTCCATTGTTACAATGCCTCCTCTGTATGTCTCTAAAAAGGACAATTGTCATTGGATTGAGGGCCCACTGGACAATCCAGGATGATCTCATCTCAGGATCCTTAATTACATCTGCAAAGACCGTTTTTCCAAATAGGGTAACGTTCACAGGTTCTGGGGATTAGGACATGATATATCTTTTTGGGGGCCACCACTCAATCCACTAGAATGGGGCTGTAAGGGTTCAACGAGTGAATACAGATAAAATGCCAACAACAGTTCCTTGCACAGAATTAAGGATCATTAAACATTTCTCCTTCTGCTTCTGTTTCTCTCCTCCCAATCTGTCCTCTTCCTTCTCTTCTCCTTTCTACTTTCCCCTTCTTTTTCTTGTTTTTAAATCCATTAATACCTATATTTATTTCTATGTCTCATGATTCAGTTTCCATATAGGTCCTTCACTGCTTCCCAGCCAAAGCTAAACTCAATTGTGATGTTGGGGTTTCGGGAGCAGAATTCTTCAACTTGAACCACTTGAGTTCGAATGAGGATCTGTCCTTGTCCTTGTTACAGAGTATGGGTCTGATAGCCTGCCTAAGAACTCCTGTCTCCTATGCCTTGGCAATTTTGTTCTTTCCAGTCTACTTTCCAGGCCCTGAAAAACTACCCCAGCCCTCAAACACATGAGCCAGACACCTGAATGCTTCCAGCAATGATCATGATTCGAAATAAGTGCACACTTGGTATTATGCACACTTACTCTTCTGGTTTTCTTTGCTATAACTCAGCTTCCATATGTTTCTGCTTGCCTGACTTAAAGACACCAATGATGACCACGTCCTGAGGCAACTGTCCACCATGCACTATGTATTTTGCCCTCCTGGCTTCTCTGCTGCCAGTTCCAAAATGAGGAACAGCTAATTTAGTTCCTGACTCATCCTAGTAGGTGAGTCTAGGGAACCCTGGCTTCTCTGCCCCACCTCATATCCAGGGACATAATGTGGAGTAGCCCGGCGCAAACCTAAGATACACTGGACTACTAGCAGTTTGGCTAATTTGCAAAAAAAAGTTGAGCATTTTAAATAGAGTAGTTCAAAACTTTCTTAATATTTTGGAAGGGGATTGTGTTGATAATATGGGAAGCAAGAAGGAAATGGTTTGGAATGAGAATATTTGAATGTCTAGTTATTCCAAGAGTCATCCATGAGTTAAATGGAGAACATGCTGATTTTAGAAGCCAGTTAAATTTGACAACTCCCAAATTCACAGAATAAAAAGAAGCCTTCCCCCCAAATTTAAGAGCAGACCTCTTTTTATTTCAAAGAAATGGGAAATATACACATTGCTGTACTTCAGAATTGCACTAGCATTGTGTAAACTGTTAATCTGAAAAGAACCCTATTCTATTTGTTTTATGCTTTCACTAATTCTTGATTTTACACACTGAGAATTTACTGTGGATGAGTTCTGAATTTTCAGGGGTTATCTAGAAACTTTACCTGACATTCATTTTGCTTTAAAAAAAAAAGGACTTGAGATCAAGTTTCCTCAAGGGATCACTCCCCACTGTACAGAAATGACTTAACTTTAAAATAAAAGGTACATTATCTGAGGACTACAATGCATTAAAAGGGATTGTAGTAACAAGAAAAAAATCTGGTAGGATTAGCTCACGATAATACCATATTGCACAATATTTTCAAGTTTAGTCATATTACACTACACTGAACTTTACAGTTTATTGATTTTCTGTATATTCTTGTTAAGATGGTGTAATGGCGGTTCAGAAAAGCTCTAAATTAAAAAACTAAAGCCAGTAACTTTTAAACTTCTACTAATTAAGTGTCTTTCCACTGGGAGGTAGTTTCCTCCATTCTGTATTAATTTTCTGGTCTCTTAGGAAGTTAATACAACTTGTTTAATGAACAGAGAGGTGTGATTCAGTTCCTGCATCTAGAAGACAGCTTCAAAAGAAGTCTTTCCAACTTACCCTGTCATGGTATCAGCAGGAATTTTCTTTCCTATAAGTAATAATAAAATCCTCAAAGTCCTGCCAGGACTTCAGAAATTACCATAGAATGTCTATTTTCTCCTCCTGAAGCCATACCTTAGTTGTGATAACTTTATGTATTATGTTCACACCATCAACATCTCCTAGAAACCAAGATTTGAAATATAGACCTTCTTCCTCATCAATGTAATATTTAGGATACGGTTCAGTTCTGAGTGATGTAGAGCCTGAAGAAAAATAGTGGCTAAAAGCAAATAAGGTTTATTTTCCTTTCATGTTCTAGAAGTCTGGATTCAGGAAATGCAGGGTTAGAACACCCCATGATACTGGGAACAAGCTTCTTTCTATCTTTTATATTTCCACTATCATCTCTATGGCTTTTGCTTCATGGTCTCAGTTAGCTACTCATGCTCCAGGCACCATATCTGCATTCTTGGAAGAAGGAAGGAGCAAATACCTAATCATAAGCTATAGAACACTTCCCCTCCACCCACACTTCAACACAACATTACTGAAGGTCTATTTACAACAGTTTCTTTTACCTGGTGCACTACATCCAACCACCAAGAAAAAATTACAAGACATACCAAAGGCAAAAAACACAAACTGAAGAGACAGAGCAAGCATCAGAACTAGACATGGCAGGGAGACTGGAATGATCAGACTATGAATTTAAAACAACTCTGATTAATATACTAAAGGCCATAATGGATAAAGTAGACAGTATGCAAGAACAGATGGGCAATGTAAGTGGAGAGATAGAAATCCTAAGAAAGAACCAAACGCAGAGATAAAAGAGCATTGTAGTAAATGAAGAATGCCTTTGATGGGCTCATTAGTAGACTGGACATGTCTGAGAACAGAATGTCTGAGTTAGAGAATATGTCAATAGGATCCTCCAAATGAAAAAGCAAAGAGAACAAAGATTGAAAAGGACAGACTATCTGAGGACTGTGGGACACCTACATAAAATGTAACATACAGATAATGGGAATACCAGAAGGAGAAGAGAGAAATGAACAGAAGAAATATTTGAAACAATAATGACTGAGAATTTCCCCAAATTAATGTCAGAAGTCAAACGACAGACCCAGGAAGTTCAGAGAACACTAAGCAGGATAACTGCCAAAAACTACACCAAGGTGTATCATATTCAAACTACAGAAAATCAAAGATAAGGAAAAAGTACTGAAAGAAGCCAGAGGATAAAAGCACCTTACGTATAGAGGAACAAAGATAAGAATTACATTCAACTTGTCCTTGGAACCATGCGAGCAAGATGGGAATGGAGTAAAATACTTAAAGCATTGCAAGAAAAAAACCCCAACTTAGAATTCTTAGCCTGTAAAATTATCCTTCAAATGTGAAGTAGAAATAAAGACTTTCACATGCAAAAATTGAGAAAATTTGTTGCCAGTACACCTGCTTTGAAAGAAATGTTAAAAGAAGTTCTTTAGAGACAGGAAAAACAATATAGGTCAGAAATTTGGATCTACATAAAGTAAGGAAAAATATCAAAGAAGGAATAAGTGAAAGTAAAAAAAAAAAAACATTTTTATATTTTGTTTATTCTTAATTGACATAACAGAAAACAGTGTGTTCAAAATAATACCAAAAATGTATGCTTGTATATATGTATATTTTATATATATACATATATTTCTATATACATATAAATATGTAATGTATATTTTATAGTTGTACAATGAGTGACAGTAATGATACAGAGGACAAGAGGGAGGAATTTGGATGATTATTTTATTATAAGGTACTCATGCTGCCCATGACATGGTATAGAGTTATCTGAAAGTAGACTTGGATTGGCTGTAAATGTATATTGCAGACTCTTATGCAACCACTGAAAAAAGTAAAAAAAAAACCAAAGTGCTTATATGCTAAGAAAGGAGAGAAAGTAAAATCATATGAAATGCTCAATTAAAAACAAAAAAGGCAGAAAAAAGTGGAAGACAAAAATAGAAACAAAAGACAAGGGCAATCAATAGAAAACAGTAACAATATCGTATATATTAATCTAACTATATCAATATATAGTCACTTTAAATGTTAATGGTCCAAATGTATGAATGAAAAGACAGAGATTGTCAGGGTGGATCAATGAACAAGATCCAAATACATGTTGTTTTCAAAAAACCCACCTTAAATATAAAAACACATATAGATTAAAAATAAGTGGATGAAGAAAAATTACCACGATAATACTAATTTTAAAAGCCGGAGTAGTAGCTATATTAATTAGAGAGAGAGCAGACTTCAAGGCAAGAAAAGTTATCAAGGATTAAGAGGGGCATTACATCATGATAAAGAGGTCAATACTCAAGGAAGACATAACAATCTTTAATATCTATGTGCCTGGCAACAAAGTGTGCACACAAGGCAAAAACTGATAGATGTGCAAAGAGAAATAGATAAATCCTCTATCATTTTGGAGATTTCACCACACCTCTCTCAGAAATGGACAGATCCAGCAGGCACAGAATCAGTAAGGACAAAGTTGAACTCAACAACACCACCAATCAAATGGATATAACTGACATTGACAGACTACATCATCCACAAACAGCAGAACATGTAGGCATACTTTGTTTTATTGTGCTTCACTTTACTGCACTTTGCATTTATTACAAATCAAAGGTTTGTGGCAACCCTGCGTTGAACAGTTTGGAAAAATGATGACATATTTCCAACAGCATTTGCTCGCTTCATGTCTCTGTGTCACATTTTGGTAATTCTCACAACACTTCAAACTTTTTCTTTATTATTACATTTGTTATGGTGATCTGTGATCAGTGATCTTTGATGTCACTATGGTAAAAAGATCATGACTTTCTGAAGGTTCAGATGATGGTTAGCATTTTTTAGCAATAAAGTATTTTTTAAATTAAGATATGTACCTTTGTTTTAGACATAATGCTATGGCATACTTAATAGACTACAGTATAGTATAAATATAAATTCATATGTACTGGGAAGCCAAAAATTTATGTGACTTGCTTTATTGATATTGCAATTTTTGCTTTATTGTGGTGGCCTGGAACCAAACTTGCAATATCTCTAAGGTATGCCTGCACATTCTTCTCAAGTTCACAGGAAACATTCCCCAAGATAGACCACATTCTGAGCCATAAAACACACCTTAAAAAATTGAAAAGATTAGAAATCATGCAATGTCTGTTCTCAGAGCACTGTGGATTCAAACTAGAAATCTATAGTGGAAAGATAACTAGAAAGCCCCCAAATACATGGAGAGTAACATCACACTTCTAAATAACACATAATTCAAAGAAAAATTTCAATGAAAGTTCAAAAATATTTTCAACTAAATGAAAACAAAAACACAACTTATCAAAATTTGTGAGATGCAGTAAAAGCAGTGCTAAAAGGGAAATTTATAGCTTTGAATGTATATATTAGAACAGATTATCTAAAATCAATAATCTAAATTTCTGCCTTAGGAAACTAGAAAAAGAGCACATTAAATCCAAAGTAAGAAAAAGAAGAAAAGAAACAATAAGAAATAGAGTAGGAATCAATGAAATTGAAAGCAGGAAATTGATAGAGAAAAATCAATAAAACCATCATTGTTTGTTGAAAGATCAATAAAATTGATAAGCTTCTAGCCAGGCTACTTAAGAGAAAAAAAGAGAGGACACAAATGACTAATATCAGAAATAAAACAGGGTACATCAGTACAGATCTTGTGGACTTTAAAAGGATAATAAAGGAATACTATGAACAATTCTATGCCCACAAATTTGATAACCTAGATGAAATGTATCAATTCCTTGAAAGACACAATCTATCAAAACTCACACAATAAGAATATCTGAATAGTCCAAGATCAATGACAGAAGATGAATCAAAAAGTAATAACCTTCTGAAAGAGAGATCACCAGTTCCAGATGGGTTCACTGTTGAATTTTACCAACCATTTGAGAAAGAAATTATATCAATTTTCTACAATCTCTTTCAGAAGAGAGGAGCAGAGGGAATACTCCCTAACTCGTTCTATGAGGTCAGCATCACTCTGATACCAAAACCAGGCAAAGACATTACAATAAAAGAAAACTACAAATATCTCTCATGAACACAGATGAAAAAAATCCTTTAAAAAATATTAGCAAATGGAATCTAACAACATGTACAAAGAATCATATATTAGGACCAAGTGAGACCTATTCCAGGTATGCAAGGCTGGTTAAACATTAATGTACCCCATCACATCAATGGGATAAAGAAGAAAAATCACATGATCATATCAAGAAATTCAGAAAAAGCAATTGACAAAATCCTAACACCTATCCATAGTAAAAACTCCCAGTAAACTGGATTAGAGGGAACTTACTCATCTTGATAAAGAATATCTTTAAAAAACCAACAGGTAACATTATGTAACAGGGAAGAACATTTTGTATTCTATTACAAGTTAATCACAAAAGGGATGTTGCCTATAAGCTTAAATTATACATAATGGCCCATCTCTGGGAACCCTGCCTCCCAGGTAATGAGCATTAAGCTAAAATACCTTTGTTATGCTCACAGGAAACATCCAGGCCCACCTGTGAAGGACTACAGGGAGGAAGAAATGAACACATCCCCTCCAGAGGCTGATGGGAACCAGGAAGTGTTTGACTTTAGTCCCTCCTCTTTTAGTTGAAGAATTTTCAGGTAAGGCCCTAGCAGTTCCTGGGACCACTTGTCCTGAGGAGCTGCCCTTCAGAGTTCCTTGAAGTGGCACCGGCTGCCCCGGAGCTTGGCAGCTGGAGCAAGGAATTGGCATTTGGGAGCTGACAGGCTCCATACAGTAAGGTAAGTCACTCCGGTGTGTACAGCCAGAAACTTTATTTCCTCTCTGTTCGGGGCTTTTTCTCTGGAATACGCCAATTTGTTTTGTATTTGAGTGGAGTACCCTATTAGAGAGAGGAAAGAGTTGTTGGGCTTTTACCTGATTTGTGAACCAGTTCGTTTATTTCTTTGTATGCTAGCATTTGTGTGTGCTGTTTGTGTTTTGTTCGTCTTGAATTTCTATCTTTAAAAATGGGGAATGTTTCAATTATCCCTACAGAAGGTCCTCTGAGGTGCATTTTTGGATAAGGAATCTGATTACAGCTATGAACCCATGGGTGAGAGGATGGTATTTTATTGTAACAATGTGTGGCCACAGTACCTGTTAGGATCTCCAAAGGGGGTTAGGCAGGGTTACCTTGGGACCCTGTGCACCACATACTGCTACCCTTGCTGTGTTAATTATGTCATTTATGGTCTCCTGTGTCGTTGGTATATGTAAAACTCCAAGACCAAACTTGAGGGTTTATTTATGATTTTCTGTTTGTTCTTTGAGTTCTTTGTTCCATTTTGTTTGGTTACTGTTTCTCCATTTACAGCCAAATCAGTTCTGTGATACTTAAAACATTTATGTATGTCAAATGGAGGAAAGGAACTGGAAAAAAGCTGTCTGTTCTTGTCCAAGAGTGGGACATTCCAAGGAAGAATAGAAAGGTTCCACTTGGTTCCTAAAATCACCAAAAGCTTCAGATAGAAAGAGAAGTATTTTCTCCATAAATATTAGTAAAAAGTGTTTAGTCATCTAGACAGGTGACCTTGATTTGTCCCATCTGCTAGAAACTCAATTTGAATCCAACCTCTTTTGTAACTGATGGGTTTTACATTGTTGTACCTGATTCATGGCTAACATTTTGGAATGGGAACTATGAGGTCCCTGTGTTTGTGTGTTTGTACATGCGTTACAGATGTGTGGTATTGCCAAAATTAATCTGAAAAAGAGCTCTGTTTAATTGGCTTAAAGGAAATTAAGTGCTTATATAAATACTCAAATATAAAAGAAACTGGCTAGAATGAGTTTCAGGTTCACGTGATTTGGGAAATATTCAGTATTGAATTAATATCTGGTGTTAAAGTTAGCTTAAGCTTGTTGGTTTGATACAGGTATGTCTTTAGAGTCATCAACATTAAGTATACTACTTTTTAAAAAATAAATTTATTTATTTTTGGCTGCATTGGGTCTTCACTGTTGGGTCTTTGTTGCTGTGCATGGGCTTTCTCTAGTTGTGGTGAGAGGGGGCTTCTCTTCATTTTCATGTGAAGGCTTCTCATTGCGGTGGCGTGTCTTTGTTATGGAGCACGGGCTCTAGGCATGTGGGCTTCAGTAATTGTGGCACATGGGCTTCAGTAGTTGTGGCTCGCAGGCTCTGTAGTTGTGGCGTGTGGGCTTAGCTGCTTCGTGGCATGTGGGATCTTCCCAGACCAGGGCTCGAACCCGTATCCCCTGCATTGGCAGGTGGATTCTTAACCACTGCACCACCAGGGAAGTCCAAGTATACTACTTTTATTTATTTTTTTTTAATTTTTATTTTTATTATTTTTATTTTTATTTTTTTCTTGACCAAAACACTTTAATTTACAACTTAATATATAATATGGTGTCTGTAACTTCTTGAAATTCTCACCTGGCTCTTGGAAAGAGTTGAGTCTACATTTTCAGTCTTCATCATCAGAAAGGATACCTAATTCTTCATCCGTCCATTGGGAAGGATCTGGATATGGAAAGTGACCCAGCACGGCATCTGAGTCATGCCAAAAGCGCCAGAGAATCCAGAACCACATGGTTGCACTGAAGAACTCTGCCTTGATCACCTGGGATCTGGTCAGCTGGGGAAACTGTCTGTACTGGGGCTCGATATGCACACCTCCACCAGCATGACGGACTCCAGCGCCTCCAGCCGCCCCCGTGTGGCGGCCCCTGAAGAAGTGGCCTCCAACGCGCGCTAAAGGCGCTAGACGCGTCAAAGCCGACATGCCCGCCCGCGTTCGGACAGCAATCCGCAGGCCGCTCCACCGCTTCACGTCCCTTCCCCACTACTTTTATTGTACCTAGGTTTACTAAAATAAAATAAGATCTTATTATTCCTGTCACAAAGTTTGTGAGCAAGAAAAAGAACAATGTGACAAAGCTTTTAAATAAATAAAATAGAGGTAAATGTAGTAGAGGTAAATGAAGAGTTTTGGGTAAACTCTATGGGAATAATGTTCTGGGAACGTCTATCTAGAATAGTCTCTCCATAACTTAGTTTCAAGTTCTAAGATAAGATTGAACTTAATGAAGAAAACAAATTTTAAAGGTAAAGTGGTACAAAACCTGAATTTGGTTCTCTAAGAGAACAACATTTTCTTAAATTATTGAACTGCTTCTGGTAATGGTGAGTTTCTTTAAGTGATCTGTATTTGCCATCGCGATCTTTTATTAACTGAGAACTTTTATTATCACTGGTTAAAACTTTTTGATATTTTTGACAAATTTCCCAAAGATAAAGTTTTAAGTGGGGTTCATTTGACCTCTGGCTTACTTTGGAGTTTTCTGGAGGGTCCCTGGAACACCTCAAATTATTTGTTTCTCTACATCTCAGAGAGAGGAATATTAAACTAATTGGGCTTATTTGTTGTGTTAGATTGCATGGAAGGCATTGTCAAATGAGTGGTGATAAAAATCTTCTTATATTTATGATATGGGTAAATGTTATTAATATATATATTCTAGAAATTATATGGAACTCCTAAAATTCTGGTATGTCCTGGAAAATGATACCAGTCATAATTTTAGTAATAATCTTAAATTGTTTGTTAACAGCAGTAATCAAGTTTCTGTTCAATTGCATTGTAATCCCAGTTGGTTGATGTCAGAGCAGAAAGGCATCCTTTTAATGGTTAGTCAATTGCTGTGTATGGTTTTACAGTGACTTTTGAATGACTCCATAGCTATTTTGTGAAGAAGCAGGGAAAAATGATGAAATCGTCTATTGTGCAAGCATTTGTATTATTATCAGGGAAAATAAGAAAAGGAAGGGAATAAGAGTGAGGATATGTTGCTTCAAATCTTCACTCCTCTGGCTGAGCTGGCTGTCCCAGACTCTTTAGATGGTTATGCCAATATATCCCCCCCTTCCACCACCTTCCATTCCTATCCAGTTTCAGTTCCTGACACTGGGGCTCAAGACTTCCCCTCCTTATAGGGATCAATAAGAAAATCCTGTGTTAGTTTCTGGGGCACAGGGACTTGGTCTGGTATCACCATCTAAGACCCGACAGGGCACCCAGTTTGGGCCAGGAGCCACTTCTGGGACAGGGCTATTTCCCTTATGACATTATGTCGTGGGGGCCTAAACGCAAACGACCGGCCTGCAGGGTTTCTCATACTTGTTTAGTTGGAAAGATCTCAACCCTCCTTATAGGGAGGATCCTCTACACTGGAAGCCCACTTGGCAGCACCCACAGCTGAACCAAATGGGGACCCTGGGAGGGAAGAAGGCCCTTATTAAAGCACTACTCATTAGTGCATCTTGGCAGGGCCTTGAGAAGGGAAACCAAGGCAAAAGAGATTGATCAAAATTCAAGAAATTCAGCAAAACAAATGAAGACCTCTCTGAATTTTTGGAAAGGATTTATCAGGCTTACAGACATCATACTAATGCAGATCCTGAGGCCCATGAAAATATTAGAATGGTAAATTTGACCTTTTTGGGCAAAGTGCCTCAGACATCAGGAGAACATTGCAAAAAGTAGATGGTATATTTGGAATGCACCCTTATCAATTGGTAGATGTTGCTTTTAAAGTGTTTAATAGGAACAACAACAGAAGAAGATGCAAAAGGAAATGCCACTTTTTTTGGCAGCGGCACTGGCTTCCCGGAAGGTGAGTAACGGGAATAGTGCTAAGCCCCCATTGGGGAAGGAACAATGCACTTACTGTAAGGAGGAGAAACATTGGAAAACAGATTGCCCTTGGCTAAAACAGAACAATAAAAGACGAGAGCCTCTCATATGGTAGAAAGAGGAACACTCTGAAGAGGCCCAGGGGTTGCCTTGGACTTGAGGTGACCAATTCCCCATAGGAGCCCTGGGTGAAACTGATCGTGGGGAATGAGCTGATTAACTTTCCCATAGACCTCACCCTGAAATTTAACACCAGAATAGCTTGACATCAGAGTCCCACCAGAACATGCTCTAAGCCTACAGATGGCACTCGTAAAAACCCCAGAAAAGGAGACAGAGCTCTTTCCCCCAAGGTCTTAAAAATAACCCAAGACTGCTGTCAGACCTCCCCAGGTGGGGACTCAACACAGAGGAACCTGCCCCACCAAGGACTGAAAAATAGACTTTACTCAAATGCCTCAAACTGCAAGAAATTTCAGATAACCTACTAGTGTTTGTGTGGTTACTTTCTCAGGATGGGGGGAAAGAGATCTCACCTGGTGAGAAACTCTCTGACGGGGTTAAAGCCCTCCTTAGGAAAATTATCCCCTGATTTAGATTAAGGCATTAAAACTACATTCATCCTGGAGACCACAATTAACAGGAAAATCCCAGAAAATGGATCATATATTAAAAGGGAATGTCGTTAAAATATGTCGAGACTAATTTAACTTGGGATAAGGCCTTGCAGGAGAATCTATAAATGCTGAAAGACCTAGCGGTTGCCAATTACATTAAAACTTTGGGTTCTATACTAACCTCTGTTCATGACTTTGCCTCCAACAGGTCTGCCCATCCAACTGAAGTAGATGGGAATTCCATTGTAGCTGCAGAAGGGTCAAACAGTTTGTGTAATTTTGTCCAAATAAATAGCACAGGAATTTAGTATATGTATTGGGAACTGGAACCAAAACTCCAAGTTCAATTACAAATTAGACAACAAAGTGCTAAGAGGTTTCATCGGATTCATATAGTTGTAGATAAAAAAGGACTGACTGAAGATTCTAAGGAATATTCGTCACCTCCTTTCAGCAGGAAAGGAAGGAAGTAGCCAGCCAGAGTGGTTTTCATCCCTTTTCTCACAAGACTGTGGAATGGTCATTGACAGTGGGGAAGTGTAATAGGGAGGAACCTTTTGTATTCTATCACAAGTTAATCACTAAAGGGATATGACCTATAAGCTTAAATTATGCATAAATTATACATAATGGCCCATCTCTGGGAACCCTGCCTCCCAGTAATAAGCAATAAGCTAAAATACCTTTGTTAAGCTCACAGGAAACATCCTGACCAGGTCCACCTGTGAATGACTGCAGGGAGGAAGAAATTAACACCTCCCCTCTGGAGGCTGACCGGAACCAGGAAGTGTTTGACTCTAGTCTCTCCCCTTTTAGTATAAAAGAAGGCTGAACTCTAACTCAGGCAAGATGGTTCTTTGGGGCAGAAGTCCACCGTCTTCTACGTTTGCTGGCTAAAGTTCCTATTCTTTACCCCCAACAACCTGTCTCTCCATTTACTGGCCTGTTGTACGGCAAGCAGTTTGAGCTTGTACTCTAAAATTTAGACTAAATCATTGGTTGTCAGAGGGTGAGGGTTGGGCAGAGGGATAAAAAAGCGGAACACAGCAGATTTTTAGGGCAGTGAAAATACTCTATATGGTACTATAATGTTGGGTATATGTTATTATACATGTGTTCAAACCAGTAGAATGTACAGCAACAAAAGTAAACTGCAATGTAAACTATGGACTTTGGGTGATTATGATATGTCAACATAGGTTCATCAATTCTTACAAATATACCACTCTGATTGGGGATGTTGATAGTTGGGGAGGGTATGCATGTGCGTGGGCAGAGGGTATATGGGAAATCTCTATACTCTCAATTTTGCTGTGAACTTAAAACTGCTCTAAAAATATAGTCAATTAAAAAAGGAAGGAAAGAAAGAGGGAGGGAGGGAGGAATGAGGGAAAGAGGTGAGGAAGACATGCCCCTGTCCCTTTAAATATTCTCATGTGTCATGTGTAAGGACATGACATGTGCTTACATTTCTTCAGAGTCTATGCACATGATTATAATTCCTTTCAAAAGCGGCTAGGAAATGTAGTTTGTTTTGGCAACTGTGTTCTTAGTTTGTCCTTATCCTTCATTTAGATCAATTTTCAAAATACATTCTTGAAAGTTTTTTTTTTAATTTTTGCAATGTAAAGTATTATTAGTAAATAATATAAAAATTGCAAAATGGAAAAGAATAGAAACTGATGTTCTCTTAAAATTCTTCCCCACAAAGGAACACAGGTAAATATTTAGGGTATATGCTTTCAATTTCATATCTATGTAATATACAAGGTTGTATACAACTTATTTGTTAACAAAATATCTTGGACTCTTTTCCATGTCAGTATATACATAGACACCATACTGATAATGTTATGTAATCTTGGCATCAGCCCAGGGCAGGAGAAGAAATTGAAACAGATCCTCTTCTGTTTGAGCCTAGTTATACTTCAAGAAATATTTCAAATTTGTAGAACATGAAACTATGAATAGTCAAAGACATCATGTGACATATACTCCAAAATCAATACAAATTTATAACCATCATCATCATTATTAGTCATATTTTCTAGTTCTGTTCCCTTAATGCTGATAATAAAAGTCACCTGTAAAATAACTTATTCTTGAGTCTGCCGAACTAATGAAGATTTAAATCTAGATTTAGATATTTCCCCCTTCCTTATTTGGCCTAAATATTTCAAATCACAAACATATTCCTCTCTCCTCCCCAGCCCCACACTCATATTTAAGTTCTCATGCTAGTTGAATTTTTCCTTCTATAGAACTTCAGGTCTCTAAAATAGGGCCTTTATTTATTTGGAATAGTTTATCCTACTCCTACAGAACTCACATGTAGTAGGGGTCCTCCCCTGCCCCCACACAGAAGTACTTAGATGTATCTTTCTATGACCATATCATTGGTAATCTCACAGGATTTACGTCTTATCTGAGACCCACTGGGGTCTTCCTAATTGTGGTTCTCGAAGTGTGGTCCCCAGACTAACAGAAAGACCATCAACTGGGAACTTGTTGGAAATGCAAATTCTAGACCTACTGTTTGAGAAACTGTCGAGGTGTGGTCCAGTAATCTGAGTATTAACAAGTCTTCTAGGTGATTCGAACCATGTCAACCTTTGAGAACCACTCTCTAAATCAGAGGATCTCGGGCTTACTCACACATTCAGATTATCTGGGGAGCTTTAAAAAATATTGATGGCTAGGTCTTAACTACAGAAATCCTGAATTAATTAGCCTGAGGTGAAACCAGAGAATTGGGAATTTTACTAGCTCCCCTGGTAATTCTAAAGTGCAACCAAGGTTGAGAACTGCTGCTCTAAATCATTTATAACTTCACATTATATTTGCCAACTCCAAGTTCTCAGAGCTTTTTTCTTTCCCTAAGGAGCTGTGCCATATGTAGTGAGGCTACAGTGAATTAGATACTACCTTGTTGTGAGTGGATTTAGATATTAAATGAAATGTGACATTGCATCTCATCATTTCCTTTGGTTTTGTTTATCATACATGATGAGCCTTTGAACCTGAAGCCGAATTAATTTAATGCAATGTTTCCTTTTGAATCTATTGGATTTTGTGCACATCAGGGTGACACGCAAAATGAACATCTAAATGCTCTTCCTGTGATCTTTGGGAAAAGCACCAGAGGTGAAAGAGTGTCCACAGTACATTAAACATGTAAAGTGAGTTTAATCAGATGGAATTGATTTGTTTAAGATACACTTAGATGTACAAAAAGAAATGTTCTGGACTAAATAAATTCAGTATTAAAATTGCCTTCACACTCCATACCTAACCAATTTTATCACCATATATGTTACCAGTTAGATGCTACTTGGGAAAGAAAATGTGATACTTCAGCTAGCAAATGAAGAGAAACAGTAAGAAGTAACTTCCTCACAGTTTCAGTGGGGAGGCATATATTAAGAGCCTTTCTCTTCGTTATCCCAGACATGGATTAGAAGTGCTCCCAACTCATTTTGTAATGGACAATGAATCACTTTCTTCACAGGCAATCAAGTGTTTTAATCTTGTCTTTGTAAAACAAACATCAGCTGGTGACATACCTCTTCTGGTTTTCAATCTCATTTTACATGTGGAGAAAGTTTAATGGTGACTACTGTCTGTAAGTCAGTCTTGACAGTGGAAGAAGCTGCTTTGAAACTGGGCTTCCTAGTGTCTTTGAGATAAGAGGATTCTAGAATATTCAAGCCCAAATGACATCATTTAATCATCGGAAGTGAGATGGATATAATCACTGTAACATCCAGCAAAACCAGAATAACAACTGGTGGGTCTTGACTTGCAGAGATCTGTGGTGTGAGATAGATGGGCCAGCAGCAAGGGTACAGCTTGATTTTATAATAATGCCAAGAAATCAAGAGCAAGGAAACAGAAGACAGATGTCAAATGTTGCAATGGAAAATCATGATACTTTCCTCCCACTGCAGACCTGAGCAAATTCTCAGACCCAGAGCACATCTATTGAAAGTGAACCTGTGACCCCAACAGAAGGGCCCTGAAATGTCACAGAAAGTATACACAGTACAAGTGCTCATCCCTCAGTTCTCCAAGTCCATTTAACAGTGTATACTCAGGAAAGGGGAATACCAAGATCTTCTGAGTCCTCTTGGATAGATGATCTGAACTGACACTGATACCAAAGGAAACAAAATGTCATCATGGTCCTCCTCTTAGAGTGAGACTCTACAGAGGTCAGGTAATAATACATAGAGTGCTGACCCAAGTTCATTTCATATGGGTCTAATGCAGAAATCAGCAAACTGTGACCCACAGCCAAATTCTTCCCATCATCAATTTATGAAGCGAAGATTTATTGGAACACAGACACATTTATTTTTTAATGTCTATGTCTGCTTTTGTGTTCTCACAGCACCTTTGAGTAGTTGCGATAGATACCACACAATCTGCAAAACCTAAAATATTTACTCTGGCTCTTTAGAGAAATCATTTTTCTGACTTCTAGTTTAATAGCTCCCCAGACCTACCCTGTAGTTGTTGCCCCAGTCTCTGATTGAATAATTAGTATGAATTCACCTAACTACAGGCAGATTCTTGACACAGATTACTTGCCCAGCCATTATGGTTGGCAAGTCAAGTAGAAGCTCTTGAAGATCCCACTTCACACCAGCCAAGAAAGTAAATCACAAGCAATAGCACAAATCAGGTGGGATGGTACTGATTAGTATTGCCCTTATAGTCAAAGTACGTAGGAGTGTTGTTCCCCATCATAAAAAAATAATTCACTGGTATTGCCCCTTTATAAACCATTGGGTTACAATAGATTGCATAACATTAATCAGTTATGCTTAACCAATCAAAGCTGCCGTGTCAAATGTTGTATTTTTACTAGGATGGATAAATACAGCCTTTGGAACTTGGTGTGTGGCTATTTATTCATCCTGAAAATGCATTATTTTCCATCCTTGTGATGAGGAGGATCAAGAGCATTTCACATTCAACTAGGATGAATAATAGTACAGGTTTACAATCTTGACCCAGGGCCAAATTATGTCTCCTACTCTTTGGTACAATATAGTTCAAAGGGAACTTGATCTACTTGACATTCCTTTGTTACATTGGTCTACAATACTGATGATACCCTATCAATCAATCCTAGGCAGGAGAAATTGGCAAGTACTCTGGATGCCCTGGTGATACACACGGGCACCAGAGAGTGGGAGAAAAATACCAAAATTATTAAGAACCCTTGCTCACGGGGTTGAGCTTTTAGGAACCCAATGGTCTGCAACGTAACATCCCCCAAGGTGAATGACATGCTATTCTACCTTTTAGCCTCTATCACTAAGAAAGAGGCACAACATTTGACAAGTCCCTTATGATTTTGGAGGCAGCACATAACATACTTAGTATTTCTTTTCTGATTCATTCACTGAGTAACTCAGAAGTCCATCCATTTTGAGAAGAACTGAGAGCAAGAGAGAATACTGAAGCAATTTGAGGCTGTGATACCAGATACAAGCAGTTCTCCTGCTTAGCCTATGTAAGCTGGTAGATGTAAAGATGGTGTAGGTATATAGAGCAGATGTGATGGTTAATTGTGTATGTCAACATGGCTAGGCCATAGTGCCCTTTTTTTTGGTTAAACACTAGCATAGACCTGGCTATAAAGGTATTTTCAGATTAAATCAATAATTAACAATCAGTTGACTAAAGCAGATTACCCTTCATAATATGGGTGGACCTCATCCAATCAGTTGAAGGCATTAAGAGCAAAGACAGATTTCCTGAAGTAGAAGAAATTCTGCCTCAGGACTGAAACATAGATATTCTTCTTGAATTCCTAGCCTGCTGGCTGCCCTACCCCACAAATTTTGGACTTGCCAGCCTCCACAATTGTGTGCATGAGCCAATTCCTTAAAATTATCTGTCTGTCTATATTTCTATCTATCTATCTATCCATCCATCCATCCATCCATCCATCAGTTCATCCTATTGTCTGTTTCTCTGGATAACTTTGGCTAATTAAAAGGTAATTAAGGGGCTTCCCTGGTGGCGCAATTGTTGAGAATCTGCCTGCTAATGCAGGGGACACGGGTTCGAGCCCTGGTCTGGGAAGATCCCACATGCTGCAGAGCAGCTAGGCCAGTGAGCCACAACTACTGAGCCTGTGCGTCTGGAGCCTGTGCTCCACAACAAGAGAGGCCACGATAGTGAGAGGCCCCCGCTCGCTGCAACTAGAGAAAGCCCTTGCACAGAAACGAAGACCCAACACAGCCAAAAATAAATAAATAAATAAAATTTAAAAAAAAAAGGTAATTATGAAACCAATTTCAACGTGTTTGGGGTAAGGGGTAGGTTTTCTTCACCACCAACAAGCAGTTCTTAGACAATAGCAGGGTGTCTGAGAATTCAACTCAATTCTGACACTACTTTCTATCCAGATAGTATCAGATTCCACAGATTAAGGGTTCAATTCCACAGAACTGCCTTTCCCTCTTCCCTTCAGACGTTAATAGCAATCCCAGGTCATTGCCTATATTCTTGACAGACTGGGTATAGCTTAGAGGTTCCCATGATCCCCTCCTTAGGTTTGATTAATTTGATAGAGCGGTTCACAGAACCCAGAGAAACATTTGACTTACTAGATCACTAGTTTATTATAAAGGGATATAAGTCAGGAACAGACAGATGGAAGAGAGGCACAGGGCAGGGTATGTGGAAAAGCATGGAGTTTACATGTCCTTTCCTGGTGTACAATTCTCCCCAAATCTCTATAGGTTCACCAACCCAAAAGCTCTCTGAACCCTGTCCTTCTGGGTTTTTATAGAAGCTGCATTACATAGGCATGGTTGATTAAACCACTGGCCAATGGTGATTGACTCATCTCTTGCACCTCTTCCCTCCCCAGAAATCAGGGGGTGGGACTGAAAATCCAACTCTCTATTCATGGCTGGTTTCTTGGGAAACCAGCCCCCATCCATAGGTACTTTCAAAAAGACAATTTATTACTCAAACCCAGTTGTGGTGGAAAGGGGCTTGTTATGAATAACAAGGTACTCAATTCACCACTATGGCTCTGAGGAACTGAGACCAAATATTATGACAAAAGATGTTCCCATTGCTCTTATGCTCCGGAAATTCCAAAGATGTTGGGAGCTGTGTCCCAGGAACCATACAAAAAGATCAAATACATATAAGAAACACATTTTGGTCATCTGAATGACCAAGTATATATTTCTTATAAATTACAATATTGCACTAATGGAGTAGATAAAGATGTGGATAGGAGAGTGGCCATGTAGAACTAAAGGATTCTGAAGTCAGGTCATGCCATTTGAAAGGAAACTATCAGTATACTATTGGTTTAGATAAAGAACACTTAACCAGGCAATATTAATTGATTATGTGACTAGAGGTATCCATCAGGAGCTGGTATTTTCATAACCACTAAGTCATAAGGTCAAATGGACACAGCAGTGATTTGCTGAACAACAAAAATGGTTTATTCAGAATTGATTCCAAGCAGGTTTTGAGAAAATAAGTTACAGGAACAAGGAGTTCAGACTCCATTCATCTACCTATGTCAAACCAATATCTCATCTCAGTTCACACCATGCCCAGCTGATGGGTAGATCAACTTGTTTGTTAATGCAAGCCTATAAAGAGCTCCTATTCCACTAAAGAACAATGCAGGAGTTTCCCTAAAGAACAGTGATTAGGGGAAATTTTCTCAGTAGTAACACTCTGAGAAGTGCATTTGATCATGCATTTGAAAGGCTATTATCAAAAAGACAAGAAATAACAAGTGTGGGCAAGGATGTGGAGAAAAGGGAACCCTCATGCACCATTGGTGGGAATGTAAATTGGTACAGTCACTGTGGAAAACTATATGGAGGCTCCTCAAAAAAATTAAAACTAGCACTACCATGTGATCCAGCAATTCCCCTTCTGGGTACTGATCTGAAGAAGACAAAAACACTAACTTGAAAAGATATTTGCACCCACATATTTGTTCACCATTATTTACAATAGCCAAGACAGAAACAACCTAAATGTGGTATATGTAATCAATGGAATATTACTCAGCCATAGGAAAGAATGAAATCTTGCCTTTTGCGTCAATATGGATGGACCTTAAGGGCATTAGCTAAGTGAAATAAGTTAGACAGAGAAAGACAAATACCATTTGGTCTCACTTACATGTGGAATCTAAAAAAAAAAAACACAACAAGCACATAGATAAAGAGAACAGACTGACACATTGGTGGTTGCCAGAGGTAGGGGGTGGGTGGTGGGTGTGAAATGGGCAAAGGTGGTCAAAAGGTACAAACTTCCAGTTATAAAATAACTCAGGGATGTAATGTACAGCATAGTGACTATAGTTAATACTGTATTTTTAACGTGAAAGTTGCGAAGAGAATAGATCTGAAAAGTTCTCATCACACCAAAAAAATTGTTTTGTAATTATCTATGGTGACAGATGTTAACTAGATTTACTGTGGTGATCACTGCTCAATATATACAACTATTGAGTCATAAGTTGTACACCTGAAACTAATATAATATTATATGTTTATATGAGAATGAGTTTATGACCACAAGAATAGCTCATACTATAGTGGGAGACTTAAATAGCTAGGAGGTAAGAAGATCCAACATGAGTTCATTAACTGGATGGCATAAAGATGCAATGAGACCATGGTGGGAATGGGAAATTGAAAAAGGGTATGCAGAAATGCACTGCTGAAAGAGGAATTCTTGTCATTCTTTATCCACTCCTTTCATGTAAGAATGTGCAAGATCTCACCCCAGGGGTGTGGAAAGACAGAAAAAGGAGCAATGGGAGAAGGGAGGAAGGATGTGTCTCTGAGGTGCCTGAGGCCACTCCAGCTGGACCAAATCACATTTTCAAAGGCAAGAATGTTCAACAAAATCCTCTAAAAGATCCTCAACAATCAATAAGCACTTTGGCAAAGACAGTAATGAGGTTATTTTTGGATTTTGGTGTATTAGATGAAAATGCACCTGATACTTTTAACCAGTTTGTATGACCATTGATTTTGATTTTTTGTTAAGAGAGAAAAATGCTGAGAGTATCAGCTGTTCTTTGGCTAAAGACGCTGCAGGGTCCCAAGCGCTGTAGTAAATGACCAACATTCCTGGATGGGTTTAGTCACCTGCAGCCTGCTATGTCAGCACAGTTGACCATTTATGAACCAGTGGGGGGTTGTTAAAAGTCTGTTTATCTTTCAATAGAACCACCTGCCTGCAGCTGAATTGTCTGGGCTATAAATAGAGAAACAGTACACAGGGTAGTTCCACCATTAAAGAGGAGAAGAGCATTAGATGGGGGTGGGGGGGGAGGCGGGAGAGCACAAATTCCCATTTCACTGCTTTATAGGAACCTGAGTAGGGTCTTGGGAATTTCTATCCAGTCAGCTGTGTGACTGGAAAAGAAAATGACATTAACAGTACCAGCATATTTAAATGTGTGAAATCTGCTGAATGTCATTTTATAATCTCTCGAGGTCAGGGAAAGAACCCATGGTGGGATATTAGCCTTGTCAACCCTAGTGACACATAAGTAGTAAAGCAAACCATTGTAGTAACCTCCTGAGGTGACTAGCAGGTGGAACATACCTAGTTCTGCAAAAAACTATCTGGGTACAGGTCACAGCATTTATAAATTCTTTAAAATTATGCATTATATTATTGGTAGGGACAAAAATGTCTCAATCAGTGCACATTTCTCCAACAATGACCAAACTCTTGGTCTATTTGTTCTTGAAACACGCAGGAGACTACCCTCACAATTTCATGACATAACGGATGTGAAAGATAGGCATTTTTAATTTAGTTTTAATCTGTTCTACCAATGACATGTATCTAAATGACTGGGCTAAAGCAGTTTAACTTTGTTTCCTACTACACTGAGTAAAGATAAATTCATACGTTTATTTTTATTTTTAAAAATGTTTTGAGATTTTAACATTTTATTATTAGTGTCTTTGAATATTGTTTTTAATTTTTTATTGTGGTAAAATACAAATAACATAAAACTTACCATCTTAACTATTTTTAAATATACAGCTCTGTGGTATGATATGCATTCATAATGTTGTACAACCATCACTACCATCCATCTCTATAATTCATGTCATTATATAAAACTGAAACTCTGTACCTATTAAACAATAAGTCCCCATTCTTCCCATCCTTTAGGTCTCACACAGATTTATTTTTAGGGAAATTCTGCAGTCAAATATTTTTCCTATCAATTTATCTACATCTTTATATATTTTCTTTATTTACTCTGATCAGATTTAAACATTGACGAATTATGATGCTCTGAGTGATACTGACCTCCGCTGACTCACTTTTGTGTGTATGTGGGAATGTAAGTTTTTATTTTGCTAGGGTAAATTTTGAGGAGGAGGATCACTGAATCATAGAATAAATGTATGTTTAGCTTTATGAGAAATTGTCAAGCCATTTTCTAAAGCTGCTGTACGGTTTGGCATTTCCACCAGCAGTGTATGAGAGTTCCCCTTGCTCCAAATCTTTGTTAGCATTTGGTATTGTCAGTGTTTCTCAATAAAAGCCATTCTAACATGTTTATAATGGTATCTCACTGTGGTTTTAATGTGCATTCCCAAATGATTAATGATTTTGAGCATCTGTTTATGAGCTCATTTGCCATCTGTATATCTTTGTTGGTGAAGTGTCTGTTCAAATATTTTACCCATTTTTGTAAACTGGTATTTTTGTTTGATGTTTTCTTATTGAATTTTGAGAGTTCCTCATGTATTCTGGAGACAAGTTCTTTTTCAGAAATTGTTTTCACTATTTTAATGCCTTTGCGTTTCTACATAAATTTTAGAATTAGCTGGTGGTATTCACACACACACACACACACACACACACACACAAAAACCCTAATGGGATTTTGACTGGTGTTGAGTTAAACCTAGTCCTCAGTCTGGTAAGAATTGACATTTTAACAATATTGAGTCTTCTATTCCTTCAACAAGGAGTGTCTCTGCAATTATTTAGATCTTCTTTGATGTCTTTAATTGGTGTTTTGTACTTTTCAGCATATAGATCGTACACGTACTTTTTAGATTTATACCTAAGTATTGCTTTGTTTTGGTGCTATTGTAAATGTTACTTTAAAATTATTAAATTCCAATTTTTCAATACTAGTGTACAGAAATACTATTTATTTTTGTATACTGACCTTGTGTCCTGTGACTTTTCTAAAATAACTTATTAGTTCTGAGTGCTTTGTAGATTCTTTTAGAAGTTTTTAGTATGCCTTATTACACTGTCTAGGACTCTCAGTTTGATGTATAATAGGAGTGTTATAAGGAGTTTTTGTCCTGTTCCTGATCTTAGGGGAAATTGTTCAGTATTTCCCCATTAAGCATATGTTAGCTATAGATTTTTTTTAAATAGATGCCCTTTATCAGGTGAAGGAAATTCCCTTCTATTTCTGGTTTTCTGAGAGATTTTTGGAAGTTATTGAGATGATGTTTTTTTTCCCTTAAGTCTGTTGTTATGGTAAATTACATTGAATTTTAAATGGTGAATTAGCTTTATACTTCTGATAGTTTTTTAAGTTAAATTATCCTATCTTTTATCTTCACTAATTGTTTTCTTTTATAAAATTGGGATTATATATATAATCTAGGATCTACAAAGGGCTCAGGGATCACAACCAATATATTTAATTTAATTTTCGCATACATAAGGCTAATCTTTCATCTACCCAATCAACCTTGCCTGTGTTTGATCCCACAAGTGCTTGTTATTCATTCGTATACTAATTAATCCTTTCAATGTGCATTTGTTGAACACATATTATGTATTAGAAATGTGGGAAAGACCCAAATAATAAAGATGCAACTTCATCCTTAGTGAATTTGCCCAGCATTGAGGTAGAAACAAGATGCTCTAGAAGTGCAGAGAAAAGGCATCTAAATCAGATTGCATAGTAAGCGAAGGCTTTTTAGAAGAGGAAAGGTGTCTCCCTCTCTATAAATATGTAGCACACGCATTACCATTTTCTCCCATTAATTATCATCCTCCACCTAAAGTAAGGCCCTAGTAAGTATGAAGTAGGCTATGTAACTCACCCACCACAGTACAGTTGATTGGATCAGGGGCATACACCTTTGCCAATGTAATCAATCACCTGGCTGAGGTGAAGAATCTCATTCTCTCCCCAGTAATGTGAAAGAGGAGGGTTGCAGGACCTGTCCAGTTCTGGTGCAGGTTGCGTGTGTGTGTGTGTGTTGTGTGTGTGTGTGTGTGTGTGTGTGTGTGTGTGTGTGTGTGTGTGTGTTGTGTGCAGGATTTTAAGGCGGAGAGGTTATGATGGAGATAATGAGTTGGCTGTCACCTTAATCCATGTGAATGTTAGAGATTAAGCAGGGAAAGACAGTCTTCAGTGAGAGGAGGAAGAGAAGGATGACAGAGACCCTAAGGGAAATGGATGGAGAAAGTGGGACCCTAAGAATCCAGTGGTTTTCTAGTTCCTGTATGATCCAGTTAAACTTCACTTCCTTAAGCCCACTGTATGACGTTCTAAAAAATTTGACTTCTCATTAGAACTAGTTAGGGACAACTTCTGATTCTTGAAACCCAAAGACACTTGATTATATTAGAGTTTTATGGAGGGGTGGAGCCAACAGACCCTTGAGACAATGTGGGATTATTTGTGGCATCAGGTGCTGGTGAGGCGCTAACTGGTGATCAGGCTGGGTGTGAACCAAGATTCCAATCTTCTGTATCTTCTAAACCAGCGGTCCCCAACATTTTTGGCACCAGGGGCTGGTTTCATAGAAGACAATTTATCCACGGACGGGGTGGGGAGGGAGGGGATGCCTCAGGCAGTAATGTGAGCAATGGGGAGCAATGGGGAGCAGCAGATGAAGCTTTACTCACTTGCCTGCCACTCACCTCCTGCTGTGTGTCCCGGTTCCTAACAGGCCACGGACCGGTAGCGGTCCTCGGTCCAAGGGTTGGGGACCCCTGTTCTAAACTATGAATAACAATGATTTAATGTTCCAGAATCTCCTTTACTCTTGACTTCAAGCAAGCAATCCTCATGTAATTTCCTTCCTAAATACTTGCCTGTTCATTCATGTTTCCTTTAGTCTTTAGATCAGAGGTCAGAAAACTCTCTGCAGGGAGTTAGGAAGTCAGTATTTTAAGTCTTATGGTCCATGTGCTATGAGTACTCAACTCTGCTTTGTGGTGTGAAAGCATC
Source organism: Balaenoptera borealis (assembly GCF_965194805.1). Lineage (NCBI taxonomy): Eukaryota > Metazoa > Chordata > Mammalia > Artiodactyla > Balaenopteridae > Balaenoptera > Balaenoptera borealis. Next base: position 163,365,383 of record NC_138866.1, on the reverse strand, counting down.
CGTGGCAATGCATAAACAAATGAGCATGGCAGTGTCCCCACAAAACTTTATTTATTGACACGGAAATTTGAATCTCATGTTTTCATGTTACATGAAGAAATAAAATTCTTTTGATATTTTTCAGTCTTTAAAAATTATTTGCTCATTGGTTGTACGAAAAAAAAGATAGGTCATAGTTTGCTCACCTCTATTTCAGAGGCTCAGCAAGTACCCATTTTCAATTCCTCAAAAAGTCTGTTTCCTCTCTGCCCGAGAACCCATCTTTGTTCTTCTTATTAGCTTTTCTATCTCATGACTGCCTTTCCAATCCGGAAGTCATAGATTCATAATGAATGTGTTATTCTCCTTGGTCTGTTCTTTGCCTACTTGTGCCATGTTTTCTTAGACCACGTGCAAATGTATTCTAATTCTTTAGGTGCAACTTATTACTGACTCCAGCCTCTGATGCCTGTTCTATAACAATCTCTTCCAAGCTGAATTCTCCTCTTCTAAGACACTCTTGACTCATTGCTAAATCTTTATTTTCCAGCATGCCACATGTTCAAATCCTTTCCTTTCTCTTTTTCACCCTGTCTTTGGACTCTATATTTCAATTCAGTTTTATATGCAAAATGCATTTAAAAAAGCAAAATGCCATATAGGCAATGTCAATGATAGTTACCTTAGAGGAACAGATAATTTAGGTAATTCAAAAATACAGGCACATTATACTTCTTGGGCTTGGTGAGTTCACTAAAACTTTTTGATGAAAATATTTCCATGATAATATTATTAATATTTAAATAACTATATAATAAATAAAATATTATTCCATAATGACAAATACACATATACTATAATTTTTAAAATGTCATGTGTTTCACACATTTTGGTTAATGGTGTTTTTTCACCTTTACTAATAGTGCTTTGTTGAAAACTTTAGTTACTGCATCTTTGTACACATCTATGATTATTTACCTATTTAATTAGAATATGTTCCTAGAACTAGAACTGCTACATCAACATTTTTTCATATTTTAAAGACAGTCCATTCATAATCAAAAATTAGCCTAAAAAAGTTTTTTACAAACTTTTACTTCCTGGAGTAATCTATTCAATGGTCATTTTTTTCATGGGCAAATCAATGCTGGGCATTAGTAATTTTTATAATTGCTAAATTAATAGGTGAGAAAGTAGTATACATTTAAAAATTATTAAGGGCTTTAAACCTTTTCCTAACATACATTTCCAATTATTTTCTCAGTTTGTGGAATCCTTTTCAATTTTATGACTTCTTATGTTACAGAAGTTTTTAAAATTTTCATGGACTCAAGTATTTCATCTGTCAATGTTTTTCATTTGTTTTCATCTTAGATGTCATTTTAGAATGTCTTTTTTCTTTCATATTATGTTTTTGCCTGTTGTTTTCCTGGAATTTGTTGTTTTCATATTTTATATTTAAATGTTTAATTACAGTAAGTGGTTAGCTGGTTGGTTCACAATATTTTTTATATAACATTCCAGTTCTTATTGACTTGAAATGCTAACTTTTGCTTACAATAAAAACACCATTTTGGGATGCAAATCAAAACTACAATGAGGTATCACTTCACACCAGTTAGAATGGGCATCATCACAAAATCTACAAACAACAAATGCTGGAGAGGGTGTGGAGAAAAGGGAAACCTCTTGCACTGTTGGTGGGAATGTAAATTGTTACAGCCACTATGGAGAACAGTATGGAGGTTCTTTAAAAAACTAAAAATAGAATTACCATATGATCCAGCAATCCCACTCCTGGGCATATATCCAGAGAAAACCATAATTCAAAAAGACACATGCACCTCAACGTTCACTGCAGCACTATTTACAATAGCCAGGTCATGGAAGCAACCTAAATGCCCATCTACAGACGAATGGATAAAGAAGATGTGGTACATATATACAATAGAACATTACTCAGCCATAAAAAGGAATGAAATTGGGTCATTTGTAGAGACGTGGATGGATCTAGAGACTGTCATACAGAGTGAAGTAAGTCAGAAGGAGAAAAACAAATATCGCATATTAACGCATATATGTGGAACCTAGAAAAAAGATACAGATGAACCGGTTTGCAGGGCAGAAATAGAGACACAGATGCAGAGAACAAACATATGGACACCAAGGGGGGAAAGCATCAGCGGGTGGGGGTGGTGTGATGAATTGGGCGATTGGGATTGACATATATACACTGATGTGTATAAAATGGATGACTAATAAGAACCTGCTGTATAAAAAAATAAACAAAATAAAATTCAAAAAAAGACCCCACCATTTTGGGAATGTTTTGTACTTTCAACTTTTTTCTATTGGTGTTTCTGTGTATTTCCGTCATACCCTTTTAAATATTATAAATATATATTTCAACAGGTAAGGGTAACTTTCCATATTATTGTACTTTTTTTGGTTTGATTTTTGGCTTTGCATATGAGTCTAGAATGAATGCATGGGTTCTAGGTCAAATTATCCTATTGCCTATATAGCCTTAACTGGTGACTGGAAGTGGAGTCGTAGAAACCATAGGCTGAGCTCCCTTTCTGTGTTCCACAGCAACCTCACTGCACTACTGAATCTTTCTGGTATCTCAACACTAGGATGTAAGTGTCTCAGGTCAGGTACTGCATCTTACCCATCCCTGATTCCTCTGTGCCTTGCTTAGTGCTGGTACCTTGTCTAAGCCCCTGATGTTATGAAGCTAGGGCATAGCCCAAAACCACACTGCAAGTGAATAAGCAGGGAAAAGACTGGTTCCAAGGTCTCCTGACTTCCAGTTCAGTGGTTTTTGTTTTGATTTTGTGTTTTAGTTCACTTGTACTTCTTGTTTACCTCTGTAGCTGCCATGTTTCTATTGAGTCTTCAATACCGAAAGGAAAAAAAAAAGGAGAGAAAAATTTATTTCCTCACACTGATTATCACTGTAAAAGCTATGATGTCTGATTTTGCTTACCCATCACGTGGCTGCTTGTTTTCAAGGAATAAACTAATATAATTTAACTAATCTGGGAATTTAAATCTATTTACTCTAAAATAAGTTTTTAGTGAAATTATACTTTAAGATTAGATATATTTTTCAAAGTCTTACTGTAGTTCAAGATTATCACACCTTTTTAAGGTTAAGTTTCATAAAATTGAACCCCTTAGGTGTCAAATCTGAATCTAGTGAGTATCTGATATATAACAGAAGTTCAGTAACTACAGCGTAGATGAACTCTCATTATCTAATCATGCTACTGCTTTGAATATTTTTTCTCACACACACAGATTTGTAAGTACATAGTGGATATTATTTGCTGTATTTGTTAAATGTTAGCTCAGTTGTCTATATAAGCATTAATTTTTTAGGTTAAAATGTCCTATAGTGTAAGACTCATTCTTTAAGATTTAATTCAGGCATTTTCTCTCTCTCCTACTTCCCCCCATCCCTCTGTCCTTCAAATATTGCTGGATTCCTTCAGCCTAAATTAGTTGATTCTTCTCTGTTCCTATGATACTTTGTTTATATTTCCCTCCTGGCAGGTATCATTTTGCTTATTTTGTATAATTACCTGGTATGTGACTGTTACCATCTCTAGATTATTAATCTAGCATAGATTCTAAATTTAGAAAGTTGTCATAAATATTTGTTGATAAATGAATATATATGCAACACAATTTATAGCCAACATAGGACACAGGCAGATGGGTGGATTATCAATGATTTTCAGATTTGAAGTCTATTAAAAGAAATTGAGATATTTATAGAATTTAATAATCAGTTGAAATATAAATACCGTTAGGAATGTTTGCCAATCTTCTTTAAAAATAGCAGTGATCAATTCACTTCTTGCACCATGTGTACAGTTCATGGCCACCAAACTAAATGCCAAGACCCAGGTCTGATGGCATCTTTCTCTTTGTGGGGATGACAGTACAGAATAGCTACAAGAGGGCATGTCCTAGAATCTCCTGGACTTGAAGTCATCCAAAGTATATGGTCTTATATATACAGAGACATATATCAGAAAGACAAAAATGCATTTAGAAATGTTCATGTTCTTTCTCAATATATAAAATATGTTAGTTACCATAGCAACAATGGATACAGATTCACTTATTCTTTTTATTGTAATAAAAATAAGCAGAAGCTGAAATATTTTACAATAAACTTTTCCATAGATGTCTCAGGATATTTTTGCAATCATCTAAGATATCTGAAAGAATATGTTAAAATAGGAATGGAAGATTCTTTCTTAATAAAAAGTCATTGAACTATTCACAAAAACCATCAAGTGACATACACTTCCAAATAATATGAAACCTTACAGCGTAGGATGAATAATATTTTGTTTTTGTTATTTGGATCTGAAAGGGAGTCGGGTTTATTTTAAGGGAACCCTATAGGAAACTTAGGAAGATGAATATTACCTTTTGAATGCTGAATGCTTTCCTTTTCTATATAATGTCTAGTCACAAATAAGCATGTTTCACATTTTTAAGTAAATAAATAGTCAATGGCTAAAAATTACATCATTGCAAAAAAATATTAACCACTGAAGAAAAAAAAATATTAACCTCAAAAAACACAAGAATTACAGCTCCTGAAAAAACCATACCACTATTATATTGGTTAGGATGGAGAGTTTAGGTTGGTTCTTAAAATATTGAATTGAAACATGCAGGCAATAAATTGGGAAAGTCACCAAGCAATAATGTGTTAAAATATGTCCTAAAATTATAGTCTATGCTTTTCACTTGAGCTTTAGACAAAGACCTTCTCCTAAATGTCCAACTCCATTCGGATGTTTCACAGCCTTCACAGGTGAAGTTATGATTTCCAACCACCCCCAACTATTTTTCTTCCTGGCCTCCTTGTTCCCATAAATGGCAAAACCACCTATTTAAGGACTTCAGCCTGAAACATCATAACCATTTTATACCCTCGCCTTCAGGACTCTCTTCTCACTTCTTTAAAAACATTCAACAAACTTCCAACTCATGATGATTTTGCCTCCTGATTATTTCCTGGACCTGCTGCTCCATCTTCTTTCTGACTACCACCTTCCTAGATAAACCTCTCATTCCCTCTTACCTGGACGACTGGGTAGTTTCCTCACTGGTTTCCCCATCCCACCAGCTCTCTCTTGCTCTGCTTCTGGTCCTGGCTCCTCACCCTCATCCTCTTCAGAGTGGTGGCAGAGCAGAGCTGATTTTAACACCCAACCCCTTCAAGAGTGCCCAGTGACTAAAGATAAAGCTGAAACTCCTGCCCATGAAATCTACCTGGCTGCTGCTCTGCCCTTCACCCACACTCTCCTCCATTCTCCAAAGTGCTGCTGTCCTCTAGTAATTACAAGCTGCTTGGCATTCACCGTACATGGACGTTCTCCACACCTCTGGACCCTTGCCTGTGCAATTCCTCTTTCCTGGAATTTCCTCTCCCACCTGCTTCATCTGATGTATTCCTACTCATCCTTTTCATATGCAGGCAACCTCTCATCTAGGAAGCTTCCTTGGAACCTCAGGCTTCTGCAGTGATTGTTACTAACCTTTACCAAAGTGCCCATCACCCTATTGAATCCACCCTTTGTCTTCACGCTATTATGATCATCCTAGTTCAGGAACCAGTCTTTCCCACCCTTGACTCCTCAGCGCCGGGCATCAAACTACTCTGAGGCAAGAAGGCCAAGCTCTTAACAGGCTTAAATATTAGGCAGTGCAATTTGAGGTTATTACGATGATATTATTACTTCTGGTGTAATTGTCTGCCAACTGTTTTTAAATGAAGGGGATATGTTTTCCCAAAATTCTTACTAGACATCTCATTTTGAACTGAACTTAAAACACACACACACACAAAACAAACAGAACCTTGGAATGAAAAGGAGTGGAAAATTTGAAAAACGGAGGACAAGTGCCGTCAGAAGACGTTATCCCCCTGTTTCTTGCAGAACAGATAAGAGCAGTTTCAGGATGTTATTTCTGTGCACACATGCATTCCTGGGTGGAAGAACCCCATGCTGGGTGGGCACACTGAGCCCCAGAAGCACATGGCGTTAATTAGAACACAATGTCTTCAGTTTTAACGAAAGAAGCAAAAAACAACTTCTACGTTTCATTATCTCCAGTGATGAACTCACTGTTTGCTAGCCTGTTCTCAGCTCAGGGAAATGCATTCCATCACTCCTTCATTTCATGGGGAACCATTCAGTGTTGGGAGCAGACATGGTCGGATGGGCTGGTTCCATTCTACTCCAGAAGTCGGAAGGCACTGCATTGAATCCTAATGGCTCAGACCAGTAAGTATGTCCCACCCAACACCTCACTTACCATGAGGAAATTACACAGGCACTGGGGGTCCCTCTGTTCATCAACAAATATGGGTTAGATGATTATATGGGTTCTTGTGGGTTGAAATGTTCAGTAGCTATTCAGACAATGGCCTCCCAAATGACACACATCTTATTTAATCTTTGGAAACAAAGGGGCAAGCAGATTCTGCATCTGAGGAGGAGTTAAGGTTATCTCTTACAGCCCTCCGTAAGCGTGCTTGAAAAATGCATTGCTGTGTGTGCAGGGCAGGACTGCATGACTGGCTATTTAAGGTGAAAATCATTCAAGGGCTACTTGAAAAGAGGCATTTAAGAGAGTTGGCGGTCTCTAGGACAGTCTTATAAATATCAAGGATGACATTTCCATTAACAATGGTCCAAATACTATCACTGCATTTTTAAATAGCTCAGACTACAGAAAGAGAACTAGGATGTCTACCTGTCTGCTCCACGTCCAGCAGTCACTGTCAAAGGCAAATATCCAAGTGGCTACAAGATGTGATCTGATTCTATAGACTCCAAGTGGTGATTATAGAAATGTCATACTCATTATACCGAAAACTTTTTTCTGCCTCAGAATTAATATATATACATATATATTCTCCTGTGTATTAGTAAATTGCTGATTTTTGGGAACCTTAGTACTGTGAGTTATCCTTGCTAGTAATAGTAATGAAAATAATTTATATTTCTAAAGCATTTTATGCTTCTGAAAGCACTTGGTTACTTTCTAATTTGATATTTACCAAGAGTCTGTGAACTAGAGCAGTGATTACTACCTCTTATTATTCTATAGAATGTGAAATGGGAGAAAAGAGTGATTAACTGGAAAAGTTAAGAACTTACACTGAATCTTCTGATACTTAATGATGGTCTAGTTTTGAGAGTCATGGGCCTCTGAGGCAAAAATTTCGGACAGAAGCTTGGGTAAGAAAAACATATGATTTATTAAAAACTCTCCTATATATTCTGCTCAGAGTTAGCTAAGAACATCACAGTTTGACACCTAGGATATATGACAAGAGAAACATCATATGTTCCATCAAGAGGGCTGAGTGAACTATTTTGAAACTTACAAACATTTCAGTCCAGTTACTGGTTCTGGATGATAAACACAACCAGCTGCTGAAAGTGAGAATGGATGTAAAACTGCAAAAAAGGAGCTCGGGCCAGGTGGCCAAGGACATATGGCCACTGCTGACCTGCTGCCAAAGGCATGGAGGGTTTGGGAGTTGTGTGAGGTTTTGGTTACTATGAGAATATGCAAAAGCTGTGGTCAGTCATGATCATACAAAAGAGGTGCTTAATCAACTGTACAGACAGCAAACTAGGATCGGGGCTTGATTTTGCAAAGCGCTGCTTCTCCCACATTCTTGTACATGTGAAGCACATACAGATCTTGTTAAAATATTATATGATATCGCTTATATGCGGAATCTAAAGAAATGATACAAATGAACTTATTTACAAAACAGAAACAGACTCACAGACTTAGAGAACAAACTTATGGTTACCAGGGGGAAGGGTGGAGGGGAGGGATAGATTGGGAGTTTGGTACTGACAGGTACACCCTGCTATACTTAAAATAGATAACCAACAAGGACCTAGTGCATAGCACAGGGAACTCTGCTCAATATTCTGTAATAACCTAAATGGAAAAAGAACTTGAAAAAGAATAGATACATGTATATGTATAACAGAATCACTTTGCTGTACATCTGAAACTAACCCAACATTGTTTTTTTTGTTTGTTTGTTTTTTTCTTTACCGTTTGGTCCATTGCTTATTTTTAAGATCTGTCTGCCAATTCACACTGGTTGTGTGGCAGATTTTAAATTTTTTTTTGAATTTAATTTTATTTATTTTTTTATACAGCAGGTATTTATTAGTCATCCATTTTATACACATCAGTGTATACATGTCAATCGCAATCTTGCAATTCATCACACCACCACCCCACCCCCCCTGCCGCTTTCCCCCATTGGTGTCCATACATTTGTTCTCTACATCTGTGTCTCAGTTTCTGTCCTGCAAACCAGTTCATCTGTACCATTTTTCTATGTTCCATATATACGCGTTGATATACGATATTTGTTTTTCTCTTTCTGACTTACTTCACTCTGTATGACAGTCTCTAGATCCATCCACGTCTCAACAAATGACCCAATTTCGTTCCTTTTTATGGCTGAGTTAATATTCCATTGTATATATGTACCACATCTTCTTTATCCATTCGTCTGTAGATGGGCATTTAGGTTGCTTCCATGACCTGGCTATTGTAAATAGTGCTGCAATGAACATTGGGGTGCATGTGTCTTTTTGAATTATGGTTTTCTCAGGGTATATGCCCAGGAGTGGGATTGCTGGATCATATGGTAATTCTATTTTTAGTTTTTTAAGGAACCTCCATACTGTTCTCCATAATGGCTGTATCAATTTACATTCCCACCAACAGTGCAAGAGGTTTCCCTTTTCTCCACACCCTCTCCAGCATTTGTTGCTTGTAGATTTTGTGATGATGCCCTTTCTAACTGGTGTGAGGTGATACCTCACTGTAGTTTTGATTTGCATTTCTCTAATAATTAGTGATGTTGAGCAGCTTTTCATGTGCTTCTTGGCCATCTGTAGGTCTTCTTCAGAGAAGTATCTATTTAGGCCTACTGCCCATTTTTGGATTGGGTTGTTCCTTTAATATGGAGCTGCATGAGCTGTTTATATATTTTGGAGATTAATCGTTTGTCCGTTGATTTGTTTGCAAATATTTTCTCCCATTTTGAGGGTTGTCTTTTCGTCTTGTTTCTGGTTTCCTTTGCTGTGCAAAAGCTTTTAAGTCACATTAGGTCCCATTTGTTTATTTTTGTTTTTATTTCCATTACTCTTGGAGGTGGATCAAAAAAGATCTCGCAGTGATTTATGTCAGAGTGCTCTTCTTATGTATTCCTCTAAGAGTTTTATAGTGTCCAGTCTTACATTTAGGTCTCTAATCCATTTTGAGTTTATTTTTGTGTATGGTGTTAGGGAGTGTTCTAATTTCATTCTTTTACATGTAGCTGTCCAGTTTTTCCAGCACCACTTATTGAAGAGACTGTCTTTTCTCCATTGTATATCTTTGCCTCCTTTGTCATAGATTAGTTGACCATACGTGTGTGGGTTTATCTCTGAACTTTCTATCTTGTTACATTGATCTATGTTTCTGTTTTTGCGCCAGTACCATATTGTCTTGATTACTGTAGCTTTGTGGTATACTCTGAGGTCAGGGAGTCTGATTCCTCCAGCTCCATTTTTTTCCATCAAGACTGCTTTGGCTATTAGGGGTCTTCTGTGTCTCCATACAAATTTTAAGATTTTTTGTTCTAGTTCCGTAAAAAATGCCATCGGTAATTTGATAGGGATTGCATTGAATCTGTACATTGCTTTGGGTAGTATAGTCATTTACACAATATTGATTCTTCCAATCCAAGAACATGGTATATCTCTCCATCTGTTGGTATCATCTTTAATTTCTTTCATCAGTGTCTTATAGTTTTCTGCATACAGGTCTTTTGTTTCCCTAGGTAGGTTTATTCCTAGGTATTTTATTCTTTTTGTTGCAATGGTAAATGGGAGTGTTTCCATAATTTCTCTTTCAGATTTTTCATCATTAGTGTATAGGAATGCAAGAGATTTCTGTGCATTAATTTTGTATCCTGCAACTTTACCAAATTCATTGATTAGCTCTGGTAGTTTTCCGGTGGCATTTTTAGGATTCTCTATGTATAGTATCATGTCATCTGCAAACAGTGACAGTTTTACTTGTTCTTTTCCAATTTGTATTCCTTTTATTTCTTTTCCTTCTCTGATTGCCATGGCTAGGACTTCCAAAACTATGTTGAATAATAGTGGTGAGAGTGGACATACTTGTCTCGTTCCTGATCTTAGAGGAAATGCTTTCAGTTTTTCACCATTGACAATGATGTTTGCTGTGCTTTTGTCATATATGGCCTTTATTATGTTGAGGTAGGTTCCCTCTATGCCCACTTTCTGGAGAGTTTTTATCATAAATGGGTGCTGAATTTTGTCAAAAGCGTTTTCTGCATCTATTGAGATGATCATATGGTTTTTATACTTCAATTTGTTAATACGGTGTATCACATTGATTGATTTGCATATATTGAAGAATCCTTGCATCCCTGGAATAGACCCCACTTGATCATGGTGTATGATCCTTTTAATGTGTTGTTGGATTCTGTTTGCTACTATTTTGTTTAGGATTTTTGCATCTATATTCATCAGTGATATTGGTCTGTAATTTTCTTTTTTTGTAGTATCTTTGTCTGGTTTTGGTATCAGGGTGATGGTGGCCTCGTAGAATGAGTTTGGGAGTGTTCCTTCCTCTGCAAATTTTTGTAAGAGTTTGAGAAGGATGGGTGTTAGCTCTTCTCTAAATGTTTGATAGCATTCACCTGTGAAGTCATCTGGTCCTAGACTTTTGTTTGTTGGAAGATTTTTAATCACAGTTTCAATTTCATTACTTGTGATTGGTCTGTTCATATTTTCTATTTCTTCCTGGTTCAGTCTTGGGAGGGTATACCTTTCTAAGAATTTGTCCATTTCTTTCAGGTTGTCCATTTTATTTGCATAGAGTTGCTTGTAGTAGTCTCTTAGAATGGTTTGTATTTCTGCGGTGTCTCTTCTAACTTCTCCTGTTTCATTTCTAATTTTACTGATTTGAGTCCTCTCCCTCTTTTTCTTGATAAGTCTGGCTAATGGTTTATCAATTTTGTTTATCTTCTCAAAGAACCAGCTTTTAGTTGTATTGATCTTTGCTATTGTTTTCTGTGTTTCTATTTCATTCATTTCTGCTCTGATCTTTATAATTTCTTTCCTTCTGCTAACTTTGGGTTTTGTTTGTTCTTCTTTCTCTAGTTCCTTTAGGTGTAAGGTTAGATTGTTTATTTGAGATTTTTCTTGTTTCTTGAGGTAGGCTTGTATAGCTATAAACTTCCCTCTTAGAACTGCTTTTGCTGTATCCCATAGGTTTTGGATCATCGTGGTTTCATTGTCATTTGTCTCTAGGTATTTTTTGATTTCCTCTTTGATTTTTTCAGTGATCTCTTGGTTATTTAGTAACGTATTGTTTAGCCTCCATGTGTTTGTGTTTTTTACATTTTTTTCCCCTGTAATTCATTTCTAATCTCATATAGTGTTGTGGTCAGAAAAGATGCTTGATATGATTTCAACTTTCTTAAATTTACTGAGGCTTGATTTGTGACCCATGATGTGATCTATCCTGGAGAATGTTCCGTGCGCACTTGAGAAAAAAGTGTAATCTGCTGTTTTTGGATGGAATGTCCTATAAATATCAATTAAATCTATCTGGTCTATTGCATCATTTAAAGCTCGTGTTTCCTTATTAATTTTCTGTTTGCATGATCTGTCCATTGGTGTTAGTGAAGTGTTAAAGTCCCCCAGTATTATTGTGTCACTGTCAATTTCCTCTTTTATAGCTGTTAGCAGTTGCCTTTTGTGTTGAGGTGCTCCTATGTTGGGTGCATATATATTTATAATTGTTATAGCTTCTTCTTGGATTGATCCCTTGATCATTATGTAGTGTCCTTCCTTGTCTCTTGTAACATTCTTTATTTTAAAGTCTATTGTATCTGATATGAGTATTGCTACTCCAGCTTTCTTTTGATTTCCATTTGCATGGAATGACTTCTTCCATCCCCTCACTTTGTCTGTATGTGCCCTTAGGTCTGAAGTGGGTCTCTTGTAGACAGCATATATATGGGTCTTGTTTTTGTATCCATTCAGCAAGCCTGTGTCTTTTGGTTGGAGCATTTAATCCATTCACGTGTAAGGTAATTATCGATATGTATGTTCCTATTACCATTTTCTTAATCGTTTTGAGTTTGTATTTGTAGGTCCTTTTCTTCTCTTGTGTCTCCCACTTAGAGAAGTTCCTTTAGCATTTGTTGTAGAGCTGGTTTGGTGGTGCTGAATTCTCTTAGCTTTTGCTTGTCTGTAAAGATTTTGATTTCTCCATCGAATATGAATGAGATCCTTGCTGGGTATTCTTGGTTGTAGGTTTTTCCCTTTCATCACTTTAAGTATATCATGCCACTCCCTTCCGGCTTGTAGAGTTTCTGCTGAGAAATCAGCTGTTAACCTTATGGGAGTTCCCTTGTATGTTATTTGTTGTTTTTCCCTGCTGCTTTCAATAATTTTTCTTTGTCTTAATTTGTGCCAGTTTGATTTCTATGTGTCTTGGCGTGTTTCTCCTTGGATTTATCCTGTATGGGAGTCGCTGCACTTCCTGGACTTGGGTGGCTATTTCCTTTCCCATGTTAGGGAAGTTTTCGACTATAACCTCTTCAGATATTTTCTCGGGTCCTTTCTCTCTCTCTTCTCCTTCTGGGACCCCTATAATGCGAGTGTTGTTGCCTTTAGTGTTGTCCCAGAGGTCTCTTAGGCTGTCTTCATTTCTTTTCATTCTTTTTTCTTTAGTCTGTTCTGCAGCAGTGAATTCCACCATTCTGTGTTCCAGGTCACTTATCCATTCTTCTGCCTCAGTTATTCTGCTATTGATTCCTTCTAGTGTAGTTTTCATTTCAATTATTGTATTGTTCATCTCTGTTTGTTCTTTAATTCTTCTAGATCTTTGTTAAACATTTCTTGCATCTTCTTGACCTTTGCCTCCATTCTTTTTCTGAGGTCCTGGATCATCTTCACTATCATTATTCTGAATTCTTTTTCTGGAAGGTTGCCTATTTCCACTTCATTTAGTTGTTTTTCTGGGGTTTTATCTTGTTCCTTCATCTGGTACATGGCCCTCTGCCTTTTAATCTTGTCTATCTTTCTGTGAATGTGGTTTTTGTTCCACAGGCTGTAGGACTGTAGTTCTTCTTGCTTCTGCTGTCTGCCGTCTGGTGGATGAGGCCACCTGAGAGGCTTGTGCAAGTTTCCTGATCTAACCCAATACTGTTAATGAACTATACCTCAATATAAAATAAAAATTTTAAAAATGCAGTAGATCTTGGGGGGAGGCTAAGCTTCTTCATTTTTAACAAGCTCCCAGGTAGTGCCAATGCTGCTGGTCCACATACCATTGTGAAGCAGCAAAATGATAAAGAACCACACCAGAAACTCAGTTTTTTTTCCCCAGCTCATCCATCTCTACTTCTCAGTTTTATAAATCAGCTTACATTTACTGTTTGAGCAGACATGGCCAGATGTGGTTACAGTATACTCCAGAGAGAGGCACACCCAGAGGTGGGGTGTAGGGACAGGTATGAAGTAATCTCCACTGTTTCACTCCACCAATTACTTATCTTCTCTGCAAAGAAAACATATTTTAATATCTACTGCTCAGATGCCATTATAATCCCTTGCAGAATGAGAAATGTAATTTGTAGGTATAGAGGTTAGGTATCTATGAATCAAAACATCTTCCTGAAATCCAAAGGAAGGAGTCCAGATATACAGAAATATCAAGTCAAGATATAGAGAGATAAAGCCTTATTCAACACACAGTCAGTTGGCTAGAATATTTCATTTTTGTTCTTTGATTTGGGGAGACAGGTAGAGACACAGCCTGTGTTGGTAGTGGAATAGCCCCAAGCCTTTGCACGGAAGTGCCCCTGTCTGGACTGGACTGGATTCTTCTCAACCCCACCTGGTAGTCCACTCTTGTTTGGAAATCTGAGATTTTTCTCCCCCAATTACTGTATACAGTCAATCTTCATCATTGCATATTCTGTATTGTGAATTGACCTACCCACTAAAATTTATTCAAACACTCAAATCAGTAACTCAGAGAGCTTTCACAGTCATCTGGCAACATGCGCAGAACAATGAAAACACTTGAGTCACCTGATGTGCACGTTCCCAGCTGAGGTTGAACAAGGCAACATGCTGCCTTCTTTTTTCTGCTCTCATGATGTAAACCAGTGTGCTTTTTGTGGTCTATTTAATGCCATGTTTTTCTTGCAGTTTTGTGCTTTTATGGGTGATTTTGCTGTTTAAAACGGCCCCCAAGTAGTACTGAAATGCTGACTAGTTCCTAAGCATAAGAAGACTGTGCTGTGGTGCCTTACAGAGAAAATAGGTGTGTGAGATAAGCTTGTTCAGGCATGAGCCAATGCTGTTGGCTGTGAGTTCAATGATAATGACTCAACAATATATATAAAGTGAGGTGTCTTTAAACAGAAACCCACATAAACCAAGGTTATGTATTGATGGGTTATATACTGATGGATGAAAATGTTGTGAGCAGGGGCTTGCAGGAACTCAACCCTGTATTTCCCCTGGGAGCAGTGGCTAGGTATTTGCTAATTCAGTGCTCACGGTGACTTTATAGGACAGAACTACTGCAGATAATGAGACGGGACTGTAGTTGTATGTATTACAAACAAGTAACTTGTGGTTAAGCATGTGGGCTCTAGAGCAAGACAGTATGAGTTCAAATCCCAGCTCTACCACGTAACACCGGGGAGAGTTTGGGCTTCAATTTCCTCTCTTGCAAAAGGACCTCATTCATAAGATTGTGGTGACGTTTAAAAAAGTTGGTGCACCCACCCATACTCACACGAAAAACACTTAGAATAATATCTGGCAGACAGCAAGTACTCAGCAATATTAGCTGTCACGATTGTTTATTATTTTGTAGGGCACGAAACACCTGAAAGCTCTGGAAAGTGTATAATATCACACAATGGGGGGCCAAGCTGAGACAGGAACATTGTTCTTCTGAGTCTAACATCTAACTCACAGGGGAAGCTATCCAAGTGGAGTGAGAAGTGTTTGGAGCCAGCATGGATGTCTGGTCATCGCCCTAAATATAGAGTTGTGGGCTGTGTATTGAAAGACACAATGGGATGGGGTCAATCAGCAAGAGATAGGAAAAGGGGTGCCTTTGAGTGATTGCAGCCATTTCAGGTGTCAGATCTCAGACCCCGAGGTTTTGCAGCTTTTTATAGAATGCCTGTGGAAACATAATGGCAGACAAGGGTGACTGCAGTTCAGCGTTTCAGACATATCATCTTCTCTCTATCGTGCTACAGGGGTTATGCTACAAATTGAAAGATCCAGCTACATGAAAAGGAACTGACACATTGAGCCAGGAAGTCTTTTCTTGTGCAGAAAGCTCTGATCTTCAAGTTAGCCAATCTGGAAGGGGCATATTTGACAAGAATAATTTCAAAAAATTTTGCACTTGCAGAGATGGCAAGTATAACAAGGGAATTAGGACCACATCTGGGCTTGATGGAATAAAAAAATATCCAAATGTGAAACTGGGATAAGGATGTTAAAAACCGGACACAGAACACCCCTACTGCTTCACAGGCATATCGGGTAGGATAACTTCATGCTTGGAATGAGGAGTGGGCTCCTTAGGGTTTGGGGTACTCAGAAGGCACCCTTCTTCATCTCCACTCCCCACACCAAGGTAAAACATGCTCTCTTCACCACTTGCCATCCTACCCCAGTGAGTAGAGATGCTCCTTTTCTTTTGGAAGCAGCCTCTTAAAAATATTCATTTCACATTGTGAGGGGGACGGAGCTGGAGGGTAGAGGGTTTGCCTTCTTTTATTCTAAGATTTGTGGCTTTGAGGAAACAGATTTCCCTAAGAATGAGAGAAGAAAGAGAGATGATTTTTAAGAAAGGAGATAGTATGATGGAGGGACATTATTTATATCATGTTTTTTTTAGATTCCGCATATAAGCAATATCATATAATATTTGTCTTTCTCTGTCTGACTTACTTCACTTAGTATGATGATCTCTCTAGGTCTATCCATATTGCTACAAATGGCATTATTTCATTCTTTTTAATGGCTGAGTAATATTCTGATGGAGGGAGATTATGAGTTAGTGTTTTTGGCATACAATGGGGAGTTACGATAAAAAGAATAATTAATAAAAGTTTTAGAAAATCAACATGCTGAAGGAGAAGGAGAGGATATTATTTGTTATTATTATTATTGTCAGGTGGGCATTGCACTGGATGCCACAAGTCCCTCACTCAGTTAATGCCCCTAACGGTTTTGGGAGGCAGTGATGATTTTCCTCATTTTACTAGAAGGGAAATAGGTTCAGTGAAGTTTTCACATCTACTCGAGGTCACGTAGGCAGTAAATGGCAGAGATGAGATTCAAATACCTATCTGTAGGATTATATACACTACCAAATGTAAAATAGATAGCTAGTGGGAAGCAGCTGCATAACACAGGGAGATCAGATCGGTGCTTTGTGACCACCTAGAGGGGTGGGATAGGGAGGGCGGGAGGGAGACACAAGAGGGAGGAGATATGGGGATATATGCATATGTTTAGCTGATTCACTTTGTTATACAGCAGAAACTAACACACCATTGTAAAGCAATTATACTACAAAAAAGATGTTAAAAAAAAAATTTAAAAAAAGCTTGAGCTCCTTGCAACCAAAAAATTACCCACAAGAACAGTAATAAAAGAGAATATTTCTGGAGCACTTTCTACAGACTGTACATGCATGAACTAATTTAATCTTCACAGCAACCTTATGATTTATGTACAATTGTACCCATTTCAGAGATGCTGAAACCAAGGCTGAGAGAAGTTAAACAACTGGCCTAAGATCTCGTAGCTAATCATTTTCAGAGCTCTGAAAGGAGATACATCTGTGGGAAGCTTGCTAGGACTCAGGAGAGACTCTTACTAGCATTTGCACTGGTATCTAAGTAAAGCCTCAGCGCTTGTGGGTGGAGCGGGAGCACTGTCGGAGGCGGTGACCCGCGATGCAGAGAATGGGCACTTGACCAGGGTCTGCTGCTAGGACTCCTGTGCCTGCCATGACATCACAGAGAAAGTGAGGAAGGAGCAGGCCCAGAGCGGAAGGACTGGGGGGACAGCCCTAAATAAAGGAAGGAAGCAAGACACAGATCAGAAGGATGATGAGGAGAGACGAGGAGGAGGGCAGAAGTTATCTGAGCCCACTGCGTGGCTCGGCTCAGCACTACGGAGCAGGACGCTAACCATCAGCCAGAGAAAAGCCAGAAGTTAAGAGGCAGGGAGCTCGTGCCAGGGATGCTGTCTCACTGTGAAGTCACAGTGGATCTGAGGTCTAGAATGAGACAGTTCCGGCTGGCCTGAAGGCTGTCGGACATTCAGTAGGAGCCCTGGCCTCCAGGGCTGGGCAGAGGGACTTTGAAGTCCGGGACAGCAAGCAGGGTCTGGAAGGGCCCCTCTGCTGAACTGAATCTGTGCTCAGCCAAGGAGTAGCGTGAGATGGACCAGTGACCTCCTCGACTGTTTGTACTTCCTCCTGTGAGTGGGCACCCAGCCTGGCCGAGAGCTGGACCAAAGGGGCTAGTTTCTTTCACCTGCCAGGAAGGAGGAGGAGGTGGTGGAGGAAAGCTCTGCTCCCACGTATCAATACAAACACCAGCAGAAGAGATAGCTTTGTTTTTTCCCCTGGAAAAGTGATAGCCAAAATTTAATCTTTGCCACTCCCCTCAAAGCAAGATGCTCTCACTTCTTTATTTTACCCAGAATGGCTCTCCAGCTCTCTAAATCCCGACAAACGTTTAGAACCTCACTTTTCTCTGTCTCTCGGCTCCTGGGTAGAGGTGCACCTTCTTCTGACGGAGCCCTGCAACTCCAACTATGATTTCTTTTAGGAGAAAATTGCCCACCATTTAGAGTAAATAAAGTTGAGAGCAGAGCTGACTGATTTCATTTCCACTTCCTAGTATAGCAACTGAAGAGGGAGCTTCTTTCATCTCCAGTTGCTCTTCTCAGAAAGTTTTTATTTAGCTTAATAGAAGAAAGCACAGTTTCTAGACCAAAAAGGAAGAAAATAAGACAAGGCAAGGTAAGTAAGTAAAAGACATTTCAGCTCAGACGTTTTAAAAAAAAAAAAAAGAGAAAGAAAAACTCTTTTTCCTCTTTCTCTTTTTCTTTCTTCGTTTGACTTGTATTTTTCACCAATAATCCACTGTAGTATAGAATATCAATAAAATTCTATACTGTAAACTATATAAATTATCAATAAAATAGTTGAAGGCGTGGGGTACAAATACAAAAGAAAAGAAGAGGGATGGGACAAAACGAACTGAAATATGCATCCAAAGCCATTGTGGTAAATAATATATCTTATAAGAAATGTCCACAGGGGAGCTGGTATATAAATAGAATCTCAGTGTGAAATAAGGACTGTGCCTTATTTCCTGTAGAAGCTGCCGTTTCTGTGCCAGCGAGCAAAGATGCTAACAAAAGAACACGCTAAGTGACGTCCCATAGATGTCTGTCCTTTCCGTGGCATATCCTGTGTGTTATGTAAGGAGCAATGGCAGGTGTGCTCACTTTGCCCACCTACATGCTTGATATTTTTTTTTAAAGATTAAAGGACACCATCCTACATGGAGCTGTCAGACATCACTCAGCGTGGGTTGATATGAACCACAGTGAGCAACACCCAAGTGGGTTTAATCTGAAGGGAAAATGAAGATACCGTACTCCCGGGAAGTTTAAATAATGGCATATAAATTATTTCCCTGGCTGTTATTTGAATAACCAACAGGACAAGAAAAAAGAATAAAAGTTTGTGTACTGTACTTTGTGCGGTATAGGTGTCTCCACCTAATGAGTCTCCTGGATACTAGTTTGTGTCTGAATATCACCAGGGGTGATTATAGCTTGCAAAAGTACACCAGAAAAAGGCATGCCTTCCTATGTCTTAGGCTGTAATTAAAGCCACAAGCCATCAGATAGTGAAGAGGCCAGCTGCAGCCCTTCAAACCTTTAGCACCCTGGCATTAAAAATAGATTACAGCACAAAATATGTATCAAAAATAATCCCAATAAAAAAATTTGCACATTTGATTACTATAATTGAATTTTCCTTCTAGGTATGAATAAATGACCCAGGCTAAATGCCAGTTCCTTGTAAAGAATTTCATTTAAGCTTCACTGAATTGAAAAGGCTCAACCAGACTCAACATTTCCAACTTCCTAGCAAGTAGCAGAAAATCTACCTGACAGTTGCTATGGAAACACGACCAGGAAGAGTGAACCACCAGCCTATAAATCCACAGAGAAACCTTTCTTAATTGGAAGGCCTTTAACCCACACATTTTTCTCATAGCTGCAGAGCTTATTTCTAAAGAGATTATTAAATTCCTCAATTGACTTATGAAGGATGCTTCCCACTATATTACTGTGCTTTGGATTGCTCGTTCTTTATATCTGTTTCCAAAATTACAAAGCAGACCAGGGATAATAAAAGTTAACACAGATGTTTCAATGAAAAATCCATATGATGTTCCAAAAATAACTTTAGCAACGCTGAAAAAAAAGGATTCCAATACAAGATCCAAGATGGTGTAGACAGGTTTGTTTCAAAGCCACATTGAAGTCACCAAACTTCACCACCCCCCTTCTCTGAATTCAACAGATTAATGGGAAATCCTGACAGCATTTCCCAATGTTAAAGAGTGGTGACCAAATCAGAAAAAAAATGAATAAATGAAGTGGTGGAATATGTTAATTTTATGCTCACTCTTGATTTTTAAAAACTGTCTTTACAACTGAAAGTAAATACCACCTAGTATGTGACTGACTAAACAAGAGGCAAATACACACAACTCAGTGTGTCTGGGAATCTCAGTTGGACTGGGGTAGTTTGGGGTGACTAGTTCATTACTTGGTTTAATTGTGTAATATGGTGGAGAATGTAGCATATATAAACCCACCCACATCCAGAGCCAACGTTCTCTCCTTCCTTCCTGCTGTGTGAAAGAAACATCCCTCCTCCCAGCCCAAGATAATCCTGCATGGATTCAGCACCCGCCCTCCTCAGAGTCTCTAGGTACCTTTTTATAGGTATCATGTCTATAAACCTACAAAATCTCCAAGCTCAAGTTCCACTTTGGAGTGCTTTCTCTCTCTTCTCTCCTTTCAGCCTGGTGTTTGAATGAATTCTAGTCTCCCCATTGCCCTACTTCCTTACTTCCTGTTCTCTCTTCGGTTCCCTGCAAGATGGCGCCCCCTCCCTGTCCCCACACTCAGAACTTATAGGCCCTGACTTCTCCTCTGGAAGGGAGGACCACTCCTGCCTTCCTTAGGTGAACTTTCTCCATGTTTCCATGATATGGTGCTCTCTTGGCTTTTCTTCCATCTTTTCAGTTGTTTATTCTCTGCCTACTTTGTGATATTCCTCAGGATAGTTCATGAACCCTCTTTCTTCCTCCACCTTCCATATCTCTTGGGCAACCTCAAACCCTCCCATGACTTCAATGACCATCAACACATTAATGAGTCAGAAATATTTATTTTAACCTTGTTGTAAAAAAGAAGATTTAAAAAAAAATCTACCTCCTCAGGCTGTTGAGAACACTGGAGACAACATTTAAAACTTGTCTGACACGTTATCAGCACTCCGTGGAAACGTTAGCTACTATTAGTATGTATCTGAGACACCTTAAAGATAGCATGTACAAAGCTGAACTCACTGTCTTCTCCTCATAGTGTTTCTTCCTCTTGCCTCCTTCTCAGTAAATCCCCTATTCATCCTTTAAGTCCATTTTCACCGGCTCCACCCAAAGCCCCCCTTATCCTTCTTGAATTAGATGCCCCTCTTACGGGCTATCAGAGCATGCTGTATTATTAATGGTTGTATCCTGATGCATTGTAATAGCATGAGAGGGCAAAACTGCATAGTTTTATTCACTGTTTTATCCCCAGCAAATATTTATTTGAGCTATGAATGAATGAAACTGGATCACTACATAAAACAAACCATTAACTATCAGTACTGATTCCTTCATGGTTATTTCATAAGGTCATTGACAATTTCCTTAGTTTCATCTACTCTAACATCCTTTGATGAAAATCTAGTTACTGCCAATTAACCACATAGAGGTGTCCAGTGTTACTTTGGTTTTGAAATCACACATCATGACGTGAAATTTTCAAGAAATACATGGGAAATGGGGTCACAAAGAATGGGAAGGAAAACCTGCTGAAAGGCTAAGGGCATGATGCAGGCAGAATATATTCATTTACACAGACACAGACAGTATTTCCCCAGCATTCAGACTGCAATTCCTCTTCCCTCTGAAAAACTTACCTGGTATCTATTATGACCATTAATTGCCTAGAGAAAAGTCATCTTTGAAATCATTTGTTTAACGATGTGGACAAAACCTTTCTCTGGTTAATGTGCTCAAGAGACACTCACAGACCACAAACTTTGAGGACCCTCACACTACTGACACTGGGGAACTCTCAGAGATTCAGGGTTTTTAGTCAACCTGTTCAGGTGGCATTTAGAGAAAAGAAGTTGGGCAGCAGGGGAGTCTGTGTGCAGAAACAAACACACCTGAGGTTAGTACATACACACAATTATCTCACAAACAATGAGCAGGGCCAAAGCACCATAGTTGGAAGCTGTCTTGATGTACCCAGGTGACCACACAGTCACTCATGCACTCAGGAGGCTGTCACTTTGTGGCT
This sequence comes from Balaenoptera borealis, assembly GCF_965194805.1. NCBI lineage: Eukaryota > Metazoa > Chordata > Mammalia > Artiodactyla > Balaenopteridae > Balaenoptera > Balaenoptera borealis. Next base: position 163,343,580 of record NC_138866.1, on the reverse strand, counting down.
TACTTTCTCAACCAATGACTCTGTGTTCTGTTTCATATACTTCCAACTTACAAAATTTTGAAAGGGTCAGGGTGGGACACTTGGACCAAATACAGTGTGTATTACTCTGATCTCCTTACCCAAGAGAAACGATTGAGATTTCTGTGATCATCCACTTGGGGAGGATGAATGCAACAGTGGAGCTTTGATGAGCAAGAGGTTTGATTCTGAATCTACCTTTATCTCTTGCTGGTCCTATGACTTTGGGAAAACTTACTGAATCTCAGCTGCCTCACTTATGAAGAAGAGAAAATAGTACCATCCTTAGAGGATTGCTGCCAATTATATAAGGTAATGTGGATAAGGTCAATAAATGTTCAGTAAAATGTAGCTAAAGAAAAGGTGACCCATGTGGCTACATGAGGTCATCTCAAGCGAACATTACTGCTAACCCTTCTGGTGCTTTGATCAAAGGGATGGGTGGATGAATTAGCTCATGTATTGTTTCACCACCTGGAATATCATTTAGGATTTGAACACTAAGAGCAGTAGCTATCTCTTTAGCTCTGACCCTTTTTGGAACACACAATTTCAGAAATATCTTTTGCAACAGTAGGTTTTCAACCTGCTCTTTAAAATTTAGAAATGGAAATTTGAACTTGCTTATTGAAAAACATAAAATGCTGAAATAACTTTAGTGATATATCTGTACTGTGCAGGATAATTACATATTGGACACAAAAGAAATTCTTTTATATAGACAGTGGAGTCAAAAATATTTTGGGGGGTTATGGGGTGGTCTGCTTTTCTTTAAAAAGAAAAACAAAAGTACCAAGAAGATATGTCTAAACAAAAGTGAATTTGGAAGTTTGGCCCACTGATTTGATCCACTCATCTGTACTCTACCCACTAAGATTCCACCATATGATATTGTGGCACATATTTTCACATCGTTAACTAATTTAACCCTAATGATAACTTTGAAATATATTAGGCTTTTGGATATGATTTCCATTTTTATAGATGAAAAGACTAAAACTTGGAAATAATTTCCATAATTACACCAAGAATGAGGCAGAATCAAGATTCACACCCAGCTGTCTGATAACAAAGACTATTGTTTTTCTCTGACATAACCTTGTCTCATGATATAATGACATGTCACCTTCTTGGTGTCACAGTAGTTGTATCATCCCAGGGTTCTCTATTCTTTATTCTTTTCCTTCCTCCCTATTTTTTCCATATGCATATTTCTTCTGCCTGACGTACCTTCCTTTCTACACAATATTTTGTAATTTATTTAGGATAGTCATTTATCTGGAAAGATTTTTGAGAAGTACTATTGCTATTTTCTTTCTTTAATTAATAAAAGGAGGAAAAAATCCTCCTGTAGTGCAGGAGTGTCATCACTCCAGGACTCCCTGACATGGTCCTCTTACCTCTTCCTGCCCAAACTTAAGCATAAATCCTAAATATAAGGATGGAAACTTACACGCTTTGTTCCCACTATTTTTCAATTTTATTTTCAGGTCTACTTTGTTTAAAGGTAAAAAAATAAAATAAAATAAAATCATGGACTGGAAGGTCTCAATTTTAGGAATGTGAATTTGATCACAAACCCAAATTCTGGTTTATAAGCTTTACCATCCAACATTTCACAAGTAGACTTTTCTCCTAGCAGTAAATATGATTAATGTATATGAAAGGCTGTTAAAACTATTTTCTAATAGTTGACTACATGGCTAATTCAAGGGAACAAGTGAAGAGGATTAACAAAATACCATAATACACGGGTTGGAAAATAACTTTTTGACCAAAAGAGGAGTCACATGGCATAATTATTCGCTTTAATCAATCAAACAATCATTCATGATATACCCAAACAGAAAAATAATTCTCCCTTTTATTAAACCTCTCACTGTCATAATATTCTTTGTGGCTTATGCTTTCCTGAAAAACCACCAATTTCTATCTCTCTGACTTATTTCTCAAAGAGGACTTAGTGAAAATGAGAGCAGATACACGGGCAGCATCATCTTTATTTGCTGTTAAAATTTTTTTGGGGAAAAAAAATAATTGGGGAAGGCAACTTTTACCTTGATCTCTCCCCTTCCCCTTCCCATGAAGGAGGTAAGGTCAAAACCAAGAAATGAGAAATAAGGCTATATAGTGTTATTTCTAGAACTTAACGAATCAGACTCTTATAGTACACATGCCTCTCTCAGTTTCTTTAGACAATCTAGGGATCTGTACTAACTCTTAGGGCTCTCTTCTCCCCAGTAGTGTTCATATTAAATTCAGTCTTCTTCATTTGAGGGATGAGCTAAGGAACTAATGATTTTGAGAATCACAGCATTCCAAGGAAAAGGGCCATTTTTAGGGAGGAGGAACATGAAGCTTACAGATGAAGCAACTCACCTGCAGTCACAGATGTCATCCAAGTTTGAACAGTGATTCAGAGCCAGATCTTTCCACTGTGCCATTCTACTTCTGTTACTTACAAATAGAATTCTTTTTTTAGATAAAAATAAATTCATGTTTTAAAATATATCTTTGGGTTCTGACTTTCAGTAATTGCAGAGTGGCTTGTATTGGATTACTTCTCCTGCTGATAACAATTATCTTTAAAAAGATGTCTGAAGGTACTGGAGAGTGACCAAATCAGGTGGAAACTCGAGGGGGCTCAACTCATTACAGAAGGAAACCACATGGGTGAGACCGAGGTAATACAGCTTTTCCTCTGAAGGAAACCCCTAGTTCTCCCAGCCATGGATGGATAAGATCAGGCAAAAAGAAACAGTGTAATTAGTCTGATGTACAAGAAGATAAAGTCTCAGGATGCAGAGAGGCTGGGAATTGAGAGGTGGGGGTGGGGGGTACTTTAAAAGAATGAAACCACAGAGGGAGAAGCCCCAAAATTGGCATATAAACTCCCTTCAAATTCTTCAAACCTTGAATGGTGTCTATGTGAGGCAAGGCACCCAGGAGCTCAGGGTAACAGCAATTTAAAGCTGAGGGAGCTAATGGGGATTTCAGAGCTGCCCACTACACTGAAGTAGGAACTGGGGTCTCATCAAGTTAGAGAGGTTGATAAAGGTTTTCGGCTTTTTATTGAAACCCTACAAGGTTTAGGAGTACTACTCAAGGACTAAGCTATTTACACTAGGATTAAGGACAAAACTAAAATAGACCCACCTTAACGACGTTTAAAAACCAAGCTTCTACCAGTCCAAGCGGATTTGCAGCAATTTAACTGCTTATAAGAATAAAAACTTTCTGATTCCTCAGAGAAAGGTAATACAACCCAGAGTCTCAACAAATATAATCCATAATTTTTTTTGGAAAACGGAGATATACAATGAGAAAAATCAGTCTGTAAAAAAAAAAAAAAAAAAAAAAAAGACCTACAGAAGAACCATATGTAAGCATTAGCAGGCAGGGGTTTAAAAAATTGTGATCAATAAATAATCCAGAGAAATTATATATATATATATATATATATATATAATATCCTAACGAGAATATAAAGGAAAGAAGGGGTATAAATGGAGTTATACTGTTGGAAAAATTCTTATATTAATCACTAAATGGTATAATACTAACACTAATCTCTCTCTCTCTCTCTCTCTCTCTCTCTCTCTCTCTATATATATATATATATATATATACATATATATATATATATATATACACGCACATACACACACACACACACACACACACACACACATACACGAGTCTATATTTATTTAGTTCTAGATATTGTTTTTCTACTTTGCTTTTGCCTAATAGAATTCAGGCAAATGACCCGTCCTTTTATGAAGCTTCCATGGGAAAACGCTTCTCTCCTGCAGTGCAGTGTGGTGGTGAAGAATGCAAACTCAGGAGCCAGACTGTCGCCAGCTGTGGGACTCTGGGCATGTTACTTAGCCTCTCTGTGTCCCAGTACCAACCTCGCAGTGGTATGTCAGTACTAAATGGATTTCATAGTGAAAATTTCTTAGAATAGTGCCTAGCACATAATAAGCACTGTCATGATTTTTATTCCTCTGTGATACATCTGGAATGCCATCTGGTAGAAATTTCTACAGAATGTACTAGTCATCACTCAGTGTGTCACTGGAAGTCATATATTTAGGCAAGCCTTGGTCTCACAACACAGACCTTCACTTCTTAATGATATCATGCTTGGTAAATATAAATGTTATAATTACTTGTCTTCATGTCTGTTTTTACTACTAACTTAGGAGCTTCTTGAAGTCAGGGACAAGGTCCTACCTTAACTAGAATAGAACTAAAATATGCTCAGTAAGACCTTGGATAAACACTTTTTGAAGTTAGAGGCAGGCACTATTCATTTAATTTAAGGATAAAGTAACAATACAAGTTGTATAAGAACGTAGGCTTTCATTTTATTAAATATAAAAGCCTGGAATCTATATATCAAGACTATTATAAAGAGATGCCAACACTGAATCAGAAATTTAAAAATTATTCCCTTTCATTCCTAAGATTCTATTGTTTTATCTTCTATTCCTTGAGCATATGCTTACTGAGCATTTATAATTAACCAAGCATTGTACTCAGCAGTGGGGAAACAGCTAATAATCACAAGGAACTTTCTAGACTGAAGTTAAACAAAAGGTGAACAATTAAAGTAAACAGTTCAAACTTTAATAGAGGTAATTATAGTCTGTCCTACAGGATCAGTTCAGATGGGAAATCACCTGAAGGAGTAAGGGCCAAAATAAGTACTAAAGGATGAGGAGCAGCCTGGTGAAATGGCCAGACTGGAGAAGGTCTTACAGGCAGGAAGGTTAGAAAATTCACTCTAATATTAGGTAATGGAAGCTATGGCTATTACCTTATTTCTCAGAAGAAAAACTAAGATTAATGGAAAACGGAATGTCTTGTTCTAAGGTTATTATTAATGATAGAATCAGGAATAATATTCAAACTTTTAAAGTTTCATCTCTATTCTAAATAGTTGTTTCCATAAGCACATGATAATTTTAGAGCTGATTTTGTGCCCTTTCTATGATTTAACTCTTCTGTATTGATTAGTCATCATAATAACAGTAACGTAAATTACAATTAATGTTCTTAATAAAAATCAACAATCTGAGGAATCCCTTCAACAGGAACTTTTTAAAGTTCTCCATTTAACCCCCATTCACTTCATAGCATTTGCTCGTTTTTCCAAAGGGAAGTAGTTGGAATGCCCAGACATCTGAATATTATAGCCTTTTCTTTTATTTCTTCTTCTGGGCTAGCTCAGTGATGTGAATCATAGGGTTCATAAGAACTCCACTCTAGGTCTGCATACAAATATGCCACACACTATTTTATAGGTGATTTAGAAATTCAAGGTTTAATTTGACTACACAATTTTTACCTTATGAGCTGGCCTTAGAATGAAAGCTTCACATTTTTCTACTGCTTTATTGTTTTAAATATTAGTTCTTCTTATTATAATTACAAACTTATTTGATGCTCTTTAGCTATCTGTTTCTTTTATAACATTGATTCGTTTCATTTAATATTAAAATGGGTAGAAACAGTCACAGGGTTATAGTGCTTATCCTCAGTGCCCCCCGCTGCCCCCTCTTCCTGTGCTTAACCACGCTTTCCTGAAAATACCTCTGAAAGAACCCCTTATAAAGACAACTTTCTCGATACTGGCACACCAAGAAGGCCGCTATTGGTAGGGATGACAGTTAAATTCATCTTTCTCAGCCATAACAATCACTCCAAAAAAAAAAACACACCACCACAAAATTGGTAATAGGACAAACTCAGAGAGAAGCAGACATTGCCAAACAAAAAGGATGATTTCTGTACTCCTCTACACGTCCACATGTGGAGAGAGACCTTCCCCTCAGGTGTTCATGGGCCTATTTCTTCCCAACACCATTTCCTTCCCTCAAGATATGTGAGTTTCACTCCCTTACTTGTTTCCTGGAATCGACTCTGTACGATCAGGACCATCTGGGATTTTCAATGGCAGTTTGGCAGAGACTATGAACTTGCTCATTCATTCAGTATACACTGTGATGGCCTCCTAGTATACAGAGCTTGAGAAGTTAAAATCTCCATTTTTAGCATTCTCCTTGCAGCTTGGGCTCCCAGGCGTGCTTTAGGTCCTGCCAATCAGATTCCCCCCTTTGAGTCCTGATGTGGAGTCCGATGAGGACAGAGGTAGGACTTGGTCATACATTTAGAGTGGACTGTGGCCGAGGCAGTGTCATCCTGGACTGAGAAGTTGTTCTGAACGTTTTCCTGATTCTACGACTGTCTCACTGTGGTAGAAGCAGTAGGATTCTGGTGACCCAGTTCCTCAGTGTGGCCTCGGGAGCCATTCCTGGAAAGAGCCTAGAGTTTGTTTCTTTCTCCTCTGAACTAGTTTTAAGTGATTTAACACCATTTCTGCTCAAACTTCATTCAATAATAAATGTATTTCTACTTGAACTATCTAAAATGGATTTTTTTCCCTTAGAAATTGAAACCTTCCTGATAAACTCTGAAAAGGGCATTAAAGTAGATCCCCAAACTGAGAATTCCTGAAGAGGCAGGGTTCTGAAAAATCTGTTTTTGTTTTTGTTTTTTTTAATTGTAAATTTAGCAATGCTCCTCATGCTTTTTTGACAACTGAATACTTTCATTTAGGTCTGAAGTCCCATGTGGGGTGGTGGCTCATAGGTTTGGTGAAGGGTTATATGGTCCGGGAAGAGTCAAAGCTTTTAGCAGTTCTCATCCCCGTTAAGTACAGTGAAATCATTTCACTGACATCTCTAGTCACCAACTTTGTAGGTTTAGGGGTAGAATGGGCCTCCCTTGCCCTCAAGACTGGTGCTGACAAAATCCCCTCTTCTAACCAAGACCACCCCCTGGCTTAATATTTGAAGGGCTTCTTGCTCACACACATAGTTCAGATGTGTTACACATTAGCAGGTGAACCTATTTTTCAAAATGTTTGAAGGTGTGATACATTACTTTAAAAATCTCTCCATAGTTTTCCCGTACAATGTATCTCATTATTCTTTCAGTTGGGCAGTTATTCCTAAATACCCTTGATGCAGTTTTATGTCCATTCTTTCTTATCTAGAACTCATTAGTATAACCTAAGGTGATTTGGGTTGTGTATAAGTCATTTAAATTTGCATAATGAGCCCCAGTGCCTCTCTGGCATGAACGAAGAACTAAGGAAAATTTTGACAGTTTCAAGAGAGACATACAATTCATTTTATGGGGAGAGGGGGATCCCTTTATAATCTTAAGGTTTGAAGACAATATTTATTTATTCAGAGTGTCAGGAAAGACCAAGTCAATGACCCTTGATTAGTATTGCACAAAAGCTCACTCCAGCAGGGACAAGATGTCAGCTTTGCAGTGAAAGCAAGTCTTCCTTTAATACATGATCTTTGAGAAGCCAATAAGCTACATTCCATATTGAGCACTAAGGGAGAGCTATTTCTAGGACAGTGTCCAGGAAAAAAGAAAGCTGATCCAAAACTGAGGGCATAAGCCCAAAGAAGAGGACATCCCCGATCAGGTAAATTTCTACTGAAATTTAGGGCTTTACTAGAATAGCTGTAATAATATGTGCTTCCCCCCACCCCCATAGCTAACATACAATGATCACACTGCCCTGCATAAATTACACTCATCACTCTATACAACCTTGAAAAATCCTATGAAGTCAATGTTATTATTGCCATCACCCTACAGATTATGAAATTGAGGCTTAGAAATATTTAGTAATTATTCAGTGTAATACAATGTGGTAGTAGAACCAGGATTACAACTTAGGCACCCTAATTCCAGTTTTCTGACTAGTACTTCATACATGATACTTAAGTCCTGCGACCTAGGGTGCTCACAGAACTCTATATGGATAATCTGGATCATTGAGGGTATACTCATTAGAAATTAGACCAACACACCAACATGAAAGCATGGCAAACCAAGTCAGAAGTGACAATAGCAAAGAAGCTGTACAAGAAAGTATCCTAGGTGGGCCATTCCATCAAAAGGCAATGGCAGGGGGACCTTCAAGATGGCGGGGTGACCTTCAAGATGGCGGAGTAGTAGTAAGACGTGGAGATAATCTTTCTCTCCACAAATACATCAAAAATATATCTACATGGGGAACAACTCCTACAGAACACCTACTGAACGCTGGCAGAAGACCTCAGACTTCCCAAAAGGCAAGAAACTCCCCATGTACCTGGGTAGGGCAAAAGAAAAAAGAAAAAAACCGAGACAAAAGAATAGGGACAGGATCTGCACCTCAGGGAGGGAGCTGTGAAGGAGGAAAAGTTTCCACACACTAGGAAGCCCCTTCACTGGCAGAGACAGGGGGTAACGGGGAGAAGTTTTGGAGCCACAGAGGAGAGTGCAGCAACAGGAGTGGAGAGGGCAAAGCAGAGAGATTCCCACACAGAAGATCGGTGCTGACCAACACTCACCAGCCCAAGAGACTTATTGACTCACCTGCCGGGGTGGGTGGGGGCTGGGAGCTGAGGCTCCGGCTTCTTCAGAGGTCAGATCTCAGGGAGAGGACTGGGGTTGGCTGCGTGAACACAGCCTGAAGGGGGCTAGTGCGCCACAGCTAGCCAGGAGGGAGTCCGGGAAAAAGTCTGGACCTGCCTAAGAGGCAAGAGACCATTGTTTCAGGGTGCGGGCATGAAATGCTAAGGCTGCTGCTGCAGCCACCAAGAATCCTGTGTGCAAGCACAGGTCACTATCCACACCTCCCCTCCCAGGAGTCTGTGCAGCCTGCCACTGCCAGGGTCCCGTGATCCAGGGACAACTTCCCCGGGAGAAAACACGGTACGCCTCAGGCTGTTACAACGTCACACTGGCGTCTGCCACCGCAGAGTCACCCCGCATTCCGTACCCCTCCCTCCCTCCGGCCTCAGTGAGCCAGAGCCCCCTAATCAGCTGCTCCTTTAAACCCATCCTGTCTGGGTGAAGAACAGACGCCCTCAGGAGACCTACACGCAGAGGCAGGGCCAAATCCAAACCTGACCCTCAGGAGCTGTGCGAACAAAGAAGAGAAAGGGAAATCTCTCCCAGCACCCTCAGGAGCAGCAGATTAAATCTCCACAATCAACTTGATGTACCCTGCATCTGTGGAATACCTGAATAGACAACGAATCATCCCAAAATTGAGGCAGTGGCCTTTGGGAGCAACTGTAGACTTGGGGTTTGCTTTCTGCATCTAATTTGTTTCTGGTTTTATGTTTATCTTGGTTTAGTATTTAGAGCTTATTATCACTGGTAGATTTATTTATTGATTTAGTTGCTCTCTTTTTTTAATATATACATATTTTTTCATTTTTCTCTTTTTGTGAGAGTGTATATGTATGCTTCTTTGTATGATTTTGTCTGTATAGCTTTGTTTTTACCACTTGTCCTAGGGTTCTATTTTTTTTTCTTTTAGTATACTTTTTAACACTTGTTATCATTGGTGGATTTGTTTATTGGTTTGGTTGCTTCTTTCTTCTAAAATTTTTTTATTGTTAATAAATTTTTTTATTTTAATAACTTTATTTTATTATTTATTCTTTCTTCCTTTTTTTTCCTCCCTTTTCTTCTGAGCTGTGTGGCTGACAGGGTCTTGGTGCTCCAGACGGGTGTCAGGCCTGAGCCTCTTAGGTGGGAGAGCCGAGTTCAGTACATTGGTCCACCAGAGATCTCCTGGCCCCACATAATATCAAAAGGCGAAAGCTCTCCCAGAGATCTCCATCTCAACACTAAGACCCGGCTCCATTCAACAACCAGCAAGCTACAGTGATGGACACCCCATGCCAAACAACTAGCAAGACAGGAACACAAACCCACCCCATTAGCAGAGAGGCTGCCTAAAATCATAAGTTCACAGACACCCCAAAACAAACCACTGGATGTGGTCTGCCCACCAGAAAGATAAAATCCAGCTTCATTCACCAAAACACAGGCACCAGTCCCCTCCACCAGGAATGCTACACAACCCATTGAACCAACCTTACCCACTGGGGACAGACACCAAAAACAATGGGAATTACAAACCTGCAGCCTGCGAAAAGGAGACCCCAAATGCAGAACGTTAAGCAAAATGAGAAGACTGAGAAATACACACCAGATGAAGGAGCAAGGTAAAAACACACCAGACCAAACAAATGAAGAGGAAATAGGCAGTCTACCTGAAAAAGAATTCAGAGTGATGATAGTAAAGATGATCCAAAATCTTGGAAACAGAATGGAAAAAATACAAGAAACATTTAACAAGGACCTAGAAGACTAAAGAGCAAACAAACAGTGATGAACAACACATTAATGAAATTTAAAATTCCCAAGAAGGAATCAATAGCATAATAACTGAAGCAGAAGAACGGATAAGTGACCTGGAAGATAAAATAGTGAAAATAACTACCATAGAGAAAAATAAAGAGAAAAGAATGAAAAGAATTGAGGGCAGTCTCAGAGAGCTCAGGGACAACATTAAATGCAACAACATTCGAATTATAGGGGTCCCAGAAGGACAAGAGAAAATAAAGGGGCTGAGAAATATTTGAAGAGATTATAGTTGAAAACTTCCATAATATGGGAAAGAAAAGAGTCAATCAAGTCTAGGAAGCACAGAGAGTACCATACAGGATAAACCCAAAGAGAAACACACCAAGACACATTAATCAAACTATCAACAATTAAATACAAAGAAAAAATATTAAAAGCAGCAAGGGAAAAGCAACAAATAACATACCAGGGAATCCCCATAAGGTTAACAGCTGATTTCTCAGCAGAAACTCTGCAAGCCAGAAGGCTGTGGCAGGACATATTTAAAGTGATGAAAGGGAAAAACCTACAACCAAGATTACTCTACCCAGCAAGGATCTCTTTCAGATTCGATGGAGAAATTAAAACCATTACAGACAAGCAAAAGCTAAGAGAATTCAGCACCACCAAACCAGCTCTACAACAAATGCTAAAGGAACTTCTGTAGCAAGGGAACACAAGAGAAGGAAAAGACCTACAATAACAAACCCAAAACAATTCAAAAAATGGTTAAAGGAACATACATATCGATAATTACCTTAAATGTAAATGGATTAGATGCTCCAACCAAAAGACAAAGACTGGCTGAATGGATAGAAAAACAACACCCGTATATATGCTGTCTTCAAGAGACCCACTTCAGACCTAGGGACACATACAGATGGAAGGTGAGGGGATGGAAAAAGATATTCCATGCAAATGGAAATCAAAAGAAAGCTGGAGTAGCAATTCTCATATCAGACAAAACAGACTTTAAAATAAAGACTATTACAAGAGACAAAGAAGAACACTATATGATGATCAAGGGATCAATCCAAGAAGAAGATATAACAATTGTAAATATTTATGCACTCATCACAGGGGTACCTCAATACATAAGGCAAATGCTAACAGCCATAAAAGGGGAAATCAACAATAACAAAATAATAGTAGGGGACTATAACACTCCACTTTCACCAATGGACGGATCATCCAAATTGAAAGTAACTAAGGAAACACAAGCTTTAAATGACACATTAAACAAGATGGACTTAATTGATATTTATAGGACATTCCATCCAAAAACAACAGAATACACTTTCTTCTCAAGTGCTCATGGAACATTCTCCAGGATAGACCACATCTTGGGTCACAAATCAAGCCTTGGTAAATTTAAGAAAATTGAAATCATATCCAGTATCTTTTCTGACCACAATGCTATGAGATTAGATATCAATTACAGGAAAAAAACTGTAAAAAATACAAACACATGGAGGCTAAACAATACACTACTAAATAACCAAGAGATCACTGAAAAAATCCAAGAGGAAATCAAAAACTACCTAGAAAAAAATGACAGTGAAAACACGACAATCCAAAACCTATGGGATGCAGCAAAAGCAGTTCTAAGAGGGAAGCTTATGGCAATACAATTCTACCAAAAGAAACAAGAAACATCTCAAATAAACAACCTAACCTTACATCTAAAGCAATTAGAGAAAGAAGAACAAAAAACCCCCAGAGTTAGCAGACGGAAAGAAATCATAAAGATCAGATCAGAAATAAATGAAAAAGAAATGAAGGAAATGATAGCCAAGATCAATAAAACTAAAAGCTGGTTGTTTGAGAAGATAAACAAAATGGATAAATGCCTAGCCAGACTCATCAAGAAAGAAAGAGAGAAGACTCAAATCAACAGAATTAGAAATGAAAAAGGAGAAGTACAAAGACACTGCAGAAATACAAAGGATCATGAGAGATTACTACAAGCAACTATATGCCAATAAAATGCACAACCTGGAAGAAATGGACAAATTCTTAGAAAAGCACAACCATCTGACACTGAACCCGGAAGACATAGAAAATATAAACAGACTGATAACAAGCACTGAAATTGAAACTGTGATTAAAAATCTTCCAACAAACAAAAGTCAACTAGATCGCTTCACAGGTGAATTCTATCAAACATTTAGAGAAGAGCTAACACCTATCCTTCTCAAACTCTTCCAAAATATAGCAGAGGGAGGAACACTACCAAACTCATTCCATGAGGCCACCATCACCCTGATACCAAAACCAGACAAAGATGTCACAAAGAAAGAAAACTACAGGCCAATATCACTGATGAACATACCTAGATGCAAAAATCCTCAACAAAATACTAGGAAACAGAATCCAACAGCACATTAAAAGGATCATACACCATGATCAAGTGGGGTTTATCCCAGCAATGCAAGGATTCTTCAATATACGCAAATCAAACAATGTGATAAACCATATTAACAAATTTAAGAATAAAAACCATATGATCAATTCAATAGAAGCAGAAAAAGCTTTCAACAAAATTCAACACCCATTTATGATAAAAACCCTCCAGAAAGTGGGCACAGAGGGAACTTACCTCAACATAATAAAGGCCATATATGACAAACCCACAGCCAACATCATTCTCAATGATGAAAAACTGAAACCATTTCCTCTAAGATTCAGGAACAAGACAAGGTTGCCCACTCTCACCACTATTATTCAACATAGTTTTGGAAGTTGTAGCCACAGCAGTCAGAGAAGAAAAAGAAATAAAAGGAATCCAAATTGGAAAAGAAGAAGTAAAAGTGTCACTGTTTGCAGATGACATGATACTATACATAGAGAATCCTAAAGACTCTACCAGGAAACTACTAGAGCTAATCAATGAATTTGGTAAAGTAGCAGGATACAAAATTAATGCACAGAAATCTCTTGCATTCCTATACACTAATGATGAACAATTTGAAAGAGAAATTAAGGAAACACGCCCATTTACCACTGCAACAAAAAGAATAAAATACCTAGGAATAAACCTACCTAAGGAGACAAAAGACCTGTATGCAGAAAAGTATAAGACACTGATGAAAGAAATTAAAGATGATCCAAATTAAAGGTGATCCAAACGGATGGAGAGATATACCATGTTCTTGGATTGGAATAATCAACATCATGAAAATGACTATACTACCCAAAGTAATCTACAGATTCACTGCAATCCCCATCAAACAACCAGTGGCATTTTTCATAGAAACAGAACAAAAAATTGCACTATTTGCATGGAAACACAAAAGACCCCGAATAGCCAAAGCAATCTTGAGAAAGAAAAATGGAGTTGGAGGAATCAGGCTCCCTGACTTCAGACTATACTACAAAACTACAGTAATCAAGACAGTATGGCACTGGCACGAAAACAGAAATATAGATCAATGGAACAGGATAGAAAGCCCAGAGATAAACCCACACATAAATGGTCACCTTATCTTTTATAAAGGAGGCAAGAATATACAATGGAGAAAAGACAGCCTCTTCAATAGTGGTGCTGGGAAAACTGGACAGCTACATGTAAAAGAATGAAAATTAGAACACTCCCTAACACCATACACAAAAATAAACTCAAAATGGATTAAAGACCTAAATGTAAGGCCAGACACTATCAAACTCTTAGAGGAAAACACAGGCAGAACACTCTATGACATACATCACAGCAAGATCCTTTTTGACCCACCTCCTAGAGTAATGGAAATAAAAACAAAAATAAACAAATGGGACCTAATGAACCTTAAAAGCTTTTGCACAGCAAAGGAAACCATAAACAAGACGAAAAGACAACCCTTAGAATGGGAGAAAATATTTGCAAACGAAGCAACTGACAAAGGATTAATCTCCAAAATATACAAGCAGCTCATGCAGCTCAATATCAAAAAAACAAACAACCCAATCCAAAAATGGGCCGAAGACCTAAAGAGACATTTCTCCAAAGAAGATATACAGAGTCCCAACAAACACATGAAAGGATGTTCAACATCACTCATCATTAGAGAAATGCAAATCAAAACTACAATGAGGTATCACCTCACACAGGTTAGAATGGCCATCACCAAAAAAATCTACAAACAATAAATGCTGTAGAGGGCGTTGAGAAAAGGGAACCCTCTTGTACTGTTGGTGGGAGTGTAAATTGATACAGCCACTCTGGAGAACAGTATGGAGGTTCCTTAAAAAACTAAAAATAGAACTACCATACGACCCAGCAATCCCACTACTGGGCATATACCCTGTGAAAACCATAATTTAAAAAGTGTCATGTACCACAATGTCCACTGCAGCTCTATTTACAATAGCCAGGACATGGCAGCAACCTATGTTTCCATCAACAGATGAATGCATAAACATGTGGCACATATATACAATGCAATATTACTCAGCCATAAAAAGAAATGAAACTGAGTTATGTGTAGTGAGGTGGATGGACCTAGAGACTATCATACAGAGTGAAGTAAGTCCGAAAGAGAAAAACAAATACCGTATACTAACACATATATATGGAATCTTAAAAAAAAAAATGGTTCTGAAGAACCTAGGGGCAGGACAGGAATAAAGACGCAGACATAGAGAATGGACTTGAGGACACGGTGGGGGAAGGGTAAGCTGGGACGAAGTGAGAGAGTGGCATGGACATATATACACTACCAAATGTAAAAAAGCTAGCTAGTGGGAAGCAGCCGCATAGCACAGGGAGATCAGCTCGGTGCTTTTGTGTCCCACTAGAGGGGTGGGATAGGGAGGGTGGGAGGGAGACTCAACAGGGAGGGGATATTTGGATAGCTGTATACATATAGCTGATTCACTTTGTTATACAGCAGAAACTAACACACCATTGTAAAGCAATTATACTCCAATAAAGGTGTTAAAAAAAAAAAGGCAGTGGCATACATGTGTGGTCTGGTCTGATAGATTCTCTATTTATGAATAACCACTCCTTAGGAGATGCTGAAAAACTATTTTAAAACAAATTAATTATTTGTTATTTAGTTTTCTTTCTTTTGATTACACTTCCCTGTAATATATATGGTCACATTGCTTTCAAGTGAAGTCTGCTAAAACTAGTGAGGGTATATTTCCAAGCTTCTGACTGTGAGTTTCATTCAAAAGTAATCTAAAAGGCTCTCACCTGAGGTAATAACTTTCTGCCACTGCTACGTGTTCATTAAATGTTACATTAAAAGGATGATGGATGTCATGATTCCTTGATTGGAATATAGCATGATGAAGTAGAAAGAGTGCAATTTTTAAAATTAGGCAATCCTATGTTTAAATGTTTTCTCCATCATATACCAGCTTTTTGAACTCTGGTAAATCACTAAAAGTTTCTGAACTTCAATTTCCTCAACTTTAAAATATTGAGAAAAAAATACTACCAAGGAGTTTGATAAGATGGTTAGAGATAATGTATTAAGGTCTATTTTTCTGCCAGTGAAGCAACACCCTAAAGAGGTGCTCAGGAAAGGGTCAGCTAACATTGGGAGACTAATTTTTGCATTATCTCCTTGCTTAAAAGGTCAGTAGGAAAGGCTGGAGATGGGAGGCAATTTCTCTCTTCCACCCCCGAAATGTAGCTATGTTTTGTTTTTTGAGTGATGAGATCTTTGCCTTCAAAGAATTAACACCAACTTGTTGCTGGTTGGCCCAAAACAGACTGGGAGTTACTCAAAAGGCAATCTCCATCCAGACTTCTGTTTTGGGGGAAAAGTCTAAATTGTAAGTTGTAGATGTGGGCCAACCTTAGGAAGAGAAAGATTGGAGAACATCCTCTCCATGCCAAGGTTCTGTCAGTCCTGGCATAGCAGGGACTATGAGCGCCCCCAGGAGGTGGCAAGACTTAGACATGGATGAAGCACAGAGGCTCCAAGAGCGGTGAGTTTCTGCAGTACAGCCTGAGGGGCGGGGCTTACTCAGAGCCCCAGAGCCTCGCAGACAATTGCAGCAGGTGCCTTGTGTAGTAATAGTGGGGATGGGGAACACTGTAGATGCAGAACCTGGCTCTACCCTGGCCATATAAGCCCAGAATTCTTGTTTCATAAAAAGGAAGGAATGCAGGCAACTTGATAATGACAGAGATTGCATTTTTTTCTTAGCTGGGAGAGTGGAGTCTCCAAGCAGATTACATTTGGTAGAGGGGAAAACAAAAAGAAAAAGAAAAGGAATATTACATTCTTCAACTTGTGTATTGTAAAATAACTTTTGTAATTATTACAGTACCCCTGCAGAGTATCTCTGATTTTTAAAAGACATAGGCTCTTAAAAAAATTCTTAACCTTGAGTACTCATTCTCTTTTAGTATTGAAATATACCATGCCCTCCCCACCCATAAAAGTAATGAGTAAAGAATTTATTTAAAAAGATTAAGAGGGAGAGAAGAGATAAAGAACTGAATATGAATATTTTAGATAAGCTTTCAGTCAATAGGAATGAAGGCTTCAACTCCTAGGTATTAGGGCAGGGAGAGTAGTAGGAAAGAAGAAAGAAATAACAGTCAAGTACCTACTATGTGCCTGGCAGTCTGCTATATGTTAAGGGACATAGATATTATGACCTTCACTTTTATAGCCATGGTGAGTCTCATAGGATTTTAAACATTTGTCTATATTCATACAGCTCATAAGCAGCAAGGATGAGATTTATGGCAGCACCTTCTCCTACAAACTATTGTTCTTTCTGCCATTCCTAGTTGTCTCTGTAAATTGTCTAGTACTCCCGGGGTGGTGGCGAGGGGAAATTATGAGGCAAGCCTGAGATACTTCAAGTGAGCTTATCAGAATTGTATGTCACCTCCCTTTTAGCAGGGAAACTCTAATTTTAAATGGGCTGAGGGAATTTTTCAAAACTTACACATTTTTAGCTATGAGACGAAATTTTTAGGGACAAGAAACATGAGTGATTGGAGCCAGGGATCACCCTAAAAAAGCATCTGCAGGCTTGACAGCAGCCCTATGCCCTGGGGCAGGTTGTCTTGGGAAATAGTCGTGCCGAGGTTTGGATTTTTCATCTCTCAGCTCACCTGCTCATGCTGTTCACACTTGTGACTGAGGGAAGTCCCCTCCTCCCCTAGAAAAAGGCTTTAATTTGTTGGGGCAAGGATAAATTACAAGAGGACAATCCAGCTGTTGTAAAGTACACATATTCCCTCTATGTTGTCTCTCACTGAGTAGATGTGGGAACAGGAAGTCCTATTATCTTTCTTGATCAGAGTTTCTTTTATTTTCTTGGAAATAGAATCTGTGCCAAATCAACCACCAGACATGCCCTTCTCAGCCAGGGAATTTAACCAAAGAGCACCTGGAAACTGGGCATCTCACCAGTGCAGCAGGAAACAGAGGCCACATTTGTCTTAAAGATTTCTTTTTTTTGATAACATTTCACACACTAAGAAAAAAGCAGAACAAATGCAAATTTGAAAAATGCTGGCAAAATAATTATAGTCATTCTTGAAATACCCAGAGAGGCTGGGTGAGAATTCAGAATGCTTACGTGTGAGGAAGCAAAGTGGCATGGCTAATTTTAGGGCAGAAAGTCTCTTTTCCTTGTCCTATCCCCTAACCTCAGTAAGCAATATTTTCAGCAAGTCAAGTGCAAACAATACATAAGCAGATGAAATAAAATGAGATGAAGTGGATGGTTTGGATTTGGAGGGCAGCAATATACCCATTCTACATTTTTAACAATTTTGTGCTAAGGCCAGGGTGTAAACCAAAGACTAGCAAGATACTTCAAGCATGAGAATTGGTACTTCTGTAAAGAGAGAAGGATGACTGAGAAGAGTGTTTACAAATGGCATCCAAAAAGGCTTACGTCACTTCCATTTTCATTCAGCATATTTCCTTCCTCACAATCATTAAGAAGCTAAAGAATATTTCTTGGCATAAAATATTTTCCTTTATTTGAGACGTGTCCATCTTTTTCTATCTTTCTGCTTTTTTCTCTCTGTTTCCACAAAAAATTGGATCTCAGGGGCACTGAGTTGAGTAAATAATTTTTCAAGTCTTAATTTGGTATCATCGTGAGTCTGTTTTCTGTTTGATTTTACTCCCCTCTCCTTTTCTTTCCAATTCCTTTCATTCCTCTCCTCAAAAGTATCCATTCTAATGTTTTACATGTATCATACATATGTATATATAAAACATATATTGTAACCATATAAAACATGTTATATAAATATAAATATATAACATATGTCTTAAACATGTGTATATAAATATCTATATATGTCTATCTATCTATCTATCTATCTATATGAATCTCCTTCAAAATATGGGGTTTTGGGGGGTATGTATGTATGTACTTTTAGTTTACATAAGCAGTATAGTGCTACGTATCTCACTCTTTTTTTCTTATTCTTTTCAGTCAACATCGTGTTTTTTAAAAAAATTGTCCATGTGTCTTAGCCTGGGTTCTCCTGAAGGAGAGCCTGAGAGAAAATGTTCTTTGCAGATGGTTTATTTGAGAATGATCCCAGAGTGCTGATGTCAGGGACGAAAAGAGTAAATGAAGAAAGAATGTCAACACATAAACCTGTTATTTGGTCATCTCCACTGACCCTATGATGTGCCCGTGATCCCTTAGAACCTTCTTAGAAATTGTATGAAATGCATCTCAGAATTTTCTGCCCAGGGGATCAAAGTAGGAAGCATGTGTTTATCCATTGGCTTTTGTCCTTCACTGGCCAAGTGGGGCCTCACAGGCACTAATTTCTCTACACATTTGGGTTGACCTTGGAGTATTCCTGCAGGCACCCCATACCACAGCTTCAGAGAAGCCCCAGGGAAGGAAACAGTGCTTTGTTGTATGGATCAAGGTCAGGAACCATCAGGTTGCATCCGGGCAAATCTCTCTGAAGTGCAAAAGTGGTTGCCATGGCAGTGACCTGGAGTTCTTCTTGGTGAGACCTACAAAATAGGGAGGAATCTCCCAGAGGTGTCTGATACACCAGGCTACTGAATGGTCATCTGTTACTATTTGGACCACTTTCTATTTCATTGTTGGCATATACCACATTTATGGAATCTCCTTATTTTACCTGTAACCCTCTAAAACCACTACTGGAGTGAACATCCTCACACATAATAATGACCCTAGACTTAGGCACAGGGACTTCTCTCCTGGGTGCCAGGCTTTAGGCAGTGCTCTGCTTTGGAGAGACTTTCTTGAAATGTTCTAAGTACCTCTATGGTGCCTGGGACAGGCCAGGCTGGCAGTGCCATGTGGGTGGTGCCCTGAGCCTGGACAGTGAGCATGTGGGTTGGGCAGTTGCCCTACGGAGCTCCATTACTCATGTTGGTAGGTCTACCCAAATCCTGTGGCCCAGGTTCCACGAGATTGGGTTGCCAGAATGGTGCTGACACACTAATTTTTGAAGATTCTCTAAGGTGACAGAGGTGATGGTGCCCATCCTTTATCTTCTCTGCCATACCCAGCTCTCCCCTCCCCCACTTCCGGCATCCAGATGGGTCACTCTACTTCCTCCACAGGCTCTGCATGGAAGCCAGTCCTCCATGGTTGGCTGGACCCATCTCCTCCAAGAGCTTTGGAGATCTAAACTCTTGGTTCACAATTCTAACAGGCCCTTCCTATCTATGTCTTCTCTTGCCTGCAACTAATTTGATGGCATCATGCTCTCTGGTCTTAAGCAGTGACAGATGAAGGATGGACATTCCTTGAGAAAATGGTACCGGCATAAAATCCCAAAAGTGAAATTTAACATGAAAAGAGAACAAATTATCATTCATATTGTCCTGCATAATCTGGGTAAGACTTGCATTTGCGGTCATTATCAATGAAGTAGAATAATAATGTTTGAGATGGTCTTTGGAATTCAGTATTCATGGAGAGCAGAATGAATGATGTACTGTCACAAGTAATTATGTATCCAGCATTAAATAATTAAAATTATGTAACTGCACAGAAAAGAAGGTATTTTTTGTTAAAGTTCCAAATAGCCATGGAATTGTGAGTAACAACTATGCTACCCCTTTTTCTGTGGTAGGAGATAAGAAATTGGCCAGAAACAGCATGTTGGACAATAAAGAACATGAAGAGATTATTGTTGGATCTGACCAAGAAGAGATGGTACTTGGACACCATGAAGAGTATTCACATGCACTAATTAGACAATAAACAAATATTTCAATACCTCTTCTCTACCCATTATTCTAAATAATCAATTAACCACTATACCTCACATGGGCTCCTCAATTTTTAAAATATATTTTTTTCCTCAAATTATATATACAGACCAGGGTTCTGCCAAAAATATTTGTATGAGTCCCCCATACACTAAGAGTAGTCCTGTTGGTACATGTTTTTGATTTTCTCTGGTGCCTACTTAGGAGAGGGATTGCTAAATTGTAGCGTATGCATACACCTGATGGTTTTCTAGAATGGCCACATGATTTGAAACTCCCATCAGCTCTGCTTGTGGTTCTACAACATCTTCACCATTATTTATCACCTGCTTTTTATATTTTTACCAGGATACTTGGTTTAAAATGATAGCTCATTGTTTTAAGTTGTGATTTGTTGACTACTACCACAGTAAAGCATCTCTTTTAGTAATTCTAGGCCATTTGGCATAGGATGTAAACTCTCTTTTCTTCTTCTGCTACATTCTCCCAATAGGAAGTAGCCTCACCCACAACCATTGCTCTAATCACCATCATGATTCAGGATTTTACCAACTCTATACCCCCAGATCTTTCTTTTGGGATCTACACTCAAGTAGCTTACTGACTGCTTAACATTTTCATCTTCATAGCTCACAGGAACTTAAACTCAAAAAAGCCAAAACAGGACTAATGATCATTCCTCTCCAAACCTACTTCTGCAGGTTCCCCGTCTTGCTAATCCAATCATCACCTACATAGTGATTCAAGCCAGAGATTGGTATATTCACATTTAATCAATAGTAAGGTCCTGTTGAGTATATTGCTTAAATATCTTTTGAAGCAGCATGGTTTTCTCCATTTCCACTTTTCTGACCTATTCTAAGAAACCATCAACCTTCCCCTCCCATATTATCTCAGAAGTTTACTGAATGGTCTTTCTACCTCCAGTCCTGCTCCCTGCCAAACCATTTTCCATTCTAGCCAGCGTGACCTGTTAAAAGTGAAAATCTATTCACTTAACCTCTCTGTCTAAAATCCTTGAATAGCCTCCTTCCATATCATTTATAACAAAGTCCCATGGACTCAATGAATCCTCTAAGACCATGGGTTTTTCTGGGTCAGCCTCATCTCATGCTACTCTTTTCCTCACCTCCTGCTCTCCAGCTTGCATACACAATGTTCTTCCTTAAAATCTAGGTAAATACTCTTAGTTCTACCTTGAGTGACTTCCTCCCTGTGATGGATTAAATATGTCATATTTTTCTTCTCCTTCCTCCCTTCTAGAGGCAGAATTGAAACTGTGCTAGCATATAAATACTTTGAACAATCTGAGGTAGCTCTGGGTCTAAACCTTAAAACCTGGTTACTTTTACTTTTTGTGGTTTTGTGAGTCTTGAGCTGCCATCTAAGAACTTAGACTTTATGGAGAGAGCATACGGAAAGGTCACATAAAGAATCAAGACTCTGCAACTCCATGGCAAGAGAGAGAAGCCCAGCCATCTTAGCGGACGCCGCCTTCAAAACATCCACTACCTAAGTGACAGACAGCTTAGATATTCCAGCCTTATAGAGACCATTACTAGAGTACCAACTGACATCACATGGAATGGAAGAATTACCCACCTGAGCAGTCAGTCACACAATCATGAAAGATACTTTTGTTAAAAAATAATTACTTCTGTGAAACTACCAAGTGTTGAAGTGGTTTGTTAGGCAGCAAATAGAGTTGCCTTGTCAGAAGCAAGGAGTATTATGACAATGATTAAGGTATTCTGTAAATGCACAGATAGTGATTTTGGCAGAAGCATTTCCAGCAGGTAAGGCAAATCCATTTCTAGAGTAAGTGACTATTCCAGTAGGAGTAAACAACTTCCTCTTTCATGATGGAAGTGGTCAAGAATAATCTTCCTGGGCTTCCCTGGTGGCGCAGTGGTTGAGAATCTGCCTGCCAATGCAGGCGACGCGGGTTCGAGCCCTGGTCTGGGAAGATCCCACATGCCGCGGAGCAACTCGGCCCATGAGCCACAATTACTGAGCCTGCGCGTCTGGAGCCTGTGCTCGGCAACGAGAGGCCGCGATAGTGAGAGGCCCGCGCACCGCAATGAAGAGTGGCCCCCGCTTGCCACAACTAGAGAAAGCCCTCACACAGAAACGAAGACCCAACACAGCCATACATACATACATACATAAATAAAAAGAATGTAAGCAGACAAGAATAGCATTAAAAAAAAAATTTTTAAAAACAAAAAAACAAACAAACAAAAAAGAATAATCTTCCTGCCTTAAGTGGCTGGCTGGTGACCCCAGGTACCATAACATACATATGCTGGCTAAAGAAGATCCTGTGAGTTGATCAAGGTCTTCCCTATACAAATGTATTAACTGAATCTACATTTCTGCTGTAAAATGACAAATATAAACACCCTTAGAACATGGCATTTTAGAAGTATAAGTGGAATCTAGCAGATTGTTCTAAAGCCTGAACATCTCATTTAAATAAAGCAAACATTTAACCTCCACATTAGACATTTAAACAAGGCCCCAATAAATCAATTTCCTCATTTGTTTTGTATGTCATTAAAGTATTCAGCTATAATCTGGCATACATACTTTTGGGATGCCTGGTTATAGAGAATTCTGAACTGTTAAATAAATAAGAGGGTCAACTTATATTCTAAATTCAGCCTTTCAGAATTCTTTTATTTTCAGAGTTTTGCTTGAGCAGGAAATTCTTTTACCCCCTTTCATATGGAAATTATTTCCACAATATGCACTATCAATATTCATCAAGTATCACACCAATTAACAAACCATGAATAATCTGTAACAAAAATTTAATGCATGAAAACCCACAAACATCTAGGTGGCTGTTAATAAGGCTATGTTTGAGGTAATCACATACAAATTTAATTTTAAATATACTTCCCTTAAGGAAGGGGTATCAATGTTAATTTAAGAATTTAATTTGTATGTTGTTTTAAAAAAATGTCTTTCAAGGAATGTGCAAAAACATCATGCCAGGAACTTTGCTTATCAACCCAACATTGAATTTTCTTTTATGGAATGGAAATAAACTATTCCCTTTATATAACTCCTTTGTGAAGTTAACATAACCCTATAGTATCTTAGTATGAGACAAGTAATACAAATTCTTTGAATATATGCTTCATAAAATGATTAATTTGAGATTAGTAGTAAAAGGGCATTTTATTTTCAGTTTTAAGGAATATTAAAGTACAGTCAAGTCACTTTGAGACTGATCATTTCTAGAAGTGAGGTTACACTGATTTTCAAATTTATATACAGTCTAATCAGCTTTCCAAACTTAGTGTTTCAAACTGACAACTATTAATCCAGATAATTTTTGTCTTTTCTTGTCTGAACTTGATGACATAGGAAGAAGAAATGGCAACATCTCCTAAACAATAACAATACCCAGGTCCATATTTACATAACTTTCCAAACAACTAGTGAAATTCTGAATGCAAAGCTAGGAGTAGATTATGTTTCCTTATCCTTACTGTTTTTCTTTCCCCTCTCATTAAAAGAATAAAGTAAAGCCAATAAGAGAGGAGGAGACGAAATTATGAAGATACAAGCAAAAGTTAATTACATTGAAAATAAAGATATAATAGAAAGGATCAACATGAAAGCTAATTTTTACAAAGACTAATAAAGTAGGTAAATCTTTGGCATGACAAACCAAGGATCAAAAAACAACACAGATAAAGTATATTAGAAATGTAAAGGAGGATTAATTATAGCTAGTATTGATGATAGAAGTTTTAAATATTGCAAGAGAAAATTCAAAAAAAATCCTCATGACAAATTTGAAAATAAACAAAAATTGCCATTTCCTAGAAAATATAATTTACCAAAGCATACTGAAGACATAGAAAACCTGAAGAGATGTCTCATGATTAAGGATGGTCAACCCGTAGATAATAATTTACCCTTCAAAATCAAACAAAAAAATCAGTGAAAACAGTATAGGTCCATTTGACTTTTTAGACATCTGCTACCAAATACTGAAGGGAGAGATAATTCCAATACTGTGTAAATACCCAAGAGTAGGGGAAAAAGAGGGGAGACCATGACTTCAACTCATTTTATGTAGCTAGTGTAACTTAGCAAATTAAGGTATGTATGAAGAAAGAAAATGACATTCCAGTAATATCATTCATGAACATAGATAAAAAATCTCAAGTAATTATTGGCAAGCCAAATCCTGCAATGTATATTTGGAAATATCAATTAGCTATTTTTTAATCTTTTCAGAGATTCTTCTTTGTCTTTTCCCTAGAGCATTAAATTCATTTGCATTTATTTGACTTCTGATTTATTTCTACCATTGTATTAAATAGTTCCTACTTGTCCTGATTTCCACACCCCCTTTTTCGTTCTTCCTTTCTTGTGTTCTGACTGAATATTTTTTCTTTTCTATGGTTTTCTATTTACTTGTCCCTTTATTTTTCTTTTCCTTCTCACCTTTTCTTTCTTGTTCTCTTACTGACTATGTCGATTTTCTTCTTTGATTTCCCTTCCTTTATGTATCTGGAAGTTGGAAGCTATGACTTTCTACAAATTTTTAGCATAGTCTAAATTATATAGGTATCTTTACTCCCCTCTCAGCTAGTTCAAGGACTTTAGAAAGCTGTAGCTCCAATCGACCCCCTTTGTAATTTACATGATGTTGTGATCTGGTATTTTAGTTATCTCCTGTCTTTTTAAATTTTTTTCTTTCAAAGATTTACTGTTTGATATAGTCAATGTTTATTTTGAATTCTCTAAACATTTTTCAACATCTTTGTTCAACATTCTTTTTTACTTTAGACTTTCCACCTGAAATCATTTACTTTGTGTCTAAGGTGTTTCCTTTATGATTCCCTTTACTGAAGCTGAAGGTCTGTTGGTAGTAAATACCTCTCAGTTTTTGTTGAAATTTGTTTCACTCTCATAATAGAAAGATACAGGCAGACCTTGGAGATATTGTGGGTTTGGTTCCATAGCACCTCAATAAAACAAATATCACAATAAAGCAAATCCTTCCTGCCTGGATTTTGTTAGGATTCTATGATTTGAAGATTGGTGAATTTCATCAATTCTAGGCAAATTCTTAGCTACTATATTTTAGAAATTGCTTTGTCCCCCTTCTCTTTTAAATTTCCTCTGGCATACTGATTAGATATTATTTTTTAAATTCTTTTTGTGTTTTAAACTTTTTTTCTTACTTTTCCATCTCTTTGTTTTCCTAGATTTTTTTTTTAGCCATACTCCTTTTGGGTTATATCCTTCAGTTTACTAATTCTTTTGTCATATATGTTTATCAGGAATTTAATCCAGCCACTAAGATTTTACATTTTAGTTTTTTATTCCTCAGAGTTTCATCTGCTGCTTTTAAAGTAGTTTCATAATCTTCTATAGATTCTATTTTTTCAGTCATATTTCCAGCTTTTCTCTTATATTTTTATATATATAAATGTAGTTATAACTACATATACCTTTAGTTTTTCAAAATATTTTGTTTCTGAATGGTTTTTGAAATTTCTGGATATATTCTGTATATCATTTATTTTTCTGTTATACTTTATGTTTCTAGGAAATCGGCTACATTCTAGGAAAATTATTTGATATTCTAGTTCATTGATTGGTTTTATTACTGTTTCTTTTCAACAATTCAATTCAACTGAGATTTTTATTTTGTAAACATGTTTAAATTTCCACATTTCACACAAATCTCAGAAGGATATCAGGTAAACTTATTGTGGGGTATTCAGTTTGCAGTAAAAGCATGATTTTCTTGGGTGTCATTTTGTTACCCCTATTTAATGGTATTTGTTTTTTGACTCTTGGTTACCATGTTGTATTTCTCTGTGAGATCCGCCTCACCAAGTTTAGCTGAGGTTGGTTCTGACTTCAAGAGATTGCATCTGATGAGCCTGATAGAAAGCCTGCCTTGGACATGCAGCTCCTTCTCCCTCCTTGGGGTCTGCAGTGACCTGGGCACTGCTTTAGCTCTGCACCTGAGTCACAGCCAGTGCCTGGTCCTCTGTGGACACATTGCCCCCTGCTCAGTCCAAATGGGAGGAGGCTGAATAAATCGATGGCTTATTGTCAGGCTACAGTTCCCCTTAAAGTTCAACATGGTCCCTCCTGCTTCTGCTTGAGGTAACTTTGAGCTTTGAGCTTCCCTGAAACTTCTCCTAAGCTCTTCCTCTTCCTGCATGAGTTTTGGATTTTTATTTCCTTCACTCTTGCTTCTCTGTGATTCTGATATCACTCCATTTCTAGTTCTTAGGAATTCCTCAGAAATTGTCTTCCACCAAGGTCTTTCCTTGTTTTCCACTGTGCTTATGACTTTATTTTCTTAAACACAATTTATTACCTGACATTTCACAGAGATTTTGGTGGGAAGAGAAATTAGGTACTAGGGTTCACTTTACCATTTTTTCTAATCTCATCTTTTGACTTTTTTTTTTTTTTATTTCTAGTCTCTCATTTGTTTAAATAAAATCACTTTAAGGACTCCATAGCATTTGATATGTTGCTGCACTGTGGTTTATTTAAACATTCCCTACCATTTGACACCTCAACTGTTTTACTAATGTAAATACCACTAGAGTGGATATACATAGAGAGGTATACATTTTTACATATCCATAATTTACTTCCACAGAAACATGCTGGAAATGGAATTACTACCTAATACCCTTAAAAAAAAATTGAAAGGGTTGTTTCTACAGTGGCCAGTGGATGTCAAATTTAAAGTTTAAGATAATGCTGTGGGGTTTTGCTCAGTCTCCTGTAAAGAGATGCAGGAGCCTCAATTTTGGGTGCTTTTGCTGTCAGCCTATCTGTAATGCTGATTAGGAACAAATGACTGATTTCACCATGCTAAGTCTAACTAAGTTTCACAATAAGAAGAAAAAGTAACACTTCTGCCAGCTGTTTCAAAAACAGCTTATGTGCTATATATAAGTAAAGAGTGAAAGGAGATGTCATCACTTCTATTTTTATACTTGATTCTACTAATGCTATTTCTGCATCTATAGTTAACAGAACATGTAGCTAGAATATGTATAATCTATCAACACATGTAAATATATATGTATGTATGTTTGTATATTATGGACTGAATGCTGCTGTCTCCCCGAAATGCATATGTTGAAGCCCTAACCTCCAATGTGGTGGTATTTGGAGATGAGGCCTTTGGGAGGTGAGTAGATTTAGATAAGGTCAAAAGGGAGGGACACTCAAGATGGGATTAGTGCTCCTATGAAAAGAGAAACCAGAGAGCTTGCTCACACTCTCTTCCTACCATGTATATAGATTGTATATATAGATCAGAGTGAGAAGGTTGCTCTCTAACAGCCAGGAAGAGAGCTCTCATTAGACCTCAACTATGCTTGGACTTCCAGACTTCAGAGATGTCAGACATAAATTTCTGTGTTTAAGCCACTCAATCCATGGTATTCTTTATAGCAGCCTGAGTTAAGACAGATTTTGGTGCTGAGAAATGGGGTGCTGCTGTAACGAATACCAAAACATGTGGAATTGAATAATGAACAGAGGCTGGGAGAATTTTGAGTTGCATACTAGAAATACGGATGTTAAGGGCGAGGACTCAGATGCAAATGAGAACCATGTTATTGGAACATGGAGGAAAAATGATCCTTGTTATGAGGTGGCAAAGAACTTGACCGAACTGTGTTCTAGTCTTTTATGGAAGGTAGCACTTGTGAGTGATGAAATTAGATATTTAGCTAAGATTTGTATGCAAAGTATTGCAAGTATGGCTTCGTTCCTCCTGATCACTTATAGTAAAATGTGAAAGGAGAGAGATGAATTGAAGAAGGAATTGTTAAGCAAAAAGGAACCAGAACTTGAAGATATGGAAATTTTCAGCTTCTCTATATTGCAAAAAAAAATGAGAAAGCCGGTTCTGAAGAGAATACTAAGGGTGTGGTTGAAAATGATTTGATAAAGAGATCATGGTGTGACTCATGAATTTAATAAGCCAAGAATAGAGATGGGGTTATACCAGCAGAGACACTGCCAGTTTGAACTAAAGTGGGGAAGAAGGTGGGACAGGATGAAGGAAGGCAGTCAGACTTTGTGGATTTTACAAGGTGGGATTGTAGGGCTATTCAGCTGTGAATGTGAGCTCTCCCTCAAGAAGGGAAGAAGGATCCCAAAGGCGATTGAGAAGTCATGTGGGTTACCACTCCCACCAGAAGCACAGAGTTCACAGGCCCGGGGGCAGGGGGGAGGGCCAAGTCTGCTGCAGCCACCTTGATTTCAGGTGTGTAGACAGAAACACATGAGCCGAGACCTGGGGGTGACGCTGCTGCCCCACTGGGCCTGGAAAGCAAAGAGGACTATTCTCCAGCCCTGAGACCTAGTGGAATTTGCCTTCTTACATTTTGGACTTGCTTGGGACCCTTCACCTCTTCCTTCTTTCCTATTTCTCTGTTTTGGAATGGGAATATCTACCCTATGATGGCCCCTTGTATTTTGGAAGCACATAACTTGTTTGCTTTCACAGGTTCACAGCTGGAGAGGAATTTAACCTCAGGATGAATTGCACCTCATGTCTCCTCCATATTTGATTTTAGATGATATCTAGACGAGACTTTGACTTTAGATGGATACTAGAATGAGCTAAGACTTTTGGGGCTGTTTGTTGGGATAGAATGAATGTATTTTGTGTATGAGAAGGATACAAATTTTGGAAGGCCAGGGGCAGAGTGTTATGGACTGAATGCTTGTGTCCTCCCCACCCCCAAATGCCTGTGTTCAAGACCTAACCCTTAGTATGATAGCATTTGGAGATGGGGTCTTTGGGAGGTAATAGGGTTAGATGAGGTCATAAGGGTGAGACCCTCCTGATGGGACTACTGCATTTCTTTCCTGTTCCTACGAAGAGGCCATTTGAGCCCACAGGAAGATGGCAGCCACCTACAGCAAGCCAAGAGAAGGCCTTGGAACAAAACATACCTCCTGGCACCTTGATCTTGGACTTCCAACCCTCCAGAACTGTGGGAAATAAATCTCTGTTGTTTAAGCCACCTAGTCGGTGGTATTTTGTTGTGGCAGCCCAAGCAGACTAATATAGTATGTGCATGCACACACAAGCACACACACACACGCACACACACAGAGACATACTTTTTTCTTTGACCCAAAATGGAAAGCTTCACAGATGCAACCTGATAAATTTTAATCCAAACATTGAACTTTACAAGTCAAAGATTCTTTCCTTCAGATCTCTAAGAAATCTTTTAAAAAATGGTCTGTTTCGTCTTGATTCAGATCCTGGGCACTGGTAGCTCCAGTATTCCAAGTTTGCTACCAAATAATTTGGCCTGCATGTGACTATTCATATTATTAAATCCTTCCTGCCTTCAAATGGGGCCCTTAGTAATAACTTTACATTTCTTTGGTTCTATTTTCCGTTAGTATTATGAGAAGTCTCAGAATTTTGGTGACGTAATGGCCTATTTGTTATCCTTGTCCCATGAGAATATTATCATTTGTTAAAAGATTTTTGGCTTACGTGGAAGATTTCCACACCTGCATCCAGCCCTTCTCCACTATTTTCAGAAAGTTTTTTATTTAACAGAAACAAATTGATGAATAGGTCTGTAAATATAATGATATCTCCAATCATTGTGCAGTATGTGTCACATTATACTCGGATTAGGGGAAAAAAACCACAGCACTATTCCAACAGGAAGATTTCCTTAGATGAAATCACAAGTAAAGAAGAAATGCAGCTTACAATGGGGCAGAAGATTAAGTATGGAATATATTTAGAATCCAGTTCTCAGCTGGACTCCTGCATCTGTAATGTACTAGCTATGTAACTTTGATTGAGATTCCTAACTTTCCTGACTTTAATTTTGTGATCTTAAAATGGGAATAATAACACCATTCCTTAGGGTCATAAGGAAGATAAATACACTTTATGCGAAGTCCCTAGATGGACTCATGGCCCTTTGCTGGTCCCAAATGGCAAATTGTGCAGTGTTATTATTATTGTCATTACTCCTGTTACTACTGTCACCATTGTTTCCATCTCTACCTCCAGCCCTTGCAAAATATGGACCAATTTTTATATCTACTGCTTACGTGCTCTGAGGGTCATTAATTGCACAGGGTTTTCAGTCATATAGAATTGGGCTACTTTCTTAGTTCTTTTATGCTCTGACCATGTGATTATGAAAAAACTGCTCATCCTCTCTGCATCTCAGTTTCTTCATCTGTGAAAAAGAGAACAACAGCATCTCCTTCTACATGTGAGGATTGAATACAATAATGTCTGTATGTACATGTATATGAAGCACTAAGAATTGTGCCTCCAAAGTAAAGGCTTGCAGTAAACTATAGTTTGTACTAGAAATGCTTAATATTATTAATTTTATGATAAATCCAAAAAGAAAAGAAAACAAGCAAGAATTTCTGGCAAAAGCCATTTAAGGTACTTAAACTTCTCCTGCTTTGTCCTATACCTGTTTGTAGCACAAGATTCTCTCTCTTATACCCAAGCCCCAAATTACTTTCTTTGTTTGCCGCATAAGGGAGAGATGTTACAGGGAGGAAATCAAGCAAATAATGCAACTAGACAAGGCTGTTAAAATGCACACCCCTAAACACATTTTTAAAAGAGATACTAAATAACCCATTGTCCCCAAAGAAAAGAAAAGCAAACAGATAAGATCACAACATATGCCATGAAAAAAGTCCCAAAGTGAAAA
The DNA here is from genome assembly GCF_965194805.1 of Balaenoptera borealis. NCBI lineage: Eukaryota > Metazoa > Chordata > Mammalia > Artiodactyla > Balaenopteridae > Balaenoptera > Balaenoptera borealis. The sequence continues at coordinate 163,312,361 of NC_138866.1, read as the reverse complement.
GGTAGTTATATAAAGAGCTAGTGAACAATGTACGTACTATAAATACATACATAATTTCATCATTTGCTGTCTCACTGTTAGATGTACTCTCTCAGATTGTTCTCACGCATCTGTTCAAGACAAAGCCGCTGAGCCTCTTAAATTACTCACGGCTCATAAAAACACACACTTTGGGTTGCAATTTTTAAAGTATTCAAATTTTATTTAAATGTGTTTAAAGACAGTTTTATGTTCCTGGATTTGGAAGGCGATAACATATTTCCCATAATCAAACCACTCTTAAACATTAAAGACCTTACTGAATGTTAATTAAACCCAGAAAATATGTTGTAAAAAATTAAAATTCCAGACTCATTTAAACCATAGATATTTTAAAAGATAAAGAGGGTCTAGCGGGTGATAGTGAAAAATTAACTAGTGGGGATATATATATATATATATATTTAATTAATTTATTTTCCTTGAGCTGGATAGTTGTTAATTTTGATAAATATTTTTTTTCTTTAATTAATTAATTAATTTATTTTTGGCTGTGTTGGGTCTTCGTTTCGGTGCGAGGGCTTTCTCTAGTTGTGGCAAGCGGGGGCCACTCTTCATCGCGGTGCGCGGGCCTCTCACTATCGCGGCCTCTCTTGTTGCGGAGCACAGGCTCCAGACGCACAGGCTCAGTAGTTGTGGCTCACGGGCCTAGTTGCTCCGGCATGTGGGATCTTCCCAGACCAGGGCTCGAACCCGTGTCCCCTGCATTGGCAAGCAGATTCTCAACCACTGCGCCACCAGGGAAGCCCGGGGATTTTTATTTTTGTTTTATTTTTTTATTTGCAACATCTTATTTGTAAGGACTCAGTATTGATGAATTTATCTAAGATGAGATTTCATCTCTAAGACTAGATTACATAAGTATTGCCTGGACCATCATATCCCATATCATGAGATATTAAAAACTGTTCCTTTATAATTCTAGAGAATACTTGAATAGTAATACTTATATACAGCAAATCTGTTCTACATTTTTCTTCATATAATCCTACCTCAAAGTTTTACATGATATTTTCCATTTTTAATAAAGCAATTCCATTATTTTGTGTATGTTATTTTATTTTTATATACTTTAAAAATATTTAAGCGAGAAGACTAGTTCTGACTTTTGTTCGGAAACCTGGTTGACAGAATAAAACTATTTGGAAATAGTAGACCACATATTATATTTTCTTCAGTAATCTATGTAAAAGCGGCATTGGTAAGGATCATAAGTCACAAATAATGAACTCCTTAGTACTGTTTGCAAGGGAACTCTCTATTGCTTGCAACAGACCACCATGAGGAAGTTGAGTCTACAGACACAATCCTACATTTTTCAATTTTTCAGGAAGAAACAAGAAATACATTAACTTTTTTCTCCCTAAGGATTGGAAAGAAAACAGAGATGGGATATAGGAGATTGCTACCAGAAGCAGAGAAGCAGTCTTAAACATCCCTTGTCAAATGTGAATGGAGAATAACTCCAGAGATAATTAGAAATGCCAAGGATGAAAATTAATGTCTTCTTTCCAGTAAAATGCACTGTTTATATGCACTGTTTATAATCTATCGAAACCTTATATGGGCCATACATAGAAAGAACCTGATGGATTAAGACAAAGGGCACAGCCAGAAAGCTCAGAGCCTCAGGGAACATTGTAAGAAAGTCTCTGATAATCCCAGAGGATGGTCACAAGGGCACAAGTTGCATTGGCCTAAACACCCTTTTTCCAGTGATGTTGTTCTTAAAATAACAGCATATTTTTAATGAATACATTATAATCAGGATATAAGAAACTGATTTATATGCTAGATTGCGCTTTCTCTGATATTCACATTAGTCAAAGAATTTAGATCGAGCCTCTTCAGAGCTGATGTCCTATTGTTTGGTGGCAAAACTCGGAAGTTTAGGCCAAGTGTCCAAAAAAAAATTGCTTTTGAAACCCAACATACTGAGATGGGTAACTTCTGGGTAGAGAACACTAGCATTTACTTCATTACTTTACAAACCAACACTGTTTTATTGTCAACAGAACCTGCCTGGCGAAGTAGGGGGCCCACTCTGCCCCGGGAGGGGCTATGGACCTTGGTTGCCTGGGGCCCATGGGAGAGATGAGTCCATGCAGTGAGAACAGCTCTGGCCACCACTGGTACCTGGGTGGTCAGAGGCAGCATCTGGAGGGTCAGCAGGTGGCATGGGAGCCCCTGGGGAGCTGGGTCTTGGCTCCCCCTGGCTCATCTGCAGGAGGCCAGTGAGGGCAATCAGCTCAGGCCCTCTGAGCCAGGCGGTGAAGCAGCCAGAGGATGGAGTGGGGAGGACCCAGGGGGACATAATTGGGGCTGGGAGCAGCAGCTTCAGAGAGCCCATCGCCTGCTGAGGGCCCTGAGACAGGTACAGGGGAACACGCTGCCCACAGGGCAGCGGAGGGTCAGAAAGAAAGACATCTTCATAGCACATCACAGGGAACCCTGCATCCCTGGGCACCTGCTCCCCACTCTGATGTCCTGCTAGACGGGCCTGAGGCCTCTGCCTCACGCTGCTGCCTCGTACAGAGGCCAGAATGAGGGATGGCACAAGGTCTGGTCTGAGAAGGAGGTGCCTGACCCACAGCTGGGCCCCTGCACCCGACGAGGTCCTGCTTGAGCCTCATAGTTGGAGTCCCAGGGCGGTAGCAGGGTCATCCTTGACGGGGCCACCTCCCAGGTCATCTGGGGGTAGGGGGGAACTGGGGTTCCCAGGGACTGCTCGGCAGCGAGGCCTGGGGGCGACCGAGGCAGCAGCTGCTCTTTCTGGATCCAGGAAGGCCTTTGGTACCAGGGCTGAGGGCTGTCCGGTGGGGATTTTCTTGGCTCCCCCAGGGCTTCCTCTCCAGAGTCCCTGGCCTGGCCGGGGTCGCTGACCGCCGAGGGGCCTTGTTCCTCGGGTGCCTGCTCTTCACCCGGGCCACACTGCCGGGGGGCCCAGGGCAACATGCGGTGTCCAGGGGGAGAGCTAGGCAGGGCCGCACACTGCCCGCCTCGCCCGCCTGGCCCCTCCCGGCTTCCACTTGAGCCCCGCCTCCCTCAGTGGCCCGTGCTGCCCTGCACGTCCCTGCAAGCCCAGGTTGCGGCCCACCTTGCAGGGTACCTCATTACTTTAATTATCCCCAAAACCTATAATGTCCACAATGGGGACTTTTTTTTAAAGGCACAGCCCCAAATGTTGCTGGAAATAATATGCCTATTAAACAGAAGACTTTGGAAAGCAAGGGACTGTTTCAAAAGACTGTTATGATGGGAATTCTGCCATTGGTACCGTGGACTATGCTAACTACTTTTTATTGCATTGGGGAAATGGTAGCATGAAAATGAACACCTCCAGGCAGAGTTAAGAGAATCGGGGGAAGGGAATTCTATGATTATCATAAATTAATCTCTTTTAGCTCCAAGTTATGATTCAAGTTGATTTCTCATCCTTATCAAATTTCTTATGTGCATATTAGGGGGCTGATAGGAAAAGGATGGAGCCCTGAGAACTGGAATGAAGGCAATTCAGATGAATCTGTGTATCTTGACCTTACAAATCCCTTTAAGCCTTCCTCACCAGCAGATCCTGCTCCTCCTCCCCCTTCTGAGGAAGGAGCTTCTCCCAGCATGAGGACAGCGTAATGACCTTACATTGCAGGTGAAAGCTTATTTCCAAATGATCCACCCTCGTTATCCCTCATGGCCTGCAGAACCATGCTAGAGTCAAATCCAACCTAATCAAGGGAAATGATTACCAAGTCTGACCTGGAAGGAGCCAATTTACACACTGAAAAAATTGCAAAATGTGGTAAGTTTATATCAGCAGAAATTAATATATACATGTGCAGAAATGGAATCTAAGTGTAACTGCCCAGGGTGGAAGAAAATAATATTGGAATGGCCAAATGTATCAACATGGGTGCACTTATCAGGCATTCTGGATTCCATATGTTAGCTTGAGCAACTGGGAAAGACCCTCACAATTTGCTTACACAGTTGACTAAAACCTGGATGTCATATTGGTTTACATTAAATGAAGCTGAAGTGTGCAATTTCCTTCTTATAATGTAGAGGAATAAATCTAATGATTTAGGGAAATGGAATGATGGAGTAGATGTCTAATGTGTGACTTGCTCACCCATTTCCTGGGGGGTGTTCAGAGGACACGTTTCACAAAATCACGGAGGAATATTTGGTGAGGGAAGCAGCAACCTCCTTGGAAAGCTCTGCAGACAATCTCTGTAGGAGGGGATGATGGCAGGTCCTCATGGGGCAGCACCCTGCTTACCCTGTCACAAGTGTGTACACAAGTGTAAAATCCTCCTCCTTTCCTTCCTCAAAGGGACGGGGGGCCCTTAGCTTGGATAACTGTGCATTTCAGAAAGGGAAGTAGGAATACTTGGGGTTATTAGACCCTGACTCCGAGCTGCACTAAACCCAGGAAGTCTATCAGTCAAGGTGGGGACTTTTGAGGGTTGGTGGTAAAGAGGCTTCTGGCCTGACTCTGTTTCTTGATGTATCCAGTGGGTCCACAAATTTATCTGGAGTTTATTTCCCATTTTTAAATATGCAGTTAGAAAAGATAACATGTGCCTGATGGCATTATCCCTCATTGGTTTCCAGACCCATCCTTTTTCTAAAACTGCTGGCCAACGTATGTATCTGTGTTCACAGTAACTTTCTTCCTCCTTCAAAAGGAAAGCATACCTTTCACCCATTCCAAATCTAATGATAAAACCCTTAGCTGGGTTATAAAATTTCCAGGGCAGTCAAAAAAGTTATAAGTATTGGTTTGGGGAGAAGTCTTTCTAGTCCTGTAGGTCTTCCTCTCTTTTCCCATCTTATACATATTCTGATGGGGGTGAATCTGAGCTCATGATAAATATTCTGAATTTGGAACAACCAAAGCAGTAGAGTATAATGATACTGATTTTTTTCTAAATATAATTAGCATGTTCTCATGAACTACATTTTGTCAATCTTTTCACTTTGGATAAAATCAACCAACAAATTTTTGTGTGATTTTCTTTCAACTTGGGTGTGCATGATTCAATAAATAGTTAAAACATAGTTAACAAGTTTTGTCACAAAATATTTGTTAATAATTCATCATACTCTTCTATAATATTTATTATGTACTATCTTTTAGAATATAACACATAATACCATATTTGAAAAATTTAAATATGCATAAGAAGATACATAGATTTTCAGAATTCCAATAATGACTATGCAAGCAAAACCGTTGGTATTTCAGATCCTATCATGGGGTGTCATTATGTAGAAGGCTGAAATGCGAACAGGAATGGGCAGCAAGTACTGAACATCCATGCACCAGTTTGGAAACTGTGCATTCAGTTATTTTTGTACATCACTGGCACTTATATCCAATGCCAATGATGTGTTAAAATCCTAAGTTGTTTTTTTATTTGCCCTTTTCACCTCTTAATTATAAATGAGATGATTCAGACTGCATGGAAGGAACTGAGATGGGGAAAGTGAGGGGGAGAAAAGGGCAAGAAAGTGCTGGCAGTGAAAGCCATTTCTACATGTCAGTTTTAATGTGGATCTAAGTGTCTAAGTGACAGAGTGCCCAGTAGCTTGACAAGACACTTTTTCAGCTTCCTCCAAAGCTTGAGGAAAGAGCAAAGGTTAGTTAGAGGATTACGAGGTGGTGACGCCCATTCAAGTTTTTCTGACATAATCTGAGTTTAAATCAAAAGGGCATAAACAAAAAATAAACAGGCTTTCTTAGAATATCAGAGCACTCATCATCAACTGAAGCTGGAACAAAGTATTTTCAGGATCAATAATACAAGACATTATATTCTTTTAGTCAGTGCATATAATGTGTTATCCCCCTCATGGGAGTATGACACGCAAGGGGCCTTCTGTCCCTGACTGGCGCCCACCTATACATAGCCCCTGGCCTGACCCGTCACTGGCCCTCACTACACTGTGCACACCCAGACTGTGTGGCCAGAGGAGAGCAAAACAACATCTAAGGTCCCCACAGCTGACTGCAAGCTCTGATCATGCCCTGCCTTCTTGACATTGGCCAGTGCCGCAGCACATACCTGTAGAGAGGCCTTCCAGCTATGTACCTGCAAGCCCCAGCCCAACTCTCATCACCACCTTCCCTTGCAGTGTGCGTGCAAATGGGAGAGAATGCAGCCACAGGAGAGCACAGCACACCCGGGGCCCCTGCAGCTGCTTCAGGTCCAGATCAGGCCCTGCCTTCAGTCACTGGCTCACACCACTGTACCTGGCTATAGCTACCCCCTCCAGCTATGGACATGCATGTCCCCCAGCCCCAGCCCTGTCAATGGTCACCGCTGCAGTATGCATACCGGAGGGTAGAGTGTGAAGCCAAGGGAAAGCATGCTGACAACCATGTCTTTAGCAGATGCCACTAAGCCCATAGTTGGCCCTGGCCCCTGCTACCTTCTCTGACCCCCCATTACTATGAGTGTGTCTACAAGTGACCTCCCCTACTACATAGGCACTTGCAGCTGGGCCCTGCAACCAACTGTGTGCATACCACTGGCTCCAGCCACCACTGATGCCTGCCCTGGTCCTTAGTTACTAGTCCTTGAGGCACCATTTAGGAGACCAATAGCAATTGCAGCCACTGCAGAACCCCCGTAGTGCTTGCCAAGGACCACACAACTGTTGATACTGTGAACCTTAGTGGCTGAGCCAAAGAGACATCATACTCCCTTGGACCCAGGGCTGCCACACACTCCTGCACCTGGTGCCCTGAGCCACTAGATCCACGGTTACAGCATAGTCCACTGTGCCTCCATCTGCAGGTGACAGGCTTCCCTTACTTAAATCAGCCCATGAAGTCTTTAAGAGGTGACTGTTTCTTCAAATGTACAGACAGCTACACAAGGCTACAGGGATCACAAAGTATCAGGGAAACAAAATGCCATGAAAGTAATATAGTAGACCTCCAGTAACTGGCTCCAAAGAAAAGGAGATCCAGAAATTGCACAACAAATAATTCAAAATAATTGTTCTACAGACTCTCAGAGAGCTAAAGGAGAGCACAGATAAACAATTTAACAATATGGAGAAAACAACACAAGAACAAAATGAAAACCTCAACAACAACAACAAAAACAGAAAACAGAACCAAACAGAAATTCTGGAATGAAGAATACAATGACTGAACTGAAAAATTCAATAGAGAGTTCACATGAAACTTGAACAAGTAGAAGTGAGAATCAGTGAGCTAGAAGCTTGAAGACAGATCAATTAAGATTATACAATTAGAACAACAACAACAAAAGAATGAGAAGGAGGGGGCTTCCCTGGTGGCGCAGTGGTTGGGAGTCTGCCTGCTAATGCAGGGGACACGGGTTCGGGCCCTGGTCTGGGAGGATCCCACGTGCCGCGGAGCGGCTGGGCCCGTGAGCCACAACTGCTGAGCGTGCGCGTCTGGAGCCTGTGCCCTGCAACAGGAGGGGCCGCGGTGGTGGGAGGCCCGCGCACCGCGATGAAGAGCGGTCCCCGCACCGCGATGAACAGTGGTCCCCACTTGCCGCAACTAGAGAAAGCCTTCGCACGAACCGAAGACCCAACACTGCCAAAAATAAATAAATAAATAAATAAAGTAGCTAAAAAAAAAAAAAAAAAAAAAAAAGAATGAGAAGGAATAAATAAAGCCTACAATAGATATGGAATACCATCAAAGGAAATAGTGTACACATTATTGGAGCCCCAAAAGGGGAAGACAGGAAGAAAGGAGTAAAAAGCTTCTTTAACCAAATAATGGCTGAGAACTTTCCAGCCATGAGGAGAGATTTGGACATCCGAATTCAAGCTAATAGGTCACTTCAAAATTTCAACCCAAAATGTTCTTCTCCAAGACGCATAATAATAAAAATTGTCTAAAACCAAATACAAAGAGAGAATTTAAAAAGCAGCAAGAGAAGAAAAATTTCTCTCATAAAATGGAACCCCCATAAGGGTATCAGCAGATGTCTCAGCAGAGACCTTACAGTGTAAGAGAGAATGGGCTGATATATTTGAAGTGTTAAAAGAAACTGCCAATCAAGATTAATTTACCCAGCAAAATTCACCTTCAGAGTTGAAGGATGAAATGAAGACCTTCACTAACAAAGAAAAGCTGAGGGAATTCATCATCATTAAACCTGCATTATAAAGACTGCTAAAAGGAGTTTTCAAGCTGAAACAAAAGGATATTCATTAGTTACATCAAAACATATAAAAATATATAACACACTGGTAAAAGTAAGCATATAGTCAGATTCAGAATACCCTAATACTGTAAAATGGTGATGTACTACTATCTAACTCTAAAATGAAGGTTAAAGAGCAAAAGTATTAAAAATACCAATAAGTTCAACAATTTGTTAATGGATACACAATAAAACATGTAAATGGTGTTATCAAAAATGTGAAAGTGGGGAGTAAAAGGGTAGAGATTTTGTATGTGATAAAATTTAAATTGTTAGCAGGGTAATTATACCATTACATCTATAAGATGTTTTATATAAACCTCATGGGAACCACAAAGTCTATAAAAGATAAACAAGAGGTAAAGAGAAGAGAATCAAAGCATACCACAATGGAACATCATGAATTTACAAAGAAAAAGGGAAGAAAGGAAGAAAAAAATAAAACTACAAACAGCCAGGAAATAATAAGGTGTCATCAGTAAGTCCTTACATATCAATAATTACTATAAATAAGTTGTTTTCTCCAATAAAAAGGCACTGAGTGGCTGGATAGATTAAAAAAAAAAAAAAAGACCCAACTATATGCTGCATATGAGACATTCACCTCAGCTCTAAAAACACACATAGATTCAAAGTGAAGAGATGGCAAAAGATACTCCATGCAAGTGGAAACCAAAAGAGAGCAGGGGCACCTATACTAATATCAGTAAAAATAGACTTCACCTCAAAAGTGGTAATAAGAAACAAAGATGGTCATTAGACTGATAAGGGGTCAAGAATATATAACAACCATAAATATATATGAACCCAACATCAGAGCATCTGAATATATTAAGCAAATAGTAACAGATCTGATGGGAAAAATAGACAACAGTACAATAATTCAGGTCTACAAACAAAATGATTATATAGATTAGTACAAGTGATAATCCAGTCCCTGTTACTCCATCTTGGCTGCAAGTGGAAATTGAATCTTTGTCTTTTGAAGGTAGACTTGATATTTAAAAACAGCCCAAAGAGAGTGCCCTGAAGACTATTAGAAAATGGAGGACTTTGGACATTTTGGCCCCTCATCTCCACACTGGATGGATTTTATAAAGAAAAAGAAGTATTTTCTGAAGGAAAATTAGATTTCTGAACTAGTAACGAAGGGCAGTAGTATAAAGTTCTTGATTAAAAATAAGTGAAAACTATCTATGGATAATGCCATGTCTTCATGTATAAGGGCTTTTAAAAATCTATATGAACAATATTTTTAAAAATTTATTTATTTATTTTATTTTTGGCTGCGTTGAGTCTTCGTTGCTGTACGCAGGCTTTCTCTAGTTGCGGCGAGTGGGGGCTACACTTCATTGTGGTGTGCAGGCTTCTCAATGCAGTGGCTTCTCTTGTTGCAGAGCACGGGCTCTAGGCATGCAGGCTTCAGTAGTTGTGGTACGCAGGCTCAGTAGTTGTGGTGCATGGGCTTACTTGCTCTGTGGCATGTGGGATCTTCCGGGACCAGGGCTCGAACCCGTGTCCCCTGCATTGGCAGGCAGATTTTTAACCACTGCGCCACCAGGGAAGCCCTTTTTTTTAATTTTATTTTTTAATTTTTATTTTTATTTATTTATTTATTTTAACATCTTTTTTTTTTTATAAACATCTTTATTGAAGTATAATTGCTTTACAATGGTGTGTTAGTTTCTGCTTTATAACAAAGTGGATCAGTTATACATATACATATGTTCCCATATCTCTTCCCTCTTGCATCTAACATCTTTATTGGAGTATAATTGCTTTACAATGGTGTGTTAGTTTCTGCTTTATAACAAAGTGAATCAGTTATACATATACATATGTTCCCATATCTCTTCCCTCTTGCATCTCCCTCCCTCCCACCCTCCCTATCCCACCCCTCTAGGTGATCACAAAGCACCGAGCTGATCTCCCTGTGGGAAGCCCCTTTTTTAAAAAATGTTTTTAAAACTATTTTATTATGATTGGTTCTCCTGTCAGTTTGGAAAGATGAACTTGGCTCTCGTTCCCCTCACCAATTTGGAAGTCCCGAGGCAGAGCTGAGCGACAAGCAGGTTAAGTGATTAACTGATTAACTGATCTGTGAGGAGCAGCTTTGGGAGGGCAGAGGGTGGAGTACCCCTCTTTCATGAGATAGTACCCCTCATTCATCTACATGAGATAGATCATTTAGACAGAAAATAAACAAGGAAACATCAGACTTGAATCATACTTCAGACCAAATCAACCTAACAGACATATACAGAACATTTCATCCAACAACAGCAGAATATACATTCTTCTCAAGTTCATAAGGAACATTCTGCAGGATAGATCACATGACAGGTCATGAAACAAGTATCAACAAATTTTAAAAGATTGAGATTACATCAAATATATCTTTTCTGACCACAGTGGTATGAAAGTAGAAATAAATAACAGAAGAAAAACTGAAAAATTCACTAATATGTGGGATTAAACAACATCTCCTGAACAACCAATGGATCAAAGAATAAATCAAAAAGGAAACCAAGAAATATCTTGAAACAACTGACAATGGAAGCATAACATATCAAAATCTATGGGATGCTGCAAAAGCAGTTCTAAGAGAATAGTTTATAGTGATAAATACCTACATTAAGAAACAAGAACAATCTCAAATCAACAATCTCATTTTATACCACAAGAAACTAGAAAAAGAAGGACTAAGCCCAAAGTTATCAGAAGGAAGAAAATAACAACAATCAGAACAGAAAGAAATGAAATAGAGACCAGAAAATCAATAGAAATGAGCAATGAAACTGAGCTATTTTTTGAAAAGATAAACAAAATTAACAAACCTTTAGCTAGACTAACTCAGAAAAAGAAAGGATTCAAATAAATAAAATCAGAAATGAAAGAGAAAAAATTATTACTGATACCCCAGAAATATGAAGGATCATGAGACTACTAAGAACAATTACACACCAACAAACTGGAAAATCTAGATGAAATGAATAAATTCCTAGAAATATACAACCTACCAAGAATGAACCATGAAGAAAGAAAATCTGAACAGGCTAATATGAAGTAAGAGGATTGAACCTGTAATCAAAAACCTCCCAAGACAGGAAAGTCCCAGACAAGACAGTCTCACTGGTGAATTCTGTGAAACATTTAAAGAAGAATTAATGCCACTCTTTCTCAAAATTTTCCAAAAATTGAAGAGGAGAGAATAGTTTATAGCAATAAATACCTACATTAAGAAACAAGAACTAATTTATGAGGCCAGCATTACCCTGATACCAAAGCCATATAAGGATACTACAAGAAATGAATAATACAGAACAACATCCCTGATATAGATAGCAAAATTCTCAACAAAATATTAGCAAACCAAATTCAACAGCACATTAGCAAGATCATTCACCATGATCAAGTGGGATTTATCCCTGGGGTGCAAGGATGACTCAATATCTGCAAATCAAACAATGTGATACACAGTATCATCACGATAGAAGATAAAAATCATACAATTATCTCAATAGACATAGAAAAAACACTTGACATAGTTAAAAATCCTTTTATGATAAAAATGCTTCATAAATTGGATATAGAAGGTACTGCAACACAATAAAGGCTATATATGAAAAACCCACAGCCAACACTATAATCAATGGTGAAAGTCTGAAAGGTTTTCCTCTAAGATCAGGAACAAGACAAGGGTGTCCACTCTCACAATTCCTATTCAGCATAGGACTGTAAATCCTAGCCAGAGCAATCAGGAAAGAAAAACAAATAAAAGGAATCCAAAATAGGAAAGGGAGAACTAAAAATGTCTTTGTGTACAGATAATATTGTATACTCTACAGAAAATCCTAAAGACTCCACCAAAAAACTGCTAGAATAATCAACAAATTCAGTAACATTGCAGGATACAAAACACAGTTGCATTTCTATACACTAACAACAAAACATCTGAAAAAGACATAAAGAAAACAGTCTCATTCACAATAGCATCAAAAACAATAAAACAGAAATAAATCTAACCAAGGAGGTGAAAGATCTGTACACAGACAACTACAAGACTCTGATGAAAGAAACTGAGGAAAACATAAATAAATGGAAAGATATCCAGGGTCCATGAATTGGAGGAATTAATATTGGTAAAATGCCTATATCCCCCAAAGAAATCTGTAGAGTCTATGCAATCTCTATCAAAATTCCAATGGCATTTTTCACAGAAATAGAAAAAAAAATTCTAAAATTTGTATGGAGCCACAAAAGACCCTAAATAACTAAAGTAATCTTGAGAAAGAAGAACAAAGCTGGAGGCATCAGAGTTTCTGTTTCAAACTCTACCACAAGGCTGTAATAATCAAAATAGTATGATAGTGGAATAAAAATTGACCAATAGAGCAATGGAATAGATTGAGAGCCCAGACAAAAACCCCAGGATATATGGCCAACTAATATTTTATAAGGGAACCAAGAACACTCAATGAATAAAAAATAGTCTCTTCAACAAATGATGCTGAGAAAAATACATATTTGTATACAAAAGAATAAAGCTAGACCCTTATCTTACACCACTCACACAATAATGAACTCAAAATGGATAAAAGACCTAAATGTAAGACCCGAAACCATCAAACTCCCTGGAGAAAATATAGGGAAAAAGCTCTTTGACATTGGTCTCAGCAGCTATTACCTGGATACAATACCTAAAGCACAAACAATAAAAGCAAAAATAAATAAGTGTACATCAAACTAAAAAGCTGCTGCACAGCAAAAGAAACAATCAACAAAATGAATAGGTAACCCACAGAACAGGAGAAAATATCTGCAATTCATTTACCTGATACAGGGTTAATATTCAAAATAACTCATACAACTCAATAGCAGAAAAACTAACAACCTGATTAAAAAATGGGCAAAAGACCTGAATAGACATGTTCACAAAGAAGACATAAAGATGACCAACAGGTACATGAAAAGGTGCTCAACTCCACTAGTCATCAGGGAAATACAAATCAAAACCGCAATGAGATATTACCTCACACCAGTCAGGATAGCTATCATGAAAAATACAAGTGATGACAAGTGTTGGTGAGGGCGTAGAGAAAAGCGAACTCTTGTGCACTTGTGGGAATGCAAACCAGTACAGCCATTATGGAAAACAAAATGGGGTTTCCTCAAAAGTTAAAAACAGAACTAAAATATGATCCAGTAATCCCACTTGTGGGTATTTATCTGAGGGAAACAAAAACACTATGTCGAAGAAATATCTACACCACCATGTTCATGGCAGCATTATTTTCAATAGCTGAGACATGAAAATAACCTGTGTTCATCAATGGATGAATAGATAACGATAATGTGGTATATATACAATAGAATATTATTCAGCCATAAACAAATAACAAAATCCTACCATTTGCAAAAACATGGATGGAACTTGAGGGCATTATGCTAAGTGAAATAAGTCAGACAGAGAAAGACAAATACTGTACGATCTCACATCTGAAATCTAAAAAAATAAACTGAAAAATCCAAAGAGATCAGATTTGTGTTACCAGAGAAAGGGGCTGGGGAATGAGGGAAATGGATAGAGGTCGAAATGTGCAAATTTCCAGTTATAACATCACTCAGTACTGGGGATGTAATGTACAATGTAATATCTATAGTTAACACTGCTGTATGGTATACAAGAAAATTGTTGAGGGCAAATAGATTGTAAGAGTTCTCACCAAAAGGAAAAAAAACACTTTTTTTTTTTTTGTATCTATATGAGATGATGGATGTTAACTAAATTTACTGTAGTAGTCATTTCACAATATTTGTAGGCCAAGTCACTATGATGTCCACCTTAAACTTACACTGTTTCATGCAAACGAGAGCCTTGTTCCTTTTATTCAACTTTGACACTGCCTGGCACTCAAAAATATTTGCTTAAATGGTATCCTGATTTTGTACACTTTTTTCATTGTGGGAATGTTTTACTCTTTGTTCTTAAAAACTGAAGTATAATTTATATATTGTAAATTGCACAAATCTCAAGGTTACTACAGTTTGATAAATTTTGACAAATGTATATATCAGGTAACCTCAGACTGAATCAAGAGATAGAACATTTCTATCACCATGGAGAGCTTTTTCATACCCTTTCCAATCAATCCCTCTGCACCAACAACCGCTGTTACGATTTCTACTGTTATACATTACATTTATCTGCTTTTTGAACTTTCCGTAAGAGGAAACATGCAGTTGGTACTCTTTTTGATCAACATGATGTTTTGGAGATCTCTCCAGGTCACTGAATGTATCAATATTTTGTTCCTTTTTGGTTGCTGAGTAATATTTCATTTTGAGTATAATACAATGTACTTCCTGCTGTCTTGGTGATGAACACTTGGTTTGTTTCAGATATATTATTTCATGAAAATAAAATACATTATGCACATTCTTATACAAATATTTTTGTGTACATATGAACTTATTTCTCTCAGGCATATAGACTTGAGGTATAATTGCTGGGTAACAGAACAGATGTCTATTTATTAGAAACTTCCCAACGGTTTTCCTAAGGGCTTATACCATTTTACATTCACACCAGCAATGTATGAGAATTATAGTTTCTCTACATCCTTGCTAACACTTGATATTATTATTCTTACAGGTGTCTGGTGGTATTACTCTGTGGTTGTATTTTACATTTCCCTAGTAATAAGGTTGAGCATCATTTAAAGTAGTGTTGTGAAGTATGTGTTCAAATATTTCGCCATTAAAATTTTTTAGATTATTGATTTGAATTATTTCTTTGTATAAACAATGTGGCTTCTTTATAATATGAATGTTTTCTCTCAGTGACTGACTTTTTTTCTTAATGGCGTCTACCATACAATTTTGAGCAAGTCATAAGTATCCTTGAAATTATTTTACCCATATTTTCTTAGGATACAGTTTACAAGAAATTCAATTTCTAAGTCAGAAAGTGTGTGTGTATGCCTATAAATATACACACAATTCCTCCTCCCCCCAGTTTAGATCCTGTACACACACATTAAAACACTCAGACTAGGTTTTTGGGGCCCCAGATTTTAGTCTTATGTTTCCACTAATTATCATTTTCAGATACACACTATAATTTTCCCCTTTCCTCTTATACCTTAACTATATTTCTCATCTATTAAAAAAGAGCCCTCCTAAATATAATAAGGATGAAAACGAATAAATAGTTGTTAAGAACCTACTATGTGAGGGGCACAGAACTATCACCTGGATATAAATGATCTCATTCAATCCACAGACCAAACCAATGAGTTTTATTCTCATTTCATTTTTCATAACTGAAGAAGCTGAAATCTGAGTTACCCAAGCATATTCAATTAGCAAATGGTAGAGATAGGATTCAAATCAGGTGGTCTGCCTCTAAATCTCAGTACGTTTCTCCATTCAACTGGCTGTTTTCTAACAAAATTTCAAGAAAACAGTGTAGCAAAACTGATATAAAAACACAATTTAACTTCCACTTCCAGCGCCACGTGTAAGGGCCTTGGAAGTCACCACTACATCCTAACAGCAAGTAAAAAGCTGAAGAGATGGAAAAATCAACAGCGCTTCCTGGATTCCTAAGAGAGGAGAGAAGAGGACACACAACAAACCACTGTCTCCAAGACTGGAGGGACAGGCGAATACAGGTTATTCTGGCTTATCCCAACAGAGACTCAGGAGCAGAAATTGACACGAGAGGGAAAACTGCAACTGTAAATGACAATTTGCTGGAAGCTCAGTGCAGACATGCCTGAGAGTTAAAACTCCAGGGGGAACCAGGCACTGGGGGAGGGGGGGCAAAAATATTTAGAGACTTACCTTTAGGAGCTCGACAGGGTCCCCACAATAAATATCAGAGAAAAATTCTCTCAGGCTTACGGCAGGGAAGAGGAAAAGGAACCATTTTAAAATATGCCAGGTCTTAACAAGACCTGCCCTCAGGAGAAATTAATTAACCAGAGCCCAACCTGCTGGGCTATTATCAGAGCATAACTGACACCTGAGCAAGGGAAATACCCAACTCCGGCTCACTCTAGCTATCCTGTCCTACCTAAGGGGAGAGAAAAAAAGAGAAACACGTGAGAAGTTCACAGTCCAGAGGCATAGGCTCACTAAAAGCCTGGGACCTGATCATGGTTCTATAGAGGGCTTCTCATCCCGATATACCTCACCCCACATTCCTAACGGCCTATTTACAGCAATTCCTTTCACCTGGTACATCATATCTGGCTATCCAGAAAAAATTACAAGGCATACGAACAGGCCGAAACACAATTTGAAGAGACAGGCCAAGCATCAGAACTAGACTTAAATATGGCAGGGAGACTGGAGTTATTAGGCTGGGAATGTAAAACAACTCTCATTAATAGACTAAAGGTCCTAATGGATAAAGTAGACTGTGTGTAAGAATAGATGGGCACTCTAAGCAGAGATGGAAATCCTATGAAAGGATCAAAAAGGAATTCTAGATGTAAAAACACCTGTAACAGAAATAAAGAATGCCTTTATGGGCTTATTCATTAAACTACACACAGCTGAGGAAAGAATTTCTCAGCTAGAAGATATATTAATAGAATCCTCAAAAAATAAAGAAACCAAAAGCTAGTTCTTTGAAAAGATCAATAAAATTGGTAAGCCTCTAGCCAGGCTCCTTAAGAAAATGGAAGAGATGGCATGAATTACTAATATCAGAAGTGAAAGAGGGCACAGCACTACAGATCTCATAGACATTAAAAGGATAATAAAGGAATGCCGTAAATAACCCTATGCCCACAAATTTGATCACCTAGATGAAATGGACCACTCCCTTGAAAGACACAATCTGCCAAAACTCACACAAGAAGACATAGATGATCTGAATAGTCATATATTTATTAAAGATATTGAAACAATAATGAATAACCTCCCCAAACAGAGATCATCTAGATATAGACCTTATACTCTTCACAAAAATTAACTCAAAATAACCCTAAATGTAAAACACAAAACTGTAATACTCTTTAGAAGATAACCTAGGAGAAAATCTAGATGACCTTGGGTATGGTGATGCCTTTTTAGATACAACATCAAAGACATGATCCATAAAAGAAATAATGGATAAGGTGCACTTCAATAAAATTAAAAATTTCTGCAAGAGTTTATCAAGAGAAGAAGAAGACAAGCCACAGGCTGGAGAAAATATTTGCAAAAGCAGATCTGATAAAGGACTGTTATCTAAAATATACAAACGACTCTTAAAACTCAACAAGTTAACAATCAACCCAAGTAAAAAGAGGACCAAAGACCTTACTAGACACCTCACCAAAAATATATAGATGGCAAATGGGCATATGAAAAGAAACTCCACATATGTCATCAGGGAAATTAAAACAATAATGAGATACCATTACACCCCTATTAGAATGGCCGATTTCTAGAACCCTGAGAACACCAAATGTTGGTAAGGATGTGGATGAACAGGAACTCTCATTCATTGCTGGTATATATACAAAATGGCATAGTCACTTTGGAAGACAGTTTGGCAGTTTCTTACCAAATTAAACATACTCTTACCATATAATCCAGCAGTTGTACTTTATGTTATTTATCCAAAGGAGTTGGAAACTGTGTCCACAGAAAAACCCATCACAGATGTTTACAGCAGCTTTATTCGTAACTGTCAAAATTTGGAAGCAAACAGATGTACTTCAGTTAAGTGAATGGATAAAGTAATTATGATATATCCAGACAATGGAAAAGAGCTATCAAGCCATGAAAAGACACGGAGGAACTTTAAATGCATGTTACTAAGCGAAAGAAGCCAATTTGAAAAGGTTACATACTGTATGATTCCAACTAACTGACATACTGGAAAAGGCAAAACTATGGAGACATAAAAAGATCAATGGTTTCCAGGCGGTGGGGATGGAGGGAGAGATGAGTAGTCAGCGATCAGAAGAATTTGAGGATGCTGAAAATACTCTGCATGACATAATGACGGACATATGTCATTATGCATTTGTCCAAACCCACAGAATGTACAACACCAGGAATGAACCCTAATTTAACGTATGGACTTCGGGTGACTATGATGTGTCAGTGTAAGTCCATCCTTAGTAAAAAAAAAAAAAATGCACCACTCTGATGAGTGACGTTGATAATAGGGGAGGCTATGCACGTGTGGGTCTGGGGGATATATGGGAAATCTCTGTACCTCCCTCTCAAATTCATGGTAAACCTAAAATTTCTCTAAAAATAAAATTTTAGAAAACACACAAAGTTTACATTACTTCCCACTTTCTCAATAGGAACATCAATTCAGAGAAGTTACAAAATAGTGAAAAAATAAGCCTGACTTTTCACATTAGGTGAACTGTCTTTTATCTGATTAGTATGTGTACACGGCATATCAGAGCTAATGTCCCTTTTTTAAACCTGATATTAACTTAGCAAAATAGAATGCATCAAACCACATTCATAATCTGCAGAGTAAAATGCAGCTCCTACAAAAGCCATAATCAGGGATCAAATAGGTAGAGGAAAACGTTCTTCTTGACCAACACATCAGAAGCAAATCACATTGGAGCAAAAGTAGTTTTTACTGTTTTTTGAGCCTGCTGATATACAACTTCACTTTCATAAGCGCCTGAATTTGAAATAAAAAGTGGCAGAGGAGAGGGGGAGGATGGGGAACAGCAATAGAACTGGCACACCTGATATCTGGGAAATGCCAGTTAAGAGAGTGAAGCCACTTTAGAGGATGTGGAGGTAACAACAACCTCACAATAACAGTCATATTTTCATGTTTTGTTATGAGTTTCCCAGAGGGCATGTGTTTAATGGCAGGGATAAAGATTTTCAGTTGCCAGGAGTTCAAACCTTGAACTTTGAGATTCTGTCCAATTAGGTAAAAAGTAAAGAGGAGGAGGGATGGTTTGGAGGCAGGAGACTAGAAATTGACTAAAGCCATTTGCAGATCTGTAGAAGGAGAAACCATAAATATTTTCCTGCCAGGTTCAGAGTAATTTACAGGTTAAACTTTGATAACTTCTATGTTTTAAGAATTGACCTGTTTTTTAAGGTAATTTTAAAAAAACATCCAGGTTGACCCAAAGAAAACACCTGACCCTGAGAGCCGTGAGAAAATGAAATGGAATTATCTTGGAAGATTTCAATAGTTTTAAGTTACTTCAGATCATATATTCACTTGCCATACTAAATACAATGTGAATAAAATAAAGCTTTGGAATGTGCAAAATAATTTTTTAAATAAGCCTTATTTTTAGAACAATTTTATATATTCAGAAAATTTAATTTTCAAACAAGATTTATTTTTCTAGGACAGTTTTAGATTTACAGAAAACTTCAGATTGGACAGAGTTCCCATATATATTGTAAACAGTTTCCCCTGTTATTAACATCTGACATCAGTACAGTTTATTTGTTATGATAAACAAACCAATATTGCTACATTATTATTACATCCGCAGTTTATTCAGATGTCTTTTGTTTTTACCTAATATTCACTCCAAGATTCCATCTGGATACCACATTACATTTAGTCATCAAGTCTCTAGGCTCCTTTGGGCTGTGACAGTATCTCAGACTTTTCTTATGCTTGATGACCTATACAGTTCCAAGGAGACAGCTTTGGTCAAGTATTTTGTAAGATGTCCGTCTATTGGAATCTTTCCAATGTTTCCCTCACTATTAGACCAGGCTGTGGGTTACTGGGAGGAAGATCACAAAGATGGGGTACCATTTTCATCACATCATTTTGAGGGTACATACTATCAACATGACTTGTCCCTGTCAATGCTGACCTTGATCACCTGGCTGAGGTCATGTTTGGCAGGTTTTTCCACGAGAAAGTGACTCATTTCCCCCCTCCCCACACTATACTCTTCGAAGGGAAGTCACTATTTGCACAGCCTACACGTAAGGAGTGAGGATTTATGCTTCATTCTTGAGGGTAACGTACCTACGTAAGTTATTTGGAGTTCTTCTGTATGGGATATTTGTCTCTTCTGAACTTATCTATTTTTTATCAAGCATGGACTTACGGATATATACTTTATACTTCGGGTTATAATCTAATACTACTTTATTTTTTCATTCAAATTGTTCTAGCTTTGGCCATAGGGAGCTCTTACAGTTGTCTCCTGGGTCCTGCTGACAAATCGCCATCAATTAATGTGTGGGGTGTGTGTGTGTGCGTGTGTTTAAAGCATTTCCTTACTTTCTGCCACAATACTATGCTCCTTACCATTTTGCATATTTTCAGTGCTAAAATTGGCCATTTCTCCAAGAACTCCTGGTTCTTTCTACTGTAGAGTTAGAAACCATGATCTGGGTGCGAGGTATGCTTGTTGCTACTGGGCTGTCATTTCTTTTAGGCTCTCAGCTGACAGAGATATTCCCACACAAGTTGATAAGTCCAACATAGGCTGTGAGGACTCTTTATCTCTTGATCAAGAAGTGTTCCAGGCTCAAGGCTTATTTTTATGCATCCAAGTGGGTGTCAAAAGACTCTATGCATGAGACTGCCTTTCCCAACAAAGTTGGATGATTCACACTTCCTGATTTCAAAACTTATTATGAAGCTACAGTAATTAAAACAGTGTGGTACTGGCATAAAGACCAATGGAGGAGAATAGAAAGCCCAGGAATAAACCTTTACAGAAACAGTAAAATGACTTTCACAAGGATTGAAGACCATTCAGCGGGGAAAGGACAGTTTCTTCAACAAATGGTGTGGGAAAACCAGAATGAGTCTGGTAGGGAGAACAGTGAATATTTTAACAATACCACCTGCCCCAAGTAGTATTGCCTGGAGCTTAAGACCACAGACTGTAGAGGCGGACTGCCTACCTTTAAATCTTGTCTCTACCAATTATCAGCTAGATGACCTCAGGCAAATTACTAAACCTTTCTCAATATCAGTTTCCTTATTTGTAAAATTAGGATCATTATATTAGCTACTTCTTCGGGTTGTTCTAAGGATTAATTGAGAAAATACATAGAAAACATTTAAAACGTCTCTGCCAAATGGTACACTATGTGTTCACAATTATAATTATTTGCAGCAGTATCCAAGAGAAAGCAATAGGTGTTCAGCCATTCATTCCTTAGATATTTGCTTGGTCTGCTAATGGGCAGAGGGTTGTCCATTGTTCTTTTGCCTAAAATATTTGTCTCTTTCTTTCTTTAAAGTTATTAAGTTTGTTTTTCTTTTACCCACTAGGATTTATTCTTAATTCCAGAATTATGACATATTCATAAAGAGCAATGAAGGGAAGGTTTGGTAAGGGAGTCATATTGTTTCACCGACAAAAATTTCATAGATCTGTTTCACTGCCTATTAACTCAGAGTTTTCCTACATTGACAATGGAAGGATTCACTCAGTCAGTCAAATATTCTTTGAATGGCTACTCTGTGCAATGAACTAGGAATATACAGAGTGAGACACTACAGCCTTTGATGTTTTTATTGTCTAGTGAGGGAAGCAACATAGTCACATGAAATATAAGACATTCTGGGTGTGGGTATGGAGAGGGAGAAAGAAGCAGGACAGAGTAATGGTAAATTACACGTGGAGAGATCTATATGAATATGATTCAAAGTGAAATTTAACGTCCAACCAGAACCTGGGTAGACCATCTTTTATTTAATGGAAGGAGCTACCTAGTGCAGTGAAAACCTGAACTTGAGGTGACAAAATGAGCAATAACTCTCATGGACTTGAAAACAATGAAGGAACCATTTTAAATGCTTTGTTTACATTAAAAGTAAAACGTCCATAGCTTATTTCCTTATTTAACAGTGATTATTTGAATTCACCTTTGTTATTTGACAATCAGCCCCACTGATTACTGTGGCCTCTAACAAGAGGTTTCTGAGTTGGCAGCTTGATATACTGAGAACAGCAGGGAGTGATACTGTACTCTCTGACTACAGAACTTAAATAAATCATGTGATTCTGGGGTCCTTGAGAAACCTTTGTGCTTATTTTTCCAGGCCTTGGGTATTCCAAATGCAAGGCAGAGTCTACTCTTTTCCCTCCCATTGAGGTAGAAAATACCAAAGATGAAATGAGTTTATATGGTATCTATCCAGCAGGAGGTTCCCTACTGTCCCTGGAGAAGAGTATAATTTGCCTCCTTATATCAAAATAAGGCCAGAATTTCAGTTCACCAAACAGACAGAGAACTGTCACAGTTTAACGTGCCCTTTATTCCAGATAAAATGCAGTGCCAGGCAACAGAAAGTATAACCTCAAATCACGACCCAGCTACATAATTTGTGGGTACTAGTGCATTTTGAAAACACAGGGCGTCTTATTTGTAAATCATTAAGAATTTCAAAATGGTGACAGCAGAGCATTAAACCATTCACAGGTCACTTCTAAGCTCAGGACTCTGTGTCTTTGCACAGGGGGACACTGATGAAGCCCACCCCGCCCAAGTTCTCTGCCTGAAGGCGGGATTTCTGACTTGTCCACACGCCCATGAGCACAGCACTGACATTTTTCTGAGAATAAAGGTGAATGGCAGGATTGCCCAGGCTTTACCTCAATCCCTATAGTTCTACCCAAGCCACTAATTGAAACGTGGGCTTCAGAGAAGCATTGGAGACCTTGTTACAGAAATGCAAAGAAGCAAGCAAGCATAATTTCCATAAAAGAGAGAAATAATTGAAAGAAATTTACAGACTTTCATTTTTTCTTTCCTTGTTTAAATCTTCTTGAAAGGGACAAGAAAAAAATTAGACGATAATGCCTTAGACGATAATTAAAATCTGGTGTTTTCATCTTCTAATGAGAAGAAAAGAGTAGTTTCATGGCTGATGTTTCAGTCAATATAGGCAGGGTTATGCTATAGAAACAAACAAGCCTCACACTGCAAAGGCTGACTACAACAAAATCTCACTTCTCGTTCCCAGTGTGGTTACAGGTGACTCTCCAGGGCAACTGTCCTTTATGTGGCAACTAAGTTAAGTACTTACTTCAAACATGTATACAAAGGAAATCCATAAACTCATTATAGACCAAAGATTGTCTTCCACTCAAACACATGTTCACTGTCTCCATAGTGGCAAACTAGGGCCAATATTTAGTAATGGAATTTCATTCACAGCTTTTCCAATTGTGCATTTTCACTCCAAACACTAGAAAGCTACCCTACTAAGTTCTTATGGGAAAGCACAGTTTCATTTCTCATGGCAACAGGCAGTGAGATTTTGCATTAAAAGTACAACGGTATCACTTATGCTTTTGTAGCCCCGAGAATCTACTCAGTCTCTTTTGCTCAGGCAAATATCAACACAGAAACCAGATGATACATTTTATTTCAATGAAGAGTTTCACAGAGCCTCAGAGACACAAACAAGATTTATGGCTCTTTAGAAGCTATAGTGTATAAAAACAAAATTACTTCCAAAACTCTATTTTCTTGAAGTTAAATGCAAATCAAATAGACCCTAATCTACTCAGCATTTATCTAGTGCCACTTGCCGTAGTGTCTGGAAATTTAACATGATTATTTAGCATTTATATGGCACTTTCTATTTGCTGTTTTTAAAAAGCACTCCGCTTAGTCATTTTTAATTTACTCCACAAGCTTTGACAGGCCAATCAATCCCATTTTATAGTTGAGGATACCTTGATGATTTGAAGTTCCCGTGGCATCATAAGGACCCCAGTGCCTGACCTAGTAAGTCTGCTTGTCTGAGGATATGGGGCTTCTGCATTTCCTGCCAAAGCCAGTAAGTAGACTTGGGCAGGAACCTAAATCTCAGACATGCCTCAAACCTTCCTTGGTTTAGCCCAGGATTCCCCAACCCTGTAAGGAACTGGGCTGCACAGCAGGAGATGAGTGGTGGGCAAGCAAGCGAAGCTTTATCTGCTGCTCCCTATCGCTCCCCATCGCTCACATTATCGCCTGAACCATCCCCCTCTCAACAACCTTCGGTGGAAAAATTGTCTTCCACGAAACCGGTCCCTGGTGCCAAAAAGGTTGGGGACCACTGGTTTAACCAACTGGTTTTAGTCATCCTCAATTTTTTTGTTTGTTTCACTTGATGTCTGCTTGAAAAAATTTGTATCTACTGGCTGATGCACTCCTGTTGGCTGCGATAGACTAGCAGAAGTTTCTGAGTAGATAAACTAATTCACAAATTATGCATAATTCACAGAGACCTGGCTGTATCTTCACTCTCTCTCTCCCACTGGTTGGGACTCAGTGGTGTGGCTTGATATTATAGTGTAAAGAGACTCCATGCGATATTGAGATCAAGGTCATAGTTGATTCCAGCATCACATTATCACATTTCTTATGGATTGCACACATGCCCATGAGGCTTAATTTACAAGTGCATGATCTTTCACAGTTGATCCTGGACACAAGCGATCAGTACAATCCATCACCAGGGCAATTCTGTCTCTGTGGTTGAGAAAAAAATTCAACCTATGTGAATAGAAATACCTACTTCCTCTAAGAAACTTTTGAGGTTCTCCTTGATAGGATTGTTTCTCTTTCCATCATCAATTATAGTTCTTTTGTTCTGCACATAATTGACTTCACAGCCTTTTTTGGATACAGACTTTATTCCTATGTGTGTACATCTCTCTTGCTCAAATGTAAAGCACCCTGAGTTCAAGGTCTTTGATTTTGTATCTTTAAATACATTCACATGTCCTCATATAGGACTTTTACACATAAGCATCCAATTCATCTTTGTTAAATTTAATAACATCAATTTTTATTTCAAAATTTCTCAAGATGTCTCCATCTTCAGTTATTAGCAGACCCATGCCTTGGTGTATTTATATTAAAATGCTTTTAGAGTAATTTTCTGACCTGCTCTGAAAAACTCTGAATTAGAATTTTTACCCATACACAGAGATACAAGAAAATCTAAACATGAGCTTAGAATTAAATAGAGACGAAAAATGAAACTTTACTCGGGTTCTCTAGAACTCTATTTGTGTCATCTCACTTAAAAACTTCTGCAGGTTTTCCTAGATAGAGTCAGACACTTCCTGCGTTGTTACCCTCTTAGACTACTTTGAACTCTGCTGGAATTATAGCATGTGGTATGTTGTGTGACATTTATGTATTTACATAACTGTTTCTAATACCGGAATGTAAATTCCTTGACAGGGAGAGCCTGTGTTTTATCTCTGTAACCCTACTGCCTTGCATAAAGCAGTGTTTAGAATGATGCTCAATATATTCTTATTATGAATAAGTCATTTGAAAGTTGGGTAATAGAGACTGGTATAGATAACTTCTAAGGCTATTTTAAGAGATGCCAGAATGCTCATAATGAATGGACTAAAAAAAGATTTTCTGTAAGGCAACCATTAAACAGCCTAGTTTCCCAGTATTTGGAACAGGATAAGGAAACCTGATTATGTAAAGAGACTAGAATAATGACATCTACCCCAAGATTCCCAGGAGATTTCAAAGCAAGGTCTCTGTCACAAACACATACCAGTTCCAACAAGGTCCATATGCATTGAATTCCTTTAGCAAGACTTCTTTGCATTTCTGATGGATGCATGGACGAGTAACATAGAATTTCCTGAAAACTGTGGGGTTATGTTGTGGGGATGTTACAGCAGTGGATGGCGCTGGCATAAATATAACTGATGCAATTTCAAAGATGCTACCAGAGAACCTTTAGGCAACCATTCAGTATCTCCTTTTCCTCATTTCTCATTTGGGCTGGAAGTGATAAATTGAAGAATATGCTAAGCTGCTCCTTAATGTTTTTCCTCTTGTTATTGGTTATAGCTGAGTTTTGTCCCCTGTTTACTGAGAACTGTAAAAGATTGGACTGATGTTTAAATCTGAATTTAATTAAGTTTTAAATGACAATCTGCTTACTCCATCTTCCTTTCAATTTGCATCAATAAGCATCTGCCAAAAGAATATTCAGAAGCATTTTGATTGAAAGTTTGCTTTAGTAATTATCATGCCAACCTCAGCCTTTCTTGTTTTTCTTTTTTTTATGACTTCCTTTCCACCACAGTACTTCCTATATGTGAAAGCATCTTTAACTGAAAGAGTTAACATAGACATAAAAATAGTTTTTTGGAAAAAGAAACATCACTTGCATTGTAAGACATTTTGATTCAGAAAAGTAACTACATGGAAAAAAAGGTAGTGCATCTACAGCAATACTTAAGACTCTCACTTGCATTTTATAATGACCTCAAACCAAAGTTCTCTCTACTTTTTCTTCCAAATAATCTAGGAAATTCTCCAGTCCAGTGCAAAGAGTTTCTAGGTCCAGTAGGCTATGGCTACTCCCTCCATTTAATGATACAGTGGGAAAAAAATGCTATTCTTATTGAACTTGAACACTTGTCTCTTGAGCATTGTTGAGCTATGATCTGAGTTATTCAAACTTATCTCATAGTGGTCCAGATTCCCTTGTCTCCCTCTGAAATCCTACTGGCTCTTCCCTACACTCCTCTCCCCCAGTTGAAGACACTGGGGAAATTCATCTATTTATTTTTTTTGCTTCTGTTTTAATGGATGCTGAATTCCAATCCTGAAAAACATAATTGGTGTTCTGAGCACCCAATTCCACTGTGTACGTGGAGGGGAGAGGGGTTTCCCACACCAACAAGCAATTCTCAGACACTAGCTGGCTGTCCTACAAGTCAGCTCAATTCTGACACTATCCACCCAGAGACAGCATCAGATTCCACAGTTTAAAGGCTCAGTCTTTAAAGACTGACCCCCACCCCAACTTTCCTGCCAGTTGGAAGCCCAGGTTTCACCTGTGCATCTGACTGACCAGCTGTAGAGTGAGTGTCCCAACTCCTCTTTGGGGTCAATTACTTTGCTAGAGTCAGAAAAACATTTTACTTACGAGATCACCAGTTTATCAGGAAACAATGTAACTCAAGAACAGCCAGATTGAGGAGATGCACAGGGCACTGCACGGAAAAGCATGTGGAGCTTCTACGCTCTCACTCAAAATGCTCCTCTGCCCGCACCTCCGTGTGTTCACACACTGTGGAGGCCTTAAAAACCCATACTTTGGGGGTTTTATTAAAGCTTCATTATATAGGCATGATTGATTAAATCATTGGCCATTGGTGATTGATTCAACCTCCAGCCCCTCTCGATCCCAGGAGGTCAGGGGGTGGGACTGAAAATTCCAACCCTCTAATCACATGGCTGGTTTCCCCGGTGTAATGAGCAGGACCCTAGGGGGCCTTCCCAGAACAGACCCCTCCCCCATATCCTCTGCTGTAGCTCCTCCCCAGAGTACCTAGATGATAGTATCTGATGCACATTTCCTGAGTTGTTTTGCAGATGCTGGGACCTCCACCAAATGAAAGAAGTGAATGCATCCCCTCTGGAGACTGGCCAGAATCAGGAAATATTTGCAAAAACTTATTGCCTTTTTACTGTACCTCACCATCAACCAACAGAGAATTGTGTGTGAGCTGATCACGTACCCTAGGACTACCCCCCCTCTCCTGGCCTTTAAAAATGCTTTGCTGAAACCCAGTTGGGAGCTTGGACTTTTTTGAGTACTAGCTGTCCCAGACTCCTTGTCTGGCACCTTGCAATAAATACTGCACTTTCCTTCACCACAATCCGGCGGTGTCAGTAGATTGGCTTTACTGCACGTTGGTGAGAGGACCCAAGTTTGGTTGGGTAACACTGGCATCCAGTCCCCATCCTTAGCAAGGTCCAAAAGTCACTTCATTAACATAACAAAAGACCCCTTTATCATTCTTATCACTTAAGAAATTCAAAGAGTTTTAGGAGCTCTGTTCCAGAAATGAAGCCCAATATCACAAACATATTGCATTTGTTATCGTCTATTGACCCCTCCAGATCCACTCTACCCATGTCTGCCTTGCTCGAGACTGGCTTCCGTGGATTTGATCACCAGTCTCACTGTCTCCAAGGACCAGAACTCCTGTTCGATGGTCCTCTCTAGAGCTACAGAGGCCACTACCTTTCACTAATCTCTCTCTTCTCACCCTCTCGGCTGTCCTACCCGCCCCCCACCGCCCCCTTAACCCATGGTTAGCTCTAGAATACTTCATCCCTAGGATACTTCATCAATTCATCAATTTTTATTTATTTCTCTTTATCCAACCATCTTTGTAAATGAAGGTTTTTTGGGTTTTTTTTAATATTTATTAATTTGGCTGTACTGGGTCTTAGTTGTGGCATGCGGGATCTTTTAGTTGCAGCATGCATGTGGGATCCAGTTCCCTGACCAGGGATCGAACCTGGGCCCCCTGCATTGGGAGCGTGGAGTCTTAATTGCTGGACCACCAGGGAAGTTCCGTAAATGAAGGTTTATTAAAATCTCAATTACCACATCTGAATAGTGTTCCATCTTTTTCCTGCTATGAGCCTTACCATACACAGTCACACACACACACACACACACACACACACACACTCACATATATAAATTTATAAATAGATAAAAAGATACAGTAAGATATGAGATCACTTATTTTTAGTATTATAATCTTTACTACACTTTCATGTTGAACATGTCTTACTTTTATAAAAAGACCCATATGTATAACGAAACACAATAAATCCATGTAAGTCAGCATCAGCTTTGCTGAAGATGCTCCTAGCCAATATTTCTTTTCATCTCTAGTTGATTCCCTAGCCCATTCCACTGTTGAATACTTTCTAATCTTCCTCGCATGCCCAAACCACCCCACTCTCACTCTTTTGCACTAACTGAGCTTTGATTTCAACGGACAAAAGCAAGTACAACTGATGTGAATTCCTCCAATTTCTTTTGTTATTACTTCAAAACTCCATAGCTTCGGTAATAATGTCTTTTTTCTCATCACCAAGAAATTTGAAGCCATTTTTCTTTCCAAGATTTACACCTGCACCTGAACTTTAAAAACCACCTACTCCTACATTCCATAGGACTTATCTACATGAACCGTCTCTTTGATCTCTTCAATCTTTATTCTTACCTTCTCCATTAATTTTTTCTTTATCACCTAAAAATGTCCTCCATTCTCTGCATTTATTTTTAAGAAGAAAATGCCTATTCTCTGTGGTGCTTATCATTCAACTATTTCCTGATTTCTCTGCTCCCTGTTGTCTATTTTATCTTCTCATTCTCTCCTCTGAAATTGTGCTTTCAAAAGTCATGAATGTCTTTATATTTATCAAATACCAATGGCTTAACCCTCATCTCTGGCATCTGAAAGTTCTGAAAATGCTGCTTTTTCCTGAGTTATCTTTTTCTTTGGTTTCAGTAACACTCCAGACACTTTGTGCTTTTAATTTCCCTCCGGAGATTGTTCTTGGGTTCCTTCACCGACTTTTCTTTACCTTCCATTTGCTACAAGCTTTTTTGGGTTTGCCCTCGAACCTCTTTTCTTCTGATTTTACATGCTTTTGGGACTTAAACAATATTCTTCAGTTTAATGACCATAAGTTATATTTTTAGCAGCTTTTATATTTACACAGGAATTTCTCAACTATTTCTCAGTGTCTCAACATAGGAAACATGAAATTTGGGTATTGTTGTTTTGATGGATGGCTTTATCATAGGGCTTCTTGGATGTAGCCCCAAAAGCAGAGCATTCAACTTGACCAAGCAAAGTCTGCAATAGATATCTTTGTTGATTCCCCATCCTTGACTCTAACCCCAAAATCTTCTCCAGGTTTAAGGCCATTCTGAAGTCTCACCCTGAAGCTCTTTCAAAATCACGTATCTCATTATATCATGTCCTTTCTTAAATATACCCAGATGCTCTCATTTTCTTCAGAATGAATTCTGAAGTTAATAGCATGGCACTCAAACCAGGTTCATGTCACATGTTGAAGTTTTCAATGTTTCCTCTGATGATTTACTTTTGTGTACCTTGTTATCCAACAATGGTGAACAATTTGGCAGTTTCTAAATATATCATGTACCTGCATGCTTTCTTTTTATACTGTTCCCTCAGAACTACTGTTACTGTTACAGTATAAACTACTGTTTATACTGTTCCTTCTCATCTATGTGACTGAAATTCAACTCATTTCTAAAATCCAACTTAAATCTTATTAGTGAGAATTAAATGCTCCCTTTTTCTTATTACCATAACACGTTGTTCTGTAACCATATTTATTGCATGTTTACAGGTAGCCCTCCTTCATGACAATGTGAGCCATGATTTCTCTACACTTTTTTTTTTTTTTTGGCCGCACCATGCATCTTGCAGGATCTTAGTTCCCTGACCAGGAATCGAACCCAGGCCCCCTGCAGTGGAAGCACGAAGTCCTAAGCACTGGACCACCAGGGAATTCCCTGATTTCTCTACTCTTTAATGAAAAGCGAAAACATAATTTTGGGGTCATATTATAGCTAAGTTCTCAAGTGGAGATGGGGAAAGGGGAGAAAACTAATAAATATCCGGGACAAAGATGTTATCTTATTAATTTATTTAATATAAATAATTATCTTTTTAAAGGTACAGTAGTACCAATAGATAGTTAATTTGGAGATCATCATCCTTTATTTTTAAATAATTACTAAAGAGCTTTTAATTACATGTATTTCTTAGTTATATTCTAATAATTCTGTTCACACTTTCAATTTGCTTAGCAAACTATTTCTTTTCATATAATACAAATGCAAATTTCAGAAGTGTGTCTTTCTATATTGCATCAAATTCTAAATTAAAAGTGTCTAGATGAATGAGGATTTATTATAGTCTAATACATTTTCTTTTCAGTTTTATGATAATGCAATATTTCTAAGGTCTTCATAACTAGTAATTACTTTAATGCTTATGATATTGCTATGAGCTAGGGAGGAGAGAAACAGTCTTTTCTCCTGGGTTTAAGTACACACAAAGAAAGGGACAAACAATTCTGAGTAATTTGTTAAGATCACCCATGAATAGAGACACGCCATGAACCCAGTTTTCCAACCTGGGTTACTGTGCTTTGTCCAACAACAGTTGCTTTCATGCTGTGCTTCCACTCCATCAAATAGTTTTCAGGTTTTAAAATATTCCAATTTAACCACTAATTGCACTGATCTTTGCCCATATTATCAAAGAGAAAATTGACCCAGGGTAGAAACCTGCTGAACTCATGTAGTCTCTGGGTTATATGAAGATCATTTTTCCCAGGTGGTAATTTTTTATAAAACAGGTTCCCCTATATTTGGTCCAAAAGTGAAGGACTTTGGTTTTCCAAGCTTGCTTTTTACTTAAAATGAAAGCATATGGGACTTAAGAAAACCTAAAACAGTATGAATGGCGCATACTTAATTGAGGCTATTTCTACAGGCCTGAGCATCTGTTAATAGTATTTTTAAAACTGGTAAACCCTGTGCAATGATCTTAATTCACTCCTCAGCCTAGATTTATATTTTTTTCCCAAGAAATGGAGAGCAGCCCATTCATCACTTCCTACTGTTCAGGTTATACAGACTCTCATTGGCCTTGGCTGACCAGACTTTTAGAATAAGAGTAAATCCCTTAAAGTGGAGGGTTTAATAGAGCAAGCTGATGGGCACAACCAAGTAAATTTCAGTACTCTGGGAATGGAAAGGAAATTGCCAAGGAAACATAATCCCCTGTAGATTCTCCTCCCTGAAAAGCCAGCCCAAGATTTGAAACCCAACCAGTTGGTGGCAACAAGCCCAGAAAAGTGAGGCACCTGACTCCCAAAAGCCAAGAATCTTTGGAATGGGAGAGACAGGTAAGGGATGAAAAAGAGCCTCATTCTAACCGCACAGATGGCCACTGCCATCCCTGCCAAATGCCTCACCAGGTCTGACAAAGGGGGCAGGTGATACAACAGACTAAGGCTGAAATGACTAAATAGTACTGGATAGTGTGACGGGGATGAGGGAGGAAAACAGAAGTAGTCAATTTATGAAAAAATTATTGCCGTCTCCACCTGGCAGTGTGTCCTTTCGACATCTGCCTTCCTAGGGCTCTTGGATTTTCTCAGCCTTGGCAAGTGGAGATCAGGTGCTTGGGCAGATGATATACCTAGTTCCTGCTGGGATGGAGGCTGAATTGCTGTGCCTTGTCAGCTCCACCCTGATGATGGATGGGGTGGTGGGAAAGTCACCACTCCATTGGCCCAACAGAGTTCTCTCCCTCCTGTCAGAGAACCAGTCCCGCAAACAAAAGTGGATGGCATTCAAGAATGACAAAGGGGTGGGGAAAGAAGAGAAGCCACTGAAAATAAGATGACAGTTTGCAACACAGCACCGTTTCCATAAAAAGTGATGGCTACATGTTAGTTCCCTCTGCTTTCCCTTTCAATCAGAGTCTCCACCTGAGCAAGGGTATACGAACACTAATTTCTTTTTTTACATTTATCCTCTCTTCATCCCACTTCATCCTAATGCTCTTTACAGTTCAATATACAGGAAACATAACAGAGGAGGTCTTTTTAGGAACAGAACCACGAAATATACCCTCTGACTAATTTAGTCTAATCCACAAGAGAACTGGGAAACTTCACAAAGGATTGATCATTTTAATTTCCTAAGTTTATCTTACTGAACTAGTTAAAACACTTACAGGTTATTTGTCATGTCTTTTTCAAAAACCTTCCGTGAAAGAGGATGAAAACAATGGTTTTGCTGAAATGCTATTGTTGAGGTGTCAATAGGCATAACATTTCTTTACCCATAGATGAAACATCCTTAGGAGTAAATATACCCTTTGATCCAGGAGTTCATTATCTAGAACTTTTCTCTAAGAGGGTAATCAGAGATGTGCATAATGGTTTATCTACTAGGATATTCATTGAAACATTAGACATAATTTATATTCTAACAGGATACTTATTAAATTAACTATGATATACTGTATGACAGGCTTTTTAACAGATTCAGCCATTAAAAGTAATATTGTCAAAGAATATTAAATTATACCATTCCCAGTCAGTATGTTCTAAGTTTTGCCATGATAACAAGAACAAACTCTTGAATCCTTATGGTTTATAGAAATATAGGTTTGTATATTGCCCACATCACACATCCACGGTAGGCTGTTCTGTTCCACTTTTCCTCCTTGTGGGATGCAGCCTGGGGTAGGCTGAATAATGACCCCCAACAATACCCAGATCTAAATATCTGGAATCTGTGAATGTTACCATATGTGGAAAAGCTTTGTAGATGTGATTAAGTTAAGGACCTTGAACTAGGGAGATTATCCTTGGATAATCCAGGTGGACCTTAAATGTAATCACGAATATCCTTATAACAGGGAGTGAAGGGATATTTGACCACAGGCAGAAGAGAAGAAGGCCATGTGACAGAAGCAGAGGGAAGCAGAGCTGGAGAGAGAAGGTGCTTGGCTGATGGCCTTGAAGATGGACAGGACCATGAGTCAAGGAATGCAACTACTGAGGATGGAAAAGGGAAGGAAATGAATTCTCCCCTACGATCTCCAGAGGGAGCATGAGCCTGCCAACATGTTGATTTTTGTCCTATCATACATATTTTGGACTTCTGGCCTCCAGAATTGTAAGGGAATAAATTTGTGTTGTTTAAAGCCACCAAGTTTTTGATAATTTGTTACATACAATGGAATAAAAATCTAGTACACTGGGTAGCAGAACAGGAACTATCTTGACCCTTAGGTCCATGGCAGAAAGGAAAAGAGCTTTGGTGGGTTATATTCTGGAAATTAAACGCTCTTGGCCAGAAGTAACATAAGTTGCTTCCACTTAATCTTCACTGACCAAAAGGAACTTATGGCCCCACCAAACCCTAGGAGTTCAGGAATTCCACCATGTATTTGAAATTAGAAGAACTAGAGATATTTGGTGAGCAGCACAAATTCACCACATTGAGAATACGGGTAATGTAATACTCAGTGAAAATCAGGTTAAAAGTCATTGTTATAAAATAATTGTGCTACCAATATGGGATGAAAAAACAGAAATATATACCTATACTTAAACATAGAAAACAGCCTGAAATGAATACTGTCATTTTTTTACCAGAAGTGACAGTACAGATGACTTTTCTTTTTCTCCTTTTTAAGTACTTTTAACTCTTCTTCAATGAAAATGCATTTTTACAAGTAGCAGGAAAATACACTCATCCAAGTAGACTAGCAAGTAAGCAGTAGTAGAAGAGGGTTCAAACTGAAAACTAATATTTAAAACATGATATTCATTTGTGAGAAATATAGTCAGGAGAAGGAGACTATCACAGTTTAAAGGATATAAAAGGAAATTGAAGCCCAAAGAGATTACAGAATTTATCTATGACATAGCAATTATGTAATACTATGTAAAACTTCAGCATTCCTGAATTGAAGGGTTGTTTTTTTCAACCACAGGCTAAACCCAATCTTTGTTTATTAAATTGATAATTTCATATTGTTTAATTTCCCTTTCTATTCCATAATTTCTATGATGACTTTTGGAATAATGAGCTTTTAATTTTTTTTTATAGACTTTTAAAAATTATTATTATTGGGGTATAGCTGTTTTACAATGTTGTGTTAGTTTCTACTGTACAGCAAAGTGGAGCTCCCTGGGCTATACAGCAGGTTCTTATTAGTTATATATTTTATACATATTAGTGTATATATGTCAATCCAAGTCTTCCAGTTCCTCCCACCAACCCCGCCCCCGCTTTCCCGCCTTGGTGTCCATACATTTGTTCTCTACATCTATGTCTCTATTTCTGCCTTGCAAACTGGTTCATCTGTACCATTTTTCTAGATTCCACATATACGCATTAATATACGATATTTGTTTTTCTCTTTCTGACTTACTTCACTCTGTATGACAGTTGCTAGGTCCATCCACACCTCTACAAATGACCCAATTTCATTGCTTTTTATGGCTGAGTATTATTCCATTGTATATATGTACCACAAATTCTTTATCCATTCATCTGTCGATGGACATTTAGGTTGCTTACATAACCTGGCTATTGTTAATAGTGCTGCAGTGCCCATTGGGGTGCATGTGCCTTTTTGAATTACGGTTTTCTCTGGGTATATGCCCAGTAGTGGGATTGCTGGGTGATATGGTAATTCTATCTTTAGTTTTTTAAGGAACCTCCATACTGTTCTCCATAGTGGCTGTATCAATTTACATCCCTACCAACAGTGCAAGAGGGTTCCCTTTTCTCCACACCGTGTCCAGCATTTGTTGTTTGTAGATTTTCTGATGATGCCCATTCTAACCAGTGTGAGGTGATACCTCACTGTAGTTTTGATTTGCATTTCTCTGATAATTAGTGATGTTGAACAGCTTTTCATGTGCCTCTTGGCCATCTGTGTGTCTTCTTAGGAGAAGTGTCTATTTAAGTCTTCTGCCCATTTTTTGATTGGGTTGTTTGTTTCTTTAATATTGAGCTGCATGAGCTGTTTATATATTTTGGAGATTAATCCTTTGTCTGTTGATTTGTTTGCAAATATTTTCTCCCATTCTTTTTTTTTTTAATGGCATTTATGCATAGCATAAACTCACATTTATACTATTTATTTATACTAAATGAATTCATTGCTCTGCAATATTTTCTCCCATTCCAAGGGTTGTCTTTTCATCTTGTTTATAGTTTCCTTTGCTGTGCAAAAGCTTTTAAGTTTCATTAGCTTCCATTTGTTTATTGTTGTTTTTATTTCCATTACTCTAGGAGGTGGATCAAAAAAGATCTTGCTGTGATTTACACCAAAAAATGTTCTGCCTATGTTTTCCTCTAAGAGTTTTATAGTGTTCGGTGTTACATTTAGGTCTCTAATCCATTTTGAGTTTATTTTTGTGTATGGTGTTAGGGAGTGTTCTAATTTCTTTCTTTTACATGTAGCTGTCCAGTATTCCCAGCACCCTTTATTGAAGGGCTGTCTTTTCTCCATTGTATATCCTTACCTCTTTGTCATAGATTAGTTGACCATAGGTGCGTGGGTTTATCTCTGGACTTTCTATCCTGTTCCATTGATCTATATTCTGTTTTTGTGCCAGTACCATATTGTCTTGATTACTGTAGCTTTGTAGTATAGTCTGAAGTCAGGGAGCCTGATTCCTCCAGCTCCATTTTTTCCCCTCAATATTGCTTTGGCTATTCGGAGTCTTTTGTGTTTCCACACACATTTTAAGATTTTTTTGTTCTAGTTCTGTAAAAAATGCCATTGGTAATTTGATAGGGATTGCATTGAATCTGTAGATTGCTTTGGTTATTTTAGGCATTTTCACAATATTGATTCTTCTAATCCAAGAACCTGGTATATCTCTCCATCTCTTTGTGTCATCTTTGATTTTTTTCATCAGTGTCTTAGTTTTCTGAGTACAGGTCTTTTACTTCCTTAGGTAGGTTTATTCTTAGGTATTTTATTCTTTTTTTTTGCAGTGGTGAATGGGAGTGTTTCCTTAATTTCTCTTTCTGATCCTTCATCATTAGTGTATAGGAATGCAAGAGATTCCTGTGCATTAATTTTGTATCCTGCAACTTTACCAAATTCATTGCTTAGCACTAGTAGTGTTCTGGTGGCATCTTCCGGATTTTCTATGTATAGTATCATGTCATCTGAAAACAGTGACACTTTTACTTCTTTTCCAATTTGTAATCCTTTTATTTATTTTTCTTCTCCAACTGCCGTGGCTAGGACTTCCAAAACTATGTTGAATAATAGTGGCAAGAGTGGACATCCTTGTCTTGTTCCTGATCTTAAAGGAAACGCTTTCAGTTTTTCACATTGAGAATGATGTTTGCCAGTGGGTTGTCGTATATGGCCTTTATTATGTTGAGGTAGTTTCCCTCTATGCCCACTTTCTGGAGAGTTTTTATCATAAATTGGTGTTGAATTTTGTCAAAAGCTTTTTCTGAATCCATTGAGATGATCATATGGTTTTTATTGTTCAATTTATTAATATGGTGTATTACATTGATTGATTTGCAGATATTGAAGAATCCTTGCATCCCTGGGATAAATCCCACTTGATCATGGTATATGATCCTTTTAATTTGTTGTTGGATTCTGTTTGCTAGTATTTTGTTGAGGATTTTTGCATCTATATTCATCAGTGATGTTGGTCTGTAATTTTCTTTTTTTGGTAGTATTTTTGTATGGTATTGGTATCAGGGTGATGGTGGCCTCACAGAATGAGTTTGGGATTGTTCCTTCCTCTGCAGTTTTTTGAAAGAGTTTGAGAAGGATGGGTGTTAGCTCTTCTCTAAATGTTTGATAGAATTCACCTGTGAAGCCATCTGGTCCTGGACTTCTGTTTGTTGGAAGATTTTTAATCACGGTTTCAATTTCATTACTTGTGATTGGTCTGTTCATATTTTCTATTTCTTCCTGGTTCAGTCTTGGAAAGTTATACATTTCTAAGAATTTGTCCATTTCTTCAAGGTTGTCCATTTTATTGGCATAGAGTTTCTGTAATAGTCTCTTATGATGCTTTGCATTTCTGTGGTGTCCGTTCTAACTTCTTTTTCATTTCTGATTTTATTGATTTGAGTCCTCTCCTTCTTTTTCTTGATGAGTCTGGCTAAAGTTTTATCGATTTTGTTTCTCTTCTCAAAGAACCAGCTTTTAGTTTTATTGATCTTTGCTATTATTTTCTTTGTTTCTATTTCATTTATTTCTGCTCTGATCTTTATGATTTCTTTCCTTCTACTAACTTTGTGTTTTCTTTGTTCTTCTTCCTCTAGTTCCTTTAGGTGTAACATTAGATTGTTTTCTTGAGATTTTTCTTGTTTCTTGAGGTAGGATTGTATTGCTATAAACTTGCTTCTTAGAACTGCTTTTGCTGCATCCCACAGGTTTTGGATCGTTGTGTTTTTGTTGTCATTTGTCTCTAGGTATTTTTGATTTCCTCTTTGATATCTTCAGTGATCTCTTGGTTATTTAGTAGTGTATTGCTTAGCTTCCATATCTTTTTGTTTTTTACTTTTTTCCCCTGCAATTTATTTGTAATCTCATAGCATTGTGGTCGGAAAAGGAGCTTGATACACTTTCAATTTTCTTGAATTCTTTGAGTCTTGATTTGTGACCCAAGATGTGATCTATCCTGGAGAATGTTCCATGTGCACTTGAGAAGAAAGTGTAATCTGCTGTTTTCAGATGGAATGTCCTGTAAATATCAATTAAATCTATCTGGGCTCTTGTGTCATTTAAAGCTTATCGTTTAAGCTTTCCTTATTTTCTGTCTGGATGATCTGTCCATTGGTGTAAGTGAGGTGCTAACGTCCTTGTGTTACTGTTGATTTCCTCTTTTAAAGCTGTTAGCATTTGCCTTATGTATTGAGGTGCTCCTATGTTGGGTACATGTATGTTCATAATTGTTATACCTTCTTCTTGGATTGATCCTTTGATCATTATGTAATGTCCTTCCTTGTCTCTTGTAACATTCTTTACTTTAAAGTCTATTTTATCTGATATGAGAATTGCTGATCCAGCTTTCTTTTCATTTCCATTTGCATGGACTATTGGTTTCCATCCCCTCACTTTCAGTCTGTATGTGTCCCTAGGTCTGAAGTGGGTCTCTTGTAGACAGCATATATACAGGTCTTGTTTTTGTATCCATTCAGCCAGTCTGTGTCTTTTGGTTGGAGCATTTAATCCATTCACATTTAAGGTAAATATTGATATGTATGTTCCTATTACCATTTTCTTAATTGTTTTTGGTTTGTTTTTGCAGGTCCTTTTCTTCTCTTGTGTTTCCCACTTAGAGAAGTTCCTTTAGCATTTGTTGTAGAGCTGGTTTGGTGGTGCTGAATTCTCTTAGCTTTTCCTTATCTGTAAAGCTTTTGATTTCTCCATCGAATCTGAATGAGATCCTTGCTGGGTAGAGTATTCTTGGTTGTAGGTTCTTCCCTTTCATCACTTTAAATATATTGTGCCACTCCCTTCTGGCTTGTAGAGTTTCTGCTGAGAAATCAGCTGTTAACCTTATGGGAGTTCCCTTGTATGTTATTTGTCATTTTTCCCTTGTTGCTTTTAATAAGTTTTCTTTGTTGTTAATTTTTGTCAGTTTGATTACTACGTGTCTCAGTGTGTTTCTCTTTGGCTTTATCCTGCCTGGGACTCTCTCCACTTCCTGGACTTGGGTGGTGATTTCCTTTCCCATGTTAGGGAAGTTTTTGGCTATAATCTCTTCAAATAGTTTCTTGGGTCCTTTCCCTCTCTCTCTGCTCCTTCTGGGACCCCTATAATGCTAATGTTGGTGTGTTTAATGTTGTCCCAGAGGTCTCTTAGGCTGTCTTCATTTTTTTTCATTCTTTTTTCTTTATTCTGTTCCATGGCAGTGATTTCCACCATTCTGTCTTCCAGGTTACTTATCCGTTCTTATGCCTCAGTTATTCTGCTATTGAGTCCTTCTAGTGTATTTTCCATTTCAGTTATTGTATTGTTCATCTCTGTTTGTTTGTTCCTTAATTCTTCTAGGTCTTCGTTAAACATTTTTTGCATATTCTCCATCCTTGCCTGCATTCTTTTTCCGGGGTCCTGGATCATCTTCACTATCATTATTCTGAATTCTTTTTCTGGAAGGTTGCCTATTTCCACTTCATTTAGTTGTTTTTCTGGGGTTTTATCTTGTTCCTTCCTCTGGGACATAGGCCTCTGTCTTTTCATTTTGTCTATCTTTCTGTGATTGCGGTTTTCATTCCGAAGGCTGCAGGATTGTAGTTCTTCTTGCTTCTGCTGTCTGCCCTTTGGTGGATGAGGCTATCTCATGAGCTTTTTAATATATTTATTTAATTCATTTATTTTTCCTCTTTAGGAGAGAGATGCCAGATTCTAGTAACCTGCTTACATCCTGGTAGCAGGGCACCATCTTTTCACCATACCTTCATGCCTAACACAAAGTTGTCTTTCAAATAATGCCAATAATTTCGATCAAAAGAACAAAAGGGTGGCTTCAGATATAGTATATAGGACATTGTGATTTATAGGAAATACTGGGGTGGCGAAAAATTCATTTGGCTTTTTCCGTAAGATGTTATGGAAAAACACCAATGAACTTTTTGGCCAACACAATATATATATGTACTGGGTTGGCCAAAAAGTTTGTTTTGGTATAGGACACAACCTGGACTTGGGTCTGGCATCTGAAGTAGAGTGCAGTCTTGTGGGACTGAGCCCTTTAGCTGTGGAATCTGATGCCATCTCCAGGTGTCTGAGAATTGCTTGTTGGTGAGGAGAAGCCTACACACACACACACACACACCCATGCATTGGAATTGGGCCCAAGAACCTAACTTAGTGTTCTTGGGAATACAGATATATTAGTTTACTAGGGCTGCCATAACAAAGTACCACAAACTGAGTGGCCTAAACAATAGAAATTCATTTTCTCATACGAAAAAAAAAGAATCAAGAAGCCCAAAATGGAGTCATTTGCTCCCAGGAGAGCAAGCCAAGTTTTCATTGCAGTTTCAACCTCTCCCAGGAATGTGACATTTTAACAAACAATCTGAAATTTCCTGATGAGCACCAGTGAAGTAATCCACATAATAAGACCCATGCCATTTCCTTTCCCCCAAAAGATGACCTGGCCTGAAATAATTCTTTTTCTTCTGCTGATAATTCCCTTGCCCCACTCTCCTTCTGCCTATAAAAACCTTCCACTTTGTACAGTTCCTCAGAGTATTCCTCTACTTGTGTTGGGATGCTATCCAATTCATGGATCATCAAATAAAGACAATTAGATCATCAAATTTACTTGGTTGATTTTTGTTTTCTAACACTCACAGTTATGGAGGATGGAAGTCCAATATAAAGGTATCAGCAGGGTTAGTTTCTTCTGAGACCTCTCTCCTTGGCTTGTAGACAGCCGTCTTCTGTGTCTTCACATGGCCTCTTCTCTGTGTATGTCTGTGTCCTAATTTTATCTTCTTATGAGGACACCAGTCATATTGGATTAGTGCCCATCCTAATATCCTCATTTTAATTATCTCTAAGCTCCCTTTCTCCAAATACAGTCACATTTGGAGATACGGGGGAGGGGTTGTTAGGACGTCAACATATGAATTTGATGGACAGATACAACTAACTCTATAACATCAGGTTTTTGAGGAGGACTGTTGACTGATGCCTAAGGTCCTTTTACTTCTTTTTGAAAGTGATGGAAATCCTACATCTAAGAGAAAAGATGTTGCCTAGCAGAGCTAAGTATTATTTGGCCTTGTCTTTAAATGTCATCCTTGGAGACCAAAATCCTCTTGGAAGATTGCAAGAAGAGACATATATGTTTATTTAAATTTGTAGACAATTTCTGCAGGCCTCTTCTTTGTGTAAGAGATCTTCATGCAAGCACATCAATATTCCTGGTGACTCTCCTTTAACACAGCATTTGTGGAAGGCAGAGGCTTCCAAGAGAACGCAATTTACCTCATTCCCTGCTGTAACACACAGCAGGTGTTAATTACTTTGTTATTTCAATTGATCAAAAGGCCTCTAATGCCACAATGATTCTGGGCACACTTAATAACGCTATTGTCCTCCCATTTATTTAAAAGGCCTGCCTTGAGTGTCTGTTCAGCCAAACCTGTGTTCCAAATTGGTACTGGCAAATTCTTACCAGAATATAAAATGAATTCCCAGAGGTGACCCTCAGTTATGGATTCCTGACACTAATTGCAGTGAAATTATAAGGAGGAGTTAATGTTTATTCTGTCACAGGACAAAAATCATATCATTTGAGACCCTAGAATTTGCCCCTTGCACAAATTGGTGTCATTTTACCAGTCCATGCGAAAAGACTAAGGGTTTCAATTTCCTGAATTGTGAGTTTGTGAGTGTGTGTGTGTTTTCTGTTCAGTAGGCACTTACTAAATAGAACTAATTTAGGGCCCCTTGAAATTTTTGTGAGTTAAATGCATGAACAACGGTTCATGGGGCCAGCCACTCACTCTAATAGGGGAGGCTGTTGTTGCTGCTTCCTTTACCCAGTGAACAAAATGATTCTGGGTTGATATTTTATCCACTTTAATCTTGGGAAAGATCAAAAGAAACTGTGCAAATTCTGTTCAAGTCCTTTGAAATTAAAGCAATTAAGGTTCAGGTCAAAAAAAGGTGGTCCTGGAAGTAATGAGTCGAGGTTTCCACAACCTTCTATTTGAGTGACAGCTAGAAGGTCCTGGTGTCACTCTGACCCTCAGCTGTCTCCTCTGTTCCATGGTGATCAAGTACCACCTGATATCTACATAGTGCTTTATAGTTTAGAAAACACAGTGAACATTTGATGCTTCCAGCTAATCAGCAGGGAAGACAGAGAAGGCTTGTTAGTACTATCATTTTTCATATGAAACTCCTGAGGCTCAGAAATGTGACTTGCTCATGGTTACACAGCCAATGAGTAAGGAAACAACACTTGTTTCCTGAAGGTAGAGGGGGAAACCAGATGTGCTTTTGATATCTCCTCCTGCTCCATGATCTGTGGTTTTATTTAAAAAATAAAGCCAACTTTTGGAAAATTTGCAATCACTAGCAAAAAAATAATACTAAAGCCAAATAGCATTTACCCATACTAAAGAGATCCAAAGATAACATACATAATTTATATCTCCAGACAATACAAATCCTATTTTGCTTCCTCATAAATTCATTTGAACAAACAAAATAATATAGTAAAATGATCTGAAGTGTTGAGTTTCTATTAGGTACTCAATATATGTTGGCTGAATATAAAACTAATAAACCTATTTTTTTCTCATAAAGTTTTTTGGTTTCATTTTGGAGATTTTACTCTAGATTTTTGCTTCTCTATTTTTCCTCCAGAACTGCTCTCCTTTTAGCATGCTCCATGAATCATTACTTGAGGATTTACAAGATCCCTGAAATGGAACAGCATTGGGTGAAACTGTTTTCAGGACTAGGAAAAGAAACAGTTTCCAGATCTATGTTTAGAACATTATCTATTTCCAAGAAATCTTATTGAAAACCTAGACAAACATCCGGGTTTCAGAATAAATATTATGTGAGTGGTAGCTTTAGATGAATTATCCTACCACATCTCAGTGCTTTTGGTCACTATATATATTAAGTGGTATTTCTCTAAATATTGCTCTGTAATTATGTGCATTCTTGTAAGCACTTTTAAGGCAAGATCCATTAATTCCTGGGTTTTTCTCTCTTTCCCACTAACGCATGTGGCAAGGGGCAGTGCAGGGGGCAGTTTAAAGAAACTGGGCTTTGGGAATGAAAAGAATTGAGGACAGTCTCAGAGACCTCTGGGACAACATTAAATGCACAAACATTAGAATTATAGGGGTTCCAGAAGAAGAAGAGAATAAGAAAGGGTTTGACAAAATATTTGAAGAGATTATAGTTGAAAACTTCCCTAACATGGGAAAGAAAATAGTCAATCAAGTCCAGGAAGCACAGAGAGTACCATACAGGATAAAGCCAAAGAGGAACACACTGAGACACATACTAATCAAACTATCAACAATTAAATACAAAGAAAAAACATTAAAAGCAGCAAGGGAAAAGCAACAAATAACAACAAGGGAATCCCCATAAGGTTAACAGCTGATCTTTCAGCAGAAACTCTGCAAGCCAGAAGGGAGTGGCAAGATATACTGAAGTGATGAAAAGGAAAAAACCTACAACCAAGATTACTCTACCCAGCAAGGGTCTCATTCAGGTTTGATGGAGAAATTAAAACCTTACAGACAAGCAAAAGTTAAGAGAATTCAGCACCACCAAGTCAGCTTTACAACAAATGCTAAAGGAACTTCTCTAGCAAGAAACACAAGAGAAGGAAAACACCTACAATAACAAACCCAAAACAATTAAGAAAATGGTAATGGGAACATACATATCAATAATTATCTTAAATGTAAATGGATTAAATGCTCCAACCAAAAGACATAAACTGGCTGAATGGATACAAAAACAAGACCCTTATATATGCTGTCTACAAAGACCCACTTCAGACCTAGGGACACACACAGACTGAAAGTGAGTGAATGGAAAAAGATATTCCATGAAAAAAGGAAATCAAAAGAAAGCTGGAGTAGCAATTCTCCTATCAGACAAAATAGACTCTTAAATAAAGACTATTACAAGAGACAAAGAAGGGTACTACATAATGATCAAGGGATCAATCCAAGAAGAAGATATAACAATTGTAAATATTTATGCACGCAAAATAGGAGCACCTCCATACATAAGGCAAATGCTAACAGCCATAAAAGGGGAAATCGACAGTAACACAATAATAGTAGGGGACATGAACACCCCACATTCACCAATGGACAGATCATCCAAAATGAAAATAAATAAGGAAACACAAGCTTTAAATGACATTAAACAAGATGGACTTAATTGATACTTATAGGACATTCCATCCAAAAAGAACAGAATACACTTTCTTCTCAAGTGCTCATGGAACATTCTCCAGGACAGATCATATCTTGGGTCACAAATCAACTTAAGAAAACTTAA
Source organism: Balaenoptera borealis (assembly GCF_965194805.1). NCBI lineage: Eukaryota > Metazoa > Chordata > Mammalia > Artiodactyla > Balaenopteridae > Balaenoptera > Balaenoptera borealis. The sequence goes on along the minus strand of NC_138866.1, from coordinate 163,267,723 downwards.
GAAAATTGAACTTGTATCAAGTATCTTTTCCGACCACAATGCTATGAGACTAGATATCAATTACTGGAAAAAAAACTGTAAAAAATACAAACACAAGGAGGCTGAACAATACACTACTAAATAACCAAGAGATCACTGAACAAATCAAAAAATACCTAGAAACAAATGATAATGAAAACACAATGACCCAAAACCTATGGGATGCAGCAAGAGCAGTTCTGAGATGGAAGTATATAGCAATAAAATCCTACCTCAAGAAACAAGAAACATCTCAAATAAACAACCTAAACTTACACCTAAAGCAATTAGAGAAAGAAGAACAAAAAAACACAAAGTTAGCAGAATGAAAGAAATCATAAGATAAGGCCAGAAATAAGTGAAAAAGAAATGAAGGAAACAATAGCAAAGATCAGTAAAACTAAAAGCTGGTTCTTTGAGAAGAGAAACAAAATTGATAAACCATTAGCCAGACTCATCAAGAAAAAAAAGGAGAAGACAAAAATCAACAAAATTAGAAACGAAAAAGGAGAAGTAACAACTGACACTGCAGAAATACAAAGGATCATGAATGATTACTACAAGCAATTTTATACCAATAAAATGCACAACCGGGAAGAAATGGACAAATTCGTAGAAAACACAAACTTCTGAGACCGAACCAGGAAGAAATAGAAAATATAAACAGACCAATCACAAGCACTGAAATTGAAACTGTGATTAAAAATCTTCCAACAAACAAAAGCCCAGGACCAGATGGCTTTACCAGTGAATTCTATCAAACATTTAGAGAAGAGCTAACACCTATCCTTCTCAAACTCTTCCAAAATATAGCAGAGGGAGGAACACTCCCAAACTCATTCTACGAGGCCACCATCACCCTGATACCAAAACCAGACACGTCACAAAAAAAGAAAACTACAGACCAATAACACTAATGAACATAGATGCAACAATCCTCAAGAAAATACTAGCAAACAAAATCCAACAGCACATTAAAAGTATCATACACCATGATCAAGTGGGATATATCCCAGGAATGCAAGGATTCTTCAATATATGCAAATCAATCAATGCGACACACCATATTAAAAAACTGAAGGATAAAAACCATATGATCATCTCAATAGATGCAGAAAAAGCTTTTGACAAAATTCAACACCCATACATGATAAAAACTCTCCAGAAAGCAGGCATAGAGGGAACCTACCTCAACATAATAAAGGCCATATATGACAAACCCACAGCCAACATCATTCTCAATTAAGACCAGGAATAAGACAAGGTTGCTCACTCCCACCACTATTATTCAACATAGTTTTGGAAGTTTCAGCCAGAGAAATAGAGAAGAAAAAGAAATAAAAGGAACACAAATTGGAAAAGAAGAAGTAAAAGTGTCACTGTTTGCAGATGACATGATACTATACATAGAGGATACTAAAGATGCTACCAGAAAACTACTAGAGCTAATCAATGAATCTGGTAGAGCAGCAGGACACAAAATTAATGCACAGAAATCTCTTGCATTCCTATACACTAATGATGAACAGTTTGAAAGAGAAATTAAGGAAACACTCCCATTTACCACTGCAACAAAAAGAATAAAATACCTAGGAATAAACCTACCTAAGGAGACAAAAGACCTGTATGCAGAAAACTATAAGACACTGATGAAATAAATTAAAGATGATACAAACAGATGGAGAGATATACTATGTTCTTGGATTGGAAGAATCAACATTGTGAAAATGACTATACTACCCAAAGCAATCTACAGATTCAATGCAATCCCTATCATACTACCAATGGCATTTTTCACAGAACTAGCACAAAAATTTTCACAATTTGTATGGAAACACAAAAGACCCTGAATAGCCAAAGCAATCTTGAGAAAGAAAAACGGAGCTGGAGGAATCAGGCTGCCAGGCTTCAGACTATACTACAAAGCTACAGTAATCAAGACAGTATGGTACTGGCACAAAAACAGAAATATAGATCAATGGAACAGGTTAGAGAGCCCAGAGATAAACCTACTCACATATGATCACCTTATTTTTGATAAAGGAGGCAAAAATACACAATGGAGAAAAGACAGCCTCTTCAATAAGTGGTGCTGAGAAAACTGGACAGCTACATGTAAAAGAATGAAATTAGAACACTCCCTAACACCATACACAAAAATAAACTCTAAATGGATTAAAGACCTAAATGTAAGGCCAGACACTAGAAAACTCTTAGAGGAAAACATAGGCAGAACATTCTATGACATAAATCACAGCAAGATCCTTTTTGACCCACCTCCTAGAGAAATGGAAATAAAAACAAAAATAAACAAATGGGACCTAATGAAACTTAAAATCTTTTGCACAGCAAAGGAAACCATAAACAAGACGAAAAGAGAACCCTCAGAATGGGAGAAAATATTTGCAAATGAAGCAACTGACAAAGGATTAATGTCCAGAATTTACAAGCAGCTCATGCAGCTCAATGTCAACAAAACAAACAACCCAATCCAAAAATCGGCAGACCTAAATAGACATTTCTCCAAAGAAGATATACAGATTTCCAACAAACACATGAAAGAATGCTCAACATCACTACTCATTAGAGAAATACAAATCAAAACTACAATGAGATATCACCTCACACCGGTCAGAATGGCCATCATTAAAAAAATCTACAAACAATAAATGCTGGAGAGGGTGTGGAGAAAAGGGAACCCTCTTGCACTGTTGGTGGGAATGTAAATTGATATAGCCACTATGAAGAACAGTATGGAGGTTCCTTAAAAACTTAAAAATAGAACTACCATATGACCCAGCAATCCCACTACTGGGCATATAGCCCGAGAAAACCATAATTCAAAAAGAGTCATGTACCACAATGTTCATTGCAGCTCCATTTACAATAGCCACGACATGGAAGCAACCTAAGTGTCCATCGACAGATGAATGGATAAAGAAGATGTGGCACATATACAATGGAATATTACTCAGCCATAAAAAGAAACGAAATTGAGTTATTTGTAGTGAGGTGGACGGACCGAGAGACTGTCATACAGAGTGAAGTAAGTCAGAAAGAGAAAAACAAATACCATATGCTAACACATATACATGGAATCTAAAAAAAAAAAAAAAAGGTTCTATGAACCTAGGGCCAGGATAGGAATAAAAACACAGACGTAGAGAATGGACTTGAGGACACGGGGAAGGGGAAGCTGGGACGAAGTGAGAAAGTGGCATGGACATATATACACTACTAAATGTAAAACAGATAGCTAGTGGGAAACAGCTGCATAGCACAGAGAGATCAGCTCCTTGCTTTGCGACCACCTAGAGGGGTGGGATAAGGAGGGTGGGAGGGAGATGCAGGAGGGAGGGGATATGGGGATATACTTATGCATATAGCTGATTCACTTCGTTATACAAGAGAAACTGACACACCATTGTAAAGCAATTACACGCCAATAAAGATGTCAAAAAAAAAAGAAAAGAAAAAAGAATGTGGGCTTTGGAGTTAAAAGACTTGAATTTGAGTACTAGGTCCTCAAATTATCACGTATGTGACCATGGGCAATTCGTATAACCATGGAACCCCTGTTTCTGTTTCCAAAAATAAGGGTGATGACTAAAATAATTCACAGGGTTTTGACTTATTTGTAATTCAATGACTCCAAGATGAAAGAGATCTATATGTACAAGACCTATACAAATGTTAGTTCCTATGTCAACAAACCCTAAGTATTTCATCTTTAAAACTGTTTAGTTTTCCTTTTGGGTACATGGATTTATTATATGTCAAAGCATCCTTCACAGCTTGGTATGGCCATATGACTAAGTTATGACTAATGGAATGGGCAGAAAGAGACTGACAGTACTTTCAGGTCTAACTCATTAAAAATTTCCCATATAAGCCTCTTTCTGTGTAGCTGGTTTGATATTGATGCCCAGAGTAAACCTGGAAGCTTTGTATTGAAAATGGTGGAGGCTTCAACAGCCTGGGTACCTGCATACCTTCACAGGACAGAGACCCCATCTCATCCTGCTACCAAATGACTTCACAAAAGTAGGAATTAAATCTCTGTTTTGTTAATGCATTGGTACATTTTAGTTTATCTGGTCCAGCAGCTATCATAGTCCTAACCAATACAGAATTAGTATTAAACGTTAGCCAATATCATTTTCTTCCAATATCTGTGATTATTTTCAGCTTATCAAATATGATAAGTCATCAATAATGATAGTACAATCACTCATGCAGTACAACAGTGTCCAGGTATCTATAAAATCTCCCATATAAATCTCTGGTTTAGCTGGTCATCATTTTACCCTGTACAGTCATTTGTGCATCCTGGATACTTCAGTGATCTTGCTTTCAGATTTGCTCATGAGGCAAATTATTGCACGTTCTGGTAACAGTGTGTACCATCTCTTCACTCTTAGGCCAAGCAATTTGTACTGCATGTATCACAATGTCATAGGACCTCCATGGATGTTTCGAAAGATTTGCTATAAATCTATGGACTCTGAGTTTCGGCAAAAACATAGTTTTCATATTAATAATAAGTTGGCCTCATACCTGTCCTCGTGATTCTCACTAAGGATCCAGGTCCTGGGTCCTTTAAGGAAACTCTTATTGAGTTTCTGAAGCCCAGAGGATACACACGGGGAATCTGATGTGGAATTGACAGCCCCAGCCGCGCTGATTACTTCAAGGCGTGGACCACAACTGCAGCAAAGGTGATCAGCAAGGCTCTCCTAATTCATTCCACACCACACTGATCAAAAGATTATCTCTAGCACCCTCTCAGCGCTGCCAAACTGTTTTCCTTTGCAATTGCTTTCATATTTTCTTTGAGGTGGTATCTTTTATCTTTTATCCTAGTTTTGTGCCTGTTTCTTTTATCTTGAACACTTAACTCATGGCTCCTGATTCATGTTTATCACTCTATCTTGCCTTGTACAGAACCTGAACAAATTAGGAACTCAACAAAGGGATATCTTTTATCTTCTGATGTGAATATAACAAGAATTGCTACACTTTGGCACCTGAGCCATGGTTTTCAAAGCACATTCACATACCTCATGCACCCTAACTAACTCTGTGAAACCAGAGGGGCAAGATTTCCATGTACAGATGAGGGCGGCTTATATAAGCTAGGAAGGTCAATCACTCTTTATGTTTCCATGACAAATAAGTGGTAGATCTAAAACCAGCTCCATGCTTTCCTAATTTCCAATCTAGGTTTCTTTCTACGGAATCACACACAGCAACTACAACATTCAAGGCATCCTGGTGATGATAAGGAGATAGTCCTTATCCTGAAGGGGCCATGGTCATACTGGTGTCTTACAAATATCGTCAAGAATAAAGATGGTCAATAAAAGAGAGAGCTAAGTCTTGCCCCTAACAGCCTATTTTGAATATTTTTTGAATGAGTACTTTTCCTGACTAAGCAAGATTTTCTCTGGTAACTTGATCAAACAAATGTAATAGTTGGCCCTGAGTAGGGCAGCCATGGTCGCCTGAGTCAGAGTCACAACCTTTTAATCCAGATGTTGAAATGAGGTTTCATCTGTGTGCAGAAAGATATTGGGACTCTGTCTAAAATGAAGAAGATTACGATGGAAGGCAGTCCTAATTGAGAGAACTTGGAGTACTGAAGAGATTACAAGACGATTCTATATGACTTGTCAGAGACTGCCTGCTCAATAGCCAAAACTTGTTGACCCCTCCTTTGGGCTTAAGGCTAGACTATATCTCTAAGCCTCCCAGGCAGTTAGATGTGTTCACATGAATTAGGGCCCTCAAACGGGATGTAAGCAAGAATAGTGTGTGCCACTTCTAGGTCTGATCCATAACATCTCATCGACTGTGGACCACTATGAGTTTTCCCCATATGAGTAGCCATGAGATGTAAGGAGCTTGGATCACATGGAGGAGAACATTTCTGTCAATCTAATTCCATGTCTGGGTTTCTTTGTTATTTCACCCTACCTTATTTTAATGACCTAATACAAGTGGTCAACAGAGGTATATAAAATAGTAATGAAGAGAGAAAAACAAACAAACAATTATTGGTATTCCTGAAGGCAATGATTGGTACTCCTGAAGGATCAAGACATAGAAAGAATTTTTAAAAGGAAATTGGTTAATAGAATAAAGCATCAGGAGAGACCTTCAAGATGGCAGAAGAGGAAGACGTGGAGATCACCTTCCTCCCCACAAATACATCAGAAATACAGCTACATGTGGAACAACTCCTACAGAACACCTACTGAACGTTGGCAGAAGACCTCAGAATTCCCAAAAGGCAAGAAATTCCCCACGTACTTGGGTAGGGCAAAAGAAAAAAGAAAAAACCGAGACAAAAGAATAGGGATGGGACCTGCACCTCAGGGAGGCAGCTGTAAAGTAGGACAAGTTTCCACACACTAGGAAGCCCCTTCACTGGAGGAGACAGGAGGTGACAGGGGGGTGAGTTTCAGAGCCACAGAGGGGAGTGAAGCAACAGGGGTGGAAAGGGCAAAGCAGAGAGATTCCCACACAGAGGATTGGTGCCAACCAACACTCACCAGCCCGAGAGACTTGTTGACTCACCTGCCGGGGCGGGTGGGGGTAGCTGAGGCTCTGGCTTCTTCAGAGGTCAGATCCCAAGGAGAAGACTGGGGTTGGCTGCGTGAACACAGTCTAAAGGGGGCTAGTGCACCACAGCTAGCTGGGAGGAAGTCTGGGAAAAAGTCTGGACCTGCCTAAGAGGCAAGAGACCATAGTTTCATGGTGCGCGAGGAGAGGGGATTCAGAGCACTGCCTAAACGAGCTCCAGAGATGGGTGCGAGCCGTGGCTATCAGCGCGGACACCAGAGACAGGCATGAAATGCTAAGGCTGCTGCTGAAGCCACCAAGAAGCCTGTGTGCAAACACAGGTCACTATCCACACCTCCCCTCCTGGGAGCCTGTGGAGCCTGCCACTGCCAGGGTCCCGTGATCCAGGAACAACTTCCCCAGGAGAACACACAGTGCACCTCAGGCTGTTGCAAGGTCATGTTGGCCTCTGCTGCCGCAGACATGCCCCGCATTCCGTACCCCTCCCTGCCCCCCGGCCTGAGTGAGCCAGAGCCCTCTAATCAGCTGCTACTTTAATCCTGTGCTGTCTGGGTGGGGAACAGACGCCCTCAGGTGACCTACACACAGAGGCGGGGCCAAATCTAAAGCTGAACCCCAGGAGCTGAGCGAACAAAGAAGAGAAAGGGAAATCTCTCCCAGCAGCCTCAGGAGCAGCGGATTAAATCTCCACAATCAACTTGATGTACCCTGCATCTGTGGAATGCCTGAATAGAAAACAAATCATCCAAAATTGAGGCGGTGGACTTTGGGAGCAATGATATATATATATTTTTCCTTTTTCTCCTTTTGTGAGTGTGTATGTGTATGCTTCTTTGTGTGATTTTGTCTCTATTGCTTTGTTTTTACCATTTGTCCTAGAGTTCTGTCTATCCATTTTTTTGGTTTGTTTGTTTAGTATAGTTTTTATTGTTTGTTATCATTGGTGGATTTGCTTTCTGGTTTGGTTGCTCTCCTTTTCCTTTCTTTCTTTTCTATTTTTATTTCATTTTAATTTTTTTTATTTTTAATAATTATTTTTCATTTTAATCATTTTATTTCATTTTATTTTTTTCCTTCTCACTTTCTTTTTTTCTCCCTTTTATTCTGAGCCATGTGGCTGACAGGGTCTTGGTGCTCTGGCCGGGTGTCAGGTCTGTGCCCCTGAGGTGGGAGAGCCGAGTTCAGGACATTGGTCCACCAGAGAACTGCCAGCTCCACGTAATACCAAACGGCGAAAGCTCTCCCAGAGATCTCCATCTCAATGCTAAGACCCAGGTCCACTCAACGACCAGCAAGCTACAGTGCTGGACACCCTATGCCAAACAACTAGCAAGACAGGAACACAAACCCGTCCATTAGCAGAGAGGCTGCCTAAAATCATAATAAGTTCACACACACCCCAAAACACACCACCGGACGTGGTCCTGCCCACCAGAAAGATAAGATCCGGCCTCATCCAACAGAACACAGGCACTAGTCTCCTCCACCAGGAAGCCTACACAACCCACTGAACCAACATTACCCACTGAGGGCAGACACCAAAAACAACGGGAACTATGAACCTGCAGCCTGCGAATAGGAAAACCCAAACAAAGTAAGTTAAGCAAAATGAGAAGGCAGAGAAACAGATAGCAGATGAAGGAGCAAGGTAAAAACCCACCAGACCAAACAAATGAAGAAGAAATAGGCAGTCTACCTGAAAAATAATTGAGTAATGATAGTAAAGATGATCCAAAACCTTGGAAATAGAATGGACAAAATACAAGAAACGTTTAACAAGGACCTAGAAGAAATAAAGAGCAAACAAACAATGATGAAAAACACAATAAATGAAATTAAAAATTCTCTAGAAGGAATCAATAGCAGAATAACTGAGGCAGAAGAACGGATAAGTGACCTGGAAGATAAAATAGTGGAAATAACTACTGCAGAGCAGAATAAAGAAAAAAGAATGAAAAGAATTGAGGACAGTCTCAGAGACCTCTGGGACAACATTAAATGCACCAACATTCAAATTATAGGGGTTCCAAAAGAAGAAGAGAAAAAGAAATGGACTGAGAAAATATTTGAAGGGATTATAGTTGAAAACTTCCCTAATATGGGAAAGGAAATAGTTAATCAGGTCTAGGAAGCACAGAGAGTCCCATACAGGATAAATCCAAGGAGAGACATGGCAAGACACATATTAATCAAACTATCAAAAATTAAATACAAAGAAAAAGTATTAAAAGCTGCAAGGGAAAAACAACAAATAAAATACAAGGGAATCCCCATAAGGTTAACAGCTGATCTTTCAGCAGAAACTCTGCAAGCCAGAAGGGAGTGGCAAGACATATTTAAAGTGATGAAAGGGAAAAACCTACAACCAAGATGACTCTACCCAGCAAGGATCTCATTCAGATTCAATGGAGAAATTAAAACCTTTACAGACAAGCAAAAGCTGAGAGAATTCAGCACCACCAAACCAGCTCTACAACAAATGCTAAAGGAACTTCTCTAGGCAGGAAACACAAGAGAAGGAAAAGACCTACAATAACAAACCCAAAACAACTAAGAAAATGGTAATAGGAACATATATATCGATAATTACCTTAAATGTAAATGGATTAAATGCTCCAACCAAAAGACATAGACTGGCTCAATGGATACAAAAACAAGACTCGTATATATTCTGTCTACAAGAGACCCACTTCAGACCTAGGGTCACATACAGACTGAAAGTGAGGGGATGGAAAAAGATATTCCATGCAAATGGAAGTCAAAACAAAGCTGGCATAGCAATTCTCATATCAGACAAAATAGACTTTAAAATAAAGACTATTACAAGAGACAAAGAAGGACACTACATAATGGTCAAGGGATCAATCCAAGAAGAATATATAACAATTGTAAATATTTATGCACCCAACATAGGAGCACCTCAGGACATAAGGCAAATGCTAACAGCCATAAAAGGGGAAATCAACAGTAACAAATAGTAGGGGACTATAACACCTCACTTTCAGCAATGGACAAATCATCCAAAATCAAAATAAATAAAGAAACACGAGCTTTAAATGATACATTAAACAACATGGACTCAAGTGAAATTTATAGGACATTCCATCCAAAAATGACAGAACACACTTTCTTCTCAAGTGCTCATGGAACATCATTCTCCAGGACAGATCATATCTTGGGTCACAAATCAAGCCTCTTAAATTTAAGAAAATTGAAATCGTATCAAGTATCTTTTCCGACCACAACGCTATGAGACTAAATATCAATTACAGGAAAAAATCTGTAAAAAACACAAACACATGGAGGCTAAACAATACACTACTTAAAAACCAGGAAATCACTGAAGAAATCAAAGAGGAAATCAAACAATACTTAGAAAAGAATGACAATGAAAACACGACGACCCTAAACCTATGGGATGCAGCCAAAGCAGCTGTAAGAAGGAAGTATACAGCAATACAATCGTACCTCAAGAAACAAGAAACATCTCAAATAAACAACCTAAAAAAAAATAATAAAAACCTAACCTTACACCTAAAGCAATTAGAGAAAGAAAAACAAAACCCCCCAAAGTGGGCTTCCCTGGTGGCGCAGTGGTTGAGAATCCACCTGCCAATGCAGGGGACATGGGTTCGAGCCCTGGTCTGGGAAGATCCAACATGCCGCGGAGTGGCTAGGCCCGTGAGCCACAACTACTGAGCCTGCGCGTCTGGAGCCTGCGCTCCGCAACAAGAGAGGCCGCGATAGTGAGAGGCCCGCGCACTGCGATGAAGAGTGGCCCCCGCTTGCCGCAACTAGAGAAAGCCCTCACACAGAAACGAAGACCCAACACAGCCATAAATAAATAAATAAATGAATAAACTAAAAAAAAAAAGGAGAAAAAAAACCCCCAAAGTTAGCAGAAGGAAGGAAATCATAAAGATCAGGTCAGAAATAAGTGAAAAACAAATGAAGGGAACAATAGCAAAGATCAATAACACTAAAAGCTGGTTCTTTGAGAAGATAAACAAAATTGATAAACCATTAGCCAGACTCCTCATGAAAAAAAGGGAGAAGACTCAAATCAACAGAATTAGAAATGAAAAAGGAGAGGTAACAACTGACACTGCAGAAATACAAAGCATCATGAGAGATTACTAGAAATAACTATATGCCAATAAAATGGACAACCTGGAAGAAATGGACAAATTCATAGAAAAGCACAGCCTTCTGAGACCAAACCAGGAAGAAACCGAAAATATAAACAGACCAATCACAAGCACTGAAATTGAAACTGTGATTAAAATCGTCCAACAAACAAAAGCCCAGGACCAGATGGCTTCACAGGCGAATTCTATCAAACATTTAGAGAAGAGCTAACACTTATCCTTCTCAAACTCTTCCAAAATATAGCAGAGGGAGGAATACTCCCAAACTCATTCTATGAGGCCACCATCACGCTGATACCAAAACCAGACAAAGATGTCACAAAAAAAGAACACTAGAGACCAATATCACTGATGAACATAGATGCAAATGTCCTCAACAAAATACTAGCAAACAAAATCCAACAGCACATTAAAAGGTTCATACACCATGATCAAGTAGGGTTTATCCCAGGAATTCAAGGATTCTTCAATATATACAAATCAATCAACGTGATACACCATATTAACAAATTGAAGGATAAAAACCATATGATCATCGCAATAGATGCAGAAAAACTTTTGACATAATTCAATATCCATTTATGATAAACACCCTCAAGAAAGTAGGCACAGAGGGAACTTACCTCAACATAATAAAGGCCATATATGACAAACCCACAGCCAACATTGTTCTCAATGGTGAAAAACTGAAACCATTTCCACTAAGATCAGGAACAAGACAAGCTTGCCCACTCTCACCACTATTATTCAACATAGTTTTGGAAGTCCTAGCCACAGCAATCAGAGAAGAAAAAGAAATAAAATAATCCAAATTGGTAAAGAAGAAGTAAAACTGTCACTGTTTGCAGATGACATGATACTATACATACAGAATTCTACAGACGCTACCAGAAAACTACTAGAGCTAATCAATGAATTTGGTAAAGTAGTAGGATACAAAATTAATGCACAGAAATCTTTTACATTCCTATACACTAATGATGAAAAATCTGAAAGAGAAATTAGGGAAACACTCCCATTTACCATTGCAACACAAAGAATAAAATGCCTAGGAATAAACCTACATAAGGAGATAAAAGACCTGTATGCAGAAAACTATAAGACACTGATGAAAGAAATTAAAGATGATACAAGCAGATGGAGAGATATACCATGTCCTTGGATCAGAGGAATCAACATTGTGAAAATGACTATACTACCCAAAGCAATCTACAGGTTCAATGCAATCCCTATCAAACTAGCAATGACATTTTTCACAGAACTAGAACAAAAAATTTCACAATTTGTATGGAAACACAAAAGACCCTGAATAGCCAAAGCAATCTTGAGAAAGAAAAACGGAGCTGGAGGAATCAGGCTGCCAGGCTTCAGACTATACTACAAAGCTACAGTAATCAAGACAGTATGGTACTGGCACAAAAACACAAATATAGATCAATGGAACAGGGTAGAGAGCCCAGAGATAAACCCACACACATATGGTCACCTTATTTTTGATAAAGGAGGTAAGAATATACAATGGAAAAATGATAGCCTCTTCAATAAGTGGTGCTGGGAAAACTGGACAGCTACATGTAAAAGAATGAAATTAGAACACTCCCTAACACCATACACAAAAATAAACTCTAAATGGATTAAAGACCTAAATGTAAGGCCAGACACCATCAAACTCTTAGAAGAAAACATAGGCAGAACACTCTATGACATAAATCACAGCAAGATCCTTTTTGACCCACCTCCTAGAGAAATGGAAATAAAAACAAAAATAAACAAATGGGACCTAATGAAACTTAAAAGCTTTTGCACAGGAAAGGAAAACATAAACAAGATGAAAAATACAACCCTCAGAATGGGAGACAATATTTGCAAATGAAGCAATTGACTAAGGATTAATCACCAGAATTTACAAGCAGTTCATGCAGCTCAATATCAAAAAAACAAACAACCTAATCCAAAAATGGGTAGAAGACCTATATAGACATTTCTCCAAAGAAGATATACAGATTGCCAACAAACACACGAAAGAATGCTCAACATTGCTCATCATCAGAGAATTGCAAATGAAAACTACAATGAGGTATCACCTCACACCAGTCAGAATGGCCATCATCAAAAAATCTACAAACAATAAATGCTGGAGAGGGTGTGGAGAAAATGGGACCCTCTTGCACTGTTGGTGGGAATGTAAATTGATACAGCCACTATGGAGAACAGTATGGAGGTTCCTTAAAAAACTAAAAATAGAACTACCATATGATCCAGCAATCCCACTACTGGGCATATATCCTGAGAAAAACGTAATTCAAAAAGGGTCATGTACCACAATGTTCACTGCAGCTCTATTTACAATAGCCAGGGTATGGAAGCAACCTAAGTGTCCATCACCAGATGAATGCATAAAGAAGATGTGGCACATATATACAATGGAATATTACTCAGCCATAAAAAGAAATGAAATTGAGTTATTTGTAGTGAGGTGGATGGACCTAGAGTCTGTCATAAAGAGTGAAGTAAGTCAGAAAGAGAAAAACAAATACCGTATACTAACACATATATATGGAATCTAAAATAAAATAAAATAAAATAAAAACAAATGGTTATGAAGAACCTAGGGGCAGGACTGGAATAAAGACGCAGACATACAGAATGGACTTGAGGACACAGGGAGGAGGAAGGGTAAGCTGGGACGAAGTGAGAGAGTGGCATGGACTTATATATACTACCAAATGTAAAATAGATAGCTAGTGGGAAGCAGCCGCATAGCACAGGGAGATCAGCTCTGTACTTTGTGTCCACCTAGAGGGATGGGATAGGGAGGGTGCGAGGGAGGCGCAAGAGGGTAGAGATATGGGGATATATGTGTATGTACAGCTGATTCCCTTTGTTATAAAGCAGAAACTAACCCACCATTGTAAAGCAATTATACTCCAACAAAGATGTCAAAAAAAAAAAGAATAAAGCATCATTTCAAGAGATTCCTATGTTTTCCATTAATTTGAATAATGAAATATTACCATTTATCATCCAGGCAAGTAGCTGATTTTAAATACACGAAAAGGAGATTGAAGTTTTATTATCTTCCCAAATACCTCAACATTTGGTCTAAAGCTATGTATATTGAAACGTGTGAAGTTCTCTCCTAAATAATGATCATGACTTCCTATGACTAATTTGAAAGATTAAGAATGATTTATGACATTTATAAAAGGAAATGAATCACTCAAATGTTGAATTTGTTAACACTTTACATCATATCTACACATCTACTTTGTTTCATAAATATTATAGCATAGCTAGCTATGCACTTACCTTCTTATATACCTACCTGTCATATAGGCTCTGAAATCAGACTACTTGTGTTAAAATCCAACTATGTCACTCATTAGCTCTGTGATTTTAGGGAAGCTGTGTAACATTTCTTGTTTTTATCTGTTGTGAGATTAAGTGAATTTTTGCACGTGGCAGCGATGGATACGCACTGCTCAGAAATCCCTCTGCAGGGAGCAAAACTGAGTGATGGTTCCAGCTGCTGATTTCCTAGATCCACTCCTGTGCTCAACAAAGGTACTAATGCAGATCTAATGCCTGCAAGATGAGGAACACCTTTGATGGGCAACTTTGGCTTAAGGGTTCCCCTCATCCTGGCTGGAACGTTCCTAGAACTGCCCTACAGTTTGAGATTCTTCCTATCCAGTCTCCTGCATTGCTGTCTAAAGGTTCCTCCTGTTTTCTTTGGCTCCCTCCCCTTTATCCTTCACAACTGTTTTCTAATAAATCTCTTGCATGTCTAATCCCACCTTGGAGGGTCTAGAGTAGCATAGTGCATGTGAAGGGCTTAGCACAGAGTAAGTGCTTAATTCATATTGACTAGTATCATTCATATACTTTTTATTCATCACATAGGAGATTGCATAAGCACAATGGTAAAATGGCAACCTCAAGGGTAGGGAGGACTCAGAGTACACATTCAAGATTAGGGAAAAACATGTACAATGTTAGATAATCTCATATCATAGTGAATAATGATATTGTCACTTAAAATAATATGGAATATAAAAAGCAACAACAAACAATATACAAGGGCTGGTTTGGATTAGTGTATGATTTGGATTAATTTTTTAAAATTTACTTATGTAAATTTAAAATCCTAAATTTAGAGATGTGGATTTAAAAGGTTGAAGGATTAAAGGAAAAAAGAAGTCTGGCTCATTGTATATTGAACATTTGAATTTTATAAAATGTACTCAAATCACCTCTTTCCCATATTTTTTGTGGGAACTGGGAAAAAAAGGAGACAAGATAAAAATAGTATGAATGAAAAAAACTCCTTCTTAAATAAACAAAGAAAATAGAGCATGATATTCCATTTGTGAATTTTTAATATCAGACAGACACTCATTCTAATATTTAGGTTGACCCCAAGCACAGTCTAATGCTACGTGATTTGGGGGCAGGTATTAGGGGACAAGTCAAAGGATGAAGGTTTGTGATCCTGTTATTGGGCTACTTAAGGCTTAAGTGAATATATGTGAATATTTTATTAATGAACAATAATAAAGTACAACTCACGTACAGAAGTGCTATTAAAACCTGTTTAAGAAGACTAGTTCAATACTAAAAGCAATAATGGTAATTAGTACCATTTCTCAATTACCCACCATGTGTCAGGCATCTTATGTAAGCTATCCCATTAAATCCTCTCAACAACACTGTGAAGTCTGCTATATATTTATGGGTGATCAAGCTGGGACATAGGCTAAATAACAGACCCAGAGTTTTAACCTGGGTTTAACTGAGGCCAGGGCCTTTGTTCTCAATCACTGGGGCAGTGGGAGTCCACAGTGGATGCAGCCTGTAATCCAATCAAATGACTTGTCAGGAAAGACAATGTTAAGGGAGAGAAATTTTGAGCAGTTACCATATGCTGTAGCCTTCACTGAAGGAAATACGGAATCCAGGATTCCAAGTATGGACTAGAGAAGGGAGAGCAAAGACACAAAATAGAAAGAAAGCAAACCATGTGTACAAGAGAGAAAAGTAACCTGGCCTATCGGTATGAGAAGCTCTGTTTGGGGACTTAGGGAGAGATGAGGCAGTGGAAGCGGAGGGGAATGGATAAGTGATGAACAGCCTGAAAAGCAGGAGGCAGATGCAACCCCTGCTGTTTAAGGGACTCTGCTCTGACAGTTATAGGTCCTGGTTTTGTTCATTTCCAGGGCCTGGAATTCTGGCATGAGGGCATGACACTGGCTGAGGGGCAAAACTCTGGAAATGGAAAGCATGGAGTGAATCAGAAAACAAAAAGTCTACAGAAGAAGCACTAGGTATAAGTGGGTGACATCATGTAAAGGACACGAGGAAGAAAGAAGTCAGCCCCTGTCCGCTATCACACACTGGTTCCATGCCGGACATAGGTATTATAATACTGGGAAGTCAGGAAATGTTGTCAATGGACAGAAGCAGTAACAACCAAACTCTACAGCCCTGCTTTCCACGTTTGTCAAAGATGTTGGGTGGTTTATGGACGGTCTGCCTGGGTACAGGAGGCTGAGCTGGATGGTCTGAGAGGACCCCATCCAGGTGTAGAATTACCTGCCTCCGTGAATATAGCAAAGGGACCTCCGTTCAAATCAAAACCGGCCAGAATTCAACAATTAGGCACCTAAGAAGCCTGACAGAGGAGTTTTGCAGTTGCTCCACACCCCATCCTTTTCCAGAGCAATAGCTAATCCCCCATGAATAATATTGGGTGTGCAGCCGTCTTCTCCTTGGGCACCACTGTGTTTTTCTGCAGCTCAAGTTGGCCTCCGTGCTCACAGCTAACAGTCAGAGGCGAGCACACTGCTGCCAGCCAAATGGCTGGCTAATCAGCGCCTATTATGTTCTAGAAAGCCGCACTGATGTGCCTCTTAAAATTTTTCCACTGACACACCTACCATCTGACACCGTACAATTAGCCCTGCTCTCTTGGAGCCCATGGTAGCAACAATATTACCACATCAGAGAAATCATTATTTGAGTTTCAGAGCAGCCCGTGTACACACAGAGTTCCTCTGCCCTTCTAGGGCAAAGGATTGAGGGTGTTAGTCTTTATATTGTCCAAAAGTGTTAATTTTCCAGAGCATTTTCTCTTATGAAAACCACAGTGCTGTGTTGTCATCTGATCCATTACGATTTACCCCACTGGGAAATGTTACCCCTTCTAGGAACTGAGGAAATGGTACCTTGCTGAGTATTTCTTTGTATGTTAGACTGCAGAAGAATATCTATTTGGGGAACTCTGTGACATTTCAGTTCACCAGATAATCATATAGAAAACCTCCATGACATCTCCAAGTGTTTTACATTCTCACGTCTTATCCCCAGGCTAATGTCCCCTACTCCCTGCTATAAACACACACACACACACACACACACACACACACACACAGACACACCCACTCAGACCACAGAGACACAGACATGCACACAGATAAACAGATACACAGACACAGAAGACACACAGAGGCACAGACACACACAGACACACAGGCACACAAAGGCACACAGACACGGAGACACACAAACAGACACTCACACACAAAGATGCCAGACTCAAGTCCAATTCAAAATAGGACAGAAAGGACAATACTACAAAGATAAACTCCTAGAAAAAAGTGATAGATAAAGGTCTCAAGCATTCAAAGCAGGCAAGAAACTGGGTATAAATATTATGAATGAAATTCTAATAAATGAAAAAAAATCAGGGCTCATGGTATACTATGTACAAATGTGGTTTTGAACAATGAGGACAGAGCATTAGAAACGTGAGTTCTTAGACTACTCCAGATATATACTTGTCAGGGGCATGGAAAACAGCCAGTGGTCAGCAGGCTTAGATAAAAGCTTTCTTGAGCTGTGAACTAAACCACGGTGTTTCTCTAGCAGGATGTTTGTGGAGCAGGAGGCAATGTGTTCAGGGAGCCCTGTTCACACACCGTGTACTCCTAACGGCGATGCAAAGTCACTGGTGAGGGGCAACTGGGAAGCACGGGGAGGGAATTAAAGGTTTTAGGATAATGTAAGATATTCCCTCTGGTGCTGGTTTTATAACCAGGGAATAAGAACATTTCCACCTTTCTCCAATCTGTGTTTATCCATCCGCAGTCTCAGGAACTTACACAGCTCTCCTGCTGCAACTTCAAAACAAACCAAAAAAAAAAAAAAAAAAAAAAAGCAAAAAATCCCCTGAACCTTAGATACTAAATCATTTCAATAGCTGTTTTTGTTGTTGTTTTGGTGATGGTGGGTCCTCATTTTTTTTCTACTTCAGCTGCTGCTCTGAAACCCGTCATATTTCTTGGGAGGTGCCAAGGGAACAGTTTCTGCTGAATTTCCAGCTGGAACTTTTAGGAATGAAAATGTCCCAGTATGCTATTTCTAGTCTTGTTTTGAATCAGACTTGACTAAGAATATGGACTTCCAGATTTTGGCAAAAAAAAAAAAAAAAAGGAAGACAGAAAGAAATCTTTACATTGAAATACTTTAAAGGTTTTCCAAAGACTTACCTACTTGTTTGGGGTGGGAGATGGCGGCTCCTGGTCAGGCAAAAGGTCTGTTGACTCTTTTGTATGACAGAAATGTTTCAAATGGACTTGTTTCCTATGTAAGTGATGCTTCCAAAATCACACCTCCTGATTTCCCCACGGTCAGTGGCTTACATTTATGTATTAGAGTATCTTAAAGCACAGGAGATTTCTTTTTTCTTTTATGATAGCACAGACTTTCTCAATGTAAAGGTAAACATGCTTGAAGAAAATAATGGAATGTGAAGACCTGACATCAATGTCAGCACATCTTCTAACGAGCTTTAACCATGGCGACTGCCATACCAATGAGACCACCTGCTCCAGGCAGACAGATGGAGGCCCTATGGGGGTCACGGCTCCCCTTGTAAAGAAAGCTGGAGTCACATACGTGCATGATTTTGGCAGACAAAGACCCACCAAGTCACTGACACTTCACAGAAGATGGTAGTGACTTTGTTAAAGAAACATCAGCCATCCCAGCTTCCTGACTCCCTCTATTCCCCATCATTTCAGGGGCTGGGCAGCCACATCCTTAGCACACTTGCCTAAGAAGAAGAGGATGAGAAATTAGCATTCTCAGAGGCTCTGGCAATCATGTGGATGGAATGTACATTGGGGAACAAAAATAAAACCCAGAGCAGTGCTTCTATTTGGATCCATACTCTACTAATCGCAGCCATATAGTAGTGATAGATTTTGGATGATTGAAGGCAGCACTGAAAAGGAGAAAAAATGTGACACCAAGAAAGAGCTTAGATGGGAAAGAAAGGGGCACATTGGATAGAAATTCTATTTTTAGGACGGTGTATGGGTGAGCTATACTATGAGGAGATTCTTAGGAGATACACTTAAGGAAGAAAATTTGTAATTTTAGGGGAATAAAAATATGCTCTGTGTCCTAGCAAACATGTTAATAAAATTCACATTAAAATGTGAGTATAGAAGGTGGGAATGTAGATTACTCTTGGTCCTATACAAAGCAAGGCTTTATTTTTATATTAATGTTTGAGTTTCAAAGACTTTAAAATCCCTTTTCATTTGTTTTGGAAGCCATATTTTTGCTCATTAGAAAAGTTTTAACTGCATTTATCATATCAATAATGAATAGATAAATTCATTCACTAACTCGTTCATTCATGCATTTGTCCCTTCACTCATATCTCCACTATGGTGCACAATCCTGCAGACCATTTAGAATTAACGGTTCCCACTGACTAAACACCTTGAGCATTCCCCCCCGAAAAAGAAAATAAAAAACAAAGAACAAAAACCTCAACTCATTTCCAAACATTCTGGAGAAGGAAGAACACCCCCCTATCCCCACTTCCAGTTGAGAATTCTCAAAAGAGGTTGTGGGTATAAAACAAAAATATATGGTTCCTAACTCCCAGGAATGAACAGCCAGGTGGGGAAATAGATGTGCATGTGTAATCATTTCATTGATGTGTCACCACTCAGTCTTGTCCTTTTAAAAACTTCTGTGCAATAATCAGTTTAGAGCCCAGCTCTTCTCTTCCCTGAGCTCAGCCTGTGCTCCCAGAGCCTTGGCGTGAAAGCGGGGTATGTGCCAGACAGCTGGGGCAGCAGAGGGCCCCTTACAGCATTGACTTTGGGGGTCTGGCTGGTTCCATCTGGTGCTGATGGCCTCTGCTGCAGGAAATGTGTCCAGGCCGGTGGTGTGTGTGAGTGATTTGGGGGCAAGCTATACCACCTCATTCTGTATCTCCCTGGCTGAGGAATTCCTTGTCAGAGAAGCAGCACAGACTCTCTTCAGCCCTGCTAGCTGCTCACATTCCCAACCTCTCGTCTAGGCTGGGTTTCCCAACCTTTGCCAGAGTAGTCGTCCCAGCATCCCTACAGCTCACGCTCATCTCTGTCTCTGGGCTCCTCCATGTGGAGCCATAGGAACAAAGGAGGCCCTCTCTCGAGACTAGAGTGACTAAGGAGATATGATGACACATGTCGTGTCATGTAGTAACCTGGATTGAATCCCAACAGAATGACAGTAGATAAAAGCAAGTACGATCTGAATAAAATCTGGAATTGAGTCAATCATCACACACTGATCCGATGCTGGTTTCCTAATTTTTTTTAACTACACCATGGTAATGAAAGATGTTTACCTTAGTGGAAACTGGGTGAGGGGTCTATGAGAACTTGCAGCACTATCATTGCAACTTTTATGTCAATCTAACATTATTCCAAAATAAAAGGCTCTAAAAAAATTAAGGAGAGCACAGAACAAAGCTTAACTCAATAGTGGGGTAATGGCCTTATCAGAAAGGATTTTATATGTTGTGTATGAGACACCTGAAGAAGGTTGGTTGGAGGAGAAACATGGTCAGGTTTTTTAACTCCAGAAAGATTAAATCAGAAGCTGTGTGGAGGAAAGGATTAACAGGGAGCTGAGAGCCAGAGAAGGAAGGGTGGTGTGAAGAGTTTAAATGCAGAGTTTCAACAAGAAGTCTATTGCAACAGTCTGAGAAAGAAATCATGTGAGTCTGTGTGGGAGGGGTGTGTGTGTGTGTGTGTGTGTGTGTGTGTGTGTGTGTGTGTGTGTGTGTGTGTGTGTGTGTGTGTGTGTGTGAGAGAGAGAGAGAGGGAGAGAGGGAGAGGGAGAGGGAGAGGGAGAGGGAGGGAGGGAGGGAGGGAGAATGTATACATGCATGGCAGGCCACATCAGAACAAAGACATTTCTTGTCAAATGCTGCAAAGAGCAGTATATATAATACATTTTATAATAAAAATGAAACATAGATCATTGTTTCTATTTGGTTGTATTAGCTCTAATAGGATAAGTTCAGTTGTTTTAATGCTTTTTGAAGAAGCAGACAAAGGAAACAGCTTCATCTGGTTTGGAAACAACATTGCAGATTTGGCATTAAAAAAAACGAGATTCTTGTCTTCAATCAGCTCTTTGCTATGTAATCTTGATCTAATCACTTCAATAGGACAAGTTTTTTCCATTTCTAAAACAAGCAGATTGAAACAGAATGCCTTTGATTTCTGAGATAGCTATCAGAGATGTTGCAATGAAACAACTACATTTGGCAAATTATTGGATTAGAAGATGATTAATAAGTTTCCTCCCAGGTCTAAGGAGAGAATTAGTATTTGTCGAGTGCTTGCTATGCTAAAAACGTTTTTTACCATTAATGATTTTTTTTTTATCCTATGAAAGTAATGTTGGCCTAAACAACATAAAATTAATTCATTAACAAGAATTCATTTCAAACTTTGCTATCTTTTAAAATTTCTATGACTTTCAATATGAAGATCTAGGACTTCAGCATTTCCAAGCAATGAGACTTGTTTTGTAACTATGAAAGTGTTTGCAGTATTAAAATTGTTCATAAAATACTTTTAATGCTTTAAGACTTCTGAGAAAGAAATCAACCATGAAAAAGTTAAACGGGCTCTTTTGCAATAGATGTTTACAGCCAAAATGTGAATGAAATTTTATAAGCCTGCATTAATGTTGTGTGTGTGTGTGAACTATTACTAATACAAGTAAGACATTTATTTGATAAAGCAACAGTGAACAATTTGACACATTTAAGAAAATGGACAAGCTGAGAAATTTGATATAATTTTGGGGGGACAGGACACCAAGTAAATAAAACTTTTCTATTATTGAATTACACCCATGCATTTCTTTCCTGAAGCCAGCATGTTAATCACATGTTTACACTTCTCTGACACATCTATTTCTTATTGCTTCTAGTTCCTAAAATATTTCAGATTAGCTTCTTCTGACATTACAAAACGACCTCTTTTATAATTTAAAAAATAGACTGAGCCTTATAAATATTTACTTTTTAAAATGTATAGTGTAGTATCAATGAGCTCTCATTGGCAATTCATATCGTTTTTGTACAATGGAATTCTTCCCCACAGTGTATAACACTTGATGTTGCACCAGAAATCTTACTGTGGATCCTTTAAAATAAAAACTCATTATTAGCCCAGGACAGATAAATATACATGATTGCAATTAAGTTTAGTTATATTTTAGGGTCATAAAGGAGGCCCTCAGACGTAACAGAAAGAAAATCTTTGCAAGATGTATATCGTAGGTTCGTAAGTGACTTCTACCATCTGTAGAAATTGTTGGAGGGAGAGAGTGCTTTGGCCTTGCCTTATATATTAGAGGGGTAAATCTAATTCTGATCTGTCAGAAACCAGTGAAGCTCATTTCTACTCAGCATTTATTTGGCTCTGTTTCAATTTGTGCCATTATTGAATAGCTTCTTCACTTTTAATTTTATGAGATTTAGAATGTTGAAAGCCCACATCAAGCATGAAAGAGGAAAAATGTTGTATGATTACAGATATAACTCAGCAGAACACACTAAAATTTGCGTATGACCTGAAAAGGGAACTTGATATTTGACAGTTTCAGAGAAATAGAGAAGGCAACGGACATCTCAGTTGGGGCCATATCCTCATACCTCATTTTAAATGAGTACTACAGAAATATTCCCACAGATTCAATTTTGCCATAACCCAGTACTTTAAGTGCAGCTTGCTGAGATTTCTTTCTTAATTGCATCCCATTCTGTTCTGTAAGTATTAAACCAATACTTACTTTTCAACTATTTGGGGAATCTTCCAGGTGTTCATCAAACAAGAAGGAAGCCGCTGTCTCTGTGAGATGCATCCCTACTTGTTCCTACGGTGTCTTTTAGTCACTGGGACAGCCTTGACTTTTACTTTTGTGTCCATGACCCATATGATAAATGCCACCTGAACAGAACAAAAAAAAAAAAAAAGGAAAGAATAAATGGAACACAATATTAAAGAAACATTTTAAAGGTATCTAAAAAGACCAAGCAACATTTTTGCTTTTTTTTTTTTTTAAATATAACATCAGAACTCACAGTCCCTGATCTTCCAGCCTGTTATTTCAGACCACTGAGCCATGCTGCTTCTCTGAATAAGTGGACAAAGATTTAGAAATGCCTTTGCAGTGTGAGGTGACTTCAGAAAATATACTGTATCTAGAACAAAGAAGCAATGGTGTCTCTCTAATCGATCTTGTTACCACCGCTCCTTAAATCTGAGGGCCACTCCTTTCATACCATTGAAAGGCTATGCAGAGATTCCCTTCTAATGCTGGCAGAGCATAAATATACAGCTGGTTTCAAAAATAAAACGTAAAATTCCTGATCTGATTTATACACATACCCTGAGTGTGTAAGAAAGTTTCATTTCAAAATTAACACATTTTTAAATGACGGAGAATGAATGTAGGTTGTGAATACAAAAAAAGAAGAAATTAACATAAGAGCATTACTACTGGTATATAATTATTTTTAATATATTGAAAGATACTTGGCAAATACAGGTAGTTGCTCAAGTTTTCTCTCTGACATTCTAGAAATATTGGTTCCTTTCATAGGATAAAAAATAAAGAATATTAACCATCAAACACAGTGGCTTTCCTGAGTTTGAAATTAGTAACTGTATCCTCAGAGTCAGTGTTTTCCAAAGGGTACACCAACTAGCCTTACCTACTCATGAATTCTTAGTAAATCAAGGCATCATCTCTTAGTTTCAATTTTCTTACCTGAGGTAGGTAGATGCAATTCTTCACTACCCTCAAAGCATTCCTTATTACACATACCGACACTCAAACCAAAGCGTGTACATTTGATTTTGTGGGAAAGAGGGATCACACTCATTCTACAGAGGATTTGATGTTATGCCTCTTATAAACAAATGTACACCTCAGATTTCATATTTATTTTCAAAGTCTATGATGTATAAACTACACGGTTAAACATTCAGTAGGAAATAATTTTATTAGCGTTGCAAAAGTATACACTGTTACGAATAAGCCTGTGATTTACTTTCTTCTGCTTTCTACATGATTATAATATATTTAGTAATAAAATACGTATCCTCCATATAAGAAGCACTTATCTAAAGTAGATTCCTGTCAACTGAGTTGACCCGTAAAAGTTTTGGCAACATTTTTGTAAAGTTTGAGATTTATTTTTCTTCTGTTACTGTCCAAAGAATAGAATATCCAAAAATTAGAATATGCTTTGGTAATTTTTGATGTTTAATGTCAGTGGAGACTGAAAAAAAAAGATTATAGGAATTTGTCCTAATAGTATCAATAGACAAATGTCCAGTGAACTTTCTCTCTGTGTTCCATTACATAAATGTGACCTGCTAATTTGAATTGGAATTGAACAAAATTCAAAGTATGAAAAAAAAGGTAAGAATTATATTTAGAATCACTCAACTGAGCTTAATAAAATTTAAAAATTTCATTCATAAGACCTCTAGAATAAAAGATAAGTAGTAATTTTGTTCAGAAGTCATTGCTAGATGAAACAAAGCATCACTTCAATTGAAATCACACCTAGAGATTAAGTGTTAAATATTACACAAATAACAGGTTTCTCTAATACTACGTTGCCTACTCTGCTGGTCTGTGATGACACTGAAGATGCAAAACTGGTTAGACTGCAGTAGTTGCCATGGTAGTTCTCAGTGCTACTCAGCAGGTTGGCTGGTTTTGCTCCCTGGGGACACACAAGATTGTGCTTCCCTGATCCTGTGAGGTGCAGTGGCCATGTGACTTGCTTTCACAGTGAGATGAGGGCACTGATGAATAGTTCTTCAACTCCCTCTTCTCCTGGGTCAGAGATTGTACAAGCCTGTGTTAATATGGAGGAATGACAGAGAGACCAGATGGAGGCTCTCAGTCCTGGAGACCAGGCGTGAGATAGTAGAGGAGGAGCAAAAAATATACCTTCACTGTGTTAAGCCACTGAGATTTTGATTCCTTAATTAAGGTTCCTTAATAAAACATGCCTAGCTATTCCGATGGATATATATCTGCTGCCTTAAATAAATAGCTTTAAAAGGAAAGCAAGCTTGCACATTTTCTATTATACAGATCAAGCAAATCCCTATGTCGACCTATGAAGTTCATTCTCAAGGGGGAATGGCATATTTTTTCATCTTCTAGAATATCACCCAAAAGTATTTATGAGGACCTTGATGACAAATGAGAAATGGGTTTCTTTCTGGTTTACTGAGGCCACGAAACAATTTACTGTTATTATGGCACTAATTTACCTGAGACTTCTCAAAATCAGGGTTATGGTATATTATGGTAATTTCTCTGTTTTTCTCTTTCAGCCTTTCAATCTGATCTCAGGAGCTTGACTGGACAAGCCTAAAGATATAGTGGGGTATGTTGCTATAACTTCGGAGATTATATATATATATAAAATATATATATTATATATATATGTGTGTGTGTTTCAAACATCCACTGGAGGATCATTAGAAAACAACAAACACAGGAAAAACTCTGATAGATTTTCCACATGATAAAAATTTACATAGATGAATATAATTTTAGAACCAAAAGGAAAGATTTTTCATTTGCAAATGAAAGCTTGCAGAAGTTGTATAAAATAACACAAGGGATAAATTTCACAACCTTTAAAGCTTTGTCTCTACTGCATTTAATCCATGCAGCACTCAAATCTAGAAATATTGCCTGCCTTTTTGCAGATGACGATAATGTGGCACAGAGTTTTTCTAACTAGTTTATACTGGAAATAAACATCATATTTGGACTTCACATTCAAGGCAGACCCCAAACCTCCAAGTTATAAAAATAGAAGTGATCTTCTCTGTCTCTGCTCCCTGCCCAAAGAATATGGCTATGGTATGCGTGGGCTTAATGGAATCCCTGAGGGTTTCTAAATAACTTTTGAAAATTAATGAGCTTATAGAAACTCATATTTCAATAATTAACATACAATTTTAGAGCTTATTCCACTATGCCTCATGAATGAAATTTTAGGTTAATGAACCTAAATAGACTATTATCAATGGGTCAAACAGTTTCACAGATGGTTCAGTGTGAAAATCTATCAAGTGACTGTCATTTTCCTTATTGTTTGTTACATCAAAAATGGAATTTTTTTCTATAGTCAGATGCAAGTTATTTTGTGATGCGTTACCATTTAAAATAAGCAGTAGTGTATTGTATTTTCACCAGCTCTTTTCCCATAAAGCATCTTTGCATGTAGCACCAGGCAGAAGAGTTGAGATCAGTGTGTAGATCCATCAACTGCTATATTATTTACACTGACTCCACCAAAGTCAGGTAGAAAAACAACGCATGCAGTCCCCAAGAAGCTCTAGAGAATGCAGATGTAATTTAAACCTTGTATTACTAACCCCAATTTTTCTCTTCATAACCTTAGCTGCTCTCTGCAGGACAACCATGCCCACTTTCCCTAAAAACTAACACCAAACCAAAAACACCTCTTCCCAAGAACTTCCCTCAAGATGGATGAATCAGTCACAGTCCTGAATATATATTCTCCCTCTCTGGTTGAACCCTGACTGATCTGTCTGTCTTTATATCTATGTATCTATGTTTCTATCTATCCGTCCGTCTGTCTATCTGTTTATCTATCTATATCTCTAAATATCTATCTATACACAAGCACACACACACACACACACACACACACATAACATATAATACAATACACACACATATTTATGAGGGAGAGAGACAGACAGACGCAAAAATATTCATTGCAATAAATTTGCTTACACAACAATTGTGAGCATCTGAAATCTGTAGGCTAGGCCATGAGGAAAGAATTAAGGGAATAGCATGTGAAGGTTTGAACTCACAGGCGTGGGTAGAAACTGCTGTCTACAGGCTGCATTTCTTCTTCTTGAGAATGCTTTAGCCTTGCTTTGAAGGCCTTTTAACTGATTGAGTCAGGCCCCACATAGTATCCAGGATAATCTTACTTACTTAAAATCAATTGATTAGAGATTTTAATTATATCTGCAGCAACACCTACGTTAGCACTTTCTTGAATAACTGGGTACTGCAGCCTACCCAAGTGGACATAGCAAAAAAGCAATCACAATGGAGCTTTAGACCACATACAGTTTGGCCACAAACTGTCTGCTTTATATTTTCCTTTTTTATTAGCCTGACCATAATTATTTATTGGCTATAGCAATGTTTAAAATGTAAGGAAGTCCAAACGTCAAGGCAACAAACATTGAATCATGCTTTGAACAATCTCAGTTGGAACTTTTCTTCCATTTAGTTAAACATTAGCTCTCTACTTTTTGTAATGACAAACATACTCAGGTGTTTCCATTTATTGTGTCTATTGATTTTAAGGATTTACAGACCTGTACATTTTAACTGACCTTTTCATATTAATTCACTTAATTTTTTTTTCCCCCTTTCTGCATTGGGTCTTCGTTGCTGTGCGTGGGCTTTCTCTAGGTGCGGCGAGCGGGGGCTTCTCTTCGTTGCGGTGCATGAGCTTCTCATTGCAGTGGCTTCTCTTTTTGTGGCGCACGGGCTCTAGGTGCGTGGCCTTCAGTAGTTGTGGCTCGTGGGCTCTAGAGCGCAGGCTCAGTAGTTGTGGCGCACAGGCTTAGTTGTTCCGCAGCATGTGGGATCTTCTTGGACCAGGGATGGAACCCATGTCCCCTGCATTGGCAGGCGGATTCTTAACCATTGTGCCACCAGGGAAGTCCCTACTTCTCTTAATTTCTAACTTGTCTTTATAATTTTTATTTTCTCATATATGGGAAAGTTCCCTTCTGTTCAAAACTACACAGCCAGCTATAGGTAAAAGATAGACAGGAGAAGTCATCAGGTTGAAATAAAGAAGGAGCTGGAAAGGTATGCTGAAATTTGTAAGGAAATTAAAATGTCAATACTATCATAAAGATCTATATGAAACGTAGTTATTAACAAGGCTGATTCATCAAAAAATTGACTCAGAATGTACAGAAAAGCAATGGTAGAGAAATGATGGTTATGAAAGGTAAAACATGAAGAACCAAAATATAAAGATTTTGTATTTGTTTAATAGATATAAGGAAAAAACATTTGAGAAGAAGCAATAGTCAAAGAGCTAATGGATTTAATATTACCTAAGTCAAAGAAAGATTTGTGTATAAAAATTGATAGGATTTATCATCTGCCAAAAAAAATCAATAAACTAATATGAACCCGGATATAATTACAAAAATATTTAAAGAGGCAAAGATAGAATGCTATCAATAGCTAAGTAGTAAAAATAGTTTACACCCAAAGAAACAAATTAGGCAGGTCTCTCACACTTTTATACATAATTAAAACTTGAAAAGAAAATACAGAGGGAAATTATCTATAGTCTTTTTAGCAAAATGAATTGGAAATCACATTTTATACCTATTGGATTCCTTTGTCTATAAATGCATGGAAAAGAATACTGTAGACACAATACTGTCAACCGTTCCTTAAAATAAATAATCAAAATAAAAACTGGAAACGTCACATGGAAGATGGCAGAGACAACCCAGAGTACAAAGTCTCCATTTTTCAAACTGATAAAATTACACACACACAAAAATATAATAAACTTGCAAAAATATACACCAGCAGTAACAGAGCAAACAAAGAATTAAAATCTAATGTCAGATTTCTGCAAGCATACTTGATAGAATAACTGGTACTAGGCTTTCTCTCAGTCTGGCAAAAAATATATGAAGTAACTATTTTCCTGCAGAGCAAGACTGTGATTCTGAGGAGAAGGAAAACATCTGAGATAAGTTTTGTATCTGACCTGCCTTTGTAACTGGGGTGCCTTCCTGACCACAGCAGAGGATGGCGGAGCCCCACCAGAACATGGTGATCTCACTAGGCTGAGGAGGCAGTGATGAGAGTACAGGGTTTAGGCTGTTGGAAGTCTGTTATGGGATTAAATCAAGATTTGGTGGAACAATCTGGGGATGATGGAGGAGTGGAAATTTTGTGTAGGGTATATCAAGTCTGCTGACCCAGTGAAAATGATTGCCTGGGAAGTTATGATTGACCTGCAAGTCATGGGGGGTGGGTTTTCCTTTTTCTTGTTGACTCAGAGGATTAATGATATGAATCATGGTCAGAACTGGCAGACCTCAAGTTTGTAGGAAAAAACTTACAGCAGTGGTTCTCAAAGGGTGGTCACCAGGACAGCGGTACTGTATCAACTGTGAGATGCTAGAAATGCAAATTAGTTGGGTCCCAGCCCAGATCGACTGAAGCAGAAACTCTGGGGTTAGGACCCAGCAATTTGTGTTGTAACAAGCCCTCCAGGTGACTGTGATGCATGCTCAAGTTTGAGAACCACTGGCCTCTGCAACCTCAGGGTGTCTGGGGAGGGGACACTGAGATCTCTCGATTTATTTGTGGTTGTGAAAGGGACTCTGAGGGATAGTCTAGGAGATGACAGCTGTTGGCAGCAGGTCAGGAGACAAAGCAGTGGATTTTCTTATGATCTTCAAGCAGAAAGTATTAAAATACATTATGAGGGATCATCTATGTTAAAAAGCTTGCTGACATCCACATTTTGTTCAGCTGTATATATACACTCTCGTCTAATTAAAATATTGCTGTCACAGATTGAGGGCTGATAGCTGTGGCATACAAAACACTTCAGGTTGACACGGAATTTTCATTCACTTATTCAAAACATATTTGAGCACACACTGCATGTCAGATATTACAGGCAGTAAGCACTCAAAATTTAACAATAGGTCAATTAAAGAATTCCTTATGTTCTGGAGGAGAAAAAAAAGAGTCAAACAAATTATTACAATGCAATAGCAGGGTTAACTACTATTTTAAAAAGACTGCAAGGTCTATAATAAGGAGAGAGCAAAGTAAGGTACCTGGTTGAGTGATACAAGTTTTTATACAGTAGGGTACCACTGAGTTGAATCTTTTTAAAAAAAAATTTTTTTAATTGAAATATAACTGATGTACAATATTATATAAGTTACAGTATACTGTTTGAATCACAGTATAATATAGTGATTCAAAATTTGTGAAGATTATACTCCATTTACAGTTATTATAAAATATTGGCTATATTCCCCATGTTGTACAATATATCCTTGTAGCTTATTTGATACCTAATAGCTT
Source organism: Balaenoptera borealis (assembly GCF_965194805.1). NCBI lineage: Eukaryota > Metazoa > Chordata > Mammalia > Artiodactyla > Balaenopteridae > Balaenoptera > Balaenoptera borealis. Next base: position 163,237,433 of record NC_138866.1, on the reverse strand, counting down.
GTACATCTTACTCCCCTACCCCAATATTGCCCCTCTTCCCTTCCCTCTCCCCAGTGGTAACCACTAGTTTATCCTCTATATCTGTGAGTCTGCTTCTTTTTTGTTATATTCACTAGTTTGTTGTATTTTTTTTTTTAGTTTCCATATATAAGTGATATCATACAGTATTTGTCTTTCTCTGTCTGACTTATTGCACTTAGCATAACACCCTCCAAGTTCACCCATGTTGCTAAAAATGGTAAAAATTTCCTTCTTTCTTATGCCTTAGTAGTATTCCATTGTTCTATATACCACATCTTCTTTATCCACTCATCTGTTGATGGACACTTAGGTTGCTTCCATATCTTGGCAATTGTAAATAATGCTGCTATGAACACTGGGGTGCATGTATCTTTTTGAATTGATGTTTTTGTTTTTTTCAGATATATGCCCAGGAGTGGAATTGCTGGGTCATATGGTCGCTCTATTTTTAGTTTTTTGAGAAACTTCCATACTGTTTTCTACTGTGGCTGCACCAATTTATGTTCCCACCAACAGTGCACCCTTGTACACCCTTGTTTCCTTTTCTCCACATCTTTGCCGACATTTGTTATTTGCATTCTTTTTGATAACAACCATTCTGACAGGTGTGAGGTGGAATCTCATTGTGGTTTTGGTTTGCCTTTCCCTGATGATTAGTGATGTTGAGCATCTTTTCATATGCCTGTTGGCCATCTGCATTCCTCCTTGGAAAAATGTCTATTCAGTTCTTCTGCCTATTTTTTTTTTAATTGGGTTATTTGTTTTTTTGATGTTGAGTTGTATGAGTTGTTTATGTATGTTTGGTATTAAGCCATTAACAGTTATAACATTTGCAAATATTTTAATATTTAATACTTAATTTTAATTGCAAATATTTAATGAGCAAACGTTTTCCAAGTAGAAAAGCTGAAGAAAATCAAGTAAAACTGCACGTGCAAAAAGAAAGTGGTATTATAAGATATGTGATATGGGTTGGAAAGCAGGATGTGTGTGTGTTTGAAGTAAGTTTTAAAAAGTAAATTGGGTCAGTAGATGTGCCTAACACATGCTTTAGAGACACTGAAAACCATCTTAGTTGGTGGTGTTGTTTCATTTCTAAATACTCTGGTTGTATTTCATACAAGCAAGGACTTTCTCCTGAAAATACAACCAGAAAAATCAGGAAATTAACATCAATACAATACTACCATCTAATCCTCAGACGCCATCCAATTTTCTCCTTCACCGCAAACAGGCCATGGCCAGGAGCATGTGCTGCATTTAGTCGTCATTTCTCTTTAGATGCCTTCAATCTGGAAGAGTTCCTTAGTGTTCCCTTCGTTTCCTTGACTTCTGAGGAGCACGGGCCAGTTATTGTATAGAATGTTTCTCAGCTAGGTTCTCCCTGATAGTTCAGTGTGACTATAGTCAGGTTATGCATCTTTGGTGGGAATTTTACTTAAGTTATATGGTTTTCTCATTCCATTTTATAATGTGGCACACATGATTTTTTTATATGTCTCCAAACTGCCAAACTTGATCTCTTCATGTAGGTGGTATCTGCTAGACTTTTCTACTGTAAAGTTGCTTTTTCATCACTATGTAATTAATATTTTGTAGGAAGGTATATTTATAGACATGTATATCTCCCACTCCTTATCAAATTTTAGTATGTTCCAGGAATCCTATTTAATGCTGTTTTATTCTGTTGGTTATAATTTCTTTTTATTTATTTAGATGCTCAAGTGGTTCTAGATTTGACCAAAGGGAGCTCCTACAAGCTGGCCCTTGTGTCCTTTTACCTGTTCCTGACATTCTTTGAGCATGCACCTCTTTAGTTTTAGAAACAAGATATTCTGAGATTATCTTACAATTTCTCTTACCCATACCTGAATCAACCTCATTCCTTCAGGGGAGAATAATATTTATTACCCAAGATCCAAGCACTAGGTCTGCTAATAGCTATTCAGGTATTGCTGCTCCCAGACCCTCTTAGTGGACAGAGCTAGAAAACACATGTGTAAATATATCTGTGTATGTATATGCATACATGCACACACATAATACTTTAACACATTTACATCTCTACTCTGGACCTACCCATGTATCTTGAGATCACACCAACATCTCCAATTCCAAATTATCATCACAGGGCTCATTCCTTTTTTTGTTGTTTTTGTTCTTTTTCTTTTTCTCTGTTTTCCTCTTTATTTGTAATTCTCTTCTCTGGCACTGATGAATATGACTCTCATTATCCTTATTTACTTATCGGATTAATCTTCCTACATGTACCAATCTCTTTTTGCCATCAAGTTTTCCCCACTAACCCCACCAGTATCCTCTTTTAGCCTACTCTGGCTCCAACGCCCTGCATGGACCACTACCACCCACGAGCACGAAGCCATCTCACCCGGCCCTGGGCTCAGAAACACTGGGCCAGGCTGGTCCCTGAGAAGAAAGCCCCGATCACTCTTCCTGGGCTTCAAATCTCTGTGGTGGGCAGCCTTTCCCCAGGTCACCTTCCTCACCTTGCTCCGACATTGGGAAACAGGATCTCCTTCCTGGTCCCAGCCCCATGCACACTGGCTGGCACATCTCACCCCTGGTCTGCCTCTGCACACCTTACACGTAAATGACTTATTCTTCATGCTGGGCTCTCGCATCCTATAGCTGGGCTGCCCCATAGTGCCAACAAGCCCTCACCTGCTCACTCTCCAACACCCAACTCGGGGCCACGCGGATCCTGCTTCCCACCCACCCATCTTCAGGGCACCTCTGCCCCCCAGGCATCCTCACCTCGTTAGCTTTAGGAGTGAATTTTCAAGAAGAGAAATAGATAAATGGGAAGGGTAAGAGGAGGAATAAATAGGAAGAGAATGAGAACGAGCATTAATGTTTGTAAGTGGAGGAAATGATACAGTGGATTGAATTTTAGAGGGAAGAATCTGGTTGAGGATTTGGGGTTGGAAATAATTCAAGGATAAAGTAAACAATTCTTATTGCAATAAACTTTTAACATTCAAAAGATAGTTCCTGAATGCTAAAGAATCCCCAAATTAATAAATATAAAAATGTTTGCAGAGACTCCTACCTTCTCCTGCTGGACAGTATAGAACATTGCTTAAGTACCCTGGCTTTGGAGACAGGCTTGAGGAGAAATCCCCACTGCCACTTACTAACAGTGTGATCTTAGACAAGTCACATAAGTTCCCCAACTTTCAGTTTTCTCATCTATAGAATGAAGATACTATCACCTATCTTATATAATTATTATAAGGACCAACTGAAATAACATCTGTAATGTATGCCAAAGCACTTTGCACAATCTTGGCATAAAAACTCAATAAATTTTAGCTGGTAAAAAAAAAAAGAGAGAGAGATGCATTTGGAAATAATAACAGGGCTGGTTCTGAAGCCATAAGGCTAATCAGGTCAGTTTTGACAAATCTGCGTTACTGTAGTACATCAGGTGATGCTGACAGGAGTCTGAAATATGATTGTGACGGGAGGATTATTAAAAAGGAAAAAAAAAGGGGCTTCCCTGGTGGCGCAGTGGTTGAGAATCTGCCTGCCAATGCAGGGGACACGGGTTCGAGCCCTGGTCTGGGAAGATTCCACATGCCACGGAGCAACTAGGCCCGTGAGCCACAACTACTGAGCCTGCGCGTCTGGAGCCTGTGCTCCGCAACAAGAGAGGCCGCGATAGTGAGAGGCTCGCGCACCGCGATGAAGAGTGGCCCCCGCTCGCCGCAACTAGAGAAAGCCCTCGCACAGAAACGAAGACCCAACACAGCCAAAAATAAAAATTAATTAATTAATTAATTAAAAAACAACAACAAAAACCCACTAACTATTAAAAAAAAAAAGGAAAAAATATTTTTGAGGTTGAAAGAAATTGATAATTAATTAGGTAATCTTTAAATAAGGGATATGAAAGGGTCATACTGACATTGAGTTTAAGCTCCAGTTTGGAATCAACAGAAGGTGATATTCAATCATTTGGGGATCTTCATCTACATAATCCTTTCTTTCACCCTTCTCCAATGTTTAGTCTAGCCTCTAACTTACCTAAGAGTATTCTTTTAGATTTGTGCTCTTTTTTAGATGCACACCTACCATGTGTATCTTAAATTTTAGTATGTCCTTTAAATTTCTCATTATAGAACTCTCAGATCAGTAAAAATTCATCAGATATCTATCTTCTCAAAAGATATAATCTTTTTTATAAGCCAAATCTTTCATTTTGTTCTTAGAGACCTTATCTGCTGTCATATCTTTTCTTCAATATCATAGTAATGATAAAACATATATAGTAATGATCTTGACAAAGTACGTGTCTACCTGACTTTATAGTACTATCAGAATCATGAATCACCAGTAGATCACAATATCAATAGAAATCAGGAAAAGTAACACCCCTAAAGTTATTTAAATTGCAGGAGAGTCAGCAATCATGAACTTGAATGTTATCTAAGCTACCAAACTAAGCATTTCTCTCTGAGAAATGGCTTCTATCCAAAAAAAAAAAAAAAAAAGGCTAAAGTGAACATCAAAGGGTGAAATAGAAAACAAAATACAGACCCTGATTTGTAATCAAAGTTTTGAAACATGCAAGGGAAGGCAAGTCTATACCATCAATTTCTTTTTCATTTCTTGTTATTGTTCCAATATCCATACATTATTATCAGCAGAGGCAAAGCCAAAACCTCTAAGTCATAGATGACTCCTCCTCACTGGAAGTAATAAGACACACCCAATTCCTTCCCCAATGACAGTGCCTTAAAAAAAAATCAGTTAATATATTTTGGACAGGGGAATCTATAGAATCTAGGGAAAGCTTGGGGGAAAAAACTGAATATTTGGAACTTCTTGGGCTATAACATTGGCCTGAAATATCAATAGACATCTTTTCATATGGTTTCATCATTCCTTGCTTTATTTTCAATTTTCTGCCATTAAATTTTTATTTCCTAAGTCACATTATAATACCTGACATATATGAAGTGCTCCTTAAGTACCTGCAGCTTAAACAAATTTGGCATCCTTTCCTCTCTTTCCATAATTGTCACAAAGGCAGTACAAAATTCTGTTAATATAGAGATAGAAGGTTCTAATATGGTAGATCCCTCCTTATGAAGTCATTTATTCGTGAGCTTATTGAGGGTCTGCTGTCTTCAAAGAACTGGGCATAAATTTGGACAAGAATAAAATAATTGGTTATTAAGGGCTTTATTTTCAAAGACTATTTAATATCATGACAGTGATAAGACATGGAAATTCACCTGTGTATTAGAACTATGTAAATGTTAGAAATTTATGTTAGGATGTAGAGAAGGAAGAGAGGAATCAGTATAAAACTGTCATGAAAAGAATCATTACTGAGTGATAATCACTTTAAAATACCTGCATTTGCTGATTTGGATTTCTAAAAGAAGAGATAATAGCCTCACATACTCACACGTTTCACATATTATTCTTTCTTAGACTTAGTTGTTACATGAAAAACTTTCTAGCAACCTTGAAATCATTACATAATGATTTAAGTCAACAATGTTGTGTGATGGGTAGAACCTATGTGGTGCAGCAGAAACAGAAATAGCAGAAATATTCAGACTTGGCATTCAGGGCCTTCCATGATTTCAATCCACCCTCCTTTTCTAGCTCTATCAGCCAGTATTCTCTGTGGCAGAGATAACACTATGTGTTCAACATATCATTTGCTTTTACTCTTGGACACACAGGAAGATGTCATTTCCCTAACCTCCTGGCTTCTAGATGGTACTGTGTGTTAAGTCCTGGTCGATGGAATATGGTCAGAAATGATATACAGTGCATCCAGGCCTGCTCTCTAAGACCTTATGAATGATAATTTTTTATTTTAATCTCTGACTGTGGGCCAGCTGAACTCTTTGCAGAGACACTAGAAAAGGATGTCATATCAGAATTGAAGGACCCAGCTTTCCTGAGTCGTCATGTGTAATGCTGCCTGCAAAACAACTCATGGAACTGTGATGTGAACAAGAAATAAATTTTAGTTTGTTAGGCCAATGAGATTTGGAATTTGCTGCAAAAACTAACATTAATTACCGTATTAAACACATCTATGTAAGCACTGGACTTTTTCTGTTAATATGGCATGCCTCGTGTATTCCTATTCCCACGTACTCTTCTGATGTTCAACTGGGTTACGTTCCCCAACATGTCCACTTCCCAATATTTTGCAGATACTTCAAGACCCAAATCAAATATTACCTTCCCATAGATTCCTTCTCCCTCATTTCCAAAAAGATTAAATCTCACGCTCCATTGAACTTCTGTAATCTTTCTTCTAGCACTTATAGTAAAATTTGTCATATGCTACTTACGTACACATTACCCAAGATTCTAGATCTGTTTGATGATGTACATTCAGTGTCACATTATTTATTCTGTATTTCCACAAATAGGTTCTAAAATGCAAATATTTGTTGAATTCGTACACAATGTTTTCTGACTTAAAAATATGATAGAATGGGTAGCCCTAGGGTTTTAGCCCTATTAAGCAAAGTTAAGATATTTAGGCTACTGTATAATTGTATTTCTGGTTGTACACATTATTAGAATATTTTCTAAAGCATCTCCCTATAACAAAAAGAGTGAAGCAAGACTAGATCTAACTGGATGCTTGAAGGTAAAATGAAGGATATGAAAATTATTATCATGATCAGAGGGCTACCACCATAAAGTTTATAGGGGGATATGAAACAAACCTGAGGCAAATGCTAAAAGAATATTTAGTAATTCAAACATTAGCACCATGAGTGGTTAAAGCTGCAGTCTCCAATAGTGTGAAACTGGAATTTTAAAATAACTTTTTAAAAAGAGAAAATGTTCTATTTTTAGATTAAAAAAATTTGAATAGTCACTTTCTGCAAACTGTTTCTTTTAGGTAAATCCTTGGTGCTGTCCTTAGATTCTTATCGTCAAGCACCTTCCCTGCCATTCAGGTCCTGATTTCTGTCTCCTGGCAAAACTTCAACTAGACCCAGCGACATTTCTGACCTATAACCATAGGAGCATTTCTCTGTATAGTATCTATTATTTAATAATTTTTCTTGGTAATCTCACTTGATCTTTTTCTCCTGGATAAATTTTGTCCTTGATTAATACAATGTTCTCAATACAATACAATTAAAATTAATACAATGTTTAATACTAAATTCATCTGAAAGAAGTTATTATTTTCTAATTGACCTCTCAATTCAGAAAAAAAAAGTACATTGGATTTATTGATTTTATGTAACAGGAGTAATTCAGTCTCTTATAACTAAAGCAATGAGTCGAGGACTCCACATCCTCCTTGCTTTCCCGACAGACGCAAACACAGAAGGAAGACACATGTCTGAGATAAGAAAGCAACTTGGGACACTGGGTATATTTCTGAATAACTGGATGTATTGGGTTGGCCAAAAAATTCATTCCGGTTTTTCCATACCATCTTACGGAAAAACCCCAACGAACTTTTTGGCCAGCCCAACGTCTCTGCTTCCCACTTGCCATCAGCCACTTACAACTTAGATGCAAATACACTGGGTGAGGTGGCACATTCCTTTAAATGCACATTTTCCCCCCCAAAAAAAGGTAAAATGAAAGAATTTACGCTTGTCAAAAGAATTTCAGATAACAGTGAGGAGAGAGGTAAACTGGGCAAAAAGATGCTGCTTTTGGAATTTCTGCCATTAGAACACAGGAAGCTACCAATTTTTCAGACTCTCCATTAATGCATATATTGGTTTCCAAAGTCTTATTTTACATGTTTACATAGTATAGACAGTGCGTAGCAGCACATATTAATAGCAAAGAATATGACAATGTACATGAGTTTTGTGATAGCATATTTGTATTAATTTTAGGTGCTATGTTTTTACTTTAGCTATGGACAAAAGTCTTCCCATACATAGTCTTAAATTTGTATTCTCGCATTCACAAAATAACTTCAGGGGGCTTTCATTGCCCCTACATTGCCACTACAAGAGACATGCAACACCCTTTAAATTATATGATCTCTAAATCTTGACAATGAAAGGTTATAACATGAATATATTTTTTTCCATTCAAAGACTGAGAATATGCTGCCACAGATTGATCTAAGTAATGCTATTTCAAACTCCTTACAATGGCATTAAACTCTATAAACCTTCTCCTCCTAAAGAATTTCAAGTATGTTAGATTAAAAAAGCCCATTTCTATGTGGGATGAGAAGAGGCATAAAAAATTGCATTCATCTCTGAATTCTGGGGAAATGTGGAAATCAACACAAGATTCTTTGTCAGCAAAGAACTCACTGTATATCCTTATGTTTAGGATTGTGAACACCAAGCATAACTACAGTCTTCAGATGGATTCTTACCATAGATACAGTATTTTATTCTCTTCTATTTCTTAATGCCAGGACCCACAAAGGCTTGGTTTGGTTATGAGGGACCTACTTTATTTCTAATTAGAATTCTATATCAAGAATGAAGTACTAAAGAAATACACCCAAGTGCTTGAGAACCCAGATTCTGAAGTATCACTGATCTGGGCTGGAATTGAGACTTGTCCATCCTTCTGATAACCTTGAGCAAGTTAACAGTGTGTCCTTTGGTAAGTTGTTTGATTTCTCTGAGGATATGTTCTCAGCCATAAATGTGAAGAACAACAGTATCTTTCTCTCAATTTACTGTCAGAATAAAAATGGTGTAACAGAACATTTACTTCTGGCTAGGATGTAGAATTTGGCAAGAGAACAACACCCCCATTAGAAACAACTTGAAAAGCCAGATAATACACAGCAATCATCTGTAAAGTCACCACAGACTGTGGAGGTAATGAGGACTAGAGGGACTAAGCTACAGAGTGGGGAAAACCTCTGAAAGGCAAGCTGGGAGCATAGAGCTGATGTTCTCTTGGAGACATTTCCTGATTCTTTATGTGGACTACAGTTTGAGAATCTACATTTCATTGTACACAATGTCCAATATTTAATAATCACAAGATATACAAAGAACTCATACAACTCAACCTCAAAAACAAAGCAAACCAAAACAAACAACCCAATTTAAAAACGGGCAGAAGACCTGAATAGGCACTTTTCCAAGGAAGACATACAGATGGCCAACAGGCACATGAAAATATACTCAACATCGTTAATCATCAGGGAAATGCAAATCAATACCACAACAAGAAATCACCTCACACCTGTCAGAATGGCTATTATCAAAAAGACAACAAATGACAAGTGTTGTGAGGATGTGGAGAAAAGGGAACACTTGTGCACTATTGGTGGGAATGTAAATTAGTAAAGCCACTATGGAAAACACTATGGAGATTCCTCAAAAAATAAAAAAAAAGAATAGAACTACCACATGATCCAGCAATTCCACTCCTGGGTATTTATATGAAGAAAACAAAGCCTAATTCAAAAAGATGTATGCACCCCTATGTTCACTGCAGCATTACTGTAAAATAGTCAAGATATAGAAGCAACCTAAATGCCCATCAATGGATGAATGGATAAAAAAGATGTGGTATACATGTATATTATATACCTATATATAATATATATAATAGAATATTACTCAGTCATTAAAAAAGAAATCTTGCCATTTGCAACAACATGAATGGACCTAGAGGGTATTGTGCTAAATAAATGAAATAAGTCAGACAGAGAAAGACAAATACTGTATGATTTCACTTATATGTGCAATTTAAAAAAATAAAGAAATCAATAAACATAACTAAACAGAAACACAGTAATAGATACAAAGAACAAACAGGTGGTCTCCAGAAGGGTGTGGGGGTAGGGGAAGTAGAGAAATAGGTGAGGGAGGTTGAGAGGTACAAACTTCCAGTTACAGAATAAATGAGTCACAGACATGAAATGTACAGTGTGGGGAATATTGTCAATAATTACATAGTATCTTTGTATGATAACAAATTACAGCTAGACTTATCATGGTGATCATTTTGAAATCTATAGGAATATCAAATCACTATGTTGTGTACCAGAAACTAACATAGTGTTGTAGGTCAGTCATACGTCAAGAACAAACAGACAAGCAAGCAAGCTAATGGAAAAAGAGGTTAGATTTGTGGCTACCAGCTGCTGCTGCAGGGGGGTGGGAATTAGATGAAGGTGGTCAAAAGGTACAAACTTCCAGTTATAAGATAAATAAGTACTAGAGATGTAATGTACAACATGATAAAGATAATTAACACTGCTGTGTGTTATAAATGAAAGTTGTTAAAAGAGTCAGTTCTCACCACAAGGAAGGAAATATCTTTTTCTTTCTATTTCTTTAATGTTGAATCTATATGAGAAAATGGATTGTGGTCATCAATGTATTGTGGTCATCATTTCAGGATGTATGTAAGTCATATCATGTTATATACCTTAAACTTATACAGTGCTGTATGTCAATTATATCTCAACAAAACTGGAAAAAACCCACATGGTTAAAAAAAAAAAAGAAACAGGAAGGGTAAATGGAGTTAATGTGTTCTAAGGTTCTATCATTACAGAAATTGTAAAAATATTGTAATACTCTAAAAATATTTTTTAAGAATATATCAAAGATACATGTTGTAATCTCTAACTAAGAACTAAGGAATGATCGAAAAATATTTAATGACCAAAGGGAAAATAAACTAATTATAAAAGTTTCATTAGCCCAAGGAAAGTAATGAAAGATAAAGTGAGTATAGAGCCAGTGGGTCAAATTTTTAAAAAAATAGTGAAATGACAGATATAAACTTAACTATGTCAGTAATTACATTAAATTAAATGGAAAAAATTTTTCAAGAAAAAGACCAACATTTTCAGACTAGATTAAAAAGCAAAACTTAATTATATGTTGCTTACAATATACCAACCTTACATATAAAATACAGAAATGTTGAACGTAAAAGGATAGAAGTAGAAGTAGTACAAACACTAACCAAAGAAAAATTGATATGTGTATGTTTAGTAATATAAAACATAGTAGATGTTCAAGCAAAAAGAAAACAATACTAGAAATAAAGAGATACCTTTCACAATAATAAAGAATTTAACCTACAGGGAGTATCTGAAAGTTCAAAATCATCTTTCACCAGTAATTATTTTAAAACATATTGAACAAAAGTTTGGTGAATTAAATTGAGAAACAGAAAAACTCACATTCAAATAAATCTCCCAATCATGGAGATTTGAATATATCTCCTTCAAGGACTAGCAGGAAAAACAGAAAAACATCAGAAAGAATAGATATCTGAGAAATACAATTCAAAGTGTCTATCTAATTGACATTTATGGAATCTTGTACCCAACAAATAGAGAATTTAATTCTTTTTTTAGCATATGGAATACTTACTTAAAATTTATGAAAATTATATGCTAGATCATAAAGCAAACCTTAACAAATGTTAAAAGACATAAAAAATTTAGATTACCTATTCTGTCTTTTGCGGAATTGAGCTAGAAATTGATAACAAAAGAATGAATGAATGAATATAGAAAATTCTCAATTGCTTGGAAATTAAACAATACACTTACATATAACTCATGGATTAAGAGAAAAATAACAAAGGAAATTCAGAAATATTTTGAACTAATGATAAAGAAAAATACATCAGTGCTCAGAGAGGAATTTATAGCCTTATATTCATAAATTAGAAGCAGTGACAGTCTAAAAAACCAATGATATAAGTTTCTATATCATGAAGTTAGATAAAAGAACAGCAAATAAACACCAAAGAAAGTAGAAGTAAGGAATATGAGGAGAAATTAACAAAATAGAAACTAAATGTATAATAGAGAAAACCAACAAAGCAAAAGTTAGTTGTTGGAAGCTATAGAAAAAAAGCAATAGCCCCTTAGCAAAACTGACCAAATAGGGTGATGGGGGAAAATAACAGATTAGTGATTATAGGTTAAAAGGATGGAGGGGTATCTATAATCAAGAATGAAAAACCGAGCATCACTTCATCAGACATTAACTAGATAATAAAAATAATATTATAAACAATTTAATGTTAATTAACTTGAAAGTTTAGATAAAATTTATAAATTGTCTTAACAAATAGAACTTACTCTAGCTGAAACAAGAAGTTTCAAGAAACTGAAACTCTGAATACTACAAAACCTATTAGAGGAATGGAACCTGTTACTTATGACTTTCCCATAATGAGAATCCCTAGGCTAGCTGACTTCACTGGTCACTTATCCATCATATTTAAAGAAGAGGTAAGTCCAAACTTATCCCAGTTCTTTCAGAGAATAGATGTGTCAGTTTGGGTTCCCTAAAAAGCACTTTTGTGGATGATGGTCTGCTCTGTGAATGATGGATCTTAAAAGAATTGTTGGTTTTCAGGGTTTTTTTGCTTTAGTTTTTTCTCTTGTTGTGAGAATGAGGGTGATAACTTCCATGTTCTTAACATGTCAGACCAAAATCTACAAGTGGTTGTTTTTTAAATTATGTAAACATATTACATAATACACATATGCACATGTATTTAAGGTGTATACATAATAAAACAAAGACTTCTTTTAAGAATTCTGAACCAATACAATTAAACCTAGGCATAAGTGAATTTTAACATCTCTTATTTTGGACATACGAAAACAAATTAATTCCATTTTTATAGTAATGTTTACATGATGAGTATTTCTTCCTAACTTACACTAAATACCTCTCCATGTTCATAATCAATCAAAGTCATGGAGGGATAAATATATTTTTCCCTGGAATGTATAATATATATAATATTATGTACTTTGTTCTTCCTTAAGTCCATTATTCCCTCTGAGTTTACTAGCTTCTAAGTGTGTTAGCTTGCTGTGCTTCTCCTCCACAAAATAAGGTTAGACCTACCTTGCCAGACTCACTGTGCTCTCTCCAATGAAAGTAAGATACCTTCCTTCCAAGATCTTTTCTGTCAACTCTGAAACTCCTGTTAACCAGCAACAACCCCACTTTTTCCATTCATATCAAGACGCTTATGGTTTCTAGGGAGCATCAGAGGGGTTCCCCTTCCTTCTAGTTATAACTCAAAACCCTAAAAAAATACTGTCTCTGGATCTATGGAGCCCCAGCAAAATGTCTTTCCTTTGCACATCTCAGGCCCTTTTGTATATTCTGTTGTTTTTGCTGTTAAAAAATATATCATAGTGTTATTTGTCTTTCTACATTTATACACATTCAGATATTTATGTGTCATGTAGCTGCAATGGGGGGACCATTTAACCCTAATTATATTGACAAGCCTCTGTCAAATAAATTAGCAGAGGCAGCTCAACTGATTGATTTGACAGAAAGTAAATACACATACCAGTGTGGATGTTGACCCAGGTAACCCCATTTCCTCAACATAGGGTGGTTATCAATGTGTTTTGGTGCAAATAAGCCTTAAGAAGTGGTTAGTTTTCTGTATTTCTCTTGTGTCAAGTGCCCTTCTTAAGTCTGTTCTCCATAATATATTATCTGTAACACAAGTGTCTTAAAATTTGCAACAGTGGAGGAGAAACCAAGATGGCGGAGTAGAAGGACGTGCTCTCACTCCCTCTTGAGAGAACACCAGAATCACAACTAGCTGCTGGACAATTATTGACAGGAAGACACTGGAACTCACCAAAAAAGATACCCCACATCCAAAGACAAAGGGGAAGCCACAATGAGACAGTAGAAGGGGTGCAATCACAGTAAAATCAAATCCCATAACTGCTGGGTGGGTGACTCACAGACTGGAGAACACTTATACCACAGAAGTCCACCCACTGGAGTGAAGGTTCTGAGCCCCACGGCAGGCTTCCCAACCTGAGGGTCCGGCAACAGGAGGAGGAATTCCTAGAGAATCAGACTTTGAAGCCTAGTGGGAATTGATTGCAGGACTTTGACAAGACTGGGGGAAACAGAGACTCCACTCTTGGAGGTCACAAAGTAGTGTGCACATCGGGACCCAGGGGAAGGAGCAGTGACCCCAGGGGAGACTGAACCAGACCTACCTGCTAGTGTTGGAGGGTCTCCTACAGAGGTGGGAGGGGGGCCCTGTGGCTCACCGTGGGGACAAGGACACTGACAGCAGAAGTTCTGGGGAGTACTCCTTGGTGTGAGCCCTCCCAGAGTCTGTCATTAGCCCCACCAAAGAGCCCAAGTAGGCTCCAGTGTTGGGTTGCCTCAGGCAAAACAACCAACAGGGAGGGAACTCAGCCCCACCCATCAACAGTCAAGTGGATTAAAGTTTTTCTGAGTTCTTCCCACCAGAGCAACAGTCAGCTCTACAGACCACCAGTCCCTCCCATTAAGCCTCTCAGATAGCCTCATCCACCAGAGGGCAGAGAGCAGAAGCAAGAAGACCTACAATCCTACAGCCTGTTGAACAAAAACCACATTCACAGAAAGATAGACAAGATGAAAAGCTAGAGGGCTATGTACCAGATGAAGGAACAAGATAAAACCCCAGAAAAACAAATAAATGAAGTGTAGATAGGCAACCTTCCAGAAAAAGAATTCAGAATAATGATAGTGAAGATGATCCAGGACCTCGGAAAAACAATGGAGGTAAAGATCGAGAAGATGCAAAAAATGTTTAACAAAGACCCAGAAGAATTAAAGAACAAACAAACAGAGATGAACAATACAATAACTGAAATGAAAACTACACTAGAAGGAATCAATAGCAGAATAACTGAGGCAGAAGAACACATAAGTGACCTGGAAGGCAGAATGGTGGAAATCACTGCCACGAACAGAATAAAGAAAAAAGAATGAAAAGAAATGAAGACAGCCTAAGAGACCTCTGGGACAACATTAAACACAACAACATTCACATTATAGGGGTCCCAGAAGGAGAAGAGAGAGAGAAGGGACCAGAGAAAATATCTGAAGAGATTATAGTTGAAAACCTCCCTAACATGGGAAAGGAAACAGTCACCCAAGTACGGGAAGTGCAGCGAGTCCCATACAGGATAAACCCAAGGAGAAACACACCGAGACACACAGTAATCAAACTGGCAAAAATTAAAGACAAAGAAAAATTATTGAAAGCAGCAAGGGAAAAACGACAAATAACATACAAGGGAACTCCCATAAGGTTAACAGCTGATTTCTCAGCAGAAACTCTACAAGCCAGAAGGGAGTGGCATGATATACTTAAGGTGATGAAAGGGAAGAACTTACAACCAAGATTACTCTAACCAGCAAGGATCTCATTCAGATTCGATGGAGAAATCAAAAGCTTTACAGACAAGCAAAAGCTAAGAGAATTCAGCACCACCAAACCAGCTCTACAACAAATGCTAAAGGAACTTCTCTAAGTGGGAAACACAAGAGAAGAAAAAGACCCACAAAAACAAACCCAAAACAATTAAGAAAATGGTAATAGGAACATACATATCGATAATTACCTTAAACGTGAATGGATTAAGTGCTCCAACCAAAAGACACAGGCTTGCTGAATGGATACAAAAACAAGACCCATATATAGGCTGTCTACAAAAGACCCACATCAGACCTAGGGACACATACAGACTGAAAGAGAGGGGGTGGAAAAAGATAGTCCATGCAAATGGAAATCAAAAGAAAGCTGGAGTAGCAATACTCATATCAGATAAAATAGACTTTAAAATAAAGAATGTTACAAGAGACAAGGAAGGACACTACATAATGATCAAGGGATCAATCCAAGAAGAAGATATAACAATTATAAATATATATGCACCCAACATAGGAGCACCTCAATACATAAGGCAACTGCTAACAGCTATAAAAGAGGAAATCGACAGTAACACAATAATAGTGGGGGACACTAACACCTCACTTACACCAATGGACAGATCATCCAAACAGAAAATTAATAAGGAAACACAAGTTTTAAGTGACACAATAGACCAGATAGATTTAATTGATATTTATAGGATATTCCATCCAAAAACAGCAGATTACACTTTCTTCTCAAGTGCGCACAGAACATTCTCCAGGATAGATCACATCTTGGGTCACAAATCAAGCCTCAGTAAATTTAAGAAAATTGAAATCATATCAAGCATCTTTTCTGACCACAACACTATGAGATTAGAAATCAATTACAGGGAAAAAACTGTAAAAAACACAAACACATGGAGGCTAAACAATACGTTACTAAATAACCAAGAGATCACTGAAGAAATCAAAGAGGAAATCAAAAAATACCTAGAGACAAATGACAATGAAAACACGATGATCCAAAACCTATGGGATGCAGCAAAAGTAGTTCTAAGAGGGAAGTTTATAGCTGTACAAGCCTACCTCAAGAAACAAGAAAAATCTCAAGTAAGCAATCTAACCTTACACCTAAAGGAACTAGAGAAAGAAGAACAAACAAAACCCAAAGTTAGCAGAAGGAAAGAAATCATAAATATCAGAGCAGAAATAAATGAAATAGAAACACAGAAAACAATAGCAAAGATCAATAAAACTAAAAGCTGGTTCTTTGAGAAGAGAAACAAAATTGATAAACCATTAGCCAGACTCATCAAGAAAAAGAGGGAGAGGACTCAAATCAATAAAATTAGAAATGAAAAAGGAGAAGTTACAACAGACACCACAGAAATACAAAGCATCCTAAGAGACTACTGGAAGCAACTCTATGCCAATAAAATGGAGAACCTGGAAGAAATGGACAAATTATTAGCAAGGTATAACTTTCCAAGACTGAACCAGGAAGAAACAGAAAATATGAACAGACCAATCACAAGTAATGAAATTGAAACTGTGATTAAAAATCTTCCAACAAACAAAAGTCCAGGACCAGATGGCTTCACAGGTGAATTCTATCAAATACTTAGAGAAGAGCTAACACCCATCCTTCTCAAACTCTTCCAAAAAATTGCAGAGGAAGGAACACTCCCAAACTCATTCTATGAGGCCACCATCACCCTGATACCAAAACCAGACAAAGATACTACAAAAAAAGAAAATTACAGACCAATATCACTGATGAATATAGATGCAAAAATCCTCAACAAAATACTAGCAAACAGAATCCAACAACACATTAAAAGGATCATACACCATGATGAAGTGGGATTTATCCCAGGGATGCAAGGATTCTTCAATATACACAAATCAATCAATGTGATACACCATATTAACAAATTGAAGAATAAAAACCATATGATCATCTCAATAGATGCAGAAAAAGGTTTTCACAAAATTTAACACCCATTTATGATAAAAACTCTCCAGAAGGTGGGCATAGAGGGAACCTACCTCCACATAATAGAGGCCATATACGACAAACCCACAGCAAACATCATTCTCAAAGGTGAAAAACTGAAAGCATTTCCTCTAAGATCAGGAACGAGACAAGGATGTCCACTCTCACCACTATTATTCAACATAGTTTCGGAAGTCCTAGCCATGGCAATCAGAGAAGGAAAAGAAACAAAAGGAATACAAATTGGAAAAGAAGAAGTAAAACTGTCACTGTTTGTAGATGACATGATACTATACATAGAGAACCCTAAAAATGCCACCAGAAAACTCCTAGAGCTAATCAATGAATTTGGTAAAGTAGCAGGATACAAAATTAATGCACAGAAATCTCTTGCATTCCTATACACTAATGATGAAAAATCTGAAAGAGAAATTATGGAAACACTCCCATTTACCATTGCAACAAAAAGAATAAAATACCTAGGAATAAACCTACCTAGGGAAACAAAAGACCTGTATGCAGAAAACTATAAGACACTGATGAAAGACATTAAAGATGATACCAACAGATGGAGAGATATACCATGTTCTTGGATTGGAAGAATCAATATTGTGAAAATGAATATACTACCCAAAGCAGTCTACAGATTCAATGCAATCCCTATCAAATTACCAATGGCATTTTTTTATGGAACTAGAACAAATCATCTTAAAATTTGTATGGAAACACAAAAGACCCCGAATAGCCAAAGCAGTCTTGAGGGTAAAAAACGGAGCTGGAGGAATCAGACTCCTTGACTTCAGACTATACTACAAAACTACACAGTAATCAAGACAATATGGTACTGGCACAAAAACAGAAACATAGACCAATGGAACAAGGCAGAAAGCCCAGAGATAAACCCATGCACCTATGGTCAACTAATCTATGACAAAGGAGGCAAAGATATACAATGGAGAAAAGACAGTCTCTTCAATAAGTGGTGCTGGAAAAACTGGACAGCTACATGTAAAAGAATGAAATTAGAACACTCCCTAACACCATACACAAAAATAAACTCAAAATGGATTAGAGACCTAAATGTAAGACCGGACACTATAAAACTCTTAGAGGAAAACATAGGCAGAACACTCTTTGAGAAAAATCACAGCAAGATCTTTTTTGATCCACCTCCTAGAGTAATGGAAATAAAAACAAAAATAAACAAATGGGACCCAATGAAACTTAAAAGCTTTTGCACAGCAAAGGAAACTATAAACAAGACGAAAAGACAACCCTCAGAATGGGAGAAACTATTCGCAAATGAATCAACAGACAAAGGATTAATCTCCAAAATATATAAACAGCTCATGCAGCTCAATATTAAAGAAACAAACAACCCAATCCAAAAATGGGCAGAAGGCCTAAATAGACATTTCTCCAAAGAAGACATACAGATGGCCAAGAAGCACATGAAAAGCTGCTCAATATCACTAATTATTAGAGAAATGCAAATCAAAACTACAATGAGGTATCACCTCACACCAGTTAGAATGGGCATCATCAGAAAATCTACAAACAACAAATGCTGGAGAGGGTGTGGAGAAAAGGGAACCCTCTTGCACTGTTGGTGGGAATGTAAATTGATACAGCCACTATGGAGAAAAGTATGGAGGTTCCTTAAAAAACTAAAAATAGAATTACCATATGATCTAGCAATCCCACTACTGGGCATATACCCAGAGAAAACCATAATTCAAAAAGACACATGCACCCCAATGTTCATTGCAGCACTATTTACAATAGCCAGGTCATGGAAGCAACCTAAACGCCCATCGACAGACGAATGGATAAAGATGTGGTACATATACACAAGGGAATATTACTCAGCCATAAAAAGGAACGAAATTGAGTCTTTTGTTGAGACGTGGATGGATCTAGAGACTATCATACAGAGTGAAGTCAGAAAGAGAAAAACAAATATCGTATATTAACGCATGTATGTGGAACCTAGAAAAATGGTACAGATGAACCGGTTTGCAAGGCGGAAGTTGAGACACTGATGTAGAGAACAAACGTATGGACACCAAGGGGGGAAAACCGTGGTGGGGTGGGGATAGTGGTGTGCTGAATTGGGCGATTGGGATTGACATGTATACACTGATGTGTATAAAATTGATGACTAATAAGAACCTGCAGTATAAGAAAACAAACACACAAACAAAGAAAACAACTAATACTAAACTTTCTTTGGGTTATTTGTATGGAAATATGTTAATATAAATGCTTCAGACATTACATGAAATTTCTAAAACTCTTATATGTTCTGGTATAATGTTATAAGTCAGAATTCTAGTTATTACTTTAAAATGTATATCTCAGAAATAACTAAATTTCCTTGTCAATTGCATTATTATGAACTTTCATCAAATCTTTAACCGTGGTCATTTTTAAGTCTTTTGTCATTACAGACAGTTCTGTGTGTACTCTGATGCTTTCGCAAAAATATTCCTATAAAAGGGTTTCATCTTCAAGGAATTCATGGTAAAAGACTCTGACAAGTACAGGTTTCTGGTAACTGACTATACTGCTGAACTGAATGAATAAGCATTTTCAGAACTCTAATGGAAAACTGATGAATTCATAAAAGTGTTAACAAAAGATCAAGATGAAAATAAAAAACTAATTACATGGGACTGAGTGAACTGATGAGGATGATTATAATTTTTGTGACTTTCTGTTTGAATAATTTTTAAAAAATATCCCACAAGGACTGAGAGGCAAAAAAATATACA
Source organism: Balaenoptera borealis (assembly GCF_965194805.1). Taxonomy (NCBI): domain Eukaryota; kingdom Metazoa; phylum Chordata; class Mammalia; order Artiodactyla; family Balaenopteridae; genus Balaenoptera; species Balaenoptera borealis. The sequence continues at coordinate 163,217,466 of NC_138866.1, read as the reverse complement.
AATCAATTTTCACTGCAAAGTAAAGGAGCTGTTACAGTGGAGGATTACTGGACTGAATGTCAATATCATGACATAGTATGAGTGTGTTTCGTGTTTGGTAATTGCAGTCATTGTTGCTTTTGTTGTGGTCATCCATTTACAATGCTTGGTGTCAGCTTATTTATCTCTTGTAAAAATAAAATACAGTGTGTGTGTGTGAGCTGTGAAAAAAAAAAGAAAAAGGAAACTTAAAAAAAAATTTGCAACAGTACAAAAAGCCATCTGATATTTAACTAGTCTATGTTATATTATGAGAGATTGTTGGTGAATGGAATTTTACTACTCTGACTAAGGGAAAGAGTTGAGTTTGGGATGTCCACTTTAGCAGATGTGTAAGGTTTTTGAACAGATGTATAGTTTTCAGATCTTTTTTTTCAGGACAGGTCAGGAATATGATACAAATGTCACAAGATCTATGTTTAACTGAATGTATTTTATTTACTTCAATCTAAATCCTTCTCACATTGAAACATTTCAATTATCATAACTTTCAAAAAGAAAACAAACTTTATTTTTATGTACTGGGAAAAAAAACCCTAGAGCTAGAACAACATTTTTTCTTTTTATCACTTAATGTTTATAAATTCAAAATTGAAATAAGGTCAGAATACATGGAGAATAAAAAGGTAGAAAATACTTTTTAATTTGCCAAGTTTTGTATAGACTTTGAGATAGTCAAAGACAGGGATTATGTCTTATTCATCTTTGAAACCCTCACCCAGGTTAGTTACAGCAGATAAAAGTTTCTAAATATATGTTAATTAACCTAATCACTGCATTTGTATCTTTCCTCTGATTGAACTGAGGGCAAACACTGTAGTCCATTGATGTTCTATTATACGTAGCAGCTAGACAAATGCTTTATGTAAAGGTTTAAACTTATTGTGGCCGGGGTTAAACACATCTTCTTTCCTCTATAACCTTTCCCATATCAGCACTTTCTTCTGATTGAGGGGCAGTGAGGATGGGGTACAAAGTGGAGGCTCTGGGATCAGATGGTCTGAAGTCAAGTCCCAGCCCTATTATTTACCCTGCGTGTGACTTTGGGTACATAGCTTATAATTGCTGTGCTTTAGTTCCTCATGTGTAAAACTGGAATTATAATAATAGCGCCTGTCTTATGTGGTGGTTGTAAAATAATATATTTTTGGATGTAAATCACTTGGCACTCTGCCTGACACATAAAAGTATTCCCTAAGAATTAGCTATTATAAATTCCCATTTTGTTAAAATGATCCTAAGTCTCCCAGTTAGCCAAGAACCAAATGTTAATCATTTATTAGTAATTTGTCAATTGAGTATTAGCTATGTAACAGAAATTCTACTAAATCTAAATTAGTTAACATTAGGCTAACTAAAAAGGCAAGTAAGCAACAAAATGTGAGGAATTTTGTAAGAAAAATAATAGGAAGATATGCAAACAGAAAGTAGAAGTACTTAACATGCAGGAAGGGTCAGGGAACTATGTTCACTGAGAATTTTTATCATGAATAGATGCTAAATTTTGTCAAATTATTTTTCTGCTCCTATTAGGGTGATAACATTTTTATTAGACTTTTGGTATGGTGAATTACATTAATTGATTTTCAACACTGAACCACCATGAATTCCCTACTTAGTCATGATACGTTATCCTTTATATGGTTTAATTTGCTAAAATTTTAGGAAAATCATGAAGGGAGTTGGTCTGTTGTTTACTCTGAATGTCTTCATCTGATTTGGGTATCAAAGCAATGCTAGCCTGATAGAATGAGGTGGGAAGTGTTCTCTCCTTTTCAATTTTCATGAATAATTGGTGCAGAGTTGTTGTTACTTCTAATATTTGGTAGAATTTAAAGGTGAAGACTCTTAGCCCTGGAGTTGTTCTTGTGGGAAGATTTTAAACTATAAATTCCATTTATTTAACAGATATAAGGTGTTTCAGTTATCTATTACCTTTTGCATGAACTTTGGTAGTTTGGATATTTCAAGGAATTTGTCCATTGCATCTAAGTTGTTGAACTTATTGAAATTAAATTATTTATTATATTCCTGTACTAATTAAAAGGAAAACCATATTTCCTCTGCTCACAATACTTCAGACACCAAATATGTGGGATTTTTTTTTTCCACATCAACCAATTCTTCAACTCTCTGGACACCAACTGAGTATCCTACCAAAACAGGAGGGAAGGGGGCAGGGCACAACCTCTAAAAGAATGACATAGCCCTTGAGTACAGACATAAACTGGCTAGAACCAACTTGGTCCAAGATGGCGGAAGATTCAACTTCCAGTGGACCTTGAGCCTCATTATACACTCATTTTAATACGTTAGCTAAATGACACACTCACCAGCACCATGACAGTTCGGAGGCTTTTTTGACCATAAAAGGTCAAAAAGTGGGCAGTGGCCCACTTGGAATTCCAGAATTCCAGAATTCCCGGAAATCTCTGCCCCCTTCCCCAAAATAGTTGGAATAATTCTCCCACTCATTAGCCTATGAAATTACCCAGCCCATAAAAACAAACCACCCCATATTTCGGGGCCTCTCACCTTTTGAGATGGCCCATACTCTGTCTGTGGAGTGTGATTCTCCCAAGGCTGTTCTCACCTTTTGAGATGGACTGCATTCTGTCTATGGAATGTGTACCTCTCTAAATAAATCCACTTCTTACCTATCACTTTGTCTCTCACAGAATTCTTTCTGTGATGAGATAGAAAGAACCTGAGTTTCTTTATGTCCTGAGGCCAGGTGTGTGATCTCAATTAAAAGACCGTGGTTTCAAGTCCCAACCTGAATTTTGGCCAACCGGCTATAAATTGGGGGGTTCCAACAACCCACTCCTCAGGTTTGATAATTTGCTACAAAGACTCTCAGACCTCAGGGAAATACTTACTTACATTTACCAGTTTATTATAAAGATATGATTAAGGATACAGATAAACAGCCAGATGAAGAGATACATAGGGCAAGGCCCAGAAGGGTCCTGAATTCAAGAGTTTCTGTCCCTGTGGAGTTGAGATGTGACCACACTCCCAGCATATAGATATGTTCACCATCCCAGATGCTCTCCAAACCCCATAGTTTAGGGATTTTTATGGAGGCTTTATCACATATGCCTGATTAATTAATAACTCAATATCCAGCCCTTCTCCCCTCCCTGGAAAATAGGGGTGGGGCTGAAAGTTACAAGCTTCTAATTGTGGCTTGGTTTTTCTGGTGACCAACCTCTGCCCTGAAGCTATCTGGAGGCTCCCAGACTTGTCATCTCATTAGGATACAAAAAGACACTATTACTACTCCAGAGACCCCCAAGTGTCTTAGAAGTTTTTATGTCAGGGAACAGAATCAAAGATCAAATATTAGAACAAAACATACTCCTAGCACCCCTGTTACTAAGGAAATTACAAGGGTTTTAGGAGAGCTGTACCAGGAACTGGGGACAAGACCAAATATATTTCTTATTATAATAACATTTGGAGAATAAGTAGAGATATCACTTTTCTCATTCCTGGTAGTGGTAATTTGTGGTTTGTTTTTTTTTTTTTTTTTTTTCTTTTGGTCCTGATGAGTCTCACTAGACATTTATTAATTTTATTGATCTTCTCAAGAAAAAAATATATTAACTTTTCTATTTGTTCTCTATTTTCTATTTAATTTGTTTTCTCATATTTATTTCCTTTTAATATACTGACTTACTCTGGATTTAATTTGCTCCTTTTTTTCTAGCTTTTTAATGTGGATGCTTAGGGCATTAATTTGAGACCCTTTACCTTTTTCAGTGTAAGTCTTTTGTCATATAAATTTCCCTATAAGTATTGCCTCAGCTTCATCTCCCAAATATTAATATGCTGTATTTTCATTTATTTCTGTTCAAAATATATCTGAATTTCCTTTTTTTTTTCCTTTGACCCATGGATTATATAATAGTTTCCAAATATTTGGGGAGTTTTAAGATATCTTTCTGTTATTAATAACTAATATAATTTTGGTCATAGCACATAGTTTTATGGTTGAATTCTTTTAAGTTTATTGAGACGTTTTATGGCTCATAGAATATGTTCTATTTTGTAAAATTTCTGTGTGTACTTTAAAAGAATGAGTATTCTGCTGTTGTTGAGTAGAAGTGTTCTAAAAAAATTCATTCCATTCAGTTGGTTGATAGTATTGCTCAGGTCTTCTGTATACTTACTGATTTTTCTGTCTAGTTGTTCTATCAATTATTGAGAGAGAGATTTTGTAATCACTGACAATAATTAAAAATGTCTCTATTTCTTCTATCAGTTCTATCAGTTTTTGCTTCAGATGTTTTGAAGCTCTGTTATGGGATACATAAACATTTATGATCATTATGCCTCTTGATGCCTCCTGTATCATTATGAAATATCCCATTTATACTGGTAATATTATTTTTTTGCTCTGAAATCTATTTTTTCTAAATATTAATACAGTTACTCTAGCTTTGTTTTTATCTGTTAGTATTACATATAGTTTTCCATCCTTTTAAACTATTTGAGTTTTTATATTTGTAATAGATTTCTTACAGATAGCATACAGTTGGGACTTGATTATTTTTTAAAATCCAATCTAAGAATCTCAGCCTTTAATTTGGGATATTTATAACATTACCATTTAATGTGATTATTAATATGGTTTGGCTTAAGTCTATCATCTTGTTATTGGTTTTCTATTTTTTCCTCAATCCTTTGGTCCCTTTAACTTCTTTTCTGCTTTGTTTTGAAGTGTTTTTATAATTACATCCTGTCCCCTTTGTTTCTTTATTAGCTGTATCTTTGTTTTTTTGATGGTTCATTAGGGTTTACACAATATATTTTTAACTTATTGTAGCTACCTTCAGGTAACACCACACCGCTTCATGTTTAGTAGAAGAATATACAACAGTGTCCATTACCTATCTGCCGATCTTTGTGCTATCTTAATTCTACATTGTACTCCAACATTTATTACAAGCTTAAAAAATATATTTCTATTACTTTGCATTATGTAATTCTTTTAAATTGATTTCAAAAATAGAAACTTTAAAAAAATATTTAGTAACAAATTTATCATATCCAGTATCTTTATCCCATTGTGTAGATGAGCATATTTCCATCTAGTATTAGTTTCCATATCTGAAGGAATTCCTTTATCATTTTTTGTAGTGCAAGTCTGATGATGACAAAATTTTTAGCTTTTCTATGTCTAACAATGTCTTTATTTCATATTGATTATTGAAAGATAATTCCATGAACTGGAAATTTAGTTCGACAGCTTCTTTTTCTTGTATTTACAGACTCTCTTCTGTCTTTCAGAGGTTCCTAATAGAAGTCTATCCTCAGGCTTATCTTCTTTCATCACTTGTACATAATGATATTGTGCCTTTCTCCTCTGGCTGCTTTTACACTTTTCTCTTTAAAATTAGTTTCAACCAATTTCATTAACATATGCCTTGTTGTCTTCTTCATGCTTCTTTTGTTTGTGGCTTATTGAGCTTCTTGAATCTATGCATTGGTGGTTTTCATTAAATTTGGAAAATATTTGGCCATTAGTTTAAAAAATATTTTTCTCTCCATTCTATCTCTTCTTTTTCTGAGAATTCAATTTGCATATGCATTTAGTGACTTGAAGTTGTACCACAGCTAAGTTCTGTCCTTTGCTTTGTTTTGTTGTTTCATTTTGGATAGTTTCTATTTATGTCTTCACGTTCACCAGTGTTTTCTTTTGCAGTGTCTAATTTTTTTGTTAATTCCATCTAGTATATTTGTTCATCTCAGGCATTGCATTTTATCTACAAAAGTTGAATTTAATTCTTTTTTTTATAACTTGCCATGTTTCTACTTGACAAAATCAATCTTTATGAACATATAAAATACAATTATAATATCTGTGTTAATCTTTTGTCTACTAATTCTGTCATCTGTGGTATTTCTGGGGCAGTTATTTAAAAATTAATAGACTACTTTTGGAGCAGTTTTTGATTTACAAAATACTGAGCAGAAAGTACAGAGAGTGTCCATATATATCCTCTCCACATAGATTCCTCTACTATTAACATCTTGCATTAGTGTGGTACATTTGTTACAATTGATGAGGCAATATCAATGCATTATTGTTAACTAAAGTTCATTTTTTTTCATTAGAGTTCACTCTTGTCTTGTACATTCTATGGGTTTTGACAAATGTAAAATGACAGGAATCTACCACTAGAGTGTGACAGAGAATATTTCACTGGCCTAAAAATCCCTTGTGCTCCATATCCCTCCCTTCCCAAATACCACTGGCAATCACTGATCTCTCTACTGTCTCTGTAGTTTTATCTGTTGTAGAATATCATATATCTAGAAGTATACAGTAGGTAGCCTTCTCTGTGTCTTCTTTCACTTAGCAATATGCACCTAAGTTTCTACCATCTCTTTTTGTGGCTTGATAGCTCATTTCTTCTTAACACTGAATAATATTAAATTGAGTGGATGTACCACAGTTTGTTTACCCATTCACATATTAAAGAACATCTTGGTTGATTTCAAGTTTTGGCAACTATGAATAAATACTACTATAAATAATAAAGCTACTATAAACATTTGTGTTCATAAATAAAGCTACTATATGAATAAAGCTACTATAAACATTTGTGTTCATGTTTTCTGTGTGGACATAAATTTTCAACTTGGTTGGGTAAATACCAAGGAACATGATTTCTGGGTTGTATGAAAATTTGTTTAATTTTGTAAGAACTCATCAAACTGTCTTCCAAAGTGGTTGTACCATTTTACATTCCTACTAACAATTAATGAGAGTTCCTGTTGCTCCAATTTCTCACCAGCATTTGGTATTGTCAGTATTATGGATTTAGCTATTCTAATAGGTGTGTAGTAGTATCTCATTATTGTTTTAATTTGTAATCCCTGATGGAATATGATGTTAAGCATCTTTTCATGTGCTTACTTGCCATCCGTGTATCTTTGGTGATGTATCTGTACAGATGTTTATGCCATTTTTCACTTGTGTTGTTTGCTTTCCCCCTCCCCCCAGCCCTGGGCAACCACCATTCTATTCCATTTTCTGTTTCTATGAAATCAACTTTAAAAAAATGTTTTTTTAGATTCCACATGTAAGTGATACCATATAATATTTGTCTTTCTCTTTCTGGCTTAGTTCACTTAGCATCATGCCCTCTAGATTCACCCATGTTTTCATATATGGCAGGATTTCCTTCTTTTTTATGGCAGTCTATTTATTTATTTTTTCTCTTTGCTTTTCAGTTTTGAAAGTTTCTGTTGACCTCTCTTCAAGTTCACTGATTCTTTCCTCAGCTGCTTGAAGTCCATTGATGTGCCCATCAAAGACATTCTTCATTTGTGTTACTATGTTGATTCTTAGAGTTTCCATCTCTCTGCTTACATTACTCTTTGTTCTTTCATGTTGTTTACTTTTTAAAATTAGATGCCTTAACATATTAATCATAGTTATTTTTAAATCTTAATTTGATAATTTCAAGATCTCTGTCATATCTGGATCTGTAAATGGTGTTTCATCTTTAGTATGTCTTGTAAGTTTTGTGGAAAGCTGGACATAATGTCTTGGGTAAAAGGAATCTGGTACTAGCTCTAGTGGTGGGCTTCTGTTCTGCAGTTCTGCTCTAGTAAGCTGTAATTTTCTGTATTCACCTGAATCTCAAATTTGGAGGCAGAAGTTTGCCAGTGGCCTCAGTTCTCTAGTGAATCTAAGAAGAGTTATTGATTTTCACCTTCTTTAGCTCTTCTCTTGTTTTGAGGATTAGAATGACTTCCAAGATCATTACATATTAGACCAGAAAAAGGCTGGTTCAGTTTTCATCGATTTACTTTTCTCTTCATTTTGTATCTTCTTTTTTTTTCCTTCTCTGCATGCTTAATTTTTGAATAGATGAGAGACACTGTGCATTTTTTATTATTGGGTTCCAGATAATTTTGTATTAAAAATATTCTTGGACATTGAAACCAGCTTGATATTTTTGATGTCTGCTTTTAATCTTCATTAGATGAATCAGAGAAGATATTAGTCTATGGTAGTTTTGCCCCACTACTGTGTCACTACTTAAAAGTACTCTACCTGGGGCCCTGTGTATTATGCAGTTTAACTCTTGCTTGTGGTTCTGTATAAACTCCTTTGTGAAAGCCTACTCCTTTCAGATGGTTCCTATCCTATTTTAATGTGGTTTCTTTGCAACATACACTAACCACTACTTATCTGAACACTTGAGGGTGATCCTCTGCAGATCTCTGGAGCTCCTTCTGCAACTCTCTCTCTGTGACTCTGCCTTGCAATTTCTGGCTGCCTTGGCCAACGTGATTCCCAATTTTATGTCTTCAGCTAAGGGAGGGTGCTGAGATCTGCTTCTGTTTCCCCTCCCCTGTGCTGATTCCTGGAAACTCTCTAGGCTGTAAGCTCATCTCATTTCTCCTTTTCTCATAGGAATTAATTATTAATTCTAGTAATTTCCCTAATGTTCCTCTTTAGGGAACTTGATTCATTGCTTCTGCCCTCTCAATCTGTCATCTTTTAAATGATTTTTCTTGTCCTATAGTGCTAGCTAGATTGTCCCAGTAAAATGTTGAAAAACAATGGTGATAGCAGGCACCTTTTTATTACCCAGTTTTTAAAGAGAATGTTTCTAATGTTTTACTGTTAAACATGATATTTGTTGTATATTCATCACATTGGTCATTCCCAATTAAAGCAATTATCTTTCCATTCTGTATTTTCCAAGAAATTTCAATAAATATGAGTTGAGTTTTATATACAAGTTTGTATTAGTAAGGTCATATAGTTTTTCTCCTTCAGTCTCTTAAGACTAAACTCTTCCAATATTCCTTTGATGGACTCTACTTAGTTATATATAATATTGTTATTTGTACAATGTTGACTGTAGGTAAGGATTTCATTATTCTTATCTCCGCATACTCCATCATACCTATGCCTTGCAAATAATGGATACCAAAGGAAGTTAATGAATTAAGTCTATCTGAATTCATGTTATTTGAAATCTCTGAAGTAGCATGTAACAATTTAAAACAATTTTTCAAATTCTTCTAATCTTTACTCTTTATCTTACTTAACTACAGTCTAGAGTATCTACCATATGTCAGATAGGAAGAAAAGAACATTTTGAATGCAGGAAACTAAAAGGAGATAAATACTGTTCATGGAATCACTGAGGCATATACAAGATGAAATACCAGGGGCTAAATTTGGGTTTAACAAATGTAAGTTTCATGGGTCCGTATGTTGGGCCTAACTAGAAACTACTGTGACTATTGAACATTTCATCAGTTTCATTGATGTTCTTTTATGGTGCTGCATGATGAGGCTTTTAAGCACTTAAGCTTTATACAATAACATTATTGCTTTCACAAGAGTTTAAACACACACACACATACTCCACAGGTTTTCAAGAATAAGTAATTCCCATTATTCTAGGAGGTGGATCAAAAAAGATCTTGCAGTGATTTATGTCAAAGGGTGTTCTTCCTATGTTTTCCTCTAAGAGTTTTATAGTGTCCGGTCTTACATTGAGGTCTCAAATCCATTTTGAGTTTATTTTCGTGTATGGTGTTAGGAAGTGTTCTAATTTCATTCTTTCACATGTAGCTGTCCAGTTTTCCCAGCACCACTTATTGAAGAAACTGTCTTTTCTCCATTGTATATCCTTGCCTCCTTTGTCATAGATTAGTTGACCATAGGTGCGTGGGTTTATCTCTGGGCTTTCTATCTTGTTCCATTGATCTATGTTTCTGTTTTTGTGCCAGTACCATATTGGTACAGATGAACCAGTTTGCAGGGCAGAAGTTGAGACACAGATGTAGAGAACAAACGTATGGACACCAAGGGGGGAAAGCCGTGGGGGGGTGGGGATGGTGGTGTGTTGAATTGGGCGATTGGGATTGACATGTATACACTGATGTGTATAAAATTGATGACTAATAAGAACCTGCTGTATACAAAAATAAATAAAATAAAATGCAAAAAAAAAAAGAAAAAGAATAAGTAATTCATTGTGGTGCACAACTTCTATAGAGACCTTGAAAGCCAAAATTTGTCCTGGCTGATCTCTTTCTGCTTTATTTTGCTGTGTTGATTTTTTACCCTGGGTGGACTCTTCTGTATTCAATTAGCACCACCTTCCGCCTGAATAATAAAATATCTCTACATTCCTGACTAATTAATGGAAATATTGGGCAGTAGTGGTATGGGAGTTGGGATGGAGGGTGAGCGTGGAAAACATCCACAGAAAATGGAATAGATTGCTAAAGAAATCAGACCTTCACAATTTTATGAGACCTAGTCTCTAGGTTTGAGCTGAACTCAAGAAATCATGGAGAAAATCAGCTAGACGATAGCATATTCAATAAATTAACACATTGTTAAATATTCAATTAAAAATTCTCTTTAAAAAGCATGGGTTAGAAGCATTATTTACAAAGTGCCACACCATATAATAGAACTTACTGAAGGCTTACTTCTTGACAAGCTCTGAGCTTGACGTTACTCAATTCACCTTACGGATTCTCCAAGTACTGTGATCAGTAGGTAGCATTACTCATACTTTACCAGCAAAGGCAATGAAAATATGGAAGTTTAAGAAACCTGCCTATAATTACAAAGATAGTAGGTGACTGAGCTGTGATCAAAATAAAGATCAGACTTATTCTAATATTAATGTCAATATACAATTGTTAAAATGGATTCTTAAATACATTCTTGGCAACAACAACAAAAAACTTCAAAACATTATACTGTATAGTTGTGTTCTTTGGTCCCCAGAAGGCTTGAAGAATTTTCACAGTGGAGATGCATATAATTTTAGCCTTTTCAAAAAACCATTCCTAGGATTTTGTTTTTCTAGGGCTATGGTTCTTGTCATTATAAAGCTGTTCTTTTTTTTTTCCACAATAGTAGCTTAAATATATGGCTCTTACAATAACTTTGCCTTCTTGTGCTGATGGTGGATGCCCTGTTGGCATTTCCTATTTCTTCTTCAGTCTACAAAGGTCAACATACTGAGATGACTGCTACAGATCTGAGGCTCACCCTTCATTCTGCAATGAATCATTTTCTATGTGTCATTGCTCACATTTTTATTAAGGGAACTTTACTTTTTGTAACTGCATATGATTTCCTCTCCTTTCATTCCCATGTACTTAAAAATGCTTTACTGTAAAATCACACATTTCTCCCACTCGATTCATGTAATTTTTCTCTTTGAATCATTCCTCTTGCACCCACTTGCTTTCCACATATAATTCAAGCTTCTTGAGCTTACCCTTAGTAATTTACTTCACTTATTTATTTCTATAAACCTTTTTTTTTCCTTTTTCCATATAGTCTATGACTTTAGCGCTACCTTACCTGCTCCCCACCAAATTTCCCTTAATGCTCCTCTCTTCGTGTAAATTCCCATCACAAAAATCATTAGTAAAGTCTTGATTGGCTTAAAACCTCAGAAAAAGGTCTCTTTCCTCCCTGCGTTTTCCTGTGTAGTGTGAGACATCTGAAAAATGTCAACATAGGTGCCCCAAAATGTATGTCCTTGTATGTAAACAGATTCAGTTTAACACTCTGTGTGTGTGTGTGTGTGTGTGTGTGCAAATAATAAAGCTTTCTTTAATTCTCTTCTAATTGTTCATTCTGTTTCTTTAAAAATCTTGTGTATAACCAAGGCAACTCAAAAGCTAAGTATATAATGTAAGTTCTGTTCATATTAAATCACCAGTCTCTTGTTCCATAATAGGAGGAAGCCATATGCAGTGAGTTCTAATGGAATAGAGGAAATCAAGGTAGTTAGCTTGGTCTGTGCTATAAGATGCTTTCAGTTTAAAAGAAAGTAAAATGGGACTATGAGAATAAATACAATCCTGGGCTGTATATGAGTGCCAGTAAAAGAATGAACAAACCGAGATAAGCATTTAAGAGAGGGAAGGATCCCAAACAGCAGTGGGCATCAGGGAATATTCTATGTAGGTGGCAATGTTTGCACTGTACCTGAAATATAAGTGAGATTCTGACTGGCAGAGAAAGCATGGAGTATACAAGCATGGTAAATGCACAGAGTCTGGGAAATATTGGGTATGTTCAGAGGACAGAGATGGAAGCCATATTTACTGGCATACACAGTGCAGTGTGGGAGGCAAGTTTGAAAAGATAAGACAGAACCATAGGATAAGGGGTATTAGACAAATGACCAAGTTTCTCGTTTTAATTGGTAAATAATAGCTGTGACGTTTAATAAAATTGTTTGAAAATTTGAATGAACATTTATTGTGTCTTTTTTCATCTTTTCTCCTTCTGGCATTAAAAGAAGGGAAGGGTCGCCGTAACAAGAATCACAAGGTGTCTGATCGTAATTTTTCAACTAAGAGGGAAAATGGAGGCCAACCTTTCTGACACGTTCAGGTCTCTCTTTGAGAGCTGAGAGATACGAGAAACTGACACATGTGAACTGTGCACCTTAGGTGGCCAGGATACAAAAGTGGATGTGTAGGAATAGAAAAGAGTGTCTCTTGCAACCTGAGTTGAGGATCTCTTGAGTACTTCTGGAATTTAGAACAGAAAGTAGCTAGATAAGAATCTGAAATTACATGTGTCTATGTTTTTGTAATTTTACTATTCATTCAAGTGTGTTTATGATTTACCATTTGGGAATGCTCAAATTATGCACCTCTGTGACTTTGTCACCACCTGGTGACAGGATGCTAAAATTTTAGATTTATTTATTAGATATTCATTTAAAAAACTGTGTATAAAACTGTAAAACAGCATCACATATATGAGAATGAAATCTGAAATCGGTGGACCAGGCATTCCTATTACCAATGGAACATGAAGGAAGACAGAGCATAATTTAACATGACACCCTTTCTGCATTCTCTGGATCCATTTTCCATTGTTCCCTTCCCTTCTATTGTTAAGAAATTTGCATGGCAAAAATCAGGGTTACAGTGAAGCAGAAGGTATTATTTCTTCTTGTAAGGAATTAATAATAAGTTTGTAAAGATCAGGTTTATACATAAAAGATAAACTCATGCAGAATAGAGTGATCTCAAAAACAATTGATTATTGTTGAAAAAAGGAAGAGATCACTATGGGTGGCACAGGTAAGAAAAGTTTCATAGAAAGGAAGAGACTTCAGTTGGCACTTGAAGGAACAGAACTTAGACAAGTTTAGGCCATTTCCAGGGAGCATCAATAATAAAGTCATGGATGTGGAAGTGGAGATGTATAACTGGACAAATGTGAGATAATTGAACACGTTGTGTTAGCATGGCTGTTATCCATCGTGGAGGGAAAAGAATTCACGTGTACAGCCCTCCAATGAATGCCTTCCTAAATCTTGTTTAAATCTTATTTAATGATACCCCATGACATAATTTAAGTATAAATATTATAGGATGGTTCCTTTTTATAGTTGTTTTAACATTTCCTTAATGACAAATACAATTTTATGTTTATTAGCTAATTGAGCAATATTTGTTAAATTCAAGAAGGAAGGCAGCAAGGGAATGAAGAGGAATAAATGAAATATGCCATATTTTAGAGGATCTGGACTAGCAAGATAAAACAAAAATATTGACTCACCAATCCTTTCCTTCTCAGGGTGAATCTTGCTTTTGGTAATAAAGACAGATATAAGTTATGGTTAGGCCTCGGTTTAAATTTTAATGGCTATTAACTAGCACTAATTAAGTAATGCTAATTAAGTAATAGCCATTTTGATGGCTAGAAAGCCACTTGCAATTCTCCACTATTTATATGTTCATTGATATATGTGATTGTGTCAATACTTCTCTGCAGAAACAACCCTACACATGTCCCACTCATGATATAATGCCCACCAAAAAAAGGTCATCCATAAAAAGACCTTTTTATGGAGAAACTTCATAAAGTGCAATGGGTTTGCATGAACATGTTAGGACCAAGGGCGAATAAGACTAAGTTTCCTCTCAATCTTGCAAGTCAGAATGAAAGGAGTTTTTCCATTCCTCTCTTAAGCTCCATGTTGTAATACGGCAAGCTGGGTGAGGCTGGAAGTAGTCAATAGGACTTTGCAAACATTCTAACAAATATTCTGAATCCTCGTTTTAAGGTTACAAGTAGTGAAGTCTTACTTTCACAGCTTAAATTTTATTACAGAGTAGTACTTATGAAAGAAGACACTCAGGTATGATTCCTTCATGAGGAGGGCATTTTATTTGTTTTGGTTAGTACCAAAAGGTTACTACCGCATCTCATAGCAGTCAGCCGGGACAGTCAGCCTTGTACCCCCTCGGGGAGGACTCTACCAGACCTTCCAAGGCGGAGTCTGAAGGAAGACCTAATTACATGTCACCCTGCTCTCCTCCCCTTCCTTCCTCAGGAGTGGTGAGGATGACAAAAAGAGGCAAAACATGAACTTTATATAAACTGCATGGGCATGCGACATTCTTGAGGAGGAAAGATATTCAGCTAATCAGTCCCCAGCTTTCCAGAACACCAACCTTCCAAGCTAAACACATGAATTTTTTCTGGCATTTTTATTTTCACCCATAACAACTGAAAAAGAATCCCAACCACAAAGGGAAGAAAAGCCACCTGTTTGAAAATACTTTTACCCTTCAACAGACTGTTCCTGCACACCCATTACTTGTACACTAAGGATTTGAAAGCCTTTATTAATAAGCTCAATTCACTGGGTCTCAAACCATTAAGTTGAAGCACAGTTGCTTATTTTAAAGTCCAAAGACAAGTTCAATCCTTATTCTTTTAGAAGTACTCTTCCACAATGATATAAAATATGACAAGGCAGTCTTTCAACTTGCAAAGTTGAGCTCTTAAAGTTATGTTTTCGTGCATTTTGCTTCACACTGGGACAGACTGTCTCATAAAATATAATTCTTTTCATAGAAAATAATTAGGAAGAATAATACAATTGTCTACAATTATTATCTGTTGAGGGGGAAACCCAACAAATAATAGACTCCAAAACTAAATAGAAATAGTAGGTGGGACATTTTCTTTGGCATTTCCCATGAATCTACCATCTCTGCTAAACATGAAAAATAATCAAATTTGGTATCAGATATTGGATGTGTGACATTAAAAGTCACATATCATAAAGATGTCTTTTTTTTTAAAGTATAAAAAAATTTTCTTGTGTAAATCAGAGTCATTCACCAAGACGGAAGAGTAGTACCCTTGAATGGACAGTAAAAGAGAGAAAGGTAGCCAAGAGCCTAGCAGATCCAGGTTTTTGGACACCCTAAACATGCGGACCAAGTCAAAAGACAAGTTAAGTGGTGTCCCATTACCAAGTTTTGCAAGAAACATTGTTATTAAGAATGAGGCCATGACTAATAATATAAATGACAATATCCTTCTAGATTATTATTAATAGAATTCACATGCTAATTTCAGCTCATAATTAACGAGAAAAGGGGATAAAAAGTGTAACAGTGGTTCCTGCAGATAAAGAGATTTCTCTTTCCTGTTGAGAATGACTCATTGGGAATACAATGCAGAAACCATGCTATTTAAATAAATGTAGAGCCAATGCCTTCAATTCTTTTAAAATTCATTATTAAGTGTTTACTTCCATCTGTGGAATGGAAGACTTTCCAGAGAGCTCTGGGTGTAACTTTTCAAACTATGGTTCTATTACACAACTTTAGTTTCATATATAAATTTAAAATAATTACGAGAAGTCAAAGATAATTGTGGCAGAACTATGAAAAGCATACACTGTGCAATATAATGTAAAGAAATGGACTTTTATAACATTAACATAGAAATATAAAACCAGCCTCCATAAATAGATACTAATTAAAAACTTGAGGAATTGTTAATGAAAAGACACTTCATTTATTAACTCTATTATCTAATAATCTTAACTGTAGTTTTCTTTAACATAAAATAGGCTATTCTTATCATTTGCTTTTTTTTAAATTAAAAAAACTATTTTTAACATCTTTATTGGAATATGATTGCTTTACAATGGTGTGCTAGTTTCTGCTGTATAACAAAGTGAAACAGCTATACATATACATACTTCCCCATATCTCTTCCCTCTTGCACCTCCCTCCCACCGTCCCTATCCCACCCATCTAGGTGGTCACAAAGCACCGAGCTGATCTCCCTGTGCTATGCGGCTGCTTGCCAATAGCTATCTATTTTACATTTTGTAGTGTTTACACGTGCATGCCACTCTCTCACTTGGTCCCAGCTTATGCTTCCCCCTCCCTGTGTCCTCAACTCCATTCTCTATGTCTGCATCTTTATTCCTGTCCTGCCCCTAGGTTCTTCAGAAACATTCCTTTTCTTTTTTTTTTTTAGACTCCATATATATGTGTTAGCATACGGTATTCATTTTTCTCTTTCTGACTTACTTCACTCTGTAGGACAGACTCTAGGTCCATCCAACTCACTACAAATAACTCAAATTCATTTCTTTTTATGGCTGAGTAATATTCCATTGTATATATGTGCCACATCTTCTTTATCCAGTCATCTGTCGACAGACACTTAGGTTGCTTCCATGTCCTGGCTACTGTAAATAGAGCTGCAATGAACATTGTGGTACATGACTCTTTTTGAATTATAGTTTTCTCAGGGTATATGCCCAGTAGTGGGATTGCTGGGTCATATGGCAGTTCTATTTTTAGTTTTTTGGGGAACCTCCATACTGTTCTCCATAGTGGCTGTATCAGTTTACATCCCCACGAACAATGCAAGAGGGTTCCCTTTTCTCCACACCCTCTCCAGCATTTATTGTTTGTAGATTTTTTGATGATGGCCATTCTGACTGGTGTGAGGTGATATCTCATTGTAGTTTTGATTTGCATTTCTCTAATGATTAGTGATGCTGAACATGTTTTCATGTGTTCGTTGGCAATCTGTATACCTTCTTTGGAGAAATGTCTATTTAGGTCTTCAGCCCATATGTGGATTGGGTTCTTTGTTTTTTTGATATTGAGCTGCATGAGCTCTGCTTGTATATTTTGGAGATTAATCCTTTGTTAGTTGCATCATTTGCAAATATTTTCTCCCATTCTGAGGGTTGTCTTTTCGTCGTTTATGGTTTCGTTTGCTGTGAAAAAGCTTGTAGGTTTGATTAGGTCCCATTTGTTTATTTTTGTTTTTATTTCCATTTCTCTAGGAAGTGAGTAAAAAGGATCTTACTGTGATTTATGTCATAGAGTGTCCTGCCTATGTTTTTCTCTAAGAGTTTTATAGTGTCTGGCCTTACATTTAGGTCTCTAATCCATTTTGAGTTTATTTTTGTGTATGGTGTTAGGGAGTGTTCTAATTTCATTCTTTTACATATAGCTGTCCAGTTTTCCCAGCACCACTTATTGAAGAGGCTGTCTTTTCTCCATTGTATATTCTTGCCTCCTTTATCAAATATAAGGTGACCATATGTTCGTGGGTTTATCTCGGGGCTTTCTATTCTGTTCCATTGATCTATATTTCTGTTTTTGTGCCAGAATCATAAGGTCCTGATAACTGTAGCTTTGTTGTATAGTCTGAAGTCTGGGAGCCTGATTCCTCCAGCTCCATTTTTCTTTCTTAAGATTGCTTTGGCTATTTGGGGTCCTTTGTGTTTCCATACAAATTGTGAAATTTTTTATTCTACTTCTGTGAAAAATGCCATTGGTAGTTTGATAGGGATTTCACTGAATCTGTAGATTGCTATGGGTAGTATAGTCATTTTCACAACGCTGATTCTTCCAATCCAAGAACATGGTATATCTCTCCATCTGTTTGTATCATCTTTAATTTCTTTCATCAGTGTCCTATAGTTTTCTGCATACAGGTCTTTTGTCACCCTAGGTAGGTTTATTCCTAGGTATTTTATTCTTTTTGTTGCAATGGTAAATGGGACTGTTTCCTTAATTTCTTTTTCAGATTTTTCATCATTAGTGTATAGGAGTGCAAGAGATTTCTGTGCATTAATTTTGTATCCTGCTACTTTACCAAATTCATTGATTAGCTCTAGTAGTTTTCTGGTAGCATCTTTAGGATACTCTATGTACAGTATCAGGTCATCTGCAAATAGTAACAATTTTACTTCTTCTTTTCCGATTTGGGTTTGTTTAATTTCTTTTTTCTTCTCTGATTGCTGTGGCTAAAACTTCCAAAACTATGTTGAATAATAGTGGTGAGAGTGGGCATCCTTGTCTTGTTCCTGATTTTAGAGGAAATGGTTTCAGTTTCTCACCATTGAGAACGATGTTGGCTGTGGGTTTGTCATATATGGCCCTTATTATGTTGAGGTAAGTTCCCTCTATCCCTACATTCTGGAGGGTTTTTATCATAAATGGATATTGAATTTTGTCGAAAGCTTTTTCTGAATCCATTGAGATGACCATGTGGTTTCTCTCCTTCAATTTGTTAATATGGTTTACCACATTGATTGATTTGCGTATATTGTAGAATCCTTGCATTCCTGGGATAAACCCCATTTGATCATGGTGTATGATCCTTTTAATGTGCTGTTGGATTCTGTTTGCTAGTAGTTTGTTGAGGATTTTTGCATCTATGTTCATCAGTGATAATGGCCTGTAGTTTTCTTTTTTTGCGGCATCTTTGTCTGGTTTTGGTATCAGGGTGATGGTGGCCTTGTAGAATGAGTTAGGGAGTGTTCCTGTCGCTGCTATATTTTGGAAGAGTTTGAAAAGGATAGGTGTTAGCTTTTCTCTAAATGTTTGATAGAATTCACCTGTGAAGCCATCTGGCCATAGGCTTTTGTTTGTTAGAAGATTTTTAATCACAGTTTCAATTTCAGTGCTTGTGACTGGTCTGTTTATATTTTCTATTTCTTCCTGGTTCAGTCTCAGAAGGTTGTGCCTTTCTAAGAATTTGTCCATTTCTTCCAGGTTGTCCATTCTATTGACATATAATTTCTTTTAGTAATGTCTCATGATCCTTTGTATTTCTGCAGTGTCAGTTGTTACTTCTCCTTTTTCATTTCTAATTTTATTGATTTGAGTCTTCTCCCTTTTTTTCCTGATGAGTCTGGCTAATGGTTTATCAATTTTTTTTATCTTGTCAAAGAACCAGCTTTTAGTTTAATTGATCTTTGCTATTGTTTCCTTCATTTCTTTTTCATTTATTTCTGATCTGATCTTTATGATTTCTTTCCTTTTGCTAACTTTGGGGTTTTTTTTTTTTTCTTGTTTCTCTAATTGCTTTAGGTGTAAGGTTAGTTTGTTTATTTGGGATGTCTCTTGTTTCTTGAGGTAAGACAGTATTGCTATTAACTTCCCTCTTAGAACTGCTTTTGCTGCATCCCATAGGTTTTGGGTCATCGTGTTTTCATTGTCATTTGTTTCTAAGTATTTTTTTATTTCCTCTTTGATTTCTTCAGTGATCTCTTGGTTATTTAGCAGTGTATGGTTTAGCCACCATGTGTTTGTATTTTTTACATATTTTTTCCTGTACTTGATATCTAGTCTCACAGCATTGGGATCAGAAAAGATACTTGATACGATTTCAATTTTCTTAAATTTACCAAGGCTTGATTTGTGACCCAAGATATGATCTATCCTGGAGAATGTTCTATGACCACTTGAGAAGAAAGTGTAATCTGCTGTTTTTGGATGGAATGTCCTATAAATATCAATTAAGTCCATCTTGTTTAATGTAGCATTTAAACCTTGTGTTTCCTTATTTATTTTCATTTTGGATGATCTGTCCATTGGTGAAAGTGGGGTGTTAAAGTCCCCTACTATTATTTTGTTACTGTCGATTTCCCCTTTTATGGCTGTTAGCATTTGCCTTATGTATTGAGGTGCTCCTATATTGGGTGCATAAATATTTACAGTTGTTATATCTTCTTCTTGGATTGATCCCTTGATCATTATGTAGTGTCCTTTCTCTTGTAATAGTCTTTATTTTAAAGTCTATTTTGTCTGAGATGAGAATTGCTACTACAGCTTTCTTCTGATATCCATTTGTATGGAGTATCTTTTTCCATCCCCTCACTTTCAGTCTGTATGTGTCCCTAGGTCTGAAGTGGGTCTCTTGCAGACAGCATATATATGGGTCTTGTTTTTCTATCCATTCAGCCAGTCTATATCTTTTGGTTGCAGCATTTAATCCATTTACATTTAAGGTAGTTATCGATATGTATGTTCCCATTGCCATTTACTTAATTGTTTTGGGATTGTTGTTGTAAATCTTTTCCTTCTCTTGTGTTTCCTGCAAGAGAAGTTCCTTTAGCATTTGTTGTAGAGCTGGTTTGCTGATGCTGAATTCTCTTAGCTTTTGCTTCTCTGTAAAGCTTTTAATTTCTCTGACGAATCTGAATGAGATCCTTGCTGGGTACAGTAATCTTGGGTGTAGGTTTTTCCTTTTCTTCACTTTAAATATGGATTCCTTTTTATGTTAATTGTTGCTTTTCTCTAGCTGCTTTTAATATTTTTTCTTTGTATTTAATTTTTGATAGTATGATTAATATGTGTCTTGCTGTCTTTCTCCTTGGATTTATCCTGTATGGGACTCTCTGTGCTTCCTGGAGTTGAATGACTATTTCCTCACCCATATTAGGGATGTTTTCAACTATAATATCTTCAAATATTTTCTCAGTTCCTTTTTTTCTGTCTTCTTCTTCTGGGACCACTGTAATTCGAATGTTGTCGATTTAATGTTGTCCCAGAGGTCTCTGAGATTGTCCTCAAGTCTTTTCATTCTTTTTTCTTTATTCTGCTCTGCAATCATTATTTCCACTCTTTTATCTTCCAGGTCAGTTATCCATTCTTCTGCCTCAGTTATTCTGCTATTGATTCCTTCTAGGGAATTTTTAATTTCACTTATTGTGTTTTTCATCATTGTTTACTTTCTCTGTAGTCTTCTACATCCTTGTTAAATGTTTCTTATATTTTCTCCATTCTATTTCTAAGATTTTGGATCATCTTTACTATCATTACTCTGAATTCTTTTTCAGGTAGATTGCCTATTTCCTCTCCAATTGTTTGGTGTGGTGGGTTTTTACCTTGCTCCTTCATGTGCTGTGTATTTCTCTGTCTTCTCATGTTAACTGTGTTTGGGGTCTCCATTTTGCAGGCTGCAGTTTCATAGTTTCTATCGTTTTTGGTGTCTGTCCCCAGTGGCTAAGGTTGGTTCAGTGGGTTGTGTAGGTTTCCTGGTCGAAGGGACTAGTGCCCGTGTTCTGGTGGATGAGGCTGGATCTTGTCTTTTTGGTGGGCAGGACCACGTCCAGTGGTGTGTTTTGGGGTGTCTGTGAACTTGTTATGCTTTTAGGCAGCCTCTCTGCTAATGGGTGGGGTTTTGTTCCTGTCATGCTAGTTGTTTGGCATACGGTGTCCAGCACTGTAGCTTGCTGGTCGTTGAGTGGAGCTGGGTTTTAGCATTGAGATGGAGATCTCTGGGAGAGCTTCTGCTGTTTGATACTACATGGGACTGGGAGGTTTCTGGTGGACCAATGTCCTGAACTTGGCTCTCCCACCTCAGAGGCTCAGGCCTGACACCCAGCCAGAGCACCAAGACACTGTCAGCCACATGGTTCAGAAGAGAAGGGAGAAGGAAGGAAGGTAGGTAGGTAGGAAGGAAGGAAGGAAGAAAACAAAGAAAAGCTAGAAAGAAAGAATGAAAAAAATAAGTAAATAAAATAGTTATTAAAATAGAAAAAAATTATTAAGAATAAAAAAGTAATTAAAAAAAAGAGAGAAAGAAAGAAGAGAGCAACCAAACCAAAAAACAAATCTACCAATGATAACAAGCACTAAAAACTATACTAAAAAAAAAAAAAAATGACAGTCAGAACCCTAGGACAAATGGCAAAAGCTAAGCTATACAGACAAAATCACACAAGAGGCATATACATACTCACAAAAAGAGAAAAAGAAAAAAAAATGTATATATAATAAAAAAAGGAACAACCAAATCAATAAACAAATCTACAAATGATAATAAGCTCTAAATACTAAACTAAGATAAACATGAAACCAGAAACAAATTAGATGCAGAAAGCAAACCCCAATTCTACAGTTGCTCCCAAAGTCCACTGCCTCAATTTTGGGATGATTCGTTGTCTATTCAGGTATTCCACAGATGCAGGGTACATCAAGTTGATTGTGGAGATTCAATCTGCTGCTCCTGAGGCTGCTGGGAGAAATTTCCCTTTCTCTTCTTAGTTCACACAGCTCCTGGGGTTCAGCTTTGGATTTGGCCCCATCTCTGCATGCAGGTCACCTGAGGGCGTCTGTTCCCACCCAGACAGGATGGGGTTAAAGAAGCTGCTGATTAGGGGGCTCTGATTCACTCAGGCCGGGGGAGGGTGGGGTACAGAATGTGGGGCGAGCCTGTGGTGGCAGAGCCTGGCATGACGTTGCAACAGCCTGAGGCGTGCTGTGTGTTCTCCCGGGAAGTTGTCCCTGGATCACAGGACCCTGGCAGTGGCGGGCTGCACAGGCTCCCAGGAGGGGAGGTGTGGATAGTGACCTGTGCTTGCACACAGGATTTCTGATGGCTGCAGCAGCAGCCTTAGCATTTCATGCCCATCTCTGGTGTCCGCACTGATAGCTGCGGCTCGTGTCCTTCTCTGGAGCTCGTTTAGGTGGTGTTCTGAATCCCCTCTCCTTGCACACCCCGAAACAATGGTCTCTTGCCTCTTAGGCAGGTCCAGACATTTTCACGGACTTCCCCACTAGCTAGCTGTGGCACACTAGCCCCCTTCAGGCTGTGTTCATGCAGCCAACCCCAGTCCTCTCCCTGGGATCTGAACTCTGAAGCCCGAGCCTCAGCTCCCAGCCCCTGCCCACCCCAGCAGGTGAGCAGACAAGCCTCTCAGGCTGGCGAGTGCTGATCGGCACCAATCCTCTGTGTGGGAATCTCTCCACTTTGCCCTCTGCACCCCCGTTGCTGTGGTCTCCTCCGTGGCTCCGAAGCTTCCCCCTTGCCCACCCTCCATCCCCGCCAATGAAGGGGCTTCCTAGTGTGTGGAAACTTTTCCTCCTTCACAGCTCCCTCCCCGAGGTGCAGGTCCCATCCCTATTCTTTTGTCTCTGTTTTTTTCTTTTTTCTTTTGCCCTACCCAGGTACGTGGGGAGTTTCTTGCCTTTTTGGAAGTCTGAGGTCTTCTGCCAGCATTCAGTAGGTGTTCTGTAGGAGTTGTTCCACATGTAGATGTAGTTTTGATGTATTTGTGGGGAGGAAGGTGATCTCCACTTCTTACTCCTCTGCTATCTTGAAGGCACCCCCCCCTTCTTATCATTTTCGAAAGCATATCCCACCCTATAAACAAATCCATCTACAGTGTCTGCTTTGTCACAATTATCATGAAAATGGATTAATAGAAATTTCCCCTTCTGACAGTAAGTAAAAGGAAACTGAATGAGATGACTATAACGTTAAAAGCACATAAATGGAAATGTTTGTTATGATTATGCATAAATCCAACAAGACTAACAAACTCTACTGACCCAGTGTCTTGTCTGATGAACTTCCCCGAGTCATTCCAATGCATTCATCTTTTTCTACAGAGACCTGCCTTTTGTCCTTTCCTCTCTTCCCATCGACACACACCTAAAACTTCAGGTTTATCTTAGTTTACGTAATCTATTTGGCCCTTGACAAAGGGAATATAGACTCTAACCTTACAGTTAGGAATTGTCCATCAACATTTTTTGCTAAGTTCTTGCCCAGATTGATTCCAAGTCTATTGTGTTTTGACCTTTAATACTTCTTTGATTGCCTTGCAAGTGATAACCATGACCTAGAAGTAATGGCACCACTTCTTGCCTTTTTCCCTAGTCTTTTCAAAGTCTGAAGTCTGAGCTGGATCTCTACTACCTGATGCTAACTGTGGTTGGCTTTGCCTGTGCAACACAAGGACAGTGAATTATTTCCTATGTTATTAAACTCTGACACTGTCCATGGATCCTCCACCTGGGACCTTCACTCACATTCCTCTCACATCATACTTTTCCTTCTTCTTTGCTACTAATACTATTTTTTATAGCAGCATATGTTCTGCGAATCTCAGTGGGCCCTTCTTGTCCCCGGATCTTCAGTTGAACTTAATTTGGCACATTTACCTCTGATAAAATAGCTGTGCTAATGGCTAATATAATCATGGAATATGGCCAGAAACTGAAAACATTATGACAGTCTCTGAATTAATTCTTAATTAATTCTTTGACCAATTTGGTTTCAACAGCAATTACAAAGAATAGCCTATGTCATATTACTTAGGTGATCAGAGTCTTGATATTCAACATGTCCTTAACTTTTCTTTCAGCAACAATATACTTAGCATTAATAATTTGGGTGGCATTTCTAAAAAATGTCAAGAGACATACTGAATCATTACACAGAAGTTGTGTTAATAAATGTACTTTTCTGAATTTCAGATGAAGAAAATAAAAGGTTTTATATAAGACAGCATTAAATTTTTCAATCAAACTAATGTAGTATGTTCATGAAGAAACCTAATTTTCATTATATGCATATTAAAATTTTACTCCTTTCATTATGTCTATGGATGCAGCTATCATATCTATGGATGCTCCTTTTTTTATGGACCAGGGTTTAACTAAGGATAAAAAGGGAAAAAAAAAATTCATCCACATAGACTAATGATGTACATACTTCTTGGAGCCACAAAGAATGATGTTTTAGGAGATGAGATGACTAATGACATCAGGCTATGAGAAGCTTAATATATAAGAATGATATCAGAGTATTCCTAATAAAGAATATCTTTTTGTTCATGACAATGTGATTTACTATATAAACTGAAAAAAAACTCCAATTACAGAGCAAAGAGAAATTCTGAATGAATATAACAAACATTCATTAAGATTCATAGTTAAGCTCCTGTGGAATTAAGGGGAATCTTCTAAGGTAAAAAGAAAAATTAAAAGAAGAATAGCAAAATGGGTTGACAAAGAGGTTTTCATAGGAAGATATCCAGGTCTTGATAACCAATGAGTTACAATTTTAATGGCCATGGGGAACAGAGATGAGTACAGTTTGATTCTTGAATAACTGACCCACAGGTTTGAATTGTACACGTCCACTTACACATGGATTTTTTTCAATAAATAATGACAGTACTACATAATCTGAGGTTAACTGAACCTGTGGATGTGGGACCATGGATATGGAGGGCCTACTGTAGTTCTGGAACATCCACAGATTTTGATATTCGGGGCAGGTCCTGGAACCAATCCCCCACAGACACCCAGGGACGACTGTACTTGGTCCCAGGTAAGGTAAAGTTGACATTTAGACCCACCACAAAAAGGTAGGGTTTTGATGGCTACAACCTCAATGAAGAGATAGACTAGAAAAGCTGTCCATCAGTCCAGCAGATAAAGACAAAAATGAAACTTGACTCTCTTGGTCTGCTCTCTTGCTTGAAATAATATAGTCTATGTGGAGAATGTGTGGTCTTAGACCTACTATCACAAAGTTGGGGTTTCCAATGTGTGCTACCTAAAAGTTATACGAAACCTTGGGCTGGAAATTAACGTTAAAAAGTGATCCCAGCCTGACAAGACCTCTGAATTAATTTGTAGAAGTCAATAAAAACTTTTTATAAGGGAAACACATTTAATCAAAACCTCATAGTTAGCTAAAACTGATCTCACATAAGAAACAACATGTATACCCCAAGAACTTCGTATACACAACCATTAGATAAGGATTTTAAATATGAAGATTATAAATAAACATGTTAAATGGCAAAGACATGAAACATTACAATATGAGAAAAAACAAGGCACTTATCAAAAGGAGCGAATTACTTCAAAAGACCAGAATTACTTCAGAAAAGAACACACAGACACAAAGAAATGAAAATTTTAGTCAATAAAATTAAAACCTCAGTGGATAGTTATATAACAGACTTAAAATATTTTTAAAAACTAGAAAAATAGATCTGATAAAACTCTAGAATACATACAGTAACAGAGTTCTAGTATACAGAGGAAAAAAAACGTAGAATTTACAGAAGGAACAGGAACACTTCTATTCATCAAAACTGTGGCCTATCTAGTGGCATCATCATACATATTGCTAAGTTCAAATGTCCCCAGCTCTAGCGTTTTCAGTAAAATTTTCAGTATAAGGTGCTGAAACACTGACAGCATTAAATCTAAAACTATCTGACAGCAACATTAGCTCCTTAAGTGATGCTTAACTGGGGAGATAACCACTTAATGTAATTATCAATTATCACTCCAATTTTAATATATACAGCTAAGATTCTAGAGAGACACAGTAGGTGAGAAAAGAGAATATATGAGAAGGGAAAGACCATTTCTTAGTACTTGGGATTGTTTTTGAACATAGGAAATAATGTGTAAGGCCTCTTGGAAGATGTGTCCATGAATATACAACTAAACAAATGGCCACGTTAGTCTACCTTAGTATTAATGCCACTGAATGTTTTTCACCAACAAAGTGAGCAAATATGTGTGTTCTTACTTATCATAATGGCAGTCATGCTGAAGTAGCAAGTCTCACCTTATTACTATAATTTCTTTATTTTAAAAGGAAGGAAATGAACCCATGAAAATAAAACCATTATTCTTACCTCTTTGGCATAAATTACAATTCCCCAGAGGTGAAGTCACAAAACCTGATGGGATAAAAAAGGATATAAGTAATTTGTTATGAATCTGTGATAAATGTGTTCTTTGACCCAGTTATTCTCTGAGACTTACATTGGTATACATTCCTTTACGTTTTCCATTAGAAAAGAGTAGACACTTGCCAAAAACTAAGACCACAGGCTGATATTTTTCTTAGTGCAATCATGGCTTTCATGTCAAAACGTAAAGTTGAGTCTAGCTTCGGAGGAAGGTTTTAATTCCAAGGAAATACCCTGACGCTCCCTACCCCTGAAGATATATATAACCAAAGTAATGCTATCTGTCTCAATATTATGCACAAGCAAATAGTACACTGTCTTTTTTTCCAGATTTATTGAGGTATTATTGACAAATAAAATCGTAAGACATTTAAAGTGTACATGTGATGATTTGATATATGTATACACTGTGAAAGGATTCCTTCCACAGGAGTTAATTAACACATCTATCACCTCCCATATTTACTTTTTTGGGGTGAGAATATTTGAGTTCTACACTCTTAGTAAATTTCAATTATACAATACAGTATTATCAACTACAGTTGATATGAGTTCAACTTTTTAACTTATGTTTTTCAATTCCACATGTAAGTGCTAACATGGATTATTTGTCTTTCTCTGTCTGGCTTATTTCAATTAGCATATACTCCAATATCCTCCAGGTTCATCCATGTTGTTGCAAATTACACGATTTCTTCTGTTTTTTTAAGGTTAAATTATATTCAGTGGTGCCCAGTTTAAAAATGGGCAAAGGCCTGAATAGATATTTTTCTAAAGAAGATGTACAAATGACCAACAGGTACTTGAAAACATGCTCAATATCACTAGTCATCTGGAAAATGCAAATCAAAACCCCAGTGAGATCACCTCACACCTGTTAGGATGGCTATTATAAAAAAGAGAAGAGATAACAAATGCTGATGACAATGTGGAGAAAAGGGAACCCTTTTGCATTGTTGGTGGGATTGTAAATTGGTACAGCCACAGTGGAAAACAGTATGGAGATTCCTCAAGAAATTAAAAATAGTGCTACCATATGATCCAGCAATCCCATTTCTCGATCTATATCCAAAGGAAATGAAATCATTATCTTGAAGAGATATTTGCACTCCCATGTTCATAGCAGCACCATTCACAATAACCGAGATATGGAAACAAGCTAAGTGTCTGTCGATGGATTTATGAATAAAGACAATTGTCCATTGTCGTGATAGAGGCACTTTATTTCAGGAATTCAGAGAAATGAATCAGTGATGTCATTATGATAAACTTTGTGAATTATGTTAGTATTTTATAAGTCAAAAAACAAGTATAGAGATATTAAATGTCCTGCTTCATAAGGCTTCTCCTAATAAACGTGATAGAGTAAAAATTGTTAATATGAAGTCTAGAAGTTTAAGCTCCGCTCATCCAAACTGAACTCTGATTCCTTAGTTTCTTCTCCTACCTCACCAGTTAATGTTCTTTGGGCTTGTGTCCCACAGAATTAAGAAACATTTCTTTATATACAATAAAGAAAGCATTTGGGGAGAAATGACATATTGAATAGGCTGGCAAGGGAGGATTTCAGTGAGTTAGAAGAGAGAGCTGAAGTATATGAAGAGAGATTCCAGGGTGCTTGCTCTAGGTTATACAGTATTTTCTGAGTGTTTAAAAAACACGATTAAGGCATTTATGGAATTTTATCAAATCTGTGGTCCCTGATTAAAAGATATAACATTTTATGTCACTAAGAAAAGTAAATGCTGCCCTTTAAACTAAGACATACTATTAATTAAGAGATGTAAAAGTGTGGCAAAATGTGTGTCTTAGAGTAAATGAAATTCAGTAAGTTAATCAAAAATTGCTTTTTGATTGTCATATTGTGTTTCTTCTATAAGAACTTCATTTTGAAAGTTGGCTTCCCAGGAAGCGGCTTCATTTTCTATACTCCATAAACTCTGGGAAATCCAGTCTCCTCAGAATATGCAGAATTGCAATGGGAAGTGGTAAAATGAACTAAAGACACCCAGGAAGAATTCTCAGAAGAAAAACAAAGACACGAAAAGAGGAACAGTCTCTAAGGAGCCACAGTCAGGACTCTGGCAAGGCATGGTGGGAGGAGAGTATTTTTGTCACCATGCCTTGCCACTGCAAAGTAGGCAGTGGTGAATAGGAAAGAATACTGTGAGGACCTGGTGAGTCAGAGGGTCCATGGTATGTGAGGGTAAGGGGGGTGGGGATGAGAGAAATATTGCTAGGGGTTAGAACTTGGAACTCCTTAATATCATTCAAGAAAAAACAATGAATTGTGCATTCCTTTAAATTATTTTGTATGTGTTTTGGACTGTGCTTTTAAAACTGTGATCTGAATTTACAAAAAAAAAAAAAAGTAACCTATTTTATCTATATATCTATATACAGATATAGATATATTTTTTAGCCTCAGAAATAAAATTAATTCAAAGAGAAAAATCTGGAAATCAAGGAGAATTTGTAGAGTAAATTGTTTAGTTCCTTTTTTATTTTAACACCCTCTTTCTACCACACCAACTTCCCTTTTGTATTAGGAACTGTCCACGTTTGCAAGACAAACTCATTGGTTTCAGGTTCAGCCAGGCCATCACATCTTGGTGATGTGATGGTTTTGTTGTTGTTTTATTTTGCCATCTGTTTTGTTTTGTTTTAGATTTCCTGTGTGTGGTGGAAGCTGGGCTCCATATAAAGGATCAGAACGGAGTGAGAAGACTGGAGGGGTTGTATGCAAGGGGAGGAATCCTCTCCCACAGGAAAAAAAGGCTGAATTTGCACAAGACCTGGGCCTGATCATCATGGATTTCTGGACCCTGAAAGTTTTGTGCCCAGAAAACTCCCTCAGATAGCTCCATCCTTCATTTGTTTTTCCTTCCTGTCCTCTCCTCCTTCTTCTCTGACCCCTCCTCCCCCTCCTTCTCCTCCTCCTTTTCAGGTTTTTTGAGATATAATTGATATATAATAAAATTCACCCTTTTTGTGTAAATTTTATGAATTTTGATAAACATACAATCATATGACCACCATCACCACAAGAGCATTTCCACCATCCCCAAAAGTTCTACCTCATTCTTTGTATTTAATCTCTTCCTCCCAGGCCCAGCCCCAGGAAATCTCTAGTTTGCTTTCTGTTCCCTTAGGTTTGTTTTTTCCAGAATGTCATATAAATGAAATCATACAGTATTTATACAACTTTTTGAATTTGGTTTCTTTATCTTAACATGATGCATTTGAGATGTATTCCCGTTATTGAAAGTAGAGGTAGTCAATTCATTCTTACTGAATAGTATTTCATTATATGCATATTCTATTTACCAGTTCATGAACATTTTGATTGCTTCTAGTTTGGGGCAATTACGAATAAAGCCACTCTAGGTGTTTGCATGCATGTTTTTGTGTGGACATCTGTTTTATTTCTCTTGGGTAAATATCTAGCAGTGGAATTGCTGGACCATAGTAGGGTGCATGTTTAACTTTATAAGAAACTTCCAAACTGTTTCCCAGAGTGGTTGCACCTTTTTGCATTTCTACCAGCAATCTATGAGAAGTCCACTTGCTTTGCATTTTTTCCAGTACTTGGTATTTTCAATTTTCTTTTTAAGCCATTCTGGTAATTGTAACAGGTACACATTGTCAATAGGTTTTTGATGATTATGTCTTGAGCAGAGTCACAGGAAAGTAAAATCTTATCAATAAATGTGTGTTCTGATGAAGTTTGTGCTATTGAGTTATATTACTTTATTATCATTGCAAAAGGTTATAAAGGAGGAAGTCGAAATGAGATGAGACACATAGGTTATTATTGGATAATATTGAATAAGTGTTTCTGCAAAAGAAGGAGGAAAAAATTAAAGATTCTTTTGTATTTTCATTAGAGCTATAAGACATCTGTGTATTCCATTGTGAACTTGGTTGCACTTTAAAAAAGACACTGAATTTAAAAATGATAATAACCTAAGAAAAATGTTTCTCCAGGAGAAAAAGAGTCATGTTGAAACTGACTCTAGTATATACTAGCAAAGGTGCCAAATAGAATAATTTACCTTTCTCCCTATGTTTTGCATTTATTAACTGAATTTAGGAACTACCATACATATAGATTTCTCAGAATAGTGTTATATTTATGCCAAATTCTCAGTTTTCAATAGCATTTATTTCCAAATAAGGGGAAAGGTTTAATTCCCTACTTGAACCTGAATATATTATAATAGAATAAAATTCCACTTGCATAGAACAAAACATTATTGAATGGCCACAGAATATACTCAATTCTGGCTAGTCATCTTGCAAATTGCAAATACTATTCTAACTGGAAAAAAAAAAATTCACCCTGAATTAATTAGCATCAACATCAGGCTTGTCACAATTAAAATTTTTTTAAAAAAATAATTTTTAAATGCAAACTTGGGGATGAGTTTGATAGATCAGAGAAAGAAAACAGAAAGTGAGATAAGAAATACAAATTCCCAGAGTCAGGTTTTCAAGTCCCTGTCAAACACCAGATCAAGAGAAGTAAAAGAATGATTAGGCTCATGGGCTCACTGGCCCCACAGTAAGAAAGGCAAAGTGCTATAAGAAAAAAGAATTCCTGGTGATCTTCAATCTGACTGTGATGTAGCTGAGAATCCACAAAAGAACACGGTATTTGAAACTGGATGGATCCAAGTTCAAATTCTGACTATATCACTTATCATTTATGTGACATTGGGCAAATCATGAAAATATTCCACGACTCAACAATGTCTTACTTCAGTAATAGGGTAATGCTGGCCTCATAGAGTGAGTTAGGAAGTGTTTTCTCTGCTTCTTTTAGAAGAGATTGCAGAATTGGTATAATTTCTTCCTTAAATGTCTGGTAGAATTCACCAGTGGACCCATCTGGGCCTAAATGGTGTCTGCTCTGGAAGGTTATTATTAATGAGATTTATTTAACAGTTATGGGCCTATTTGGATTGTCTATTTCTTCGTGTGTGATTTTTAGCAGATTGTGTCTTTTAAGGAATTGGTCCATTTCATCTAGGAGATCAACTTGGTGGGCATGGAGTTGTTCATAATACTCCTTTTTTATCCTTTTGATTTCTGTGGGATTTGTAGTAAGTCCTTTCCTTCATTTCTGATATGAGTAATTTGCATCAATTCATATTTTCCTTAGTTTGCTTGGCTAAAAGCTTATTGATTTTACTGATCTTTTCAAGAGCCAGCTTTTCATTCTGTTGATTTTCTCTATTGATTTCATTGATTTTGACTCTAATTTTTATTTCTTTTCTTCTGCTTATTTTAGATTTATTTTCTTTTTTCCAGTGTCCTAAGGTGAAAGCATACATGATTTTAGATCTTTCTTCTTTTTTAATATATACATTCCATGCTATATTTCCCTCTAAATTTTTACATTCTATTTTCAATTTCATTTAGTTCAAGTTATTTTAAAAATTTCTTTTTGACTTGTGCATTACTTGGAAATGTGTTGTTTAATCTCCAAGTATTTGGGGGATTTTCCAACTATCTTACTGTTATTGATTTCTGCTTTAATTCCACTGTGGTGTGAGAACAGACACTGTATAATTTCTGTTCTTCTAAATTTATTAAGGTGTGTTTTATGGTCCCAAATGTGGTCTACTGTGGTGAATGCTCCAAGCTGGAGAAATATGTGTATTCAGCTGTTGTTGGATGAAGTTGTTGATAGATGTCCATTGTATCCAGTTAATTGATGGTGCTTTGAGTTCTACTGTGTCCATACTGATTTTCTGCCTGCTGGATCCACCCATTTCTGATAGAGAGATGTTGAAGTCTCCAACTACAATAGTAGATTCACCTATTTCTCCTTGCACTTCAATCAGTTTCTACCTCAGGTAATTTGATGCTCTGTTTTTAGGTACATAACACATTAAGGACTGTTATATTCTCTTGGAGAACTGACTCCTTTATCAATATGTAATTCTTCTCTTTATCCTTGAGAACTTTCTTTGCTCTGAAGTCTAAAGCAGCTACTCCTGCTTTCTTTTGATTACTGTTAGCATGATATATCTTATTCCATCCCTGTATTTTTAACCTATATGTGTCTTTATATTTCAAGTGGATTTCTTATAGACAGCATATTGTTGGGTCTTATTTTTGACCCACTCTGACAATCTCTGTCTTTTAACTGGTATTTTCAGACCACTGACGTTCAAAGTAATTACTGATATAATTAGATAAATATCTACCATACTTGTCATCATTTTCTACTTTTTGCCCTTGTTTTTTGTTTTTATTTTTGTCTTGCACACTTTTTTTGCCTTTGTGATTTTAATTGAACATTTCATATGCTTCCATTTTCTCTTCTTTTTTAACTTTTTTAAGTGGCTGTCCTAGAATTTGCAATATACATTTACAGCTAATCCAAGTCCACTTTCAGATAACACTCTACTGATTTACAAGTGGTGCAGGTACCTTATAATTATAAAATATTCCTAATTCCTCACTCACATCCACTGTGAGTTTCATTTACTACTTTGAGCATTAAAATTCTATTTAATTTGAAAGTTTTTCCAAATTCTTTAAATAAAATACTGTATCTGAAATTAAGTCTGTACCTATAATTAATTCTGTGGTGTTTCAGCTTAGTATTTTTTCTTTTTATGTATTTGAAATTTTGGCTTAAAGATTTATTTTAAATGGAAAAAAATTATGTTTTTAATTTTATTTGTCTGTTTCTTTCTCACTATACCCTTTCTTATCTAAAGTTTTAGGTATTTCTTCCACCTGATTGCTTGTAGCCCCCAGGCAGGAATGAGGTTTAGGGATCCTTCTCTGCAATGATCTTGGAATGTTTAAACACCTCTTCATAAAGTAGATGTTATTCTGCCCCACCTCCTTGGCATCAGAATTCATCTTTGTCTTCTGGCCTTCCTAGGCCCAGAGTTTCCTATGAAGTCATGGACCCATGCAGTGTAGTTGTTCCAGTCTTTCCTGTATATTGTTAAGGACCAATTTCTCCAATCCCTGGCTTTAAATGTAGGTATTCATCTTCTCAGCCTTTCTTGTATGAGCACTCTTAGGCTTTGTTCCCTGGCAGGAACCAATACCCTAGGTACCGCTGCCTGCCTCCCTTTTAGCTTTCAGTTTTCTGTACTCTTAGCATGGACGGAAATATCTATCTTGTTTATGAGGCTAGAGACAACCTATCAACTATCTCATTTACATTGTTATTTGTTATTATTCTATATTTATATCATTTGGATATAAATGATACACAAAGCATACATTTATTGTGCCATACTTATAAAATATCTTTCTTGCCGATTCATTAATCTTACAATATTCCCTACCTCTAAAAATGTTGTAAGCTGACAAACTGACTGATCTAAAACTCCCTTGCCACAAATTTATAGATTTTTTTCTTTATGGTTATCTTGCTAACACCCATGTGGCTTCCAGAAAGAATCTATTATCAATAGAATTATAAATGTCATACTAGATGGCAATAAGTCTTATTCCTTTAAAATAAAAAGGAAAAAAAAAGTGAAAAAAAAAAGAAGAAAAAGTCCCAATTCCTAAATGTAGCAATTTTGAAGAACCATCCAGCTTGTTAAAATGGAATCATTGCATTGCTATTCATTTTCCAGATTTGTAACTTTTATTGTCATCACCCTCATTAAGCAGCATATAATTGAGTGTTCCTTTGGTATCTGGCACTGTTCTAGGTGTTGTAGTATTTAGCTAAGGAATTAATGAACAGTGGAAGCAAATCAGTATATGAGGTTTTTCTCTCTCCAACAAATAGCCAAAATACACCCAGGGCAGCTTTTTGGAATTCAGATAGCCCAATATAATGTAAAATATTGTTAGCTCCATCACCTTTGTGGTATTTATTCCAGCCCTCTAACAGTGTATTTTGCAATGTTGTATTGATCATTTATTGAATAATTATTTTAACAAATGCTTAGAGAGCACCTATTTTGGGACAAGCACTCTACCAGATGGAGAGACAAATTATTGCATATCAATATCTCTGATTTGTGTCACTTTGCAATCACTCCTAATATTATGCCTAGCTTATGTTAAGTGCTTAGTGGATGTTTGTTGAAATTAACAAGGGAGTGAATCAATCCATGAATAAAATTAAATGCCTTTAAAGGATAAAAGTGATAGAATAGGCAGTTTTGTCCTTCTAATAAAATATATTAGCCCCTTAAATTTTTAGCACAAAGTCATCACACATCCGCTGGGGTAAATTAATTTACCCATTAATTGTCTCATATGGCCCAGCCTGTTTACTGATCACTTTCTATGTTTCTAAGATGCAAATGCAACCATATTCCCAAACTTCCCTTATACTTTGGAAATTCCAGCTCAAGCAATGTGAGCAGAAACAATGTAGGGTGAAGAAGTGACCACCTACACAAGATTTTACCTTTTCTTTTCCCACGCAGCTAGAATAGTGAAAAGGCGAACCTAGGAACCATGTATTGAAAAAGGAGCCTTAAGATAGAGTGAGAGGGATCTCCAAATAACTCCTCGGAAGAGAACTGTTCAAGTAGAAAGGCTCGCATTGGTTTGATAAGTACACTAGAAACAGACTTTTATTGTGTTAAGGGACATAAATTTTAGATTTGATCTGTTACAGCTGTTAGTAATACCTTAATGAATCAACTCTTTTCTCCAGAACAAGTTCACGTGACAGTGTAAGAATTAACAATATGGGGCTTCCCTGGTGGCGCAGTGGTTGGGAGTCCGCCTGCCAATGCAGGGGACACGGGTTCGTGCCCCGGTCCGGGAGGATCCCACATGCCGCGGAGCGGTTAGGCCCGTGAGCCACAACTACTGAGCCTGCGCGTCTGGAGCCTGTGCTCTGCAACGGGAAAGGCCACGACAGTGAAAAGCCCGCGCACCGCGATGAAGAGTGGCCCCTGCTCGCCGCAACTGGAGAAAGCCCTTGCACAGAAACGAAGACCCAACACAGCCAAAAATAAATAAATTTAAAAAAATTAAAAAAAAAAAAAGAATTAAACAATATGATCTCTTCATTGTTATATGTAGATATTACACCCTTGCATAGTTTAGTGAATGAGTGTTAATATTTTTATAAATATTTTTCCTTATTTTTTTATAATAAATACCCACCAGAGATTGAATTCTGTAGAGAATCCAGAGAAAGGGTGCAAAAAGAGAAGAGACTGACAATTTTACCAAGTTACATATATTGGTCATTTTGTGTTTTATTTTTCTTTTTTAAAAAAATAAACTGAAGCATTACTAATAGCCCAGTCATAGAAAGGATTGTGGTATTACATAAGTGTTTGCCACCAAATCAAATCTGAGGACATTTTAGTCCATCAAATTGGCTTTCATCTCTATAAAGTTTGGTCACTGACTGAAAGGAAACTTTAGCAACAGCGAATTGCTTATAGTTCATTAAACCCAGCATGGTGTTTCTTATCTATTTCTTCTGTCTGGAATGACCTTGCCTGCTTCTTCACTTGGTTACTGACTCTTCATTTTGCCTAAGGCATCACCATCTCAAAGGCTGACCCAAGTGACCTTTATATACTGAAATTATCTTTTTCTGTCTCCTCCACACATCTATAGGCACATCAATGGCAGGGACTGTGTCTGACTCATTATTCAATTCCTAATACCTAGTACAGTGCTTGTTACAGGTGCCTGGGCCTTAGTAAAATCTGTGCGTGACCAAAAGAGCTACAGGATAGGAGGGATCACTTTTGACTGGGGAGGAATCAGCAAGCATGGCCAGAGCAATGTAACATATCACTTGGCTTTTAAAAGATGGGCTGGCTTTCCACTGTGCCGTGGAGAGGTACAGTATTCCAGACAGAGGGGGAGCTATAATTAAGGATGTGAAAGGAGTAATATAAATACTTAGGGAGACGCTGGAGAAATAAAATGTGAATGGATAAAATGTTTATGTATGTTAACAGGACAGTTAAGTCTAGAAAGGTAAATTATGAAGAGATTGTGGAGGACTTCGAATTATTTGCCAAGTTAGGCCATTGGACCCTCATCTGATTAGACTGGAGAATTGTTTAAAAAGGTTTGAAGAGGAAATTGGCATCATTCATTTCACCAGTAATTATAGGGATCTAGGAGTTGTACTATGGTGTCGAGAATGAAATTGAAAAGGTAGGAGTGCATGGGACAGATAACAAAGGGCTCGATGACAGATTTCAGGTTTTGGTGAAGAGGAGGCAGTCAATGACGGCACCCAGGTTCCAAGTCTGGACACCCTGGGAATAATGGCTTTGGTTCATCAGCTGGGAATATGTTCAGCTGCAAGTAACAGGAAACCTAATTTACAGAAGTTTATACAACAAACAGATTATTTCACATATTACAAAAAGTCTGAAGTTGAGTGATCATTGACATTAACTTAGTAGCTTAACGAAGACAGACACACAGGATCTGTGTCATTCTCTTGGCCTTTCCTTCCCAGGCACAAGTTGGATGCTGAAGTGTCAGCAACATATGTGCATTGGAGACAAAAAGAAGTGGGGGAAGGGATTTTAGGAGCTGCAAGTGTCCTTTCCTCAGTAGGCTTCAGCCAAGTCTTATTGTCGAAAATGGTATTATTGGGGCCTATTGAGCTCCATGGGGAGACAGAGTAGAAGAGTTTTTTATATGTACAACTTTCAAAGTGTAAAGCATCACGGAAGAAAAGAGTTGAGAATGCAAGTTAAGTTAGATACTCTATAGTGTCTGCCATAGGTAGTAACTTAAGTAAAGGGATTCAGGTTCAAGATGTTTTCATGGAATGAAGATAATTTAAACTGAACTAAGAGACTTCTGTGGACTCTTGCAGGTTAATTAGAAATGCTGACAGGAAATCCAGGTCTAGACTAAAGTTATTTTTCTGTAAACTATCCTAGATGTTCCAATCAATCAGCTAGTAAGAGCATTAGTAAAGAGAGCAGAATACAGTGGCATTCCCAGGCTCTCCAAAGCATTGCTATCCAAAATAAGTATAATGTGAGCCACATAGGGAATTTTATATTTTCTAGTACCCACATTAAGAAAAAGTAAAAAGCAATGGGAAAATAAATTTTAATAATATGTTTTCTTATATCGACATATACCAAATATAGTCATTTCAACATATAATCCATACAAAAAACAATAATATAGTTTTCATTATTTTTATCTTAGGTCTTCAACATCCTGTGTGTATTTTATATTCATAGCAAATATCAATTTGGACCAGCTATATTTCAAGGGCTCATTAGTCACTTGTGACTCATGGCTACTGCACTGAACACCACAGCTTTAGTCATTGTAAAAAATCACAAGAAATCTCAATCAAATTACCAGCAAGTTATGTTATGGATAGCAACAAATTGTTTCTAAAGTTTACTTGGAGAGTCAAAAGACCCAGAATAGCCAACGCAGTATTGAAGGAGAAGGACAAATTTGGAAGACTAATGTTACCTGACTTCAAGATTACTATGAAGCTATAGTAACCAAGAAAGCGTGGTATTGGTGAAAGAATAGACAAATAGATCAGTGGAACAGAACAGAGAGCCTAGAAATAGACCCACATAAATATACTTAACTGTTCTTTGACAAAGGAACAAAGGTAATCTAATGGAGCAAAGATGATCTCTTCAACAAATGGTACTGGAACAAATGGACATCCACAGGTAAAAAAGAATTTAGACACTGATCTTACACTCTTCACAAAAATTATCTCAAAGTGGATCATAGACCTAAATGTAAAAATGTAAAGCTATAAAACTCCTAGAAGATAACATGGGAGAAAACCTAAATGACCTAGGGTATGGTAATGCTTTTTTAGATACAACACCAAAGACATGAGCCATAAAAGAAATAGTGGATAAGCTGGACTTCATTAAAATTAACAACTTTTGCTCTGTGAAAGCCAATAACAAGAGAATGAGAAAATAAGACACAGACTGGGAGAAAATATTTGCAAAAGACACATAAAGGACTGTTATCAAAAATATACAAAAAAAAAAAACCTCTTAAAATTTAACAATAAGAAAGCAAACAACTCAATTTAAAAAATTGACCATAGACCTTAACAGATACCTCACCAAAGAAGATATACAGATGGCAAATAAGCATACAAATGATGCTCCACATTATATGTTGCCTGGGAAATGGAAATTAAAACAACAGTTAGATATCACTATATACCTGTTAGAATGGTCAAAATGCAGAACACTGACAACACCAAATGCCGACAAGGATGTAGAACAACAGGAACTCTTATTTATTGATGGTATGAATGCAAAATGGTACAGCCATTTTGGAAGACAGTTTGCTGATTTCTTATGAAACTACACATACTTTTACCCTATAATCCAGCAATACTACTCCTTAGTATTCACCTAAATGAATCTAAAAATGTCCACACAAAAACCTGCACATGGATGTTTACAGCAGCTTTATTATTCATCATCGCCAAAACTTGAAAGCAAGCAAGATGTCCTTCAGTAAGTGAATGGATAACTAAGCTGTAGTACATCCAGATAATGAAATATTATTTGCAATAAAAAGAAATCACCTATCAAGCCATGAAAAGACATGGAGGAAGCTTAAATGCATATTACTAAATGAAAGAAGCCATCTGAAAAGGCTATATACTCTGTGATTCCAACTATATGACATTCTGGAAAAGGCCAAATTACGGAGACAACAAAAAGATCATCAGTTGGCAGGGACTGTGGTGGGGGAGGAAAGACGATTAGGAGAGCACAAAGGATTTGGGGTGCAGTGAAAATAATATATTTGATAGTATAATGACAGATATATATCATTATACCTGAACCCATAAAACACTAACAAGAGTTACCCTAAGGTAAACTACGGACTTTGGACTAAACTGACACATAATCATGATGTGTCAATTTAGGTTCACCTTTGGCAAAAAATGTGCCTTTCTGGCAAGTGAGGTTGATAATAGGGGAGGCTATGCATGTGTGTGGGCAGGGGTTATATGGGAACTCTCTATACCTCCCTCTTAATTTTGTTACAAACCTAAAACTGCTGTACAAAATAATTTCCTTTTAAAAAAATCACAAGAAAACAAAAATTAGAGAGTGGATTGAATACACTTTAAAGAAATCCAATCTTAGCCTTTCTTATGCATTGATATCTCACAAAAACAGAAAGTCAGGAGGGTAGCAATGTTCATGATGTTTTTAAAAGAATTCCAGTTGGGTCTTCCTTTATTTCTCCTTCTTGGAGAAGGGAGAGTTGGACAACGCTTTGGAGACCGTGATGCGCAGGATGTTTCAGGGATAAACCTTCTCTTTAATAGGAAGCAGGACTGGCTATTGATAGTACTCTCTTGGATTATCAGGTAAATTCAAATATTTTAGGCTGAAGATGGATATAAAAGGAGCCTCACTGATATTAAGAAGGAAAGAATGGAAACCGACTAACCCCTGAAGAAGGCAATGCTTGATGGGCTTTAAAGTTTTTGCACACCGAACCTGTATGACAAGTGTTACATACTGTTTTGTTTGAGGTCATTGAGGTTACTCTCCCCACCTTGCTGTCGCTTGCTGGGATAGAAGTGAGCATAAGTATTTTTTCCTTGCAGCAAAGCATTAGAGGGGCTACAGAAATGAAAGTGGCTGCTCCCTTAAGTGATAGGGCTCTGTCTGCCCAGGACCACAAACCTAGTGCATTCATGGGGCCTTGAGAACACTATGATTGGGACACTAAGGGAGGGTACATTTGGTCTCAGCATTTCCAGGGATGACAGGCATTATTTTAAGCAGATAGGATAGGGGGTCCCTGGAGAAAGAGAACCAGCAATGGCTTTCTGGACGTAAGAGAACCCATTTTGGCCTAAGCCATTTTGTGATCTAAGCCTGGTTACAAAGCTTGTCCTTGAACAGGTCTTGGCAATGAAGGATCTTAAGGAAACAAAGGAATGCAGGAACAGAGAAAAGGCAGTCAAACAACAGTGCAGTGATAAAGCAGAGTCCTAGTTCCTCCTCAAGGGATAGACATAATAATGTATCTTTGAGTTCTGCAGGGACTAAGGCCCCCACCAGGTGGAGGATGGAATGATGATGTTGACTCTCCTGACTTCAATCAACTAAGGCTTGGACTCTGTCAACCTTTGCCCCAATTCTATGCTGAATTCTCCTCTACTCCAGCCCCTTCATGAATATGCATGTACCCTTAGCTTAAAACTTCCCCAATTTTGCTGTTAAGGAGACACTGCCTTGGGAAAGATTGCTGGGGTCCTCTTTACTTGCTGCAAGTAATAATAAATCCTTCCTTCTCCTGATCTTTGGCTTGGTTGTATCTACTGGCTCAACAACCACCAAGAGGTGAACCCAGTATTTGGGTAATATTATTAACTGACGAGAATAGACTTGTTATGAGAAGAAATCTAGCTAGAAGTCACCAAACGTCCTCCTGGAATGCCATTGCTTCTTTCCTCTTCTAGAGCAATCTGACTTTTCCTTCAAAGGCCATCCAAAAATATCACCTCCTTTGTGAAGCCCTTCCTGATTTCCCCAGGCAGAAGTCCTTACTCTCACTCCTATACCACCATAGCTATAGTAAACAACTTTTATAGCACATGGATTTTAATAAAATGTCTGCTCACATTATGTATTCCTAATTAAGTATACAATTCTTAAGAGCCAAAACTACAGAACGGCTTCTTCAGCCATTATCTTTGGACTTGTGGTCATTCCTGACCAATTGTAGGCACTCAATAAACATGAATATTGGTATAATTTTCCTTCTATCTAACGTCATAGCTAACAGTTAGAAATATCAAGTTTTTCATCAGTAAAAAGGGGCAAATTTATCTTTCCTACTAAGCGCACAGAGTTGTGGTACCAAAGGAGAGAAACGTCTAATCATGATAGATATTATATAAAGTACTGATTTAAAAGTCACTTCTGCCCCTCACGAGTAAAATGTTGATGTATCACATACTAATAATAGCAAACATGTATAGATTGCTTACCATGGGCCAGGCACTGTTCTAAACACTTTGATATTTTACCCCTTTAGTCCTCACTGCAGCTTTGAGATAGTTTCCATTATTATTCTGTCCATTTTGGACTTTAGAAAATTGCAACACAAAATATTCAAGTCTTCCTCCTGAGCTAGTAGGCAGTTGAATTAGAGTCAAACCATGCATCCAGAATTACACACAAAGCAATACCTACCACGATAGACCATCTTTCCATCAGCCTGATGGGATGAAGGGGAGGTGGCAAGCAGCCAGCCCTGCATGATATCGCCACTAAATGCGGCTCCAGAAGGACCATCCCACTCTGCCCCCAAACACAGGAAATGAGGATGGACTCTACATTCCCATCCCAGAGAAGCAGGCTTTTTGTAAACACATAAGGGCCAATTCAGATGACTATCAGAAGAACAGTGACTTAAAAATGCAGATGACATATACACACTACTATATATAAAGTAGATCACTAATAAAGACCTACTGTAGAGCACAGGGAACTCTATACTCTGTAATGGCCTATATGGGAAAAGAAGCTAAGAAAAAAAGTGGCTGTATGTTTACGTATAACTGATTCACTTTGCTGTACACCTAAATCTAACACAACATTGTAAATCAACTAGGCTCCAATACAAATGTTTTTAAAAATGCAGATGAGAAAGCATAGGACTGTCAGAGGCTTCCAGGGTGGGTGTGGCCTTCCTAAATGAGATGTGAGTCACCAGGAGTCACAGTGCCCAAGGTGAGTCAGTATCTCCTTGAAGAATCTCTTGGGAGACTGGAGGGGACACCAAGAAGCCTGAGTTTTGTTTGTGTTTCCCCAGGTAGCTGAATAGGATTTCTACATGGCGGTTTGTTTTGTGGAGAAGCTGGATAATCAGAGAATACTAATGCCAGCTGCAACCTGAGCTTGGAGTCGAACAGCTTCGCCAAGAGTCCATGCCTGGGAGCTTCCCTGGTGGTGCAGTGGTTAAGAATCTGCCTGCCAATGCAGGGGACATGGGTTCAAGCCCTGGTCCGGGAAGATCCCACATGCCACAGAGCAACTAAGCCCGTGCGCCACAACTACTGAACCTGCGCTCTAGAGCCTGTGAACCGCAACTACTGAGCCCGCATGCCACAACCACTGAAGTCCGCACGCCTAGAGCCGGTGCTCCGCAACAAGAGAAGCCACCACAATGAGAAGCATGCACACCACAACGAAGAGTAGCCCCCGCTCACCGCAACTAGAAAAAGCCCGCACACAGCAACGAACACCCAACGCAGCCAAAAAAAAAAAAAAAAAAGAGTCCATGCCTGGAGGGACAATGTATCTTTTCGTGTCATTTAGGTTTTTATTTTTGCAATAACAGCATGTGGTAGAAATATACAGTATCTCTGGGCCTCATAATTTTGAAAACTTTGCCGCATGCAA
This sequence comes from Balaenoptera borealis, assembly GCF_965194805.1. Classification (NCBI taxonomy): domain Eukaryota; kingdom Metazoa; phylum Chordata; class Mammalia; order Artiodactyla; family Balaenopteridae; genus Balaenoptera; species Balaenoptera borealis. The sequence continues at coordinate 163,174,436 of NC_138866.1, read as the reverse complement.
ATTTACTGCAACAATGCTTTCCTCGATGAACCCTATTGAAATAGGCATTTGATACATACTCAGTGAAGTTGACAATTTAAAATAAATAATTATATATATTGGGAGCAGATATAAGGGGAATACAGGTCACAGCCCTCAGTGGAGTGGACAGGGGATGGAGCAGGAGAGATACAAGGGTCTCTGAGTGACCAATTTCTCCCCCAGACATATGGCTATGGTTTTATCTTTATAATTTCCCTTTTGAGATCATGTGGATTTGGGGATAAAAATACCCTATGCCATATGTGAGAGACATGTTGTAATTTAGAAATACCAAGGGATATAGGTTTGCTTGTCAAATGAATGATATAAGGAGTTCTAATTGGCACGAGAAAGAAGTCTTTCCTTAAATTTTCTTCTCTGACTTGAGCACATATGCTCAGAACTAGTCACATATGTCTTATGCCTTTCTCTGCCTTAGCAATTTTTGAGACTCTGAATTTTCTGCTTGGATGGTGCCCAGTTCTCTGTTCCTTATCAACTTGGCAGCTGAGCGCAGCTGCCTTCGCCTTAAAGCAAAACCAGAGGTGCTCTCACTGAACCCGGTGCCTCTCCTCCAGGAAGCTAATCAACCAAAGCTGATCAGGAGCTTCTTACAATGACATCAGGGGCTTACATCATAATCACTGATAGAGCAAAGTAATAAAAATGGAGATGATTTTCTGCAGAGCTAACAAAAAGAGAAGGAATTTCTAAAGATAACGGCAAGTCTCCCCCGTGTCAAAGCTAAATGAGGCAGCGAGCAGAAGGGGATTTCAAAAGTCATCGCCTGAGTTCATAACATTGGCTACTTAGAAACAGACCGAGGCAGTTCCAGAATGGAAATCTCAAATATTTACCTGGTTTTAGTTAATAGACAATACTTCTCTGAAGGGGGAAATCTAGAAAGAGATCACCTTTATAATTCACATGGGGGGAAATGAATGTCAAAAAATAGGATTGAGACATGATGTTTTTCAAAATCAAATCAAGTTTCATCTCAGATTCATGAAGAGGTTTCTACCTTCACCATACAGGGTATATAGAGGTTAATTCCTAGAGCTCAAAGAACAGGGATATCAGTACTATGGGACTTAGAGATAATTTTATCTAATATTCTGTGGTTGATAGTGGTAAAGTGACTTCCCAAGATCATACATTTAGGTAATGGCAGAAATGAGAATCCATTTATGGATTCAATCCTGGGTCTTTGAACAATACACTTCCGTCTTTTGGTCGAATTGAGACTCCAAAGCCAAGATCTAACTGCTTCAAGCAAATTGTCATTTACTCAGTGATATGGTGTAAGCTATATTTTATGCCATTTTAGAAGAAGGGTGTGAGAACTGTCCTATCCAGATACCCTTGGAAATTTTGCCTGGTGTCCCAGAATCACTGAAACTTGCCTTGAGGATGCTTTCATGTTTTTGGACCCTTTCAGAGACATCAGGAAATATGTTGAATTCCCTTAAGGTAAATGGTAAAAACCCTAGACATTGACATTTGTAACACTGCCCAGTGCATGTCAAAGGCACACACCATAGAGGCATGCAGAATTCATCATTTCAACAAAAAATTGCCATAAATCTGTATATGCTGAAATGGTGATTTACTCAGTAGGACCTCCATATCACATATAATGTGTAGTTTGATTGGTCAGAAAGTGGTACCTGCAGAACAATCCACATACATTGAGAATACAATTTAGAATTGATGTGGTCTTTTATATTTTCAAAGTCCTTCACAATCATGCGTTATTTAGATTCAGGCTGAGCTTGGGAGCTGACGCCCCCGTGCTGAGCACTCTTTTGGGAAAAATGAAAGCCAATAATGATAGACACCAGAGTTATGGGAGGTCCCTGTATCCCAGCTCTGTCCAAGCCTCAGATTCCACAGAGGTCTTTGCCTACAACAGACTGGGATCTTGACTAATTTATTTTTTCCACAAATACCAATTGAACTCTGATATGTGACAGTCACTATTCTTGATGCTGGGGATTCAGTGGTGAAAGCAAAACAAATAAGGTCACAGTCGAGATCTTTGAGTTCATGATACTTACATCCTAGATGGGAAGGGCAGGCAGTAAGCACTTAAACACCTACATGAGATCATTTCAGATAGTGAGAAGGGATGCAGAAAGGAAATCTGAGTAATGGAGTAAAGAGTGATTGATGGAAATGGATGAGGCCAGCCACTTTCCTTTAGATAGGGTAGCTGAGGATGGCCACTTTAAGGAGATGGCATTTATGGGAGATGTATTATGAGGAGAAGCTCGTCACAGGAAGATCCGGGGAAGAGAGTCCCCAGTAGGAGGATCTTAAAAAAAGAAGGTGCTTGGAATGTTCCATGAAATGAAGAAGGTGGCCAGTGTGGTTGGTGCAGAACATGGGCGTAGAGTAAGCATTGGCTGATTTTTGGCAGCCCTCTTCCCAATGTTTAGAGGATTCCTCACCTTTAACAGTCTGGCAGGAAGCAGAATTTGCCTCTTAATATAGAAACTAACAACCTGAGTCTCTTGCTTTTGCAGCTTCTCTATGCAAACACCAAACAAGGTGGGGGATGGAAGGCCATGAGCATGCATCCTAGGTTAGACCAATTGGACAGACCTAGAATTTGGAGCTAGAAATGCATGACAACAAGACATAGTAGTGGCAGGGGTGCCAACAGAGGCCTCCAAGGTCTAATCTGGGACCTCAGAGAGACAGAGAAAAGTCTGGTATCCCATACTTAGAGAAGGCAGCAGATGCAACCCATAAGAAGGGATCTGGGCATTATTTTCATCGAGTCCATTTGTTTTTTCCAGTTTTCTCTGTCCAGTTCTCCAGCGTCTCCAGTAAGTCTATGAACACCCTAATAACTTCAAAACCTTTATTTTCTGCTTGAATCATTCAGAGTTTGTTTGGTTGCTAGCAACTCAAACTCTTTCAGATTGATATAGAAATTGGCTCCAGGAGTGGATACACACAACAAACCATCACTGGGGAGAGCTGGAATTGGTTTTCCAGCTTGCTTAGAGCTGAAGGCAGTAAAAATCAGCTGGTATTAGGGAATCTGACCTCAGCACTTCACAGCAAGCAGTGGTGAAGAAACTAATCTAATTCTTACCTGTGGTCACCTGCTATGAAGTGCCACTGAAGGCTAAGCTTTGGGGACCTGAGAGAACCCTTCTAGGAAGAGATGGCTGAATTTGAGGGCTGTGATATGGGTGCCTATTTCTAACAAAATGCTGGGAAGCTAAAAAAAAGGACTGCCAATCTGAAGTTCTTAAATCCTCCAAACAAGTTATAGACTGATTTTTTGTGACTGTGCTAAAAGGGATTTTTTTATGACTGTGTTCAGAGAAACTCTAATTTTAGCCTTCTCACAGAGGCTGAGAGATCTTTTTTCTTGCTGCACCATGAGGGCTGATCCAATGGGTCCCATGATTGTGAGCTCACTTAAATTTACAGCCTAGGTGTCCCAAGAGAATTTTAGGACATTTCCTAGAAAAGTGTATGACCTTGAGAATTGGAATAATAGCCTAAGGTAATCAAGAACATTCAGAGTTCCCTGAACGATTCCTGTCCCCCAAATTGGCAGCACCCAAACCTTCCTTAATTCTCTTTGAGAAGTGAGCACCCTCCATTCTCTTATCTGGAGGGACTTATCTACCCTTCCAAAGACCCAGGAACAGCCTTACTCACGGTCACATGCAAGGGGATGGCAATTCCTCTCATCCTCTACCACCAGCGATCAGTTTCAAGACTACTGATTATAACCAGATCCTGGCAAACCCCAGGAAGATGCAAGTACAAACTTCGCCTTGGGAGGAGAAAGTTGACAAATCCCCCAAGTTGTAAAACTTTTATTCCTTTTTTATTTCAGTAAAAACCTGGGGAATAGATGTCTAAATAGATTCAAGCAAAGAGGGCAGAGAATTCTTTTGGATTAGGCTGAATTTTTCGATAGATGTGTCTATCAGGGATCCTTGATTAAGTGTGCTAACTGGGGTGGACCAAGCTGATAGTACATTTTTGCATGGTTACTTGAATGAATCTTGGATGTAAAATGACTGTGTTTCTAAGGGCCAGGCAGAGGAATATCCCTAGAAAGGAAGCAAGGTTAAAGACAGAAGCAAATACATCAACTCTCTAGATGGGTGCCCGATCAAGAGGGACCCAGAGGTAAGCACAGTTGTAGGTCTATTAGTCAAGTATGCTTGCTAATACTGCATCCCAGACTTGGAAAACATTCCTATAATCACAGGAGTGTTGGGTCAGGGAAGATCTCCACCAACTTCCCGCACCCACTTTTTCTCCCCAGGCCCGGAATTAGTCATTTACAACTACAACTCTACCCATATTCACTATGCCACCCACAATCTAGCCACATTAACTTAGAAATAGCAAATATTTTTTTCTCATTCTTAATGTTTAAAAAGTGTATAAAAACATTGTTTTCCCTACCATGGAATTCTTAACCAATGACATACCAAGAGCAGGGTGTGGGGGGTGTCAGTCTGCCTGGCTTCAAACATTAAGAAGATGCCTTAGGAAAATTAAGAACCATGGTAAAACTTATTAAAGTTGATCTGCTTTTTATTATTACCATTTACCAGCAATTCTAAACAATGTCAGTGATAAAATAGTCCTTTCTGATAAAATCTTTTGTTGGTCTAAGTTCAAAACAATTGCTACCATTAAGTTTTAATAATACATAAGCTTTAAATTCACACATTTTTACTTATCCTTTAATAAACATTGCATTTTACCTGGAAGGTAATTCTGAGCACCACCAGGTAAATGGTTAATCCCTGACATATACAGACTCATCTACATACATTTGTTTCAAAAGCGAGTATGTAAATGTTGGAAACTGTTCAAGTTCATTTCAGGTGCAGTTTGTATCCCCAAATGCCCCTGTGGTATTACATATTCCTGCATTTAAATTGTAGTTTGGATAAACAGGATGGCACAGTTATTGAAAAGGCAAAGAAACTAATTTTGTTTTCTTTCGTTCTGTCTTTGCATACCCTGAAGTTTTTATTTGTGTTTAACTTTTGCAAGAGTGAAACAGAATGCCAACTGTGAGATGTAGTATTTTTGTTTGTCAAGTCTAAATTTTAGTTCACACATGAAATATTTTATTGAATTTCAATAATACCTTTAAAACAGAAATTTATTCTTCCCTTTTAATTGTTTTACAACTAAAGAACAAAAATAATGATAATACTGATTATTACATGGTTATTTTGAAAAATAATTTTATCATATAGAGGAGTGGGTATTAATAGAAGATCCACTCTGGATACCAATACCTATTAGCTCTAACCATGTCTTCGTAAAGAAAACTAAGGCAATCAACTGAGGCAGCCTTCATCCTGAGTTCCTAACACTGAAGGAAACGTAAAGCTTGCTAATGATCCATGTGGCTGGCCTTTTCTTTCTAGGTCCCAATTTTCGGCCTTTCTAGGCCTTTTCTCACCTAGGTCTTGATAGAGGCATGTGGCTAAAACCATCACTACCCATTTGACTCTAGTTTCATTGGTACATGAATAAGTTCAGAATGACATAGAATTATGGTTCATTCAATCAAGTGATTATTCCAATCCTACACGCTTTTCCAGATATGTGTCTTCATTATAAGTCAAGAGACACCCTGGAATTTACTATGCAGTCCTCATGTCAGGTCAGGTCAGGCTTTGCTGCCAAATAAGCTACAAAAACTTAATTTTTAGAAATTAAATTTGCAGATAAAAACTCTCTTCCAATTTGCCCAGTTACCCGGTTACTTCTTCTCATCCTTATTCAAAGACATGACCTCCTGCCTAGACCTTAAATGCTGTCATTCCCTACTGCCGAATTCAAAATCCATTTCTCTTCTAACTCAGTGCACTCCCCCTGGTTATTTTTATCCACTCCTCTGGATTCAATTTCTATCTGACTCATGAATTCAAGTCTGTACCTCCTGTCCAAGTATCTCCCATGAACACCAGTTCCATTGACCAGATGGAATTCCATTTAACTCTACCTCAGACAGGTCAGCCTCATCATATTCAAAATTAAGCTTGTAATCTTCTCCTCCAAACCTCCCTTATCTCGGTAAACAGCATGCATATTCACACCAAAACAGTTCCTTCAGCCAGAACACAGAGAGGCAAGGCTGCTTGTTTGGGATAAGGAAGCCCGGGGTTCCGGTGCCTGCTCTGCCTCTAATTTTAGGCAGAGATCTTGTGCAAGTCACTGAACATTCTGTAGCCTAAATGGTATTACCTATAAAGTGGGATATTTTTAATGGAAGGCAGCCAAGGTTTGAGACCTGACTCTACCACTTCCTAACTATGTGACTTTGACCATTTTGTCATCTGTACAATGATAACAACACAAAGTTCGTAAAGTTGTTGAGGGAAAAAGAACACCCCCCAAATCGAAGGAGATACAGATGAACGCATTTTGTAAAATGTACGGCATTACACAAATACTTGCTATTACGATTATTATCTCTAAATTTTTTTAAAGTTCTAAATCAGGTTCTATGGGTGTAGAAAGGAACAGACCAGAATATGCTCTCGAATACAACAAAACAACTGACTATGTTATAAAAATCAGGAAGTGGGAAGGTATCTGTTTCAGCTCTTTTTTTTTTAATTTAAAATGTATTTATTTAAATTTATTTTTAAAATAAAAATTGTATATATCTAGGGAACACAACATAATGCTTCTATATATATAATACAAAGATTACTTTAGTCAAGCTAATTAACATATATATTTCCTCACATATTTACCTTTTTAAAATTTTTCTGGTGAGAATACCTGAAATCTACTCTTTTAGACAATTTCCAGTATGGAAAACAGTATTATTCACTATAGTCATCATGGTATACATTAGATCTTAACAATCTTAAGACTTATGCTTCCTATATAACTGCAGCCTCTGTTCTGAATGAAAAATTTGAAGAGGTCAGGAATCGTGACCGGCAGCTCAGAGGCCATGGCCATTCAGGCCAAAAGGAAAGAATCCTTGGGTCTTGACTTTTTTTAGCCCACAGTGAAGCTTTGTTTGGACCCAGCTGAATTCAGCACCAGCTCCCTGGGCAAAGATCAGAGGCACTTCTGCAAGTCAAATGTGCAAGGAGAGATCTTCTTGAGCAGCGTAACCCCTTCATCTACCTCCTGCCTCCTCTTTAGGGCTTTCAAAGAGAAGGAGCCATTTCTTTTTCTTATTTCCTTAAAGTCTTTCGTTTCATCTCCAGCACGTCTAACTCTTGTCTCATTATAATTTCACTTATTTCTATAAAAGAAACCTGACAGCTACAGAACATTTGCAGCGGGAGTGGAAGGAGGGTGGGGAGGTGGGGGAGTGAAGCAGGCAGAGAGAGAAAAAGGGATGTGCCCACGGCTCAGAGTCCTCTGCGAACTCCTCTGGGTGACACTTTCAGAAAGGCCTGCCTCTCAGCCATATGGCAGCACAGTCCCTTGGCGTTATTTTCAGTAGCACCTAGAGCATTAGTAGAAAATGGGATGAAATCAGCGAAACTTAAAAAGCAGAGAAGTAGCCTGATTTCCGCTTAAACACTTAGTTCTTTTACAGGGTCCCTTAGCAAGGATGCTGGGCATGTATATCTCCATCTGTGTTCACAGCAACCATGATGTATGTTCTTGTTAGGGGCAGCAAGTCCTGACTCATTCATTCATTCATTGATTTGTTACCTCATTCCAAAAAGTGAATTGGAGGGTGGTATGGACTGCATGTCTGTGCCCCGCTCCCCCAATTCATGTGTTGGAATCTTAACCCCCAGTGTCTTGATATTTGGGGGTGGGGACTTTGGGAGGTGATGAGGTCATGAGGGTTGGAGCCCTCCTGAATGGAACTAGTGCCCTTATAAGAAAAGGCCAGAGAGCCAGCTTTTTCCTTCCACAGTGTTAGAGTACAGTGCAAAGCCAGAAGTCTGGGACCATAAGAGGTCCCAGACTTGATCTCAGACTTCCAGCCTCAAGAATGATGAGAAATCAAGCTTGCTGTTTATAAGCCACCCAGTCTATGGTACTTCGTTGTAGGAACCTGAACCAAGCAAAGGGATATAAACTTCTACTGCTTATTACATACCTATCTCGTCTAATGATAGGTTTCTAGTATGGCAGATTTTGCAACTAATATGAAAAAATTCATTGTCTTCCTATGGAAACTGAGAGCAAAAGACAAGAAAAGAAGACTTTCATTCCTGACAATATATCTCACTGCTTCAATAAGCTTATAGACTTCATAATTTCTGTGATATACCCACCATTTAGACTCTAGGACTGTACTGGTTACATACGAATCTTTTTTGCAGACTTATTAGATTGTAAATTAAACCCTACTCTATTTTGACCACCATAATTTAATTGACATGGAATATGTAGTATAATTTTGAAGTAAAAAACTGTCACTTACTAATTTATCAAATATTTGAGCAACAGACAAAAAGAAGAGTCTAGATGATTTTCCTTGTTACTATTACTAATGCAGCAAAATACAAGTCTTCCCTGTGTTTAGAAGTAAAATAGAAAGAAACGTATGTTTATGTACATTTGTAGATAAAAGCATTAACCTATGACTCATGGTTATAAAAGCTGTAACTTTTACTAGCTTCCTAAAGATAAACTCTCTTGAATGAACAATATATTTCCTTTTATAATTTTCATTTCCTTCAAGCTGCTGCTGATCATTTTTTTACATAAATTTTGGAGTGGGAAGAAGATAGAGTTTGACAGCTACAAACAGGAAGCTGGCAGTAGTCCCCATGTGTGGGAATAACTATGATGATACAAATGCTGGCTCACCCACCTCCAATAGATTGACTAGGGATAATTTGATCCTTTCATACATTTTTAATTATTATTCTTTCCAAAAGGAAAAGTCTATGCAGATTCAGGTTCATAACATTTGAAATCATTCTTTTTTTTTTCTAACTTGTCTTTGTGAGTCTTATCTGTACTTTTGTCTCCTTGGTTCTTTTAAGAATCATAATTGGTGTGATTATCGTTGCTATGAGAATAATTAGCCATAGCTTTTTGACACTCTAAATTGGGAATACAGCATTTTCAAGCAGTGGGGACTGAACAGCTAAACCATATTCCACTTTGAAACTGCAAAGGGCCCTGTTGATTGAACTCAGGTGCCATGATTCTGAGTCTTTTGCAGTTTTTACTTAATAAGGCAGAGGGAAGAAATAAAGCAGCTCACATCTTCACATGAGAAACTGAATGGAAATCTTAATGGGCTAGTTGCCTGTTATGACCAATAAATAAAAAGAAGTGAGTGATCAGTATATTGAGAACCAGATTTTTCCTCACTGACTTACTCCATTGCCTTGGATAATGACTGCAATGTTTTAAAAATTCAGACAAGAAAGCTATAATCATGATAGCAGACTTGAACATTTGCCTCTCTCTTCCACCATTTAGAATGTTCTAATATCTGAATGAAATGGAATTTTTGTTCTGAGGATAGATAAGTTGAGGATGCTGTGAAATACCTAGAGGGGTAGCACATTCATTTACATAATCATAGGGTTATATTTCATGTTTATTTTGATAATCTAATGTAGTCAACTTTATTTTCTCCAACATTTAGATTGCTTTTTTATCTGAATCCAAAAATGATCCAGGAACATGGCAAAAATCATCACACAATGAAGAACATATAAAGAGGAAAACAGAATTTCTCCGAAATTCTTCCTTCCAGATATTACTGAAATTTGCACTGTGGTTAATATCCTTCCATAAATGAGGCCACGCTATACATGATTTATAAACTGTTTTTACATCCAGTAGTGAATGGCAGCTCATAAATACTGCAGAGTCACTAAAAATAACATGTTTAGTCCATCTTAATAATACGCCATAATTTATTTAGCCAATCTTCTATTGACGGATATTTAATATTTGCTTCTATGAACAATCCTTAAGAGAACACATTCAGAGCACACTCTTTGGGGAATTTTCTGATTATCCTCTTAACTTTTACAGTTAGATGGGAGCTTAGCGAAGATCTAATCCAACAAGGGTTCAAGAGTTTAAAATTTCTGCTCAAGGTTATAGACTTTATTAGTGACAGAGCCAAAACGATCTATTTGCTGAACGCAGAAGGTGAGCCTCGTATCGTGCCAAGTACTGAGGTGAATAAAAATGTAAATTTCAATGCAAGAGCCTCCAACTTGCCATTGGGAAGCTATCAAAGCTGGAGCAAGTAAATTATGAGCCGTGTAAAAGGTGCCTAATAATTGTGTGGCTATAAAATTAGACAATCTCACTTGATACCAGAACTTTCACAACCTGTCCTAACTACTTCTGCTCAGTTTCTCATTATGTCCATCCAACTTGCCTTCTGCTATGAGTAATCAGTTTAAGAACCAAAGCTCTTTATGTGATGTCCTAGTACATCCCTTTATCTTTGTAAATACTACTGAAACTTGGCACAAAATTATCACTCCTTGCTGACAGAATAATGAGTAAATAAAGTTTAGATACAATTCAACAGAAAATTCAAAGCTGTTATTTTTATCGAATAGATTATTAATGAATTAGAATCCGTTTGCCCTTAGAGATTATATATATGATGATTTATTGATACAAGGTAAAAAGGGAAGCAGTCTTGGACTTGGCTAATGGGTGTGGGACTGGTGAGGAAAGGCCAGCTCATCGAGATAATGTGAGGGCCAACCAGAGAATCAAAGCATTGGGTGTGTGGGGACTCCCCTGGGGGGACAGGAAAAGGAAGTGTTTGAAACAACACTACAGGGATGATACTGGGGACCTGAAAAATGAACATTTTTTTCTTTTACAAATTATGAAAGCAGAATAGGAGAAGTGCTTAGAGTAAAAGTAGATGACTTCACATTATATGTGGGGAATCTGACTCCATCCTTTCTTAGTAACTCTAATTCAACCTGTTCACTGGGTAAGAATGCCTGGGCTTGGGCCAGTGAAGACAGGATGCCCTGAGAGTCTTTGGCAAGTACATGGATGAAATCCTGGTATCTTCTGCAATTCTAAGACTTCATTTTTCGTGACCATCAAAAATTGAAAAAAGCGTTTGGCATTCATGGAAGTAAACACATATTTAGACTATTGGCTATTTAATAAATATTCACAATCTATTTGTTTAATAATTTATCTTAACCTTTCACTGATGATGTGGTTGTGGATCACCAATCTGTAGTTTATTGTAGGGATTCTATGTGGTATGACATAAAATATGTTTAGAACCAGATCTAGACTAGAGTAAGTGCTTGTATATTATAGCTATGTTTCTCAGGAGAAAGAAGGATTTATTACTTGCAGCAAGTAAGGGGAATACCAGGGATCTTCCCCAAAACAGTGTCTCCAGATGATAGCAGTTTTTAAATTCATTCAATAGATATTAATTGAGTACCTATTATGGATCAAGTGAGCACATAGAGGAAGTGGCCAATATATTGTAGCTACATATGAATTCAATGTTCTCCTTTAAAAAAAGAAATTCCTTTCTTACCTTTCTCCTTCTCTTACTTTCTCCCTTTGACTTGGAGGTAATTTTGATTTGAACTCCAAGCTAGAAAGCACTGTCCAGCTTCAGGGCTTTTGTATCTTCGCTCCTGTCCACCTGGACTGCTCTTCCCTGGACATGTGCGGAGCTCCCTCCCTCCCATGCCTCAGGTCTCTGCTTAATTGACACTGTCATGGAGAATATGTCTCTGACAATCCTACAAAAACAGCAATGAATCCCTCCCACCACTGCCTGATTCCTTTATTTTTGTCTCATAGTTTTTTGTTGTCATAGCGTTTTCAGCACCTGACATATTATATGTATTTTCACTTATTTATTTAGTTTATAGACCCACCCCTTTCCCACCAAGAGCATGGAATTTGTCTATTGTAATTCATGTCATTTGCCTGGCACCCAACACCCAGCAGTAAGGAGACACGCAGTAATTATCTGTTGAAGGAATAAAGGAGAAGACAAAGAATCACAGCCCTCTATTAAATGTTGTGGTATGCCAGGCAGCATGCTAAGCACTCTGTATACCTGTATCATTAATACTCAGAATAACCCTATGATAAAGGCTTTATTATTGCCACTTTAAAATTTGAAGAAATGACTGTTAGAGCTCCAAAAAGCATGGGAAGAGTACCCTATGGTCAGGAGGCAGGGATGAATTCTCACAGGAGGTGAGTTTCTTACTAAAAATCCAAACACTGAGAACTCTGTACAATTTGTATAGGTTCGATTTCAATGCAAAGAGATCCGTGCCACAGTCCCTGGGGATGCTTTTGTGCTAGAACCTACACAGTCTCCTCTAATGTGATTTGGTTTGAATTATGTACTTGTTAGTCAGTTGGAACTTTTACATTTCATCTGGTGCTTTGCCATATAAATAACCCTGTCTTTACTCAACACAAGATTATGTACTAGCCTGACTGCCCCTTTAAGTTAAACATTACAAAATCAGTGAGGTATCATTAAGGGTACACTGCCTGAATGAAAAAACAAAAAAACAAAAGACAAAACCCCAAAAATTCCTAAGCAAAATTCTTTCATGGCTCTTTCTGGGTAGGGATTGGGATGGGGACTAGATGTTTGGAACTACCAGATCGCATAGGCTGTGTTTTTATTTCTCCCTACACTGATTTGACATATTGATGAATCACCCCAGAATGGCAAATAGTGAACTGATATGAATATCCCAGATTTCCCTATTTCTATAAGAACATCCATTAAAATATGTCAAAAGTCACCAAAGTTAGGGAAGTTAAGCAACAGTGGGAGAAAAAAGGAGGGAAAACACAAAAACCCCAAATTCATTTCACAACTGAAATATAAATAAACTCTAGGTATAATATGCTTCTTCTGTAAATTATAAGCAGTTCAATTGGAGTCTCTTTGTCCATGTAGAAGTTTCTTTCCTAATGTAGACGTGAGAGAGGACAGCTCTTCCTCTACAGGGTTTGGCTATTCAGCTTTATATATATATGTTGGAAGGAAATCTCTGGTTAAAGCAAATTTGTATACAAATTCACTCTAGTGGAAAGACCCTCAGGAGCATATTGGGTCATCCAATAGGTATGACCAGAAAGCCCCTTGAGATTCTTTGTATGGCTGAAGAAGCACTGGACCATCAGTCAGTGGAAGAATTGAGATCGTAATCTAATTTCCTTACTGTCTTTGCACATCAGATTGCCTTTCTCTCAAATGCATAGTATTTTAGAAATAGGAACATCAACAGAAAGTCTACTCCCAACCATATAAATGAATGAATGAATGAGTGAATGAATAAATAAATGTTTATATATATATGTTTATATAATACATGCATACGTAGGCATATATACATGTGTATATACACACATACATGCATATATAGATGTACATACATCCATATGTATATACTATGAAAGAGGAGGCTACATGCTGCTCTTCCTGATTCTAAAACAACACAGTACATGAAAATACATTAATTTCTCCTAATTCTGGGACTCTGTTTACACATTATATGATCACTCCCAAGGATCGTTGGCCAGGTGAGGAAAGAGATCATGATGTGAAAAACAGATCAGGAAACTAAGTCAACAGAAGTTTTTGAAGTAGTAATGCCCTATAAATGGCCCAAGAGCAAATAAATTTGATTTTTTTTCTGATATAATTTACCAACAACTATCAACACCAACCAAAAAAGCTACAACCAACCACGGATAAAACATTTAATAAATGAGTGTTCGAAGATGTACCCTAAGAGATGTAAAGTTGTGCAAGAGTTGGGCAGACACAGACCTATATGTGGACAGGCTTTTCAGATACCAGCTGGCTGGAGATTCCAAGACTGAAGTACCAGAATTAGTGGAATTACAGCCAAGTGCTAGAAGTTTTATGTGCTTTTATAATTTGTGTGTTTCTATAATAATTAAAAGTTTGTGACTTTTTTTATGGTTAAACTATGCGTTTGGTACATGTGGTTAAAAATATCATGAATCTGTCAGCTAAAATATCAAGTTTTCCACTGGCAATTCTGCCTACCAGTGGGACATATTATGCAATTTGTGAATTTACTCTCTTGGGCTCTAAGATGAAGGTAATCTCTAAAGACCCTTCCAGCTTTAACATTCTTTAATCCAATAATTCTATTTCTGTACACTTCATCTAGATGAGAGGTAAAGAGTGAGAAACATTATATGGGAGAGAAAAATGATGTGAATTAAGGAATCTGTGCAAGAAAGAAAACACAACATCCCAGGGAGAATATGGGTTTAAGGATCAATCATCATATTAATATTTTTAAAAATCCTGGATCCAATCATATTCATCTCTAGCCCACTCTCACTATGTCCCTAGGACAGTGACTAATAAGACATGTTACCTCTACCCAGAAAGTTCTTTGGAGATTTTTTTACTGTTCCAATGTTTGTGGTGGATGCTAATTCCATTGACTAGGCCATAGTGATGCTAGATGTCCTTAAATGCATGGTTTTCCACATCACACAAGACTTTCTCATGTTCTCCTAGATATTTATGAAGATGAAAAGCCCATTTACAGGTGAGAACCTAACTCCATTTTATGTGTAAATACTATAAAATTGTACATCTTTCATATACACTGAATTTTACAAGAATGCAACTAACATGTAAAATGAGGAAAAAAATATATGTTTTTCCTTGGGAACTTTTTCAAGAGTTGTTCTGCATTTTCAAAAAATTATGCCAACTATGACAATTATACTCAAGGCACTTAAGTAACCAATATAATGTGCCTGTATTTTCCTGCTTTCGAAGCTACCACATGTCTGTTTATTCTATAAATAGATGCAAACATTTGAGTACTGAGTCTTCTATAGTTGTCTGCCCAAGTATTTACATCTGGAAACATATATCATTTTATTATAAATTGTCTTCTTTTAATTGCTACTTTATATTATAGTTATAATAATTTTAAAATATGTGTAGGTAGGTTCTACAATCTATAAATTTCATTTCAGGATAGTAAATAGGCACTACAAAATAGCTGATTGGGCAGGATAGGATTGAGAATCACCCTTCTAGAATATTCTCTTTCCATCCACCTATCATAATATCTTCCTTCCATTATTTATTACAACTTCCAGGAACAATGTATAAATAATTACACTTATAAGTCCTGCTGTCCTCTAAAATTTCCAAGTCAACTTGTGTAAAACTAAATGTTGGACCTCATCCTTCAGTGAAATGTAGCTCTAACTTGCCTGTTTCGGGACTTCCCTGGCTGTCCAGTGGTTAAAACTCCACGTTTCCACTGCAGGGGGTGCGGGTTCAATCCCTGGTCGGGAAACCAGGATCTCGCATGCTGCGTGGCACAACCAAAAAAAAAAAAAAAAAAATCAAAAAAATCAGATAATTTGCCTGTTTCTCTCATTCTTATCTAGACTCAGACTTCTTGGTACACTTTGATAGGCCTTCCCCTTTGATTTCTATCCCTGAGTCCCTAACGGGGGTTGCAGTTCAAACCCTCTGTACCGTCTATATTTTGTGCTAGTAAATATGCTGTTGAGGAGGATAGATCTCAAAGACTTGGTTAGGAATCTTTAAGAATAGAAGGAACAGTCAGTTAGGGAGTGTAGAGATCCTCATGTTGAAGGGACACTGTAGAAACACCTGGTATTAAAGTTCCCATTATGGCCATAAAGAACCAAAGTCACAAAAACTCTTAGACTCCAGTTCCTGAGGATCCATACTCTTGGATTGTCTTTGAACACTTAGACTAGGACAGAGGTCTTTGTTTTTCATCTTATTCTTGCCACCTTCCCATCACACATTTTTACTTTATGTAACAGCACCCCTGGAGTTCTGGATACCTGACCTGCCCTGACTGGTTATACCTTTCCCTTGGCCTTAGAGTCTAACTCCTTTTAAATAAAACTAGAAACTTTATTCTATGTGAGGCTTAATTAATATGGTAAATGCTGAAAGGGTTTTATACTTTTTATATGTGTGTGCTCTCTCAGTTGGCACAGAAATGGCATTCATTTAATATTTGAATAAGTAAATCATTGCTAAAATGAATAATTTTTAAAAGTTTGAGAACTGAAAAAATAAACTCAATCTCTGATAAAATTAGGAGGTATTTCTAAAAACAAAGCCTAATACATGAAATAAAAATGGACTGAAAAACTGGGAAATGACTTTCCAAACAGGGGGGAAGTTGATATTTTTGACACAGGGAAAGGGTTAATAGAGGGACTTAGTAGTTCAAAATGTTTGAAAGTCTGAGAAAGTGAAGGTGTGGGAAGTCCATTACTAGCATTTAGGAAATCAGAAAGTTGCAACAATAATGTAAAATCAGGAATCAATGGCCTTCGGCACTGAAGTGTGTGATTGCAATAGAATTCCAGGGAACCACTGGCTAAACTTCATGTCTACCATATGCAAAACCCATGTATCTGCAATGATGGCTTTTGCTTCTCTTCCAATTCCATGACTTGGATACTTGTCTCCTATGAATGGAGTCTAAATTAGAACGCTGCTACCACAGAATTCTGGAACATGTAGTTCCCAGGCAGCTTCCAGCCTCTAGTAGCAGAAAAAAGAAGGGAATCAGAAGGGAATGGAGATGAATGTTGGTTTCCAATATGTGTTTGTGTGCACGTGTGTATGAATCATGGCAGTCAAAAGGAAGTATCTGCAGGTAGAGTATTGCAAAGGAGGTGAAATAAACCTGTTTGCCCTGAAATCAGCAAGAAGTGCTCAGGAAATTGAAAAATTAGAATATAATGAACTGAGTTGGGAAGCTAAAGAGAAGGAAATTAAAGTCTGTATAACTAGAAATGCAAAAATGAGGCAATTATTTATTTTACTACAGCAGAGATTATAAACGTATAAGTAGTATAATATGGGAAGAAAACAGGGATGTGTGACTTAAAGTATTCATCTGTGAAAAGAGGAAGTAAGTGGATATTTACTAAACATTGATTAAGATCTTAATATACGGATACTTAGAAACTTGGAAGTTTATTTTTTTCAGAAAAAAAATTGTTAAAGAGTTAAAAGTTTTGGTATCCGGGGAATGCAAAGATGGGATAGGAGGGTGGAAATAAGAGTCTAATTTTTTTTTAATATAACCTTTTGGTGCTCAATGGTATTTCAACTTTTATTTAATATTATATTTGCATGAGATACTTTGATAAAAGTAAATTTAAAGTGATAAAATTGATGAAATAAGTCAAAATCATACCAAAATATAGAAAAAGATAAACAGTGGAATATAATTTCAGAAGTTAAAGAGGGAACAAATTAGGAAAACATTATTTGAAGATATATTAGATAAATAGAAATTAACTTGTCAGGGAAGAGTAAGGACAGACCCAAGTGTTTGCAGATGACAGATTCTCCACACTTAATCCTTTCAGAATCTAATTAACTACTCTATTGGAACTCCATTGAGAGTCAGATTTCTCAAGGAATGGGGAGTAGGGTTAATCACTTATTTGTAACAGAATTTAGTTTAGAACACTCATGTTCTATAGCCCTCATGAGCAATTCTGTAATAACATTTACCAAGCCATCCTCTAACAAACAGTGAATATTGTGATTTTTTTTTTTTTTTTGGTCCTATGTCATTATTCACTTTACAGGAAGACAGCACTGTACTTCAAGACCAAATATATACTACTCTACCATGTTCAACTTTTAAATGTACAGCCAAAGGGAATATTTCCTCTTCTAGCTTGTGGGGTAGTTCAAAGGGAAAAAAAAGGTCTAAATATTTATTCAGGGGCAATAAGGTATAAACCTTTAATGGTTTCCCAATGGTCTTGGAATAGACTAAAAAAACATAGAACAACCTCAAAGACTGATGTAATCTGGTCTCCCTTTATCTCCCCTGGTTCATCTCATGTCACTCTCTCTTTCCTTCTAAGCCAGCAATGCTCTTATTCACCTCAGGGGGCTTTGCTTGTACTGTTTCTTATTCTGAATTACTGTTTCCTTTCTTCTTTCTTTGCCTAATTAATTTTTACACATCCTTTTATATATCAATTTTAGCATCATTCTCAGGGAAGACTTCCCAAGCCAAATTCCCACACCAGATCACATCAGGTCTCCTGATGTTATATTTCTAGAATACCCTGTCCTTTTTCTTCAAAGCACTTGACATCATTTATCAAAATGCATTTCTATCCTAATTTGATTAATATCTTCCAGGCCAACCCACTACAACCTACTGCTAAGGCTGTGTCTGTTTTGTTCTACCATTTTATTCTTAGAATCTAGCACCAGAGGCGGCATATGGTAGGTATTCAATAATATTTCATAAATGAATGAATCAATGAAAATCTAGTTTGGGGACTTCCCTGGTGGTCTAGTGGTTAAGACTCCGTGCTTCCAATGCAGGGGGCACAGGTCCATTCCCTAGTCGGGGAACTAAGATCCTGCATGCCACAAGGCACGGCCAAAAAAAAATCAGTTCAAAAAAAATCTAGTTTCAAGGCTGGAAATTATTGAATAAGATAGACCTGGGGAAATGTTTTATAATTATTTCATTATTTGAGAAGAATCATCCCTAAGACATGAATTTGATTCAAAAAGAAAAGGATCATAGAGTCATAAGATTCAAAAGAAATCAGTCAGTTCTTTTTTCTTTTCTTATAAGAGATAATATCTAATCTTCACATTCAAGGCACAAAAATAAGCACTTGAAATAGAATGGCACCTTTAAGTAGTAAAAGCACTACTTATTAATGCAGTTAGCTACCTTTATGGTCTAGTTTTGACCAAATTTCAAGAAGGTAATAATGGAATTCCAATTAAGGCACTCTAAAGAATATAATTTTTTTTAAAAAAAAGAAAATTATTTTACTAACATCTCAGTGTAATGTTGCAATTGATGGTACACATGTAAATGACATTTATTACCATAAAACAACCGGTAAGCAAAGTGTCCTATTTGTTGATTCTGAAAATGCATGGCAATTTGTCAAACAAAGTGGTCTGAAAACTATTCTGAAATAAAATGGGTTTATGACTTCTGCTACCTAGGGTGCTTAACAACCATTACTATGAACTTTTACATTAGTTTTATTTTCTTACAATGGTACATTATTAAATACTATAGAGCAAGAAAGGCAAGCAGAGAGAAAGAACGGAAACACTTTAAGAAGAAACGTAGGGCTTCCCTGGTTGCGCAGTGGTTAAGAATCTGCCTACCAATGCAGGGGACACGGGTTTGATCCCTGGTCCAGAAGATCCCATGTGCTGCGGAGCAACTAAGCCCATGTGCCTACTGAGCCGGTGCTCTACAGCCCTCGAGGCACAACTCCTGAAGCCCGGGCGCCTAGACCCCATGCTCTGCAACAAGAGAAGCCACGGCAATGAGAAGCCCACACACCACAACGAAGAGTAGCCCTCGCTCACCACAACTAGAGAAAAGCCCGTGCGCAGCAACGAAGACCCAAGGCAGCCAAAAATAAATAAATAAGATAAATAAATTAAAAAGAAGAAGAAATGTATCTCTTCCTCTTGATGTTCAATTTATTCAACCATTATTTCATTTAATGCTGAATATGTGCTAGGGAATATCTGAATCCCTATTTTTACAACCTACCTAATTAAAGTTCTCATTTATAGTGTCACCCTCTACTATTTAACTGAGAGCATATTGTGTAATCAAAACAAAAACAAACAAAAAAAGTTTTTTAGTAGAAAAGTCCCAGTACAAATGTCAACTGTATACATTTGATCAATATACTGATTCTAACAAACTTTTAGTTTTCTCATTAGCAAAAGATTACCTACCTCATAAATTTTTGTTTGTTTGTTTTGGTGAAGATTAAATAATATATTAAAGTACTAGACATATAGTGAATGGAAACATTTTGGAAAACTTTGAGATCACAGTTGTACTTTGAATGAGAAGGGTTAGGAATAGAATTACTGAACCTCTTCTACTCCCCTGAGTGGAATAATTTTATAACATTTTTTTTCAGGGCTTGAATTTAAAGCTTTTTTTCAGAGGGTCAGATATAATAATTATGGTATTTCTTAATTAATTGCAATTTAAATTCAATAATAAAGCTAAGAATATCTGCATTTTTCTTCTATAAACAGTATCTTATTTTAAATGAAAAATACATATTGTACCCAATTTTTCTGATTTTCTAGGATGCTGTTTTGAAAGCTGTTCTAAAGCTGTAGTCAATAACAGAAGAAATGGTTTGTCACCAGCTGTGTTCGATAGCTACAGGCCATTAAAATTCTCCTGATAAAATTCTCCTTTGGTGTATAAGGTAATACATTTGTCAGACTGACGGATATAGATATAATTTATAGATTTCTAAGGAAGCAAACAAGGAACATGCATAAATATAGCTTCCTGCAGAAAGACAACTATATAAGAACGAATAAGCAGATACATTTCCAATAGACGCTTGTAATATTCTGATGTCTTCTTTGCCACATTTAATTTGACAAAGTCTTTTAACTTTTAGAGTTAATGCTTCACATTGACTTCTAAAATTAACATCAACTTGGAGAAGACAAAGATGTAATAAGCAGCATCTGTGTCACAAAGCTGCTTGGTGGATAAAAACTTGAAAAAAGTATAAGACTGGAGATTCTCTATTTAGATATATTAATACACACACACACTTACACCAAGTTTAGGGCTCATTAAATTCACAAGTCTGTTTCAGCTCAGCCATTATTCAAGTGGGAAAAGTTTTTTATTTGTCATTTGTCAAAGTTTATTTTAGTACCTGATAATTGTCTGGGTGTAAATATCTAAATTCAGTTGTGAGATCACCAGTCAAATCAATTAGAAAACTTTAACCTGTCTGAAAGACCCCGGGGAACAATCAAGGTACATTTGTATGTAAAAAGCACAGTGCAAATAAGGCATAGATCTAGATACTTGAAGCAAAAACAGTTTTGAACTATTCCTTTTTTATTAGTTTGAAATATCAGATGAAGTGAGAATGCTAAGGCCTCAGTTATCTGAGTAATTGCTTTGAATTTTTTTCATTGTGTATGTATTTGTGAGACTTATACGTGCAGGAATCTAAAACTATTCCTTGTACTATCAACTGAAATAAAAAAGTGGAGAAAAGCATCTACAGTAAATTCTTTTCACTTTTATTTGTGTTAGAATTCAAATCTGCTAGGTACCACTTTACCATTATCGCTTATCATTGTAACTCAGCACCACTATTCCAACATACCCCTAAGTAATAAGAAGAAAGAAAGAAAAAAAGAAAGAAGAAAGGAAGGAAGGAGAGTAGGCAGGAAGGGAGGGAGGGACGGAGGGAGGGAGGAAGGGAGGAAGGAAGGAAGGAAGGAAAGAAGGAAGGAAAAATAATGAATCAGTGAAGCTGATTTGGTTGTAAGTGGAGCTGCCTGGCCATCAAAATACTCTTAATTAAGAGTCCATTTCTATTCTGTATTAATTTAGCATC
Organism: Balaenoptera borealis; assembly: GCF_965194805.1. Lineage (NCBI taxonomy): Eukaryota > Metazoa > Chordata > Mammalia > Artiodactyla > Balaenopteridae > Balaenoptera > Balaenoptera borealis. Next base: position 163,153,004 of record NC_138866.1, on the reverse strand, counting down.
TATTAAATGAAAAGAGTGTTTTGGGTTGATTTTCATATTTTAATTATTGGGAGATATTTTCAGACATTGACTTTACTGAACTCTCCTCTATCTTTACTGTATTTACAAGTCCAATAATAATGTAATATTGACAAAGAAGTTTAACAATTTAAGGTAAAAATTTGGAATTACTGGTTTCATGCAGACCTTGACAAAACTTTAAAATGTATGAGAGTTGCTAAGGAAAAGAAAAATTATACGTGAGATTATAAAAATTAGCAATGAAAGCAAGTTCTAGTATTACACAGTGTGAAAGATCTTGGAAAGGACCTTAAAAATCATTCGTCTTGAGAAAGGACCTCATTAAAAATTTCCCATCCAAAGAAAGAGCAACTAACATATCTCTCAGTAAAACCTACAGCAGTTCATGACCTTATGGGAAATTATTTTTTCAAACTGTTATATATAAAAAGAGAAAAAAAAAAACAGTGTTTGAATTTGGTTTTAAATAATTTTTTTAATGCACATATAAGTGCTCATTTGAAAAAGACTAGGTGACTGGATTGTGGCTATTACAATCCGAAAGTAAAGTATGTCCATATGTTGCATTTTTAGAATTTCAATATTTTTCTTGTTACATCAATATTCAAATTCAATAAAACTCTAAATAAAATAATTAGCATGGGTCAGAAACACAAGCTGAACAGCTTTAAAATAACAGAGAAAAATTTATGTTTCCAACCCAGATGAAGTTCTCACCAGAGTCAACTAAGAAAAAATCCCAGCAAAATATAAGAAAAATGATTTAAAAGAAATCGGACATCAGGCAACAGAGGACAATGATTTACAAGAGACAAGAAACAAATGAGATGAGCTCTTGCATCATCTTGTCACTCAGTTTATCATCAAGTGACAGTTTCCAGAGCACAGCATAAGATGGGGAACCACAGCAGTGCCCAGAAGTCTCTTTGTGATGAAATAAAGCTTGAATTCTGGTTAGGAAAGATGTCTAAAATTTACAGTACAGAGAGAGAGAGCTGTACACAGAAAGAGATCACTAAAGATCTGCAGACGACCCCCCCTACCAACCCCGCCTTAAGTCTTCAGCTGAGTACTGATCAGTGAATGCATGAGAGAACATGAACTGAAGCTGGGAAAAGTACCATTAAAAGGATTAGAAGGAAAAACTCCTAGGGTTCAAACCTGGCTGAGAATAATTCCTTTTCCTACAAAGACAGAGTAATTCAGAGGGTAACACACAGAGCATGCAGAAAAGCTATGCTTCAGTAGTGGGATAAAGTTAACCCTAGATAAATACTGCTCTGTTCCACACTTGAAAAAGCAAGACCTAAAAAGATCAATTTCCTAACAACTTTGCCAAATCTCCCTAAAAATTTTCAAGAATATTTATAGGAAAATATCAGGACATAATGAGTTAAAACCAATACAAAACTACTAGACATGCAAAGGAGCAGAAATATTTTTCATACTTAGCAGAAATGACAATCTGTAAAAACCAAATCAGAAATGGTACCAATGATAGATTAAGTAGACAAAGACATCAAAATAGTTATTATAACTGTATTTAATACAGTCAAAAAACTAGGAGAATGATTGAGGATGTTAAATAGAGGCATGAAGGATAAGGGGGAGAAAAGACCCAAACTGGACTTCTAGAGATGAAAACCACAATGTCTGAGATGAAAAATACAAAGGAGGGGTTAACATATTAACAGTATATTATACAGTGCAGTAGATAATGTTAGTAAACTTGACGATATAGCAATAAAAACCATACAAAATGAAAGAGCGGGGGAAATGGCTAAAAAGTAAACAGAACATCATGATTTGTGAGACAACTTCAAGCAGCTTAACTGGAGTCTGTAAACGAAAAATATTTTAAGAAATAATGCCCCAAATTTCCAAATTTAACAAAAACAATCACACAGATGTTCCAAAAAATAAATATCAGAATAGCAGCAGACTTCTCATCAGAAGCAATGCATGCCAATTGACAGTGGAGAAAAAAATTCAAAGTGCTGAAATGATTAAAACAAACAAACAAACAAACAAAAATACTGTCAGCTTAGATTTCTATACCCAATCGACATATTTTTCAGAATTAAAGGCAAGATAAGTACTTTCTACACATAGGAATACTGAATGAGTTCAGTGCTAGCAGAGGTACACTGTAAGGTCAAAGGTGGAAGGAAAATGATACAAGGTGAAAATATAGACCTACACACAGGAATAAAGAGCACCAGAATTGGCAATTACATAAGTAAATATTAAAGACCATACTTATAACTATTCAATCTCTTTAAAGGGGAATGAATCAAGAGAAGGAGAAGACAAGCCACAGACTGAAAAAAAAAAAAATGGGGCAAAAGATCTGAACAGATATCTCACCAAAGAAGATACACAGATGACAAATATCCATGTGAAAAGATGTTCCACATCATATGTCATCAGGGAAATGCAACAATGAGATACTACTACACACCTATGAGAATGATAAATTCTAAAACACTGACAGCACCATATTCTGGCAAGGGACTCTCATTCATTGCTGGTGAAAATGCAAAATGGTACCGCCACCTTGGAAGACAATTTGACAGGTTTTTACAAAACTAAACATACTCTTATCATGTGATCCAGCAATCATTCTCCTTGGTATATACCCAAATGAGTTGAAAATTTATGTCCACACAAAGACTGGATATTTATAGATGGATATTTATAGAAGCTTCCTTTATTATTGCCAAAATTTGGAAACAATCAAGATGTTCTTCAGTAAGTGAATGGATATATATAAACTGTGGTATATCTAGACAATGAAATATTATTCAGTGCTAAAAATAAATGAGCTATCAAACCATGAAAAAACATGGAGGAAGCTTAAATGCATATTACTAAGTGAAAGAAGCCAATCTGAAAAGGCTACGTGCTGTATGATTCCAATTTTATGACATTTTAGAAAAGGCAAAACTATGGAGACACTAAAAAAGGATCACTGATTTTTTTTTTTTTAGGGGAAATGAGGAAGGAAGGATGAAAAGGCAGAACAAAGAAGATTTTTAGGACAGTGGAACTGTTCTGTATGATACTACAATGGTGGATACATGTCATCATACATTTGTCAAAACCCATAGAATGTAAAATATCACAGAATGTAGAAAATCCATAGGACAACCCCAAGGTACACTATGGACTATGGGTAATAATGATGTATCAATATAGGTTCATTGATTGTAACAACCCTACCACTCTGGTGCAGGATGTTTATCGTGTGGCGAGCTGTACGTGTACAGAGGTAAAGAATATACAGCAACCCTGATCAATATTTCTATGCACTTAAAACTGCTCTAAAAAGCAAAGTCTATTTAAAAAAAAAAAACAGAGAATGGATTGTTTAAGGCAAAAATAATAACTGTCTGATGTATAAGTAAATGTATGACAAGACTAGTTCAAGAAATGGGAAGACAAAAATAGAAGTATATTGCCATGGGATTCTTACATGTGAGGTGATTATAATGTCACTTGAATGTAGACTGTGATAAGTAAATGACATATAACACAAATCCAAAAGTAACTGCTAAACCAACACAACAAATAGTTATACCTAAGGTGGCAACAAATGAAATAAAATGCAATTATGAGAAATACTTGATTAAAAGAAAGCCAGAAAAAAGAGAGGAAATTGGGGGAAATTTTTAAACAGATAGATTTAAATCTAACTTTGTCAATAATCATAATGTATGATATTGTCTGGATATCCCAATTAAAAGGCATACATGATCATTTTGCCTAAAAGAGCAAGATGTCTTTATATAAAGACAAAAATAGGTTAAACATAAAAGAATAAGAAAAATATATACCAGGAAATCACTAATGAAAGAAAAGCAGGAATGGCTCTACTAATATCAGAGAAAGTAGATTTCAGAGTAAATAATATTACTAAGGATAAACATGGCCATTTCAAAATGAGAAAGGAGTTAATTCATCCAGAGGACACAACAATCCTGAATGACCATGAACCTGACCACAGAGCTTCACAACTCATGAAGGGAAAACTGATAGAACTGCAAGAAGAAATGGCCAAATCCACAATTATACTGAGGAATTTTAATAACCTATTCTCAATTATCACTAAAATAAGTATACAGACCATAAGTAAGAATATGGAAGGCTTGAACAATACACAACTAAGTTGACCTAGTTGATGTTTTCAGCATATTCCATCTGAAAATAACAGACTCCATGAATACAAGAGTCAATGTACTTTTTCAAATGCATGTGGAACACTTACTAAAACCAAAATAGTCTGGCCCATAAGACAAGTCTCTGTAAACACAAAAGTAAACAAATCATATAAAATATGTCATCTGACCACAATGAAATTAAATTAGAAATAAATAACGGGGGCTTCCCTGGTGGCGCAGTGGTTGAGAATCTGCCTGCCAATACAGGGGACACGGGTTTGAGCCCTGGTCTGGGAAGATCCCACATGCCACGGAGCAACTAGGCCTGTGAGCCACAATTACTGAGCCTGTGCGTCTGGAGCCTGTGCTCCGCAACAAAGAGAGGCTGCGATAATGAGAGGCCCGCACACCGCGATGAAGAGTGGCCCCCCACTTGCCGCAACTAGAGAAAGCCCTCGCACAGAAATGAAGACCTAACACAGCCATAAATAAATAAATTAATTAATTAATTAATTTAAAAAAAAAAAAGAAAGAAATAACAGAAAGAAAACTTGAAAATTTGAAATGTTTGGAAGCTAAATAACTTCCTTCTAAATAATTAAGTTAAAAAAATCAAAATGGAAATTAGAAACTATTTTGAAGGTAACAAAAATTGAAACAAAACATATTTCATAAAAAAAACCAAAAAGTTGGGGCTTCCCTGGTGGCGCAGTGGTTGAGAGTGTGCCTGCCAATGCAGGGGACACGGGCTCGGGCCCTGGTCTGGGAGGATCCCACATGCCGCGGAGCAACTGGGCCCGTGAGCCACAATTGCTGAGCCTGCGCGTCTGGAGCCTGTGCTCCGCAACAAGAGAGGCCGCAATAGTGAGAGGCCCGCGCACCGCAATGAAGAGTGGCCCCCGCTCGCCGCAACTAGAGAAAGCCCTCACACAGAAACGAAGACCCAACACAGCCAAAAATAAATAAATAAATTAATTAATTAATTAAAAAAAAAAAAAACCCAAAAAGTTTCAAAGCAATAGCCTCAGCAACTACCTGAAGGCAAATTAGAACCAAAAGTAAAGGTAAATTACATCTCAAGTAAGGAGAAGTAAATAGTAAATACCAGGGCAGAAGTCAATTAAATAGGGCTTCCCTGGTGACACAGTGGTTAAGAATCCACCTGCGAATGCAGGGAACATGGGCTCGAGCCCTGGTCTGGGAAGATCCCACATGCCCCGGAGCAACTAAGCCCATGTACCACAACTAACTGAGCCTGCTCTCTAGAGCCTGTGAGCCACAACTACTGAAGCCCACATGCCGCAACTACTGAAGCCCGTGTGCCTGGAGCCCATTCTCCACAACAAGAGAAGCCACTGCAGTGAGAAGCCTGCACACTGCAAGAAGAGTAGCCCCAGCTCACTGCAACTAGAGAAAGCCTGCGCACAGCAACGAAGACCCAACACAGCCAAAAATAAATAAATAAATAAATAAATAAACAAATATTTTTTTAAAAAATAGAAAAAAGAAAAATAGAGAAAATGAATGAAACCAAAAGCTGGTTCTCTGATAAAGTCAATAAAAATAATCAACTTCTGGGCTTCCCTGGTGGTGCAGTGGTTGAGAATCTGCCTGCTAATGTAGGGGACACGGGTTCGAGTCCTGGTCTGGGAAGATCCCACATGCCGTGGAGCAACTAGGCCCGTGAGCCACAACTACTGAGCCTGCGCGTCTGGAGCCTGTGCTCCGCAACAAGAGAGGCCACGATAGTGAGAGGCCTGCACACCGCGATGAAGAGTGGCCCCCGCTTGCCGCAACTAGAGAAAGCCCTCGCACAGAAACAAAGACCCAACACAACCAAAAATAAATAAATTAATTAAAAAAAAAACGAATAGCTCTTTAAAAATAAATAAATACATAAATAAAATAATCAACTTCTATGTGGAAAACACAGAGAGAATAGACAAATTATCAGTATCAGGAGTGAGAGTGGTGACATCACAGCAAAATCTATAATACAAAAAAGATAATGATGAAATATTATAAAAATTCCATGTAATAAGTTTGATAATATAGATGAAATGAAAAAATTCCTTGAAAGCCTTAAACTATAAAAGCTCAATCAAGAAGAAACAAACATCCACAGTAGCCCCATGTGTATTAAAGGAGTTAATTTGTAGTTTAAAACCATTCCAAAAAAAAAAAAAATGCAGAAGCCAGCATTACTCTGATACCAAAACCAGATATATACATGACAAGAAAAGAAATTACAGGCCAATATTTTTCATAAACCTAGATGCAAAAATTGTAAACAAAATCATAACATATCTAATCCAACACTATATAAAAATGATAATATATCATGACAAATTGGGAGCATATCCCAAAAATACAAGTTTGATATAACACTCAAAAATCTATCAATGTATTCACCATATTAGCAGATTATGAAACAAAACCCATTTTCTCAAGAAGTCAGAAAAATAATTTGATAAAATCCAATGTCTATTGTTGATAAAAACTCTCAGCAAACTAGTAATAGTGGCAAATATCTTCAAACTAATATAGAGTGTCTAAGAAAATATATACACTTAACAATATACTTTATGGTAAAAGACTGAATGTATTTACACTAACATTAAGAACAAGTCACTCTCACCACTTCTAGTTCTATTCAGTGCAAACTAGAAAATAAATTAAAAATATCCAGTTTAAAAAAGAAAAATTGAAACTCTGTTTGTAGATGATATGGTCATCTATGTAGAAAAGTTCTGCAGAATCACAAAAAGTCATAAAAACAAATAAATGGGTTTATCACGATTGTAAGATACAAGGTAAATATGTAAAATTAATTGTATTTCTACATACTAGCAACAAACATTTGGGAATCAAAATAAAAAATACTACTTAAAAGAGTGTTAAAAAATATGACACTCTTTGGAATAAATTTCATGAGGACACATAAGCCCTGTGCGCTAAAATCTAAAATCCATGCTGAAAAATAATAAACATGACTTCAGTAAATAGAGAGACAGACGACTGTATTCACAGATCAGAAATTTTAATATGTTAATATATCGATTTTCTCTAAATTGATCTAAAGTTTCAATACGATACTCATAACCTCAGTAAGTTTTTGTAGAATATTCAACAAATAAATAACAAAATTCACATGGTAATGAAAATAGCCTAGAATAGCCAATACAAATGTGAAAAACAGTAACAATGTTGGAGGAAATATATTACCTGACTTCAGGCCTTATTATGAAGCTACAGTAATCAAGAGCGTGTGGGATTGGTAAAGAGTAATAAACAGATCAGTGGAAAAGAGTAGAGCCTCTAGAAACACATCCACACATATACAGTCATTTTGAAAAAGGTGCAAATACAGTTCAGTGGTGAAAGGGTATTTTCAACAACTAAAAATGATAAATTGGACTTTATCAAAATTAGAATATCTGTGTTTTGAATGTCATTCTTAAAGAAATAGAAAGATTAATTATAGACTGGGAGAAAATACTTGCAAATCATAAGTGACAAAGATCTTATAACAAGAATATATAGAAATCTCTCAAACCTCAATAATAAGACCACCAACAATTCAATTAAGAAATGTAAAAAGTCTTGTATAGACACTGCACCACATAAGATGTTCAACTTCTAGGTCTTTGAGGAAATGCAAATTAAAACCACAATGAGATAACACTGCACCCCTATTAGAAAGGCTAAAATTAAAACTGTGATTATACTAAATGTTAGTGAGGATTTGGAGGAATTAGGACTCTTATACATTACTGGTAGGAAACAAAATGATACAATACTTTGGAAAATAGTCTGGCAGTGCCTTAAAATGTTAAACATACACCTACCATATGATTAGATCATTCTTCTCCTAGCCATTTACCCAAGAGAAATGAAAGCATATTCCATAAAAATGACTTTCACAAGAATGTGCGTACCAGCTTTATTTAAAATAGGCTAACACTGGAAATAATACAAGTGTCCATCAACAAGTCAACGGTGAAACAAACTGGTATAGTGATAAATGTCTTAAATGTCTACTTAGCTGTAGATATTATTAGTATGCACATGAAACAACATGGATAACACTCAAAATAATGCTGAGTGAAAGAACCCCTTCTCCCCAGAAGTACATGCTTTTTTATTTCATTATATACAATTTTAGAAAATGCAAACCTATCTATAGTTACAAAAAGCAGATCAATGGTTGGATGAGGACTGGGAGAAGTGGAGGAAAAGGATTACAAAGGGGCATGAAGAAACTTTGAGAGTGATGGATATGTTAATTAACTTCATTATATTGATGGTTTCAAAGATGTTTTCATATGTGTGATGTTATAATTTATAATAAGACATATATACTTGGTCTCTGTCCCTGTTTCTGGCACAGAGCTCCTAAAACCCTTGGAATTTCCTGAGTGTTGAGAGTGATAAAGTTGTCTTTTGTTATGTTAACAAGGTGACTTTTGGAAAGCACCTAAGGATGGAGGATTTGATTAGAGCCTAATTCATGCCTGCAAGGAGCCAATCAATCTAGGCAGATAGAACTAAAATGTACAAGACACTTAGAGAAAATTAAGGGCCAACTGTGTGACAAGAATGATTTGTAGAGACTTTCCAAAAGGGTAGAGAATCCAGACCATAGAAAAGGCAAACAGATAAAATAAGAGATGATTTATTAGTTGAAATATAAATTGAATTAGGTTTGAAATTTGAGTAGTATCTATACAAATAGGGGTTGAGAGAAAATAGTGTAGAAAAGTTAGAAATGAGGAGGAGGAGGAGAAGGAGGAGGAGGACAGAGACAGAGAAAACTGAACAGACCCTTCTGGTTAAAATTAAGTTTGACTATTGGGGAATGACAGACAATATTCTGGATAGGGAGCTTGAGACATGTTTTAAGTCCAACAGTAGCAATTGGATTTTATCTGGTAGGTGAAGTCCTTCCAAATCCTTACAGAAGATGTCTAGCTGTAGTGAACAGAATATCCTAGAGAGATAAAAGGGTGGAGATCAGATTAGCTCAGTGGCTACAACAGGAATCTAGGAAGGAAAGCATTAATACAGGCCTGGTCTTTAGTGGAAGAACTGCAGATTCCCCCAAAAGACCATGGAAACTCTGGTGATAAAGCAAAGCTAAGTTTATTGCTGACTCTGATATGAGACCACTCCCTTGATAGGATTCTTAGTCACTTCTTAGAGGAGGGAAGGAAAAGGGAGGCTGTTAATGAGGTTTTGGTTGAGGAGGTCATCTGAAAAAGGGGTATTTATCAGTAGTTGGGGAGTTGCTGATAGGGCTTGAATACAGTTTATGACATAATTAGTGTGGGATTGACAGACAAAGCCCAGTGAGGGCTAAAGTAGTCTTTGATGATCTTAGTTCAAAAAATGTATTGGCCTGAGGGCTCCTCAAAGTCCTCTATTATTTGGATAAATGGATTTGGGGTAGATTTCTGAAACGAAGTTATTTGCGCCTCTTCGTCTACCTGGGTAAGAGTTTCCTGAAATAAGAAAGGCATATTAATACATGTGTTGGATAGTGTATTATGTTAATGTTCACAGTAAAATACATAATTACAAATGGTTTTGACTCTCAGTGGTGGCAACGGTTAAATAAAGGAAAGGATTAAGAAACGATAAGATCTGGCAGCCAATTATATATAGGGTACAAAAAATGAAAGAACAATTTAGGATGATCTGAGGTTTGATATTTTGAAAACACTGATTGAATTGTGACGTTAAAATCATAATTTAGAGGTAAAAGTGTTCACAATAAGCATTGCGGACAGATGCTGTCGACAAATATTTAGTATAGGTAATTATTAAACATTCATAATTCAATATATATTCACTAATATAATTATAATACATTATAGTCACTTCAAATCATTTTGGAAACGAAGCAGGTATCTACGATGAAATAAAAATAAATGATTGTGATGCATTAAAATTCAAGTTAATTATATTGGTTATATGTTCATTGTAAGTGCTTGTATCCGTAATTACAAAGCAAAATCTCTCTTTTTTGAAAGCCTGGGTGACACTTTTTCTATACTAATTCATAAGACTTCTGTTTTGTATTAAATTAACTACATGCATGACTTACTCCTGTAGATTTTGTACTCCTTGTGGGTGCCAAAGAGAAACTGCAGTGGACAGAATTAAACAGGAAGAGCTTATTCAAGACTATGGCAATAAGGGATGGAGTCTGAATGCAAGTCCGCAGAAACAAAAGGCAGGAGGATTTTTAAGCACTGGTGAAAGCGTAAAGCATGTACTAGAGACTGGTGGGGGGAAGTTGCTCTATGTGATTAGGCCATTTGTGTTTGCTAGTTGTCACTTATCAATGTTAGGCTCCTACCCTCCCAAAGAGACTGGGAAATAGGGGTGTGGTCTCCTTTGATGATGACATTTCCAAAAGATGGTTCCCATGTCCTTGAGAAGGGCATTTCTGGATTATAAAAGTGAAAGAGGCTGGGAGAAGATTTACATCTCAAAAGGACAGAGAAGGAATTTACAACTATAAGTTTTCTAAAGGAAATGCTCTAAGAAAAAGGAGGTCAGGGGCCTATAGACAGGAAGAAATCTGTCTCAAGTTTAGTCAAGCTGGGGGAACATTAAGGACCTCTTGATTAAGGGCTGAAACATTTGTATCCACTTATCTCTCTTTACAAAGATAAATGCCTTGCACATACTTAGTGCACAGTAAGCATTTAATAGAACCACAAAATGTTAAAGATGGAAAAGAGCTGATGACACATCCAATCCAATCTCCTCATTATATATATTTTATATTATATATATTATATATATAGCATAATATACATATAATATATAAATATACTTACATGAATTATAAATTACTATAAATAAATTATACATATACTACAAAAAAAAGATGTGATCATTTCTAAGCAATGCCGTTATGCTAAGAAAAGTCTGTTTCAGATATTTAAGAGTATTTTTAAAAATCAGAACATAGGCTTTGATCCTATTGGTTTTTCCTTAGATCTTGAAAGACTCAGTAGTTGCTAAAAGTATAAATCAGCTTGAAAGATAAACATCTTGAAGAGTCTGGCTCATCCCAGTGCTATCCCCAAGCTTACCGCACTTTATAACACAAAAATTCTTTCTTCTTTCTTAAATTCTGTCTTTTTTCAGAAAAGACATTTTCAGTCGGTTACATCTAAGATAAATCAATCTTTCCCTTTTAAGAACGGGGACATTGCAACAAGTTCTTTGAAAAAAGGAATATATAATATCCCTGGTTCCTTTTTCCAAATGGTACAACTTCCCCCAATCCGTGAATTCTAACCATTAAAATGTCTTGCCCTATGAACCTAACAATTGTGTGTTAAAAATTATTTCCAAATCTATACAAACCCTTCCGACCTATTCCGTTTATCAAGTATTTTTTAATGTGAAAAGATAAGTCAACATTATTTAAAAGACCAAATTTATGGCAGCCTTAAAAAAATTCTCCACCCTTATGATTTACATAAAAAATGACTCATGCAAACTAACTCAAGTTTGCAATATTTGTAACACAAAGATTCTGTCAAAAAAACAGTTGGAAATAACATGCTTTTGCAATGTAATTGTTACTAATCACTAAAGCAGAAAAGCGAAATGTAGAGAGCTAAAAGGCTGACAGCCTAGTCATTTAAAACTACAGGTTGTCTCAGGAATGACAATGGTTTTGAAATTCAGCTCAACCCATGCCGAGAAGTTGCTAGCTCTAGATATTGGAGAGTATTTAACACTTTAGTTGAATAAGTTTTTCCTCTTTCTTTTTCTCCTCAGAACATTTCAACTAACCAAGGAATTCTTAGCCTTTTTATTTTAAACTATATGAAATATTCAAATGGGCACTGGTCTTCTCTGCAGAGAGCTTCTGGAATCTGAATTTTTAATGAGGACATTTGTTTAAATGTGTATGATCAACAGAGCTGGAAAGATCACCAACGGTTTGGGTTTTTTTGCTAGGAAAAAAGGAAAAACAGAAAAACACAGGCTAGGTTTGCTGTGTGTGACTCTTAATAGACCCACATATTTGCTTAAATTTTTTTTTTAATTCTTAAAACAATTTCAGTCCAAAATTGGAAGCACCCTCATTGGTGTGTCTGACCTGAGTGATTCTTGTGCTCTGAGTGTTCTCTGTATGCACTGCTTGTTCCTGAAAAGTACTCTCTCCTGGACCAAGCTTTAATCAGGCTCCACTGAGTCGTTTCTCCAGGAGGCCTCGACCTTGGCCTGCAACCTGCTAGGCCAGAATAGCTCAGTTACAGCAAGAATTACATTAAGGCACTTTAGGGAGAATCCCCCACCCTTGATATCTGATCACCTTTGTTATGTCACCTACACATCCATCGGCACTTGCCACCTACCGCTACAAGGATTAAATTATGAGCCATTGCAGCTGCTGACAAACAGCCCCTGAAAACAGTTCAGGGGGGAGATCAGGAATACGGCTTTCTGTGCTATGGGAAAAACTGGCAGAACAAGTCTTCAGATACTTAGATATTTTCAGGAGAAGATTTTATTAGCCCAATTCTTGCATCTGCTCATATCTAGAAAAGCACTATAATCCTTCATGGTGATGTCTGCTCCTCATGACTAGCAGTAACCTTCATGAGACTAGCAGAAACCTCTGCAAAACATATGTGCTTGACTGCATGTACTCCCCCTTCACCAAAATCACATATATACTGACCTTCCCCCCTACCTCTTTGGAGCAGTTTTCCAGAGCTATCTGTAATGCTGTCTCCCGGGCTGCAGTCCTCATTTTGCCCCAACTAAAACTTAACTCACAACTCTCACGTTGTGCTTTTCTTTTTTCTCAGTTGATAGTTATGTGATCAAATGTACCCCAGGTGATGTCTGATCACCCTGATGAGCCTTCAGCAAGAAACCTATTAGATCAGTTCAGCAAGAATTCCCCTACCCTTGATGTCTCCTCTTAGTAATTTCCCATCCACTGATCCCCTCGCTCTGCTTCTTTGCTATAAATCCCCACTTGTTCTTGTATTTGAAGTTGAGCCCAGTTCTATAGTGAAGTCTCTTTTCCCCTACTGCAGTACTTCCTGAATGAAACCTGGTTTTGCCACTCTAACCACAGTCTGTCTGGTTTTCTCTAACACCCCCACTGGCCCCATTACCTTGAGTGAAGCTGGCTCCTTTGATGCCCTGATTTATGTTGCAGCTGCCACACGGATCTTCACAAACCAGAAGGTCTTAGTGGTTGGCCGCCAGCCCTCAGCACCTCAATTTCTGACTTTGTGGTCTTCTGATTGCACACAAGGGGAAGATCAATGTAGGATAGTGCCCTCTTTGTTTAACCTCCTCTTTCTGTGGCTCTTTTTCTTTTCTAAATTTGAGCTCACAGCTACTCAATGACCAGAGAGATAATACCTACCAACCACCACCCTCCCCAATAATTTATATTAGCCTGAATTGTATTTTAGACATCATCCAATCCACCTATCCAATCTATCACCATTTTACAAATGAGGAAACTGAGGCTCAAGACTCTGTATTTCTACTTAATGGCAAACTTAGTATTAGAGACCAACTCCTTCTAACTTCAATTCATGGTGCTTTCTAGTAGAACACACTGCCTCATAAAATTGACATTTTCTAATGATTTATACTCTTTTTTGTTGTTGTTGTTGATATTTTATCTATTGCCAGTGTACTGAACTGCCTTCAACAACATCACATTTCTCATGCCTGGTATTCCTTTTTCAGAGATGCTAAAATAGGAGTTATGTTATCAGACACTTGTGAGCTTAAGACCGGCTCTCCCACTTACATGTGACCTCTCACCCACTCCATTTGAAATATGTAAGAGAGAGATGGAAGATATTAATGGAATAGTATTTAATTATCATCACAAGTTATAAATGTGATATTGTAATATCCCTGCATGAGTTATAGAAATCTTTGAATTAATTGCTTTTTATTTTTAACTTCAGATCTCATCAAAAATACTTACAACACAAAATTTTTTAAAAACCCACCAATCTATATATTTTGGAGATGAGCGAGACCCTGAGCAGCACAATTGGCTCCTTTGCTGATTGCTCCTAGGAAAATCAACCTCGGGTGATTGGATTTGCGAGTGTTGGAATTTGAAGCTAACAGAACAGGACACTAACAATTTCTGTTAACACCAAAAAATGGCTCAGCATACTACTTATCAGATCAAAGACAAAGCAAGTGGATTTTATCCTTTTTATACATACAATAGTTTTATACAGAACTGAATTTTGATCCATGACTAAGATGGGGTATTTTTGCATTTTGTAATGACAGATTGTGTTATATGACGAAACTTTTGTTACCACTTTTTTTTTCAGGAAAACCTGTCTTTAAATAACATTCAAAATAATTCGCATTGTTTTACAGATAACAAATGAGTAACTACTACCCTATGGAATTTATTTGAAAAGGAGAGTTTTTCTCTTATTGCAAGGGCTCTTATTCCTTTTTATTCCCTTTTTATTTTTTATTTTTTTGTATACATCTTCTTGCCTTCAGTTAGGAATCCTCCTTTGAAATACCATGGAAACAAGCAAATATGCCTCATTAAACTTTCCTTGCAGGAGAAAAATTGAAAGAATTTTTAAATTGTAGAGTAGATAAAAATAAAACACATTTCCTTTAGAAGTGATTAGACTGTGCTTTCAAATTCTTTAAGGAAAGGTATCAGAGTTGGCAGAAAAAAAATAAAAGGACCAGGTGCTTTTATATTTGTGATAATTTAAAGAAAAAACTGATAGCTTATTGTATTTCTTGAATGAATACTGAAAATAAATATTCTCAATTATATTTCATACTTAGTACTAAATAACAGTTCAGATATATTGTGAAAGTACTATTTCTGATAATGCATACACATAATTACGAGTGACATTAGAGAACTTCTCAATTAACAAGCCGTATTTGCATAATGCCTTTGGTTAAGGAGCAGGAATTAAGAGAAATAAAGCCTTATTTAATTTTGTTCTACAGTAACCCATGAGTTAGACGATGGACATGTTTTTTCGACAGATGAGACCAGAACCAGGTAGGGTCTTAAGCTGTTTCATAATGTAAGTGAAGCTTTTAGTGAGTCAGGGGCTATTGAATTCTCTGGTCTTTTAATGGCCAAGTAATAAAGAAAATCGTTTTTTGTCTTAAAGACATTTTTAGCTTCCCCCTCAAAACTGAAGCTAAACTTGACAAATTTATTTCATATGAAGGGTTGATACTATCATCACATAGCTTGGACCTTGGGAGTTGATGAAAAAGTTAGCTTTCAGTAGTGTTCACTTTATCCTTCTCTATCAGAGTAAGTCTAATGAATGGATCTCAGAATGCACAAACATCACAGTAAGAATCTCCTCCTCTTTATTCTGCCAACTTTTATTGTGTATTCTTAACTAAGGCAGCAACTATTAGGAACATGTCCTGAATTAAACATCCCCTTTTTGAAAAAACTGAATGATGTTTTTAAAAGCACAATGGGAAGTGAAAGGAGCTATTGATTTTTGTTGAGTTAGTATTTTGTACACTGAAATCCACTTTAACAGCAGAAATCAATATATAACTCTTTCAAATCACTGTTTTGGAATTGTTACTGTTTTTTTTTTTTTTTTTTTCTTTTCTAAACCATGGATGTAATTCATTCAGTAACATGTTCATTTCCTATCCATCTGGATTGAAAGGTTTCTAGGTTAGTGATGTATTAATTGAGGTACCTAAAGGGTATCCTGAAACCTCCAACATATTAAGCAAACACAGTGCTTTGAGGTATAACATGACAGGCCCAAAATATGATTTGTGCACAGCAATTAATCTTCTAAATCTAGACAACACTGCTATGCTTCAGCAATTGGTGGTTATTTCCTGGCAACTGGGGATCTGAGTTTTATTCTATTTCTTCTAAAAAGAGCATGAGGGAGGAGGGAGTCATTATTCGACTTCACCGAATTTAGGTATCAGATGACAATGGTCCCAGTCCACATAGATTGCATCTGAGTCTCAATAACCTAAACTTCAACCTAGATTAAATCAAATAAGGTAATTGAAGGTGACTGATAATGTCTGGAATAAATAAGTCATTCCAATAATATTCAGATTTTTTCTTTCTCTTATCTAGTTTTCTTGTTTGCCTTGTCTACTCATAGACTCTATTCACTTGGGCTCTGAAATCCCTTTGCTTGGTTAGAGTGTTATAATGTTATAATAATGATACTAGATAGATTACATATATCATTATATATGATGAATATTTTTTCTTCACTGATGATCAAATCCATATTGCTTTTTTTTCTTTTTTGTTTAAAATTCAGCAACAGAGTTCACTTCTTTTCAAGTCTTGATAACAGAAGAAAAAAATTTACTGACTCTGCTTGTTACTTATTTTAAACTTGTTGCGCATTTTCGTCCTCAATTTTGCAGTCTAATGTCCATGAGAGAACAACAGTATTTTTAAAATTATTGTGTTGACACTGCAAATCTATAAGTTTTACCTTATGCATTTACTTACTTTCTTTCTTTTTTTCTTTCTGACATCTGTAAATTTAACAAGAGGAAGAGACATTAGCAGTCTGCCAGGATTCCAAAAGAGGAAAAAAAAAATCTTCACACCTATGTGTGTATATCAAGGAAATGTGACTTTATGTGGGGTTACTTGATCTAAAAGTAGGAAGGTGGGCAGTTAGGTGGTGAATAACATTGCTTCTATACTAATTTTGACATAACATTATTTGCATAATTATCATCAGTTTTACAGAATTGTTCAGTTTCTTTCATTGGTCTTTCACTTTCCATATTTGTTCATTGAAACACATGCACATGCTGCTTGGGGAGTTTAGTCCATTTCTGTTATCAATATTTTACTGAGTTTATAAAAGAATCAATCTCTTTAATCCATTTTGATTCTGGATCTCAAGTAGTAGAATGACTTCCATAGGAAAAGAAGCATGAGGAACTAAGAAAGCTCAGAGAGAGCAAATAGGGGTCAGGAAAGGATTTATGAAGAAGGTGGTGCCCTAGCTAAGGGTAGAAGGAATTAGCCAAGCAAATAGGGAGAGAGAGACTGCGGGGAGAATGAAGGAATATATTAAGTAGAGGGAAACCAACTGGTACAAGGCAAAAAGGCATGAAAGATTACAACCTGGGAGAGGGTAGAGGTTGGGGATTGATTATAGATGCAGTAGCAGGATTGACAGGGAAGATTGGAAAAGCAATTATAAGGAGTTTAGATTCACGGTACAGCCTCTTCCTAGAAGTCCTATTCACTGCTTATCTGTCTGTCATATATCCACTCATATTTTAGCAATGGACTACACGGTCATGTCTTCTGCAGTCGTCTGGAGTTAAAATCCATCCTCTGAGTTCCTGTATTTTTGGGTTCATACTTCCAGTTTAATATAATGGAAAAAAAATTTCACCCAGAATATATTGAGTCTAACCTGTTATTGATTAAATGACTTGCCCTTGAGATCTTTTCATGTCTGTATGTCTAGAACTACTTCACTCTTTAAAACTCCTGCATAGCTTTCCATAATGTGGGTGCATTTACACAAAACTTCATTTACTTTGCATTTTTGCAAATGTTTATTTGAGACTTAATACTTTTTATTTTCCTTGCATCTCCTTAGTAATTAGTTAGGTTTAAAATTATTTGGGGCATGTTTATTACCTCATCTGGTTTTTTGCTTTTATATATATTTACCCTATTTTGTATTGTCAACATGTTTATTAATGTATATATCTTTTACATATAATTAACCAATATAAATTTATTAATTTATATATTTACAATATTTTACCTCTGTTTTATATGTTGTAAATATTTTCTCCCATCTTGTTCCTTGTATTTTAACTCTTTTATGGCATATTTTGTTTCAAAGCTGTTTATATTTTGATACTATCAAAAGCATGAGATTGATTAGGGATGACTAGGAATGAAAAAACTGTATTTTTTCTTATGGATTTCAAGTTGTGGATATCTTATATTTTATTCATGATGATTTCATAGTTCTATTTTTCTTCTTTAGTTTTACATTTACGTCTAACTGAAATTTATCTAAAATAAACCATGAAATTAGATCTTTATCTCCCATCCATGGTCAACTGTCTTAATACCCTTTATTGCCTAGGCATTCTTCCTTAGTAATTTGTAATGCCATCATTTTCATATTCCAAATTGCCATATATGACTGCATCTACTTGTGGATTACTTATTTTGGTCCAGTTGTATACTTGTCCGTTTCTGCACAAATATTACATACTTCTATTACTATTAGTTTCATGATACATTTTCATATCTGATACAGCAAGCATCACTGTACAGTTTTTCTTCTGCAATATCTTCTTGGTTAGTTTTCTTAATATTACATATAAATTTTTGAGTCAGCTTTAACTCCATAAACTTTCTCTCTTCCCATGTATTCAGATATTTCATACCCAGTAGTCATATTATATAGGCATTTTTAATAAAGATCATGCACATTTCTTGATATGCTTATCCTTATGTATTTTATAATTTTCTTACTACTATTATATTTCTAATTGATTTTCTGGAACATAAAGAGCTATTGGTTATTTTATAGTGATCTGATATCCACTCACCTTATGGAATTCTCTTTGCAAATACTTTGATAGTGAATTTTCTATATGTATACAATCACAGAAATGCCAGTTTTATGTCTAACATTACCATTTAAAATCTCATTTTCATGCTTTGAATAACTGTATATATTATAGACAGTAACTATGGTGAAAACAGTCATCCTTTTCTTGTACCTGACTAGAATGTGAAAGTTATAGTTTCTGTTAAGAATCCTGTTTCCATAGGTTTCTGGTAAGTACTTTTTGTTGTTGAATTTTTTGCTCCTCTCATTCTGCTGTATAGCTGAGGGAAAATATTTACACCCTTTAACCATTCTTCCTTAAATTAATGGGTACTTATTGGATGCTGGAGAAAAAAGGCCAGTTCCAGAGACTGAGGCTGATTTCTTTTATGGCTACTGTAGAAAGTTCAGGATGGTTTATAGTATATTAAAAGGTGGAAACTTCTGACTATTTTCAGCACCTGATGCCATTAATACCTCCCTCTTTATAATCTGAAGTCCATTTAAGAGAGATGAGTTAATGGTTCAAAAGATAGTGAACAGCCAGTATATTTTTAGACACTTTAACAGAAACTATGCTAAATGGGTTTTATTATATAGTGTAAAAAGGAAATAGGAAGGCCTCTATAATTGAAAAAAGAATCATTGAATTGTTTTTACTTCCAAATTCCAACTAGATACACATTTATATAGCTCACTAAATGTAACATGGCCATAAATTTGAATTTTTTTACACCATTCAAGCTATCACTTGAATTCTAATCATTTTCTCCACAAACATGTTATCTGATGTTCTTGAGTTGGACTCATTTTTGACAAATAATAAGAAAAATAATTGTGTATTTTACATCTAGTGTTAGGAGGGAAGAGGGAATGCATGTGGATCATTCCACTGCATGGAGAAATTCAGCTCTGCAGAAACTCTTTCTTTGGTTCCTGCAATGGTAGGAAGAAAGCCCAGAAAAGACTAATGCTAAAAGAGGGACAAAACTAACAATAGCAAAGGAAGGGCTTATGTAATAAAAAGAAAAAAAATACTTTCAGAATTTCATTTAATGGCTTGAGTTGCTAGAGAATAAAATATCCAATTTTTGTGACACATGGCACAATGAAAACCCAGACTCCAGAGAAGCTGGAGCACATATTTTAGCTCATGTGCACCAGGAACTGGAGTAAGTGACCACCCCTGGTCAGGGGCCAGCACTCTGTTGAGAGAACATGCTCTGAGTTAAATTGCTTAAGAACTTATTTTTCGAAACCAACTTGTAAGTTAATAATATTTTAGATGAAATTTGACTTTAGAATTCTCCCAGGAAAATGAAGTGCGTGACTAGAAACAAAAGAAACCTGGTTTCTTAACTCCAAGAAACTATAAGTATTGTGTTTTCTATTTCTACTCCAAGCATAAGTCTGACTGCTAAGAAAATAATTCAAAAAAATGATTTTTTGTTGTTGTTGTCTTGGCCCAACATTAAATTAACACGACAAAATACTCTAGCAGAAAGGGCATGGAATTTTGATCTCATTTTCATGTAAGTTTGGCATAACAACTTGGATATTTTGTAATTACCTTTACTTCTGCCTTCAGTTTTTCTAAACTACAACATCCCTTAGGATGGCTACTATAAAAAAAAAACAAAAACAGAAAATAACACCCCACTTACATCAATGGACAGATAATACAGAATACAGAATACAGACAGAAAATCAACAAACCAACAGTGGTCTTAAATGACACAATAGACCAGTTAGACTTAATAGACATCTACAGAACATTCCATCCAAAAACAGCGGAATACACATTATTTTCAAGTGCACATAGAACTTTCTCCAGGATAGATCACATGCTAGGCCACAAAACAAGTGCTAACAAAATTAAGAGAATAGAAATTATATCAAGCATTTTTTCCAACCACCATAGTATGAAACTAGAAATCAACTAGAAAGAAAAGCAGAAAGAAAAACGGGAAGAACAAAAACACGTGGAGACTAAACAATATGCTACTAAAACACCAATGGGTCAATGAAGAAATCAAAGAGGAAATCAAAAAATACCTTGAGACAAATGAAAATAGTAAAACATCTTTCCAAAATCTATCAAATGCAGCAAAAGCAGTTCTAAGAGGGAAGTGTGTAGTGATACAGGCTACCTCAAGAAACAAGATAAACCTCAAACAAACAACCTAACCTACCAACCAAAAGAATTAGAAAAAGAAGAACAAAAAAGCCCAAAGTCAGCAGAAAGAAGAAAATAATAAAGATCAGAGAGGAAATTTAAAAATTGAGGGAAAAAAATAGAAAAGGTCAATGAAAATAAGAGCTAGTTTTTTAAAAAGATAAACAAAATTGATAAACTTTTAGTCAGGCTCATCAAGAAGAAAAGTGAGAGGACCCAAATAAACAATATGAAGGTTCCTCAAAAAACTAAATATAGAACTACCATATGATGCAGCAATTACACTCCTGGATAGATATATATATATATATATATATATGAAAATAGGAAAAAAACTAATTCGATACATGCACCCCAATGTTTATAGAAGCACTATTTATTACAGCCAAGATATGGAAGCAACCCAAGTGTCCATCAACAGATGAATGGATAAAGAAGATGCAGTATATAAATATATACACAGTGGAATATTACTCAACCATAAAAAATGAAATTCTGCCATTTGCAACAATGTGGATGAACTTAGAGAGTATTATGATTAGTGAAATAAGTCAGACAGAGAAAGACAAATACTGTTTGTTATTACTTATATGTGAAATCTAAAAGATAAAACAAATAAATGTATAAAACAAAATAGACTCACAGATGTAGAAAAACAAACTAGGTTCCAGTGTGGCAAGGGAAGGAGGGAGGGGCAAGTTAGAGGTATGGGATAAAGAGATACAAACTACTATATAAAATGGATAAGGAACAAGGATAGATTGTACAGTACAGGGAAATATAGCTATTATTTGTAATAACTTTAAATGGACTATAATCTATAAAAATATTGAATCACTATGCTGTACACCTGACACTAATATAATACTGTAAATCAACTATAATTTAATAAATAAATTAAATAAACAAATAAACAAGCAGAAAATAACAAGTGTTGGTGAGGATTTGGAAAAACTGGAATGTTTGCACACTGCTCACAGGACCATAAAATGATACAGCTGATGTGTATAAAACAGGATGGCGGTTCCTTAAAAAATTAAACATAAAATTACCATATGATCCAGCAATTCCGCTTATGCATACATATTCAAAATAATTAAAAACAAAGTCTCAAAGAGATATTTGCACACTCATGTTCATAATGGCATTATTCACAATAGCTAAAATGTGGAAGCAACACAAGTATCTATTGATGGATGACTGGATAAACAAAACACATTATAAACATACAGTGGAATATTATGCAGCCTTAAAAGGAAAGGAAATTCTGCAGTATGCTACATGGATGAATCTTGAGGACATTATGCTAGCTGAAATAAGCCAGTCATAAAAGGACAAACACTGTATGTTTTCATTTATATGCGGTACTTGCAGTAGTCAAAATCACAGAGACAGAAAGTAGAATCATGGTTGTCAAGGGCTGGGGGGAGGAGGAATGGTAAGTTATTGCTTAATAAGTATAGAGTTTCAGTTTTACAAGATGAAAATAGTTATGGAGATGGATGGTGATGATGGTTGCACAAAATTCTGAATGTATTTAATACCACTGAACTGTGCGTGTAAAAATGGTAAATTTTGTTACATTTATTATACCACAATAAAAAAAATCTAAAAAATTTTTACACTGTAGTGTGATTGACACTAAGATCAAGTGACTGGTGTTTGGAGAGCATATAAGTAGGACATTTTAGTCAAAAAGGAGGGGTAGGATGGGGTTGATCATAGGCCTTGGAGAATTCCAGAGAGAGGAGCTGATGTCCTACATCCCACTGCAGGCTATGTCTGAGAAGGTTTCCCTCTGCTGTGTTTCTATGAAATACTATGTAACAACTGTTATTGTAGACTTCTGGAGGATGGTCAGTCAGAGAAGAATATGCTTCTAACCTTTATTTCATTGAGCAGAGATGTCTGCAACTTCAGAGAATAATGAGGTCACATCACATGTGACTTGCTTCATAGCCTTCATTGCGGGGGGGGGTTTCCTTCGAGAAAAGGAATAGCTGGAAGAAATCATAGTGATCATTTAGTCTAACTCCCTCACTTTCCAGAGGAAGGAATGAGCTCAGGAAAGTTAAATAACTAAGGTCACATGAACTATCTGACTTCTGGATGTGTAAGGCCAATCCTGTAGGCCTAGCCCTATACAGATTACACAGATATGACATATACAGCCCACTGACAGGCAGCAGGATGTTGCTTTTCATCACAAGCTCTTCTTGCAGATTATATCTGAGAGCAAATCTCGATGATATATGCGACTCTGCCATTGATATATCTGGGAATTATCAAATTAATGGTCAAGTCGAAAGTAAAATGTTGGTCTTGGTGGGGTAATGTTAAATAAGTGTAAGAGTTAAGTTAGTGTGGTGAAAAATAAGGGTTCTCTCTGAACGTGACTTAGGACATTGACAGTGCACACGAAAACAAATTCTTCTACTCACTAGGCCATAGGTAGCCTCCTAATCTATCACTGAATGATACGTTCTGCTCTGTGATTTCATCTACTTCTCAAATGTTACTGACATCAAAGTAAGCCCCTACATTTCACAAGGGACCTCTACAAAAACTATCCTGTTTCACTCACATATGAGCAAATATTCTATTCTTCTGGAAGAGTCAAGTCATTTAAAAATCTTAAATAGATTCTGCCATAAAAATCAGAATTGCAGCTTTGGGATATATGAGTCTTTGATATTATTACTCATGTAGGGAATGCATTTCTCATAAAATATCATAGAATGGAGTTGGTTTTCATCTATCCCTGGAATAACAGACAGCATATGAGTTATAGCTGTTACAACAACAACACATGTATTAATATGAGTGCATGGTATACTACAATATGCTTGGTCAAAATTTAACCACCTATTCTTTAAAAGCCTGATCCAAGCAAATGTGAAGTAGGAATAAGGTAGAAAATAGAATAAGAGAGAAAATAAATCTACCAAGAACATTGTTTCTGGATGGTTCTATCGGTTATTAAATATAGGGAAAAAAGTAGTATTTCCCTTTATCATATCATGTTTCATCTTTTCCTTAATTCTCCATGTAATTTCTATAGCTTGTACATCCTGTTACTGCTGTATTCAGAGAGAGAGCATACTTGAATAAACTAGGCTTGAGGATTAAAGAAAGACATTGGTAAAAGCCCAGGGAAAAATTTGGACAGAGCATACAAATAGGATGAATGGAAGGGGTTTGGTAGGGGGAGTGGGGAGAACAAGGAGGGAATAAGAAGAGAGGGGAACAGAAAAGAGAGAGCGAGCGAGAGAAAAGCGAATATGCAGTTGGTGATATTTATCTTCTGCCACGCAATCCCCAGTGTAGGTCTTAGAAGTGGGGAGAATCTTAACTACCAGAAACCAAGATGTATGGAGAAGGCTGAATGAATAAGCCAGGACTTCTGGCAACAGTGGAGTGGTTCCTTCCCCACTATAAACACAGAGAAATGATGGATAAATTATGACCACGCTGATTTTAAATACAAAGCCAAGATACAAGGAAAGGCAAAGACAAGAGCAAAGAGGGAACTCAGATGTAATATAATGAGCCTGAATTGAAGCTTTGAAAGTCTGGTGGTATATAAGGTTTAGATACAGGTTGAAGGAGCTGGTGACTGGCATGTTGGCACAAAGTCCTTAAGGACTCTTCAGTAGATAAAGAGTTGTATCTAAGCATTTCATAAAGCTGAATTTTCAAAGGTTCGACTTGGCCATGAAAAGCAAGTTAGAAAATATCTCCCATTTGCCTAGAGAAGCAGTAACAAAAGCTTCATATCTGTCGTTGGATTTGCAAAAATAAAAATGAACAAATAATCATACAAAATGATTTCACATGAATTGAAACCCCCACCTATGGGGGATGCAATTATAATATCTTTGTGATATTTACATTGGCATGAGAATCCCAAATCAACAGTTAATATACCATCAAGTCTGAAAAAATGTCATATGGAAAGTCCTATCAGAAGTAATAAGGGTTCAGTAAGCTTGCTAGGTAAAGATCAGCTTACACAAGTCAATAGTGTTCTAATATAGCAGAACAACCAATTTAAACATGGAATTTAAGAAACCCCCTTACCAATCACAACAAAAAACCCTAAAGCATAAATCTAACCTAAATGTTCCAGATATTTATGGAAAAAGCCCAAAACGTTATGTTCAAGGATGGAAAGATTCTACATCAAAAATATGATGATTCTTCCCAAATTCATAAGTATGATGCAATATCAATGAATATTGAATAGTTTTACTTTTTTAGAACTGGACAAATTGGTTAAAATGTTTGTGAAAAACTGGCCCATAAAAAAGTAAGGATAATTATGAGTTACCAGACATACAATTTATTGTAAAGCTATGCTATTTAAAACAGCTCCATGTTACTCCAGGGACAGACATATAGACTAATGGGACAAAACAGTGAGCTCAGAAACAGATCCAACCATTTAAGCTACCTTCAGTGTTTACTGCATTAGACATAAATCTTATTTGCATTCTCAGAATCCCTTGACGTTTCTCTTCTTTCTCTCCTGATTAGCCAGTTGGCACCTTCTTCCCATCAGTTTTCCTTTTTTGAACTGGGATAAGACACTCTCCTGTGGAGTATGAAATATATCTTCCTGAAAAGTGGCTGAGGGGTTGAAGATGTAACCCAGATATACAGGGGAGTTAGCTTCCTGTGCTTGTGAGCATTGGCCAATGGACCAATAAGAGAAGCGAAGCAGACAGGCAGATATATCTCCTCACCATCCTCTCTCCTATGGACAATTCTAAGGTAATCCATTGTCAGCTTTGCCAGAGGAGCCTGGAGGTAGCTGTGTGTCTTAGAAGTTCATTTGGAGCACCATTTTTAACTGGAATGGCAATGCATTATATGGCCTTGCTTCTCATCTTTTCTTACCTCACTTTCATTTTTTCCTCACCCTTATCACCTAGGCTTGCATTTTGCAAATAAAGAGCCCCTAATCCTGGCCGAGTTTGCTTTCTAGAGAACCTTGGCTAAGAAGTTATTACAATAGTATTACAATACAGCATTTCAAGAATAGACAATTCAATAAATGTGTTTTTGAGGGAAAGTAGATCCTTATTTGACATCAAAGAGAAAAATATTCTAAATGGTTTAGAGACATAATTATGAAAAGCAAGCGTTTAAAGTATGAAGAATAAAATACAGGAAAATATCTTTTATTAAATCAGATTAAGGAATACATCTCAAATAAGTCACAAAAGGCAAAGCTTAAAGGAAAATACAGACACATTTGAATCTATTAAAATTATATATGTAAATATAGATAGGTAGAGAGATGGATAGCTAAAAATCTCTGATAAAAGATATTAGACAAAGGATTGCTATTACATGAGATAGAGAAGTTCTCTAAATCAAACAAAAAATAAGTGCCCATCTAGCATGTTAGCATTGGAAACAGTGAGAAGAGGCCAGATTCTGATGTGTCCTAAAGGGTGGCTTGTGGCGTAAAATAAAGAGAAAAGTCAAAGATGACTGTGAGATTTTTGGCTTGAATCACTAAAAAGATGTAGTTAATGGCAATTGATTCAGAACGCTCTCCGTGAAGCAAATGTGTGGGAGATCAAGATGGCAGGTTTGGACATGTCAAAGCACAGAATGCTTATTAAACATCTAAGAGGAGATGTCACATATCCTTTTGGATATATGAGTTGCAACTACGTGAAGAGTGTGAGCTGTATCGATCCATCTGACAGCTGTTAAATGATTGATATTTAGAAGCATGGGAGGGATGAGCTCATCAAACGTTTGAGTGTTTACAGAGTGGAAAAGAGGGACGAGGAAAAGGACTGACCATTACGATACTCCAACACCAAGAGGCTGGGAATAAGAGGAAAAAAGAGCGAAAGAGACTGAGGAGAAATGGACAGTTTGGTAGGCGGAACACAGAGAATGGTGTCCTGGAAGCTAAATTACAAACCTGTATACAGGAGGAAGTGATCGGTTATGTCAAATGCTGCTGATTTTTATTAAGGAAAAGGAAGAGTGAGAAACAATTCCTGGGCCCAGTAGTGTGGAAATCATTGATGATCTTGACAAGGACATTTTCAGTGTAGTGATTGGCATGAAAGCCTGACTAGAGTGGATTTAAGAGTCAGAGAAGGAAAACTGCAGATAGAAAGAACAGACAACTCAGGAATTCTGCATCAAATGGGTAGCAAGAAATTGGAGGAAGTAGATGAAGATAAACATGGAGTCAAGAGAAACAAAATTTTAATATGAGGAAATAATAGTACGGTTGCAAGTATTAGAATTCGAAAGAGAGAGAGAGTTTTTTTAATGTGGTTTAATTTTTATGTGATGAGACATACAGATGAACAATTTTTCTTTTTTTTAAATATGCATATCCAATTTTTCCAGGACTCTTTGTTGAAAAGACTCTCCTTACTCCACTAAATTGCTGTATCCCTTTGCCAAAAATAAATTGAATCCATCTGTAGGTATATTTCTGGATTCAATTCTGTTTCCTTGATCTATTTAACAATCTTTATGTCTAGAGCACAGAATAACTCTTAATGTTAGATAGTGTCCTCTTTTCCAAAGTTGCTTGAGCTACTTTACGTTCTTTGCATTTGCATTTGAATATTAGAATAAGATTGTCAATTTGCATTTTTATTGGGATTGCATTGAATTTGTAGATCAATTTGGGGGGAATTGATATCTAAATAATATTGAACCTTTGAATCAATGACATCTTATATTGCTCAATTTACTTATATCTTCTTTAATTTCCTACAGCAATGTTTTGTAATTTTCAGTGTATTGGTATTGCTTATCTTTTGCCAAATTTTTATCAAAATACTTCATATTCTTAATGCTAACAAAGTGGTTTTTGATGCAATATGAATTTTATTTTTAAAACGAATTCCTACCACTTGAAAAAAAACGCATAGATTTGTTTTTTAATGCAAAGGGAGGCCTACATCCTTTTCAAATAGATTTTAAGAAGTGCATTAGTCATTTAAAAATTTTTTTGTGATAAGAATACTTAACATGAGATCTCTTACAAGTGATAATATTTTTCAATTCAATTTTCAATTGTTCATTACTAGTATATAGTAATACAATTAGGTTTTGTATATTGGTCTTGAATCCTGCATATGTTCTAAACCCACTAATTAGTTCTAGTGCTATTTTTCTAAGAGATTACATAGGCTATTCCACACAGACAATCATGTCTTTGAAAAAAACCTTTCCAATCTTAATACCTTTAATTTCTTCTTCTTGCCTTACTGCACATGCTAGAAACTTACTACATACAATGTTGAAAGAAGTGGTGAATGTAGGAATCTTTACCTTGATCCTCATGCTACTAGTAAGGCATTCAGTCTTCGGCCATTAAGTATGTTCTTGGCTATAGATTTCTTGAAAGTATCTTTTATTGGGTTAAGTAAGTTCCTGTCTATTCCCAGTTTGCTGATATTTTATCAGGCATTAATGATGGATTTTATCAAATGCAGTAAACTGCCCCCTTTGAAAGGCTCATATGCTTTTTTATCTTTTTTAGTCTCTTAATTATATTGATTATTTTAATGTTAAATAAACCTTGTACTTCTGGGATAAACTACACTTATTCATAATGTATTATTTTTTATATATTCTTGGATTCTAGTTGCTAAACTTATGATAAGAATTTTTCTATTTTCCCTAGGGATAAGGGCCTGAAGTTTTCTTTTCTTATAATGTCTTTGTCTCATTTTGGTCTCAGAGTAATATGGAACTCATCAAGTGAGTGGGGAAGGATTCTCTCCTCAATTTTCTGGAAGAATTTGTGTAGAACAGACATTATTTCTTCCTTATAAGTTTATTAGAATTTACCACTGATGCCCTCTGGGCCTGGAGATTTTGCTGTGGGAAGGCTTTTAAAAACAAATTCAATTCCTTATACAATAAGAGAAGGGCTAATCAGGTTAGCTACTTTTTCCTTCAGCGAATAGTTCACATCTTTCAAAGAATTTGTTTATTTTATCTAATTTTTGGAGTTTATTGGCAAAAGCTGTTCATAATATTCCTCATTATTCTCTTAATCTCTGTAGAAACTTTTGACATCTCACCTAATTCCTAATATTAATAATCTGTATTTTCACCTTTATTGTCTTGATTAGTCTGGCAAGAGGTTCATCAATTTCTACTTTTTCAGAGAATCAACTTTTTGTTTCATTTATCTTTTCTATTGTTTTCTAATTTCCATTTCATTGATTTCTCCTCTGATCTTCATTATTTCTGTTCTGGTCTTTTGGGGGTTCATTTGCCATATTGTTTTTTCTTCTAATTTTAAGGTGGAAATTGAGGTCATTAATTTGAGACCTTTCCTTTTTTTCTAATACAGGATTTTTAAGGTGATACGTTTCCCTCTAAGCACTTCTGTAGCTGCATTCCACAAATTTTATGTTTTGCTTTCATTTTCCCTTAGTTTAAAATAATTTCTAATTTGCTTTTGAATTTTTTCTTTGATCTAGGAGTTACTTAGAAATGTGTTATTTAGTTATTTGTTATTTGGGGATTTTCCAAATATTTTCTCTAAGTTATTTCTAATTTATTTGTACTGTAGTCATAGAACATACATTTTATGACTTGAGTCTTCTTAAGTTTGAGATTTGTGTTATGGTCCAGAAAATGGTTGATCAGTATAAATTTTCCTTGTGCCCTTGAAAAAAGTGTGTATTGTGATGTTGTAAGTTGAAGTCTTCTATGCATGTCAGTTAGGTTGAGTTGATTGACAGTGTTATTCAAGTCTTCTGTATCCTTACTGATTTACTGTTGGCTCGTTCTATAAATTATTGAAAGAAGAGTTCGAATTTATCTATTTCCCCTTGGTGCTCTATAATTTTTTTTTCTTCATGGGATTTTAAGCTTTATTATCAAGTTCATGCAAGTTTAGGATTATTATTTCTCCTTGGTCAATTAAAACTTCTATCACTATCAAATGATCCTCTTTTTTTCCTTTTTAAATATTCTTTGCTCTGAAATCTGATACTATAGTCACTTCTACTTTCTTTGGAACAGGGGTGAGCTTAGTATATCTTTTTCTATCCTGCCCTTTTAACCTATTCCTGTCTTTAATTTTAAAATTAATTTCTTATAGACAGAATCTATTTGGGTCTGGCCTTTAAAAAAATTAATCCAATCTCTCAATATCTGGCTTTAATTGGGATATTCAGACTATTTACATTTAATGTGATTGTTGATATAGTTGGGTTAAATGTTCCATCTTGCTCTTTGACTTCTATTTTTGCCATCTGTCCTTTGTTCCTTTTTTTCTTTTTTTTGGTTTCTTTTCTATCATTCAAGTATTTTTAGTAAATTTTAAAATCTCCTTTGTTATCTTATTAGCTACAACTCTTCCTTTTGTGTTATTAGTAGTTGCTATAGGGTACATAGTAAGCATCTTTAACTTATGAAAGTCCACTCACAGTGACAGTATATTACTTCACATATAGTAAAGAACCCTTCAGACACACATTTTTTTCTCTGTACTTAACCTTTGTTCTATTCTTATCCTATATTTTCCTTTACACATTTTTAAACTCCACAGCACACTGTTATTGTTTCTGTTTTAAACAATTTTTTCTTTAAAACATTTACTTAATAAGAAAAAGAACATTATTCATATTTACCTTTGAATTTACCATTCTGGTTCTTTACATTCCTTTATGTGGATTATGTTTCCCTCTGGTATAATTTTCCTCCTGCCTAAAGGAATTCCTTTACTATTTCTTGTAATGCAAGAGCTGGTAATTAATTCTTTCAACTTTTCTATGTATGAGAAAGTTTATATTTCATTTTCATTTCCAAAAAAATATTCCTGCTGGATATAGAATTCTAGACTATTTCTTTTAGTACTTTAAAGATGTTGTTCTAATGTTTTCCTATTTGCATTATTTCCAAGGAGAAGTCTGCTGTCATCTTTTTCTTTGTTTTTTGTACAGAGTGTGTACATTTTCTCTTGCTGCTTTTAGGTTTTTCTTTTTACCACTGGCTGTAAGTTATTTGATGTTGTGTCCTGTGGTCTTCTTTAAGTTTCAAGAGATTGAGGTTTGTTGAGCTTTTGGATCCATGATCTTCTATTTTTCTTTCTTTTCTTTTTGTCCATTTTACTTTTCATTTTAAGTAAACTTATTATTTCAAATACATAGTAAGAATTAAAATACAGTAAATCTATTTCAATATTTTCTTCCTTCAGGTACTCAATCCCTCTAACAGTCTGCTATTTGTTTGGCTTCTTTTATACAAAATGATTCCCCTGAATAATAATTAATCCTTCAGCCCTACCCTTTTTCTCTCTCCTCATACAAAAGCTTATAATATTCTCAATGAATATTTCCCAGAACAGAGAAAGTGACTCTTACTACTAATGCCATTTCATGCCAACTTCTGTTGTTAGGTGAAGATAGTTTTATATTTTATGCCTGTTAGCAACATTTGTAAATGAGCATGGGACTCCTAAACACAAAATGACAACCATGATGCATAGGAAAATCCTAAGAATAGGATCATCAGGCAGAAAACATAGCTGACAGATGATATATCCATGGACAGAAAAGCTTCCATAACTTATGTGAATACCTAGGTCGACATGTAAGACTGGCCCTATATAACATAACCAAATTACTCAAAAGTCTTCATTTATCAGGACATGTTTCTAAAAGCAAGGAAGTGAAAACTGTTTGGATACTACCTGTTTAAGTCTTTGTGAGCTTTGTGTGTCTGTGTGTGTGTGTGACTGGATGTTGGAATAGAATAGGGTATAAGAATGCCCAGCTGAGAGACCTTCAAGATTTTGGAGGACTAACACGAGATCACATTCCTCCCCACAAACATATCAAAAATACTTCTATAAGTGGACCAACTCCTGCAGAACACCTACTGAACGCAGGCAGAAGACCTCAGACTTCCCAAAAGGCAAGAAACTCCCCACGTACCTGGCCATGTGGCTGACAGGGCCTTGGTGCTCCAGCTGGGTGTCAGGCCTGTGCCTCTAGGGTGGGAGAGCAGAGTTCAGGACACTGGACCACCAGGGACCTCGCAGCTCCACATAATATCAAATGGCGAAAGCTCTCCCAGAGATCTCCATCTCAACACTAAAACCCAGATCCACTCAACAACCAGCAAGCTACAGTGCTGAATACCCTACGCCTACCAACTAGCAAAGCAGGAACACAACCCCACCCATTAGCAGAGGGGCTGCCGAAAATTATAATAAGGTCACACACACCCCAAAACACACCACCAGATGCGGTCCTGCACACCAGAAAGATAAGATGCAGCCTCATCCACCAGAACACAGGCACAAGTCCCCTCCACCAGGAAACCTACACAAACCACTGAACCAACCTCACCCACTGGGGGCAGACACCAAAAACAACAGGAACTACGAATTTGCAGCCTGCGAAAAGAAGACCCCAAACACAGTAAGCTAAGCAAGATTAGAAGACAGAGAAACACACAGGAGATGAAGGAGGAAAGTAAAAACCCACCAGACCAAACAAATGAAGAGGAAATAGGCAGTCTACCTGAAAAAGAATTCAGAGTAATGATAGTAAAGATGATCCAAAATCTTGGAAACAGAATGGAGAAAATACAAGACACGTTAAAAAAGGACCTAGAAGAAATAAAGAGCAAACAAACAGTGATGAACAACACAATAAATGAAATTTAAAATTCTCTAGAAGGAATCAATAGCAGAATAACTGAGGCAGAAGAATGGATAAGTGACCAGGGAAATAAAATCATGGAAATAACTACTGCAGAGCAGGATAAAGAAAAAAGAATGAAAAGAATTGAGGACAGTCTTAGAGACCTCTGGGACAACATTAAACACACCACCATTCGAATTACAGGGGTCCTAGAAGAAGAAGAGAAAAAGAAAGGGACTGAGAGAATACTTGAAGAGATTATAGTTGAAAACTTCCCTAATATGGGAAAGGAAATAGTCAATCAAGTCCAGGAAGCACAGAGAGTCCCATACTGGACAAATCCAAGGAGAAACACGCCAAGACACATATTAATCAAACTATCAAAAATTAAATACAAAGAAAAAACATTAAAAGCAGCAAGGGGAAAACAACAAATAACATACAAGAGAATCCCCATACATGGGTTAACAGCAGATCTTTCAGCAGAAACTCTGCAAGCCAGAGGGAGTGGCAGGACATATTTAAAGTGATGAAAGGGAAAAACCTACAACCAAGATTACTCTACCCACCAAGGATCTCATTCAGATTCAACGGAGAAATTAAAACCTTTACAGACAAGCAAAAGCTAAGAGAATTTAGCACCACCAAACCAGCTCTACAACAAATGCCAAAGGAACTTCTCTAGGCAAGAAACACAAGAGAAGGAAAAGACCTACAATAACAAGCTCAAAACAATTAGGAAAATGGTAATAGGAACATACATATCGATAATTACCTTACATGTAAATGGATTAAATGCTCCCACCAAAAGACACAGACTGGTTGAATGGATACAAAAACAAGACCTGTATATATGCCGTCTAAAAGAGACCCACTATAGACCTAGGGACATATACAGAATGAAAGTGAGGGGATAGAAAAAGATATTCCATGCAAATGGAAGTCAAAACAAAGCTGGCATAGCAATTCTCATATCAGACAAAATAGACTTTAAAATAAAGACTATTACAAAAGACAAAGAAAGACACTATATAATGATCAAGGGATCGATCCAAGAAGAAGGTATAACAATTGTAAATATTTATGCACCCAACATAGGAGCACCTCAATACATAAGGCAAATGCTAACAGCCATAAAAGGGGAAATCAACAGTAATGCAATCATAGTAGGGGACTTTAACACCCCAGTTTCACCAATGGGCAGATCATCCAAAATGAAAATAAATAAGGAAACACAAGCTTTACATGATACATTAAAAAAGATGGACTTAATTGATATTTATAGGACATTCCATCCAAAAACAATAGAATACACTTTCTTCTCAAGTGCTCATGGAACATTCTCCAGGATAGATCATATCTTGGGTCACAAATCAAGCCTTGGTAAATTTAAGAAAATTGACGGTGTATCAAGCATCTTTTCTGATAACAATGCTATGAGACTAGATATCAATTACAAGAAAGAATCTGTAAAAAATACAAACACATGGAGGCTAAACAATATACTACTAAATAACCAAGAGATCACTGAAGAAATCAAAGAGGAAATTAAAAATACCTAGAAACAAATGACAATGAAACACGATGACCCAAAACCTATGGGATGCAGGAAAAGTAGTTCTAAGAGGGAAGTTTATAGCAACAGAATCATACCTCAAGAAACAAGAAACATCTCAAATAAACAAACTAACCTTACACCTAAAGCAATTAGAGAAAGAAGAACAAAAAAACCCCAAAGTTAGCAGACGGAAAGAAATCATAAAGATCAGATCAGAAATAAATGAAAAAGAAATGAAGGAAATGATAGCAAAGATCAATAAAACTAAAAGCTGGTTGTTTGAGAAGATAAACAAAATGGATAAACGCCTAGCCAGACTCATCAAGAAAAAAAGGGAGAAGACTCCAATCAACAGAATTAGAAATGAAAAAGGAGAAGTAACAACTGACACTGCAGAAATACAAAGGATCATGAGAGATTACTACAAGCAATTATATGTCAATAAAATGGACAACCTGGAAGAAATGGACAAATTCTTAGAAAAGCACAACGTTCCAAGACTGAACCAGAAAGAAACAGAAAATATAAACAGACCAATCACAAGCATTGAAATTGAAACTGTGATTAAATATCTTCCAAGAAACAAAAGCCCAGGACCAGATGATTTCACAGGTGAATTCTATCAAACATTTAGACACGAGCTAACATCTATCCTTCTCAAACTCTTCCAAAATTTGGCAGAGGGTGGAACACTCCCAATCTCATTCGACGAGGCCACCATCACGCTGATATCAAAACCAGACAAAGATGTCACAAAGAAAGAAAATTACAGGCGAATATCACTGATGAACATAGATGCAAAAATTCTCAACAAAATACCAGCAAACAGAATCCAAGAGCACATTAAAAGGATCATACACCATGATCAAGTGGGGTTTATCCCACGAATGCAAGGATTCTTCAATATATGCAAATCAAACAATGTGATAAACCATATTAACAAATTGAAGGATAAAATCCATATGATCATCTCAATAGATTCAGAAAAAGCCTTTGACAAAATTTAACACCCAATTATGATAAAAACTCTCCAGAAAGTAGGCATAGAGGGAACTTACCTCAATATAATAAAGGCCATATATAACAAACCCACAACCAGCATCGTTCTCAATGGTGAAATCCTGAAACCATTTCCTCTAAGTTCAGGAACAAGATAAGATTGTCCACCCTCACCACTATTATTCAATATAGTTTTCGAAGTTTTAGCCACAGCAATCAGAGAAGAAAAAGAAATTAAAGGAACCCAAATCAGAAAAGAAGAAGTAAAATTGTTACTATTTGCAGATGACATGATACTGTACATAGAGTATCCTAAAGATGCTACCAGAAAACTCCTAGAGCTAATCAATGAATTTGGTAAAGTAGCAGGATATAAAATTAATGCACAGAAGTCTTGTGCATTCCTATACACTAATGATGAAATATCTGAAAGAGAAATTAAGGAAACACTCCAATTTACCATTGAAACAAAAAGAATAAAATACCTAGGAATAAACCTATCTAAGGAGACAAAAGACCTGTATGCAGAAAACTATAAGACACTGATGAAAGACATTAAAGATGATACAAACAGATGGAGAGATATATCATGTTCTTGGGTTGGAAGAATCAACACTATGAAAATGACTATACAACCCAAAGCAAACTACAGATTCATTGCAGTCCCTATCAAACTACCAATGGCATTTTTCACAGAAGTAGAACAAAAAATTTCACAATTTGTATGGCAACACAAAGACCCTGAATAGACAAAGCAATCTCGAGAAAGAAAAACGGAGCTGAAGGAATCAGGCTCCCTGACTTCAGACTATACTACAAAGCTACAGTAATCAAGGCAGTATGGACCTGGCACAAAAACAGAAATATAGATCAATGGAATAGGATAGAAAGCCCAGAGATAAACCCACGCACATATGTTCACCTTATTTTTATAAAAGAGGCATGAATATACAATGGAGAAAAGACAGCCTCTTCAATAGTGGTGCTGGGGAAACTGGACAACTACATGTAAAAGAATGAAATTAGAACACTCCCTAACACCATACACAAACATAAACTCAAAATGGATTAAAGACCTTAATGTAAGAACAGACACTATAAAACTCTTAGAGGGAAACATAGGCAAAACACTCTATGAGATAAATCACAGCAAGATCCTTTTTGACCCACCTCCTAGAGAAATGGAAATAAAAACAAAAATAAACAAATGGGACCTAATGAAACTTAAAAGCTTTTGCACAGCAAAGGAAACCATAAATAAGATGAAAAGACAACCCTCAGAAAGGGAGAAAATATTTGCAAATGAAGCAACTGACAAAGGATTAATCTCCAAAATTTACAAGCAGCTCAGGCAGCTCAATATCAAAAAAACAAACAACCCAATCCAAAAATGCGCAGAAGACCTTAATAGACATTTCTCCAAAGAAGATATACAGATTGCCAACAAACACATGAAGGGATGCTCAAATCACTAATCATTAGAGAAATGCAAATCAAAACTACCATGAGGTATCACCTCACACCAGTCAGAATGGCCATCATCAAAAAATCTACAAACAATAAATCCTGGAGAGGGTGTGGAGAGAAGGGAACCCTCTTGCATTGTTGGTGGAAATGTAAATTGATACAGCCACTATGGAGAACAGTATGGAGGTTCCCCAAAAAACTAAAAATAGAACTGCCATATGACCCAGCAATCCCACTACTGGGCATATACCCTGAGAAAACCATAATTCAAGAAGAGTCATGTACCACAGTGTTCACTGCAGCTATTTACAATAGCCAGGACATGGAAGCAACCTAAGTGTCCATACTTAGGTTGAAACTGAGTTATTTGTAGTGAGGTGGATGGACCTAGAGACTGTCATACAGAGTGAAGTAAGTCAGAAAGAGAAAAATAAATTCCATGTGCTAACAAATATATATGGAATCTAAAAAAAAAAAAAAAAAAAAAAAGGTTCTGAAGAACCTAGGGGCAGGACAGGAATAAAGATGCAGACATAGAGAATGGACTTGAGGACACGGGGAAGGGGAAGGGGAAGCTGGGACGAAGTGAGAGAGTGGCATGGACTTATATATATTACCAAATGTAAAATAGAAAGCTAGTGGGAAGCAGCCGCATAGCACAGGGAGATCAGCTCAGTGCTTTGTGTCCACCTAGAGGGGTGGGATAGGGAGGGTGGGAGGGAGACGCAAAAGGGAGGAGATATGTGGATATATGTATATGTATAGCTGATACACTTTGTTATAAAGCAGAGACTAACACACTGTTGTAAAGCAATTATACTCCAATAAAGATGTTAAAAAAAAAAAAAAGAATGCCTAGCAATGGTCTGAAGAAAGGGGTTCCATGAACCTATCTTTACCTTTAATGAAATTGCCTTGAGGGGCTCAGTAATAGTCTTTTAAGTTCCCAGTCCCTGAAAAAAGTGCTCATTTCATTCTCTTCCTTTTTTTTTTCTTCTCATTTATGACCTCATCAGCAATGAGACTTAACTGAACACACCTTCTCTTAAAATGATAAGCATTCCCAAGTCTATTATTACTTTATCTCTAGGACTGATGGCCCAAAAGGATTCAGTGGAATGTACTGTTCACTTTAGTGAACAAAAACTGAAGTTCAGTGATGTTTTCTTCTATTAAAAATGAATATGCTATCATTGCTCACTCATATTTTTACAATACCAATGAAAATTCTCAGATGACAATTCTATGCTTTTTTCCCCTCAAGCTTATAATAATGGGTCTATAAAATGTAGCCTTTTGGCTCACATATGTACTTAGAGGTTAAATTATATCATCATCACACTATAATAAAGTCTTATAAGCAGCTCTCACGGGATGTTAGACTGAACTCTTAGGTCAGAGCTCTAAAGGTGTTGAATAATTGTCTCATGTATTTAGATGGTAGAATCAGTATTCGAGCGTCACATCCATAGGAAATAGCATTTAACCGTGCCCTTTCTATGTCTTTGTATTGTGGAATTCTTTGGTAAGTTTTTTTTTAACTCAGTTATTTTTCCCTCAAAATGACCGATGATCTCTGCTATATGATGGCCCTGAATATAATTCGAGGTGATAGAGAATTTAGATATGTTTTCTATTTCTTGGCTGCTCAGTCCTTCTTACAACTGCCCACTTTTGGCTTCACTTAAATATACACTTAATCTCAAAAGAGTGGATTCCACCAGATTCAGCAAAGTGAGCCTGCCATATAGTAGTGTTCTGGCTGGACTATCTGAGAATGATTCTGATTCTAGTTATTATTTTATTGTTATTATTACCATTTACTCAGCAATAACTATCTATCTGATAAGGTGATATGCACTTCATAGTACTACCTCATT
Organism: Balaenoptera borealis; assembly: GCF_965194805.1. Taxonomy (NCBI): domain Eukaryota; kingdom Metazoa; phylum Chordata; class Mammalia; order Artiodactyla; family Balaenopteridae; genus Balaenoptera; species Balaenoptera borealis. Next base: position 163,114,459 of record NC_138866.1, on the reverse strand, counting down.
TAATTCTCAAACGAACATCAGATACTATTAACCCACACAAGAAATATAAGAGAATTGAAGTGTTTAAAACTTTAGTATGTCTCCAGGCCTTAGATTTAAATCATGGTCCTCAAAAATATACCATATTTCTTATGGTCAAATCTACTTGCATAAAATCTACTTTATAATAATATATAATACATAATCTATGAGGTAGAAACTTCTATATATTTTGGTAGTTTCTATCAACTTGTGGAGTCATACATTCAGAGGGATATGCTGTCTTCTAAATCTGGGGTAACTCTTCAGATAATATATAGAGTGAAATTGTGTAAATTTTTTCTCTTTTAAGACTCATAAGCAGTGCTGAGCCTACATATCTACACAATTATAATGACTCATTATATAATGAGGGGAAAAACCTTAGAGGATATTTTTGTAATTGATTAGGACATGATTCATTTTGAGCTAACTTGGCTCCCAAACATGTGAAAACTTATCCGGAAGTTTGCAAAGGGACCTAATGTCAAAGGATAAACTAAACAGGTATGGGGGAGATAAAGAGAAAAGGAAAATTAATAATAAAGTGCTGAGCCTACCTATCTACACAATTATAATGACTCATTATATAATGAGGGGAAAAACCTTAGAGGATATTTTTTTGTAATTGATTAGGACATGATTCATTTTGAGCTAACTTGGCTCCCAAACATGTGAAAACTTATCTGGAAGTTTGCAAAGGGACCTAATGTCAAAGGATAAACTAAACAGGTATGGGGGAGATAAAGAGAAAAGGAAAATTAATAATAAAATGCTGAGCATGAGTAAAATGAACATATTAGCCACAGTCTTCCTTATAGTGTTGGAAGACAAATGAAAATTTATTGGGATAGACTTTACAATAGTGACTTTATGCAGAATTCATAATACACAACAAAGTCTTTGTCACTGTATCCACCTGCTTGTGTCATAAGATTGATCTCTCTCTCTCTCACACACATACACACACACACACACACACACACACACCACAGAACCATTCCCAGGCAAAAGAAAATCTCACCTTATGGTTATAAAAAAATAGAGATTTCTTTTGCATATGTGCAATTAGAATTAAATCTTTTGAGAAAAGGTGGGGGGAAAACAAAAAGAAAAAATGTTAGCTGATGAGGAAGAGAGTGGAAAGACATTTAAATTCGACTATAATCATTGCCAAAAAAAAATAATAATAAAGCTGTCATCCAGAACACTATGCATAAATCTTCCAACAAGTTGTACAGAACGAAGAATAGTTGCTTCAGGATCAATGCACAGTCATTTAGTGGGCCTATCAAGCTGACAGTGAGAATACCAGACCTGATACACATGAATGCCCAAGAAGACTGTCTCTGGATGTCAGCCCTGTGTATGTCAATGAAACAAAGAGTACGAGAGTATCAAAGCACACTAACAAACCACTGGTAGGATTGTTTCTGCTACAAATACAAAACCAAAGGCTAACTGTGATCTACTCTTTGAAACTTGTGCTGTAGTATTAGTGGCCCTTAAGGCACTGACCCACACATACTGGATATGGTAGGAAAAATAATAGCGGCTGAGACGTGAACAGGAGTTTGCATTGCATCTGAAAAATTTTAAAACTCATTTGAATGGTCACAGTTATCTAAATTTTGCTTACTTTTTGTGTTTCTGCTCTCTATAAGCTCTAATGAATTGGTTGTGATGGCCATTCTGCACTTAAATAAACCAAGTTTCAGAGCATTTTGTGACATTTAATCATCTTTAGGGTGAAGTCCCTCAAAAGATTGCACTGTCCATAGTGCTGATTTTCATAGCTATGAGCTAAATGCTTTAGGTTCACTAATTTACACTGGAATTAAACTTGGAAGAGTTATTTTATGAAATCCTTTAGTTCACAAAGAGAAAACAATCCCTTTGTGTCTTAGTTAAAAAAAAAATTATTAACTGATAAAAACCAGTGCTGCTGGGAAAGTAGTTTGTACTTTGTGACTACAAAATGAATGGGGTTTTCATCTTAATATCCTTCTAAGACACTCTATAACTAAAATATTATGCTTTACATGACAGACCAAACATAGTATTATATTATCGCATAGAATTTAAATATATCTATTCATTCTAAGATCAAAATGCTTCCTCTGAACCGTAACAATTGCCTATATAAAAAAGTCTGCTGTGACACGGTCCACCTGCAAGATAGCATTATCCCTTTCCCGAATGCTAGTATTGAGAAAGGTTAATTGTTCTCTAGAAAGGATTGTAATTACCAATACTAACATATAATTTATACACCTGGACTTCTGAACGACAAATATTCAAACAATTTGTCAATGGCCTTGGTAGTATTAGGAATATACTGTTAGTGCCCACCCCCCAACCCCTGCCAAAAAAAAAAAAAAAAACCCTGATATAAATCCTTAGGCTTTAGACGGTCAGGGAAATTTATATGGCTCTTTTTCTGTTAAAGCCACATTTGTTCCTGAATAGTGGCTGAACTATTTGAATTGAATTACATCATATGCACCAGTGATTTGAGTGGATATACCTCCCTCATTAGTAAATGCATAGTCTTTACTTTCCCCCCACTATATAAACAATTTGATTGTTATTTGCCTCTTTGACAAAAATATAAAATATTATAAGATACATAAAAATAATCGTATCTTTATGCTGATTATCCCACTTCTGAGAATTTTAAGAACATAAATCAGCCTAAGCAAAGCCCCATTTGTATAAAGGTACTTATAAACATTTATAGTGAAGATTGTGTGTGTTCTAATAATGTTTAATAATAGGGGAATTTATGTAATCAGTTAAGACGTATAAACCAGGTAAACTATAAACTATTAAGCATCCATTAAAATTATTCTTATGAAGACTATAGAAATCTGAAGAATGCTTATGCCATTTTAATAAAAGACGGCAGAATGTCAAATGTTATGTGTAATACCTAGGCAAATACATATGCCCAAATATTTTTCTTTAAAACTATTGTGCTCTGAATTCAGTCTTCTTATATGTGAATCTTGGGTTGTAAATTTATTCCCTAAGGGATCTTAGACAAATTACCTATCTTCCCTGTGCTCGAGTTTCTTCAGATGTAAAAAGGAAACTAGTACTGAATAGTACAATATATTATTATCAGGGTTGAACAAGATGATACCTGTAAAGCACTTTGTAGATAACTATCATAACGCCAACATTTAATAAATATTTACTTACTACCTTTTCAGTAATGAGGAACATGTATAGAAATTGCTCTTCCATACCGCATTGAGATACCATGAGAGGAAATAAAAAGGAAAGAGTGACAGAGTTTGAATTCTGTACAGAGAAGGTGTCAAATGCATGACTGTTATCATCCTCATGGTCAAACTCATCGCTTTTACTCAGGAACTGTCTTTCATAGGGCTGTGCTACTTGAAGGCAACAGGAATGGATAATTGAATGAGCTATGAAGTTGGAGCAAAAGAAAAAAAATTATTTGCATCATTACCGTGAGAATATGACCCACATATACTCCTTTTAATTGCATAATGCTAGCATCCAGCAATAGAATTTATGTAGAAGGCACTATTAGTATTAACTCAAACATAAAAAGTTTAAAGGTAATAAACTAGCAATTGTCTATCCTGACTTTTGCTAAACTTCCACTGTAAACACATGTGAATGCCATCTCTCACCTTGAAGAAGTACATGGTTTCAAAGGTTAGTTAAGCAGGACAAAGAGAAAATATCGAAGTTTGGGATGCTTCCAAGAGATGCCAATAAATTTCCACATCTGCTCTTTTATCTCAATTGCACCAAGAAACATTCTCCCAATTAGTTAATTAACTTTAAGAACAAACCAAATTAGTTTAAAATGCAACTTAAACTCAAGCTTATAAACTGTAATTAAAACTGCAGGCTCTTGGTATAAATTTTTCAAAATATTTAAGGAGGGTGAATTTCAAACAGACATACGTTTTATGGAAGACTGATACATAGAGGAAAATTTATTCAAATGATGGATTTTAAAAGTAATATTTTAATTAGCCCTTTAGTCACAGTGATTTAGAATTATAGATAAGAAAACACTATTTACTCATTGTAGATGATTAATATGAGATTTTCTTTTGTATATCTCAATGGCCTGTTATTTTTTGTAATAAAAAACTGATTCATTGATTAATAAAAATAAAATTCCAAATTGATTAAGAATGAAAGACTCTTAAAACTTGCTAACAACGCTAGATTATAAACTCCTATGAGGCTATTGTTAATGTGTTATGCTAACATCATTATCAATACCAATATTTTGTATTCATAAATGGCACTGTTAATGTTAAAATTTCTCCAGCTTGAACTTATTGTATGTATAGAACAGAAGCTTTTTAAAATGTATTTATTAATTATAAATCAAGTTAATGGCTTTATTCTCTCTAGTCATCTGTCATTATCAAGTAAATGCCTCTTCATCAAATAAAACCTGAAAAAGTAGACTTTTTTTTTCTTAAGATGAGGGTAATTCCAAAAAATGAGAGTATTTTTAAAAAATGTCTAGAGTGGAATGTTTATACTTTAAGGCAAAGCATGAACCAAATTGGATTCTTTCAACAATATGGTACTCTAGGTAGATCAAACTTTTTGACTGATCTCATCATTCTTTAGAGCTAGAAGGGACATTCAAGAGATTTATGGTACTGGTAGGATTGGATATTTAAAAATTATTTCTTTTATCAAACTGTTCTTTCTCATGTCTTTACTGAATCTCTTCTTTTTGTCACATAAATCTGTTTTTTCTTCCTTTCTCGTCCTATTATCAACATCATTAGAGAACAGATGAAGATCAGCATACTCAATTTAGACTTAAAGGAATTTATTAAGTCATTCCTCAGATTTTCTTTCTTCAGATAAAATTTCTCTGCTTTTAAAAGATAAGTGAAAAGATTTCTAAGAGGCTGAATGTGATAAAATTCAGAAATCACTGAAACCTCTGGTTAATTCCCTCTTTTCAATTATGTTCATTTGCTTTGTCATTACAAGGAATATAGTTCTCTTTAATCTGGTAGTTTTCATTAGAATTACTAGTATTAGTTTGCTCCTAGATAATTAATATTAAGTTTTATGTATAATACAAGTCATATGTTCCATTTAAAGGACATTAAAGAACTAATGGAAAGGGAGTTTCTTACAAGTAAAAAAAAAAAAAAGAGCAAAATGGTAAACATTTGAACATGATATGATAAGGCAAGAAGGTAAAGTTTTGCTTGGGATCTATTGGGTTCTTACTATTTAAGTATAAAACTGTTAAATACTGTATGTTGAATAAAGGGTGCTGGGGAAGAAATAAAAATGAAGCAAAGAAAGTAATGACTGTATTATAGAAAAACCAATAATTATTCAAAAGAACAACTATTTCTTTTAAAAGATAGTTCCCACATGGTAAAGAAGTATCCCACTGTAATTCCTCGCCTCAAGAAGCTAGAGCAAAGAGCATGCACTATCAGTCAGCAAGAAGAAGGGTTATTAAATCCTCATAGCCTTTTTTTTTTTTTTTTTGACTGACTATTTTCAGGGCTGTTTTAGTTTCACAGAAGAATTGAGAGCTAAGTACAGAGTTTTCATATACCCCCCTCCTCAACACATGCATACCCTCCCTCATTATCAACATCCCCTACCAGATGGTACATTTGTTACAACCGATGAACTGACACTGACACATCATCATCACCCAGAGTCATCGTTTACATTAGGATTCACTTTCGGTGTTGCGTACTCTATGGGTTTGGGTAAATGTATAATGCCACGCATTCACTGTTATATTATCACACAGAATAGTTTCACTGCCCTAAAAATTCTCTGTGTTCCATCTATCCATCCCTGAACCTCCCTAATCATAGTCTTTTTGTAATTCCTGATTAATTGAGCTGAATTAGGTGTGAGACTAAAAGAAACTCTCCCCCTCCCCACCAGGCACTGACTGGGGTGAGTACCCTTCACCATTCCTGTCCTGCGCTATGACAAGCCCAGGAAGTGTTGCTTCCCCTCACCCCCCACCCCAGAGTCACTGCCTAGCAATCCTAGCTTTATGGGGCCCCTGCTTGTAGAGACATCTGATTAGATACCACAGACTCCTTTAGAAAGTTACAGAGAATCTCCCTTTAATAGGTACCCCCTAAAGTTCTCTTATAATTACTGAGTCTCTCCCCACCTCTGTCACTCTGACTAAATCTCTATTGGGTATTTTCTGCTGTAGGAATGTTTGTGTTTGGAATTATTTTGAAGGTTTTTCCAACTCATAATATTCGAGGTTCTTTCCTATTTGCTGCAATAGACACACACCTAGTTAGTTTAGGGATTAACATTTCTTTTTAAGAACATGCTAGAATGGGAGCTGTAGTTAGCTACTTTCTGCCTGATGTACAGACTGGATCTAATGAGAAGATATTCCTTTTCAGAAAAAAAAAAAGAAGTCTAAACAAGTACACTATTTCAGTAAACAATCAAGACATATCTAAAAAATATAAACTGGGAACACAGGCATTACACTTTATATAAAGGATGGAACACAGTGCTGAATAAAACCATGGCATGGACTTCTCATGCATCTCATTTTGACCAAAGTGTGAGTTATGAAGTGGGGAGGTGGGCAAATGGTAGCCCCAGAGAGGCTACCTATGGCCAAATTGCTCTCTAAAAGATTGTCACTTATACAAGTTGCATATAAGGTGAGCCAATCCCCTGTTTGTTCTTTGTTCAGAACATCTCCCCTACTTATCTATATACCTAACTAACAGGTGTTTCTCAAAACCCAAAAGTTTTATGTCTTCAAGAAAATCACCCCTTGGTAACTCATCCCAAATCACTCATAATGTTTCTTGCACTGTTTATTTTTAAACTTATCAATATTGCTTGGTTTTGCTTGGACTTGTTATTTATTCTGATATAGAACCTATTATATACATACATTAATACATTTTTTAAAACACTGCATGCAACACTTCAGTACACTGGTTTTGCCTGTCCAGAGTAGATTTTCCTTCCTCTGATAACAGCATCTATGTCTTTCCTTGGGAAATTATCCAAAAGTCTGTTTGTATTATTTAAAAAACAATCCTTTATGGAAGGATATTACGCATACAAAAAGTTCACAAGTAATGAGTAGATAACAATATAGTTTCATGAATTAAACCCAAATATGGAACCAGAACCCAAAATACGAAATAAAACATTGCAAGCACTTTACAGGCACTACCTTTCCCTCAGTTGTAAACACCATTCTGATTTCTGGACCATGGAGTAGTTTTGCCTATTTTTTTGAACCTTACATGAACAGAATCAAATGCAGAGTGTGTACATTTTTGTGTGGGGGGGCTTCTTTCACTCTACCTTATACTTATGAAATTCATCCATATTATTGCTCCTAGCAATACAATACAGTATTCCAATTCATGAACACACCTCAAGGTAAGCAGAACAATGACCTCCCAAAGACTTTTGTCTTAATCCTCCGGAAGCTATGAATAGGTTAAGTTTGCATGGCAAATGGGGATTAATGTTGCAGATGAAGTAAAAGTTGCTAATCAATGGATTTTGTAATAGAGAGAGGGTCCTGGATTATCCAGGTGGGCACCAATATAATCACAAGTGTCCTTAAATGCAGAGAAGGAAGGCAGAAGAATCAGTGTTAAAGGGATGGGATGTGAGATATACTTGACTGGTCATTGTTGATTTTGAAGATGGAACAGGGCTAATAGCCAAGGAATGGGGGAAGCTTCTAGAAGCTGGAAAAGGCAAAACAACAGATTGTCCCTTGAAGTCTTCAGAAAGGAATGCAGCCCTGCCAAACATTCATTTTAACCCAGTGAGACCCATTTCAGACTTCTAATCTCCAGGACTGTAAGATAATACATTTGGGTTGTTTTAAGCCACTGAGTTTGTGATAATTTGTTACAGCAGGAATAGGAAACTAAAACAATTTATATTTTTTGGTAATGTACACTTTGGGTTATGTTTAGTTTTGACTACTATGAAAAATGCTTTTAATCAACATGTTTGAACTCTTTTTCTGTTAAAAAGGGGTACATATCTCTGTTAAGTATATGCAACATTTATAAGAGGAAAATGCTTAATAATATGACATGTATGTTTTCCTTTTTAGGAGACAGTGTCAAATAGGTTTCCAAATTGGTTTGACACATTTACACCTGCTCCAGTAACTCATGAAAGTTTGAATTGTTCCAAACACTTGTTATTTTGGTTAATTTTAATTATTTTGCGGATCTGTAGTGATACCTCATTGTGATTTTAACTTGTATTTCCATGATGCCTAATAAAACTAAACACCTTCTCATATTATATAGTTCATTTGATCTGGATAGCCTTATTTTTGTGAAGTAACTGTTCAGGTCTTTTGCTCATTAAAAATTATTTTCATATTCTTATTGATTTTATGAGGTTTTTGCATACAACCTTATAAAATCAATAAGAATCTGGATACAAATCCTTTAAAAATATATGTATAAAAATCTATTCCCATTTTGTGGTTTCTATTTTCTCTGCTAACGGTGTTGTTTCATGAACAGAAGTTCTGACCTTGAAATTAGTACATTTTTTTCCTTCAGTTAGTGATTTCTTCTGTAATACTTCCTACTTCCTCTAAGTGCTTTATTGCTTTATTTTTTACATTTAGAAGTCTGATATATCTGGAATTGACTATTTCATGTGCAGTGAGGTAGAGGTGAAAATTATTTACTATATAGATATCTAATTTATCCAGTATCATTTCTTGATAAGACCATTCTTACCCTCACTGTGTTGCAGTGTCATCTTTTTAATGTACTTGACTACTGCTTGCAACAAGACCACACCTCCCACTGGCTTCTTCCAGCCAATGACTGAGTGACACACACAGATACTAAGGCACACATAGGGCTCTTCTGACAGCTGCCTTTGGCTTGAAGATTTCTCTGTATCTTTGCCCATCTCTCTTTCCTGAGACCAACTGCAAACTAGGACCCTTTCACCCACACTTTTCTCCCTCTCTCTTTCACTCTGGGTCAGAATTTCATCCTGGTCTGACAACTTTCCCATATTTCTCTGGCTCCCTCCCAGTTTCCCACACCAAGCATTTTTCCTAATAAAATACTCACATGTTTAATTTCATCTCAGAGTCCGCTTCTCAGAGGATCTGGGCTAACATAAGTGGTGCTAAGAGTGGTCTGAGAAAACAGACTGTAAGATGGGTATTTGGAATTGACTCAAAGGTGGGATGGGGCACGGATATAGGTAGAATAAAGCAGCGACTTGACTGTGAAAGATTTCACCAGTGGTAACCTGGGAAATTATCCCAGTGGAGCAGGGATGCTGTTGCAGGTGCAGTGATATAGGCATTTGAAATATATGAAGCAAAGTCTGCAAATGCAGTGGAGTTGGCTAGTTCTTGCCAAGTTGTATTCACTCCCTGTAGAAGGATAATGGGAAACCAGGGGCTGTTAACAAGCAGCTGTTAATGGCTAAGTGTGAGAGCCGGAGAGCCTCAGTGGTACATATAAAGTGTTCTTATCACCTGTACTGGATGGGCAGACACAGATGAACAAGAGGTTGAAGACTTAATTGTGAGAGCAGAGCTCCAGAAATTCTTGAATTCTCAGCTAAGGCAGGTCTGTTATGTGAAGGTCAGAGTGTGGTAGAGGAAACCTAGGATCCTGAAAACTAGGATTAGGCCACCTGGATGACTGTCCCTGAGGGCATTGACTCTACCATCCCCCTGGACTTTTGGGGTATGCAGAGGTGGCCCACCCTCCTCTAGTAATGGTTAGCACTTAACACTGTGCTAGGAGACACTGCAGAAGTCTCTTTTCCCCAAAGCAACATATGTCCCTTCAGGGGCTGTCCCACATTCTATCCTAGAGGCTAGGCTGATACCAGGGGTTAAATCCTAGTATAAACTGCCCCTTCCCTCCACGCTGAGCCTGTAAAGAGAAGATATAAATAGAGAAATATAAGAATTATGTGGCATGTACCAACAGAAGCTATGGGGTTATTCCTGGGGTTGTATTTTAGGGTGCATCATCAAGAAGGCTGGAATTAAAGGCTGAATAAGCAAGAAGTGACTTAGGGGTGCTTCTTTAGGACACAAAATTTAACACTCTACAAAAACACTAGAGAATGTGGCAAATTTGCTGCTAGGGTGGCTCTTAGATACCTGGAAGAAACAATGGCCAACTCTCAGCAAAGTAAAAATTCCTGAATTACCCCAGAAGATGTAAATGAAGGAATAAAGAGCTTAAGGTAAGTGAATGTGATGGTTAACTTTATGTGTCAACTTGACTGTCAACTTGACAGCATGCCCAGATATTTGGTTGAACATTATTTCTTGGTATGTTTGTGAGGGTGTTTCTGGGTGATTTTAATATTTAAGTCAATAGGCTGAATGAACCAGATGGCCCTTCCTAATATAGGTGGCCTTATCCAAACCTTTGAAGGCCTGAATAGAATAAAAGGCTGAGTAAGAATTTTCCCTCTCTCTCTCTCTCTCTGACTCAGAGAGACATTAGTCTCTGAAGGCCTGGACTCAGATTGGAACTATAACCATCAACTCTCTTTTCAGATAAAAGAAAAATGAAACAAACAAACAAAAAGTATTAATCAATTTTTTTCCCCCAGGAGTATTTCTTTGCACTGATGTTTTTTAGGGCCACGCTACTACTGAAAGGCTGTAGTGCTGAATCTGTCCACTTTTGAAAAGGGCCAGCACATTGTTCAGAGCTATCTGTAAGTCAGACTGAATTTTTCTTCCCCAGTCAACTGCCATGGGAATCAGAGCCACTCGCTCATGCTACCTACTTGCGCCTTTAGGATGTGCTCAAACAAAAACTTCTACAGAGTTTCATGTGATGATGGAGGGCTACTGCCCACGCCCAAAATTATGGTTCAGGCAACTCAGTTCATGGTGGTCAATTTGTGTCACATGGCATATTGAAAGCTTGTTGGGAAGACATTCAGCCTTCACTAAGGCCCAGGAGCAAGCCAGCAGTTGGTTTTCAAATAAATATCTGAAAAAGACAGAATAGCTTTTTCCCTGAAATCCCAGGGCTTTTCTGTGATTCATTTACACAATCCTACAGGCTCCATAACATATCACTGTCTTCCACAGACACATCAAGTAACATTTGATATGCTTAGTCTCATGGTCTATTTGACAAGGTAGCTTTTGTGGCAGCAACTATTTCAGAGCCTTTTTTTTTTTTTTTCCCCCAGAGGTCCACTAAAAACTGGCAACTGTATATGGATTAGAATACCTCACAAAAGTATACAATCCATCAAAAATTCAGAGTCTTATTAGGCACTGTGCTTCTTCTATAGTGATAAGATATGCTAAATAAAATAATTTGTCCTTTACCTTGGAGAGGGCATCTTGACATAGCCTGGGCCACTGGACCTCTAGAAATTTCACCAAAGTGACAGGACCCTGAATTTTTGTTGTTTTATTTTATTCCTTGAAACCAATATTTCTTTACAAAGCATCTAGAATATTTCCTAGTTTTTGATCAACAGATATCATCATATCAACAATCATCATGATATCATCAATGTTGTGGACCAGGCTGATTTCCTGTAGAATGTTTGGAAATCAAGTTTTCTGCAGATTAAATTATGATAGAGTATGGAATATTGGTGAGTTAAGACTGTGATGGTATATCGCTGTCCTTTTCAGGTGAAACCAAATTGCTTCTAAAATATATATAGGAAAAAAAATTGACAGATAAATACCTGCATACCGGGTACTTATATGATGTTTTGCTCCCCCAAAGAAACTGTATTTGCAATAGTAGCTGCATCTCTGCAACATTTCCAAGAATGTGGTATTGCTTTTGATTTACTATTTTGGTAGACGGAGGCATTCTAGGTGTTTAAACTTGGTATTTCCTACCATAATGATCCTTATTTCATGAGAGGGAACCAATATAGAGACTTTACCAGTTGCTGAGTATGTCTATTTCAACCGTATTTCAGAAATGCATAAATGATCATGGGGTTTGTTCTGGTATCCATCAGGCCTGCTGTGAGATAGACCAAAGTAAAAACTCAATTAATTACCTAAGGCCACAAGTTCCCACTCTTAACAGTAGATCACAATTGTTTTTTGGTTCATGAGGATTTAGCATATTAGTTCAGAGTCAGTGTTCAGTAATCCCTCCCAAAACCTTAGTATTTTCCTTTCTCTAATACTATAGCTGTAGGTCCCTTTGAGGCAAGTCTACAGGGAAGATTTACAGTATACAGTTTAAGCATTGTTGTAGGGTTCTTCCTCTATAGGATTTCAGTCTTCATTAAGAATTCCTTTCATTCAAGGGATTCTGGGATTGTGAACTTACTAAAGTTTGGGAACCAGGAAGAGAGCCATGATTCTAAATGATGATTTATGTCAGACATCCATGGCATCTAACCAATTGACTTGTATACGTACAATTACATGTATATATCTTTTGTCTCCATAAGATCATGAGGATATAAGGCAGAAAATATTTATTTCTTTTTCTATGACACATTTCTGAAGCTCGAATATTATTTTTACTAAATATGTAATGAATCAAATTGAATTTTATACTTTATATTTCAGATTAAAATAGCCAATATTAATAAAATATTATGTCATCAAAAGTAAGCCTAAGCTGAAATTCAAATAAAACTATAATGTAAACCATGAAAACAAAACAACAAATCAAAAACACTGACTTACTGTGCTCACTTATGGACATGATTATGATACATTCTAAAACATTGCCTTTCTGATACTAGTTGTCAAATCTAATTGTAATATGAAGCATATACTAGTCAGTGTGTATTCAAAATTATATTTTTACAAAAAAGAATGAATAAAGCAGGCAAAATAGAATGACCATTTTTACTTTAAGAATTAGTAGTAACTTGGAATTTAAAATTTGTTTCTAATGCTGTGTGTATTTCATGAACAAAGAACTAGAATAGACTGCTGAAATAAAAGTAGAGACTTCTATAAATATAATAGGCTGTATTAAGCCAGCCATTATGTTGGATACGATTTCCATTTAATGTCAGAAATTGGCTTCTAAAGATGGCACTCTAAAAATCAAAGCTTTCAATTTTTGCAGCTCCTAAATTGATTAAAGTTGAAAAAGAAGTAAGTGTTAAAGAAACATTTTGAGAATATAGTCATTCAAATCTCATTTTTTGAGGGGTGGGGGGCAGGTAGTGCTTTGTTTTTATTACATCAGGAAAGGAAAAGAGATGATTGAGACCAGCAATAAAAAGATAACTATGTCAGGGAAGGAAAAGTATTCACATCAGAGCTCTCTAGCCCTTCACTATTAGAATATAAATGCTACATCTTGAAATAAACTAGAAAATGAAGGAATATATCTTTCTCTTTAAAGTGCCAGATCAGAAGAGGTGAGCTTTTCTCTGAGAATCGGGAAAGCTGCCTTCTAAGGTTTCTGTGATCAAAAATGGGGAAAGCAATGATGTGGAAAGACTGATATTTGAATCTCGCAAAACTGGTTCTCAGCACCAGTAGTGTTAATAGAAAGAATAGCAGAGGCTCCAATACTGTCTCACCCATTCACACAATGAATTTTTGCATGGGAAACTGGGGAAATCTAATTCCAAACTTACATAGGAAAACTATTCAGTAGTATTTTGGTACATGAATATGCTTTATTCATATAATTTTTTTGTTTTATTAAAGCAATAAGGGAGCATTGTTATTTGCAGCAAGTTGGAGGTGGGAAAAAAGGAACACTTTGTGCCCCTGAATAAGCTCAGCTTATTTGTGGGGAGTTTTTTTTTTTCTACTGGCATTATCATTATCTCTTTTTTTGTTTGTTTTTGTTTTTATTTTTGTTATTTTTTAAACAGCACACACCATTATCTCTTAAAGACAACATCTCAGTGGTATGAACTCAGCTTTATTCCAACTAAGGCACTGAAAAAAAGAAACTAAGAACATAGATCTTGGGCAAAAAAATTAGCAAAGCCCTTTCCTCCAAATTCTGGTCCAGGTTTGACACATCTTTGGTGCTTTTTCATAAATGATTTCATCTAAACTGTGGTTGCCCCGATTACTTACAGAATTTTATTGAAACTGCTTTAGTCTCTGTAACATATATACTTTTCATTTAAGAAATCCTTAGTGACTAGTGCTTAGCATAAATTTCATGCTCAATAAATATTTATTAAATTAAGTAACCATTCTAGTCCACATCTGCTGGAATTCCAATAAACTGGCATAAATTAGGACTAGTTCCACAATTCCACAGATCAATTAGGAACGTCATTTACCAGGTATATGACCTGTACATTGAACAATTTACTTAACTTCCCTTAATTTCAGTTTTATCTTCTATAAAACCGTATGTGATTGTCCTGCAAATTATAATGTCACATCTATAAAGGGCCTTCCACAGAGCTTAACACATCAATTAGGCTGTTATTATTTTTAATGTTATTATCAACATTTGCAAATGACAAATGAGCCTTCATCTTTGAGATTTGTGACACTGCTTCTTCTTTTCATTCAATATCTTAAAAATGATCATACACAGGAAGCCACATTTCAAAGTCCCAAATCATCAAGGGTGAATTACGAACGGCACTTTGTTTCTTTGGTTATTTTTTTTTCCAGGACACACATACGGCAGTTTTACAGAGTTTCCCGTAATTCCTGTTACAGATGCTACTCTTTCTCCTGTTATCTGTCTATCATAAAGCTCTGAGGACAGGGACCTGATTTTCAAACTGCTTTCTTATTCACCAGGGCTCCTATTCACCCTCCTTAAACAGTGAACTCAAGTGCTCAAGAAAAGGTTCTGAATGTCATAATGGCGGTGGTTGCTGTTTTACTTCTTCCAGGAATTGTCAAGAGGGGCTATTTGAGAGAACATTTATTTATTTTTATTTATACCATTCTGCGGCAGCCACTAAATAACAAAGAACAGGCGATTGAGACTCAATGAACTGATAAAGGGCAAGGCATCCCTATGAGTATGAACATCAGGACAGGGCTGTACTCAGTTTTGGATGATAATGTATTTGTTCAAGGGAAAATATTATGGCTGGAAGATGCTCCTGCTGCAGTGAGAAAGGCACTGCACACATTCAGCCTATAAATGGAACAATGTTCGTTGCATCTATGAAGCAGAGTCAACAGGTAATTGCTCTAAATCACAAATGTACAAATGAGTGGAAGTGACTTACTGGTCACAAAGTGAGGACAGCACGGCTCATGCATAGAAAAATAGCCAGAATCGGGTACTATTTGTCTTCAAATAATAGCTGTCACTAGCCTCTTCAACCTTTACCATTATGATCACTTACTGAAATGAAGTTATAGAAGATTCATGTTAAATTGGGAACATCACGAAGTCTCACCTCTCTCTCACTCTCCACTTTTAACCATCTGCCCCATCCTGTGATCTCTACCTACCAGAGTCCTCACCTCTGTCTACACTGACAGTGCATCAGGACTGGCCTCCAACCTGCCTTTGCTTCTGATTTTGTTCCATGCCACCCACTCTCCTAACTGCTGAGTGAACGTTCTAAACTAAAAGGCCTTTTTTTTCATCTTCCTGTTAAAATCCCTCAACCTTCCCCTATTTCCTTTGGGAAGATAGTCAAGTTTCTTTTACCACAGCCTCTCACAATTCCCCAATGTAATTTTTTTTTTTTCTCTTTCAGAGAACAAATGAAATCAATAAATTGTAACTTTCACTTTGAAAGCAAGATAAGCCAAAGGGTTTGTATACATCAGTACTGAGGAGAAGGAGTTTTCAGGGTCTGAAGGCCTGAACATCCTCCACTAAAAGCTTCTTAACTAATAATGTGTCTGAAAGGTTCTTTGCCAATACCTCTCTTCATTTAGAAGTTCCGCCTGCTTTATTGTCTAATGAGATACATGTATTTATTGGATGTGTGTGTATGTGTATTTCATTCACATTTCAGGTTTCACTCACACTAGGCTTTGGTGTCCTCTTGTTGAACAGAAACAATTTCACAGAGCAACATCAGACCAGGCTATAACGTTACCAAAATCAAGATCCCTTCATATTTGTGTCTAATCACAGATATTAACAAGCTCCCTGTGCATCCCACAAAACACTGAACACTCCCCAGCTCTTGGCTAATATGACTGACTGCTGCTTCTTTAACAATTATGGCGTCAACCTCACTCTAGTTTGCCTTTTTTCTATACAAGATTTATCAACATACCAATCATAGAATTATCCCATTTCCTGATGTCACCCAATGCAGAGAAAGTCCCTCCTTCCTTGAATCTTCATCAGAATCACCAAACTAAAGCCCAGATTCTTTAAGAAGCCCTTTCTTACATCCTCTTACTGCGATGCCACACAGTTTCTCACTTTGCATGTTCTCCCCCATTGCAACAAGAATGAAACCCAATTTATTCACCACTGTGGGTGTGCTCCTACTAATCTTTGCCTAGTAGCCCATATACACTCACTGATTGGTTGAAAGCATCCACCTTCAGGCTGAGGAACCATAAACTCCTTTGCTCTTATTTTTCCTTATTTACCTGTTCAAGCACAAATGCAACCTGTAAGTATTTCCTGCATTTGTTTATTTTTGTGCTTTTTCCCACTTCCCCCAAAAAGACTAAAACTCCATTAGGGGAAGTGCCTGTAAAGCCTTTTCTATTTTTGATGCCCATTGCTTTACATACAGCAGATGTTCAATAAACTTCTGTTGAATGACTGAACTAAAAAGTTGATATAATTATTTAGGGGCTTCCCTGGTGGCGCAGTGGTTGGGAGTCTGCCTGCCAATGCAGGGGACACGGGTTCGAGCCCTGGTCCAGGAAGATCCCACATGCCGCGGAGCAACTAAGCCTGTGCGCCACAACTACTGAGCCTGCACTCTAGAGCCCGCGAGCCACAACTACTGAAGCCTGCGCACCTAGAGCCCGTGCTCTGCAACAAGAGAAGCCACTGCAGTGAGAAGCCTGCGCACCGCAACGAAGAGTGGCCTCTGCTCTCTGCAACTAGAGAAAAGCCGACGCATAGCAACAAAGACCCAACGCAACCAAAAATAAATAAATAAATAAATAACAAATACATTTTTAAAAAAGTGAATAAGAAACCCACCCTTCCTTGATTCCATTTTAAAAAAATGATAATAATTACTTAGAAAAAGTTCTACCGCAAATGATGACAAAATATATTCAGGAATAAACCAGCAAGATAATATCCAAAACCTAAAAGAAGAAAATGATCAAAAAAAACCAAGGAACATAAAAACAAAATTAAATTAAATAATGAAGAGTTTAAACATTTCTAGAACCAGAAGACAAAACTATAAATATGTAAATTCTCCTTAAAAATGTATTAATTTGTGTTTAGAATCTTGAAAAATTAGATCAATAACTCAGTGCACAGTAAAATAAATTTCAAAGGATCCAAAATTTTAATGCCAAGGAAATGTCTCAATTCCATATCTTGAATAAATTCTACCGGATTGTAGGTACAACGATTTTTACACAATGTTGGATTAATCTGCTAATATTGTGTTGAGGATTTTTACAAGTATGTTCATGAGAGATACTGGTCTATAGTTTTCCATTTTTGTAATGTCTTTGTCTGGATTTAGTAGTGCTGGCCTCAGGGAGCAAGTTAAGAAATGCTCCCTGTGTTTATGTTTTCTGGAAAAGACTATAGAGAGTTGATATAATTTATTCTCTAAACATTTTGTAGATTCACCTGTGAAACTATCTGTGCCTTGTACTTTCTTTTTGGAAGATTATTAATTATTCATTCAATTGTTTAATAGATATATGGCTCTTCAGTTTTTCTCTTTATCTTTGTGTGAGTTTTGGAAACTGTCTTTTAAAGAATTGGTCCATTTTATCTGTTTTAAAATTTGTGACAATCATAGACCCCACTAAAGTTTAGAAGTGGCAGAAATGACACTGAAGAATCCTCTCAGATTCAACATTGCAAGGACAAAGCCAAAGTCAAATAACAGAATTTACCGAATATCACCTAAAACCAAATTTTGGTGCATCACTAGTCCTATCTTATTTTCTATTATATCTTCAGTGCTTAGAACATTATGGATATATGGATAATACATAAATAAACTCATGAATAGTGGGGGAATAAATTGTTATCATCTTTCTCAAGAGCTAATTGGCAATATATTTCATGATCCTTTGATTTTTCAACTTCATTGACTCTAATTTTCAGAATCTTATCTATGGATTTCTTAATACTGTGTTCAAAGATAAATATATAAGATGTTAACTATAAAATTATTTATAAGCATGAAACAATATAGACTAAATATGATAGAATAGGGAAATGGATGTACATACCATTTCAAGTATATACTAAGTGATGAAATATTACACACCTTTCAAAATCATGATTTCAAAGAATAATTAAATGGATGAATTTGTCTTCAAAATAAAGATTTCAGGGTACAATCTATAGAGGAAATAAGTCAATCTTTAGAAAATAGGACTAAAGGGAAATGTCAATTGTGTTTTCCTGAACTGTGTGATTACAGGTGATTTCATAAGAAAAAAGTGCCCAGTTTGTGTTGGCTATTACTTTTTATTAATATTTTTAGCTTTCCCTTAATTAATTTCCTTTAATTTCTAAATGTCCTAAATTAAGCATGCTTTATTTTCATAATGAGAAAGATGTTCTGTAATATAAAGAAAGCACTTAATAATGTTCCTTTCTTACAAATTAATTTCTTTAGAAAACAACAGAAAAAGAGTAATCGTTGAGTTTTTAAGGTACTTTAAACGCTCATGATTAGAAATAAAGAGTTACGAACTATATTTATCCCACATGGAAAAAAAGCTTAGCCATATAGAAAAAATTGGCAAGGATTAAGAATTTTTCCATTTCATGTAAAATCTAACTGACCTATTCAGCACTGTCAAAAAGGAATCATTAATAATGAGATAAATTAGGCTTTATTGTAATAAACCCTGGAGCAGGCTTCATACAGTTATCTACATTAAAATATAGCTTAATGATAAGGCACTCTAGCTTTACCTATACTATGGCACCCACAAATTGGAGTGTCCATCCTTCTGACTCTTGATTTGCAGCTCTTATCTGAAGTTACTATTTACATTTTTGCCCCTGGTGTTTCTGTTGCTGACATTTAATAACGTCAAGGGCCACTCATTGCACCTCAATTTCAGCTGCTCAAGAGGGAAACGCCTGTATCTTTGAGAACTAATGAGAGCCCTACGAGGAAAATTTTAAGTATATCATAGAGTCTGTAATTTATGGAAGGATATTTCAAATACAACTTCTCAGTATGGTGAAAAAATTACCACCATTTTAATATGTTATGGTAACAATCAAATACACAGAAGCTTCATTTTATTTATGAAAATATTATTTGTATGTTGGAAGTGAAATGGCACTTTGAGTGTTTGAAGAATCTCACTCTAAAATTCTAAGGACTTCATGGAAACAAACTATTATGATGTAAGAAAAATAGATTGCAATTGAAAAATAGCCTTCATCTATCTAAAGTCCTGTGGGACATTCATTATTTGTATTTATTCTTTGATAATGTGATTATGAGGTTTGACCTTCCACTTAGAAATGTGAAAATCTAATCATGAGTTTATATCCCTTCATATTTCTAGTAGTCAGAGTACTGCCTGAAGAGGGGCACTATGTAAGCATGTTCAAAATGATAAAAAATGACATTTTTTTAATTGCAGTGGTTGAATGTTGAGGTTGTACCTGCCTACTCAATACTCAAAGTGCTGCTTTTGGGATAAATAGATGAGGCTGTTTCATGTCCATATCCATTAGTCAGGATTGGTTGAGTTTTCTTGTAATAATAAAGAATTCTAAAATCTCTAGACCTTAAAACAATGGTAGTTAATTACTGATACAGCCAAAGTTTGCTGTGGGCTGAGGTCAATCACCAGGATACATGTCCTCCACATGACAGCTCAACCTTACATCTCCATGTCACCAGAGGTGTTTACGATAGCCATGGCAAGAGAAAAGGAGAGGCTGAGAGTTGTATACCAGCAATGAAATGCCTCTGCTCAAAATAACACGCATCATTTCCAATCACACTTTTTGAACAAAGCTCATCCCATAGCTATGCCTCATGTCAAGGTCAGGATATGAGAGGGAATGTAGAAGTACAAACCTACAGTTTACTGGAAAGAAGTAAAGCAGAGATGAATGGCTGTAGTATTTGTCATGCTATGCAACTGTGATTTGCCAAAGCCCAGAAGTATGCATCATTGGTAAATGAAAATAGGCTACCTGGACTCAATGTTTGCATTCCATAGAAGTGAGGCATCTAGGTTCCATAGGTGTGCTTTTATGTGTTCACATATCTAACTGAGATGGAGACAAACAGAATCAACATACAAGCAAGCTAGATGATCCTCCACATGAAAATATCACTTAGACTTTTTCCCCATGAAAAACACAGACATAGAAAGACTTTGAAAAAGTGACTATTCCCTTCAACGACTTAGTATTGGGTGGGCCAAAACGTTCGTTCGTTTTTTTCCATAAGATGGCTCTAGTAGCACTTAGTTGTCTTTAACTTCATTCGAAACAATTTCGTTAGATTGTATGTGACAATTGTCATATCGGCATGCATTTAAAAAAAGACCTACCGGGCTTCCCTGGTGGCGCAGTGGTTGAGAGTCTGCCTGCTAATGCAGGGGACACGGGTTCGAGCCCTGGTCTGGGAAGATTCCACATGCCGCGGAGCGGCTGGGCCTGTGAGCCACAGCTGCTGAGCCTGCGCGTCTGAAGCCTGTGCCCCGCAACGGGAGAGGCCGCGATAGTGAGAGGCCCGCGCACCGCGATGAAGAGCGGTCCCCGCACCGCGATGAAGAGTGGCCCCCGCTTGCCGCAGCTGGAGAAAGCCCTCGCACGAACCGAAGACCCAGCACAGCCAAAAATAAATAAATAAATAAAAATTAAAAAGTAGCTATAAAAATTTAAAAAAAAAAAAAAAGACCTACCAAAATTGGTGAATTTTTGTGTAGCCATTTTAATACTGAAGATGGAAGAAAAAAGCAACATTTTCAGCATCTTATGCTTTATTATTTTAAGAAAGGTAAAAATGCAACTGAAATGCATAGAAAAGATTTGTGCAGTGTATGGAGAAGTTGCTGTGACTGATCGAACGTGTCAAAAGTGGTTTGCGAAGTTTCGTGCTGGAGTTTTCTCACTGGACGATGCTCCACAGTCGGGCAGACCACTTGAAGTTGATAGCTATCAAATCGAAACAATAACTGATGGCAATCAACGTTATACCACACGGGAGATGGCCGACATACTCAAAATATCTGAATCAAGCACTGAAAATTATTTGCACCAGCTTGGTTATGTGAATCGCTTTGATGTTTGGGTTCCACATAAGTTAAGCGTAAAAAACCTCCTTGACCATATTTCCGCATGAGATTCTCTACTGAAACATAATGAAAATGTTCTGTTTTTAAAACAAATTGTGATGGGCGATGAAAAGTGGATACTGTACAGCAATGTGGAATGGAAGAGGTTGTGGGGCAGCGAAATGAATCACCACCAACCACACCAAGGCCGGTCTTCATCCAAAGAAGGTGATGTTGTATATATAGTGGGATTGGAAGGGAGTCCTCTGTTATGAGCTCCTTCCGGAAAACCAAACGATTAATTCCAACAAGTACTGCTCCCAATTAGACCAACTGAAAGTGGCACTCGACGAAGTGTCCAGAATTAGTCAAGAGAAAACGCATAATCTTCCATCAGTGTAACGCAACACCGCATGTTTCTTTGATGACCAGGCAAAAACTGTTACAGCATGGCTGGGAAGTTCTGATTCATCTGCTGTATTCACCAGACATTGCACCTTCGGATTTCCATTTATTTTGGTCTTCACAAAATTCTCTTCATGGAAAAAATTTCAATTCCCTGGAAGACTGTAAAAGGTACCTGGAACAGTTCTTTGCTCAAAAAGATAAAAAGTTTTGGGAAGATGGAATTATGGAGTTGCCTGAAAAATGGCAGAAGGTAGTGGAACAAAAGGGTGAATATGTTGTACAATAAAGTTCTTGGTGAAAATGAAAAATGTGTCTTTTATTTTTACTTAAAACACCAAAGGCACTTTTTGGCCCACCCAATATAAGTGAAAGAGCATTGATTTTGAAGAGAAACAATCCTGAGTTTTAATTCTCACCTTTTGGAGCGACAGGTAGTTTTCTTATGGAAAATATTGAAAATGTTCCCATTTTATTGATGGAGAAATTGAAGTGCCAAAGAGAGGATGTACAATGAGAAAGAAAATGGCAGAAATTAGAGCCCGTATTAGCCTGTTTATCCATCTTTAATGGAGGGTTATCATTGTTTCTTAAACAGTTTGCTTTAAATTAATATCTCATCCTGCGAAATGAAATAATCCATGTAAAAATAATGTATATTAATAATATTTTCTATAAAATACACTGTAAAAGTAGGAAACATGGACAATTCCATATTTTTTAGAAAATAAAATATTTTATGCAATAAAAGTATGTATCACAAAAGTATTAGAATAAAGCATATCTCTCAGATAACACCAAGTTATAATTATGTACTGGCAGCAACTTCTATCATGAAAGTAAAGGGACAACTCTTATCACTGCATATAAATTACACACCAAAATTATGAGGTATATTGGGCACAATTGAATATAGGTTTCCAACACCTAATAAATCATTAAAGTCCTTGCTTTCACAGACAATGCATTATCCACCTCTGTGACTCTGAACAAAACAGTTTTTCCACTGCCAACTTTTCTTCACAAGCGGTTGAATATTTTGTTTTGCAAAGTGATGATATAGGGTCAAAAGCTGCTCTCCCACCCAAAGAGTCACAGATTAGAAAAAGAGCAGGTTTCACTTGTGTTAATGGTTTTAGACCTGGCATTTTTCTGAGCCTACCCTGAACTGCATTTACAAATTACATGTATTTACCTCTCTTTTATTTCACATGAAATTGTCTTACCTATTAAGATTTTTAACTCTGGGTCATGGCATACTCTGCAGAGGCACAAACTTGTTCTCATATTCCCTGAGGCTAAAATTATTTTGGTGAATGAACTACCAATAGATTTAAAAGATTGCCTCAGTAACATGGTCAAATGGTTTACAATATAGATGAAAAATTTTAAATTTTATTTTCATGCTAGAGTTATTGATACTTTTTTAAAATAATAATTTAAAAAACGTTTATAAGTTCTAAGGATCACTCACCTTTGGGTGCATTTAAGCCAGAATGAAGAGAGATGAGGAAAAGGGAGTTCATATTTATTGAGCCTTTAGTTTTTATTCAGTTTCAAATATTTCTTGGTGTTTTGTAAGCATTTCTCAGCACATTTCTAACAAATGCTCGAATGTGCATACAGGTAGAATTAAAATTCAGGATTGTTTCTCTTCAAAATCCATGTTTTTTCCAATGCCTTCAGCAGTGAAAGGAACCAGCATACTTGTAATATCAAGATTAATACAACCATGGCTACCACCATTTCAACCACAACAACTATGTAAACATTATAATTAAATCTATTTCTTAATACTATATTAAAGGCAATAATCTTTAACATGGATTATTTCTTTTAATCCTCATGAGTCTATGAGCTGGGTATCGCCACCATTTTATTCATTTTACAGATGAGAAAACAGTGATTTCGAGAGTTTTCAGTTACTTGCTCAAAGTTACACAGCAAGTAACTAAGTTAATGGTGGATCAGGAATCAAACCCTGAGTCCACTGGACATCACAGTTAAAATTCTAAACCACTTCTTATCAAAATTCAGAATTATAACTGACAAGTAGTCTGCATTTCTTCACTTTGATAGTCACATGTGATTGAAAATATATTTGTCCAATTGAACTGACACAGCTATTATGTGGGCATCTGTGATCAGAAAGAAGGTGCAACCCTAAATATTGACAATCCTAACGAGAAGGAGAAATTCCCAATCACTTAAAGTGATCGTCATTTAAAGGGAAAAGGTGTGTCAGACTCATTTGCAGGCTGTTTCAGGTTCTTTTATGGCTCATTAGCTTTTCCCATCCTTTTCATTTGTTTGACTTTTCTGTGAACATTTCTTCACGATTAATCAAGCTGTCCATCCAGTGGCAAGGACAGGGAGCATGCCTGGGTCGACACACACCCACCAGCTCTATTGTTAAAAATTATCTAATGCTCTCGTCCCATCGTGAAGCAGGTTTGGAGAATCTCTGCTATATGAAAAGGCTGGCACTGTGCATTTCGGAATTCTGCACAGGGTTCTCTCTGCTGGAGCCTGACACTGCGGCAGAGACAAAGAACTCATTACCTGTCCTCAGCCAGAGGACAGGAGGCCCAATTCCATCCTCTCAGTTCCACACTCTTCTGCACTTTTCTTTCTTTCTTTCTTTTTTAAATCGAAGTATAATTGACTTACATTTCAGGTGTACAGCAAAGCAATTCATTTTTTATATTTTTTTCAGATTCTTTTCCATTTATACATTATTACAAGATATTGAGTATAGTTCCCTGTGCTATAACAGTAGGTCCTTGTTGTTTGTCTATTTTATATACAGTAGTGCGTATCTGTTAACCATATCTGGTTGCTCACTGTGTTAATAACAAGCACCATCTACTGCACACTCTAGCAGATGTTGGCTGTGCCTCACCCTCCCCATATTCCTCAGGTCCTACCAAGTCAGTGTCTTCTGGCTGATGTCAGACTAGAGTGTCTGCAAACTTGTGCCTGAGAAACTTCTTTCCATTAGTACAGATCCTTTTGCCCTCACATGCACTGCAGGCCAGAGGTGCCAGGGAACTGGGAATAGCCAGTTCCCACATACCCTGGGAACAGCCCTCAATTAACCACTAATGGGAATTGCTATATAAACTCCCAGCTCACACACCTCTGAGTATATATCCAAAGAAAATGAAAACAATTAGAAATGACATATATATATCCCTTGCTCAATGCAGCACTATTTACAATAGCTAAGATATGGAAAAAACTAAGTGTCCATTGAGGGATGAGAGGAAAAGGATCAAGAAGATGTGATTATATTTATACAGAGACACACGTATACATGCAGAATGAAAAAGGTTAAATTAAGTTAAAAAATAGTAAATAAAATTAATAATAATACTCATAAAGCATTTGGTAAAAAATAACTAAATCCAAGTGATGCAGAAGAAAAGAAATAATAAAAATTAGAGCTAAAGTCATTGAAACTGAAAATCAATCAATAAAATTTTTAAAAATTTAAAGCTGATATTTTGAAAAGATCAATAAAATGGATAAGCCTGTAGTCATGCTGACTAAGAAAAATAGAGAAGACACAAAATACTAATACCAGAAATGAAAGAGGGACATCACTACAGATGCCAGGGACATGAAAAGAATAAGGGAATATTATGAAAAACCTTTTGCCCAGAAATTTGATCACCTAGGAGAAATGGACCAATTCCTTGAAGGACACAATTTCCCTAAACTTGCACAAGAAAAAATAATCTAAAGAGACATTTATCCATTAAAGAAATTAAATCAATAATTCAATCAATAATAACCTTCCAAGATAGAAAGCAGCAGGCCTAGATGCATTCATCAGAGAATTGTACCAAACTTTTATGGAAGAAACTCTATTGAGTCTCTAAAATCTCTTTCATAAAATAGAATTAGAGGAAATCTCACCTAACTCATTCTATGAGGCCAGGATTACCCTAATAACAAAACCAGACATAGACATTAGAAGAAAACTACAGACTAATATCCTTCACGAACATATATACAAAAATCCACAGAAGAAATGAGCAACTTGAATCCAAAAAGATATACAAAGAATCATACTCAACAATCAAGTGAGATTTATCACAGGTATGCAAGGCTGGTTCAACACTGTAAAACCAATTAATGCAATCCATCACATCAATAGATTAAAAAGGAAAAACTGCAATGATCATAAGTGGTATATTTATTGACTGAGAAGGAAGAAATAAATTATTTTTGTTCACATTTACAAATCCGTGAATAAAACCTTAAAGAGCTGACAAAAAGAAATGCCTGGAACTAATAAGCAATTATAACAAGGTTGCAGGATATAAGGTTAATAATAAAAAAGTCAATCATTTACTATACAGCAGCAATGAACAAGTGGAATTTGAGATTAAAGACACAACACCGTTTACTTTGGCATCTCCAAAATTAAATGACTAGCTATAAATCTAACAAAATGTGTACAAGAGCTTTTTGAGAAGAACTACAAAACTCTGATGAAAGGTATCAAAATAGAGCCAAATAAATGGAGAAATATTCCAAGTTTATGGATAAGGAGACTCAGGATTGTCAAGATATCAGTTCTTCCCAACTCAGTCTATAGATTCAGTGCAATTCCAGTTTGAATTCCAGCAAGTTATTTTGTGGCTACTGAGAATTCTAAAGTTCGTAAGGAGAGATGAAAAACCCAGAATAGTCAACCCAATATTGAAGGAGAAGAACAAAATCAGAGGACTGACACTACCTGACTTTAAGACGGACTATAAAGCTTCAGTAATAAGACAGCGTGGTATTGGGAAAAGAATAGATAAGTCCACCTATGGAACAAAGTACAGAACTCAGAAGTAACCCACATAAATATAGTCAACTCATCCTTGACAAAGGAACAAAAGCAATTCAATGGAGAAATGAAGACTGTATTTTCAATAAATGGCGCTTATACAACTAGACATCAACATGCAAAAAAAGAAACTCTAGACACAGACTTTATACCCTTTACAAAAATTAACTCAAATTAGATCATAGATGTAAAATGCAGAACTATAAAACTCCTAGTAGATAACATAAGAGAAAATCTAGATGACATTGGGTATGGTGATGATTTTTTAGATACAACACCAAAGACAAAGTTCAAGAAAGACATAGTTGATAAGCTAGACTTATTAAAATAAAGAATTCTGCTCTGTGAAAAACAATGTTAAGAGAATGAAACAAAGACAAACTATAGGTTGGGAGGAAATATTTGCAAAAGACACACCTAATAAAGGACTGTTATACACAATATACAAAGAACTCTTAAAACTCAACAATAAGGGGGGCCTTCAAGATGGCGGAGGAGTAAGACGTGGAGATCACCTTCCTCCCCACAAATACTTCAAAATTACACCTACATGTGGAACAACTCCTACAGAACATCTACTGAACGCTGGCAGAAGACCTCAGACTTCCCAAAAGGCAAGAAAATCCCCATGTACTGGGGAGGGCAAAAGAAAAAGACAAAACAGAGACAAAAGAGTAGGGATGGGACCTGCTCCTCGGGGAGGTAGCTGTGAAGGAGGAAAAGTTTTCACAAACTAGGAAGCCACTTCACTGGCGGAGACAGAGGTGGCGGCGGGGGGAGCTTCGGAGCCACAGAGGAGAGCACAGCAACAGGGGTGCAGAGGGCAAAGTGGAGAGATTCCCATACAGAGGATCCATGCAGACCAGGATTCAGCAGTCCCAGAGGCTTCCCTGCTCACCCACCGGCTGGGACAGGTCAGGGATCGGACCTGAGGCTCCGGCTTCATTGGAGGTCACATCCCACAGAGACGACTGGGGTTGGCTGTGTGAATACAGCCTAAAGGGGGGTAATGCACCACAGCTAGCCAGGAGGGAGTCCAGGAAAAAGTCTGGACCTGCCTAAGAGGCAAGAGGCCTTTGTTTCGGAGTGCACGAGGAGAGGAATCAGAGCACCACATAAAGGAGCTCCAGAGACGGGTGTGAGCCGTGGGTATCAGCGCGGACACCAGAGATGGGCATGAAATGCTAAGGCTGCTGCTGCAGCCACCAAGAAGCTTGTGTACAAGCACAGGTCACTATCCACACCTCCCCTCCCGGGAGCCTGTGCAGCCCGCCACTGCCAGGGTCCCGTGATCCAG
The DNA here is from genome assembly GCF_965194805.1 of Balaenoptera borealis. Taxonomy (NCBI): domain Eukaryota; kingdom Metazoa; phylum Chordata; class Mammalia; order Artiodactyla; family Balaenopteridae; genus Balaenoptera; species Balaenoptera borealis. The sequence continues at coordinate 163,086,535 of NC_138866.1, read as the reverse complement.
GCACAACTTCCCCAGGAGAACACACAGTGTGCCTCAGGCTGTTGCAACGTCACATTGGCCTCTGCCGCCACAGGCTCGCCCCACATCCGTACCCCTCCCTGCCTCCAACCTGAGTGATCCAGAGCCCCCTAATAAGCTGCTCCTTCAACCCCGTCCTATCTGAGTGAAGAACAGACACCCTCAGGTGACCTACACGCAGAGGCAGGGCCAAATCCAAAGATGCACCCCAGGAGCTGTGCGAACAAAGAAGAGAAAGGGAAGTCTCTCCAACCAGCCTCAGGAGAAGCGGATTAAATCTCCACAATCAACTTGATGTACCTGCATCTGTGGAATACCTCAATAGACAATGCATCATCCCAAAATTGAGGCAGTGGACTTTGGGAGCAACAATATATAGGTTTTTTTCCTTTTTCTCTTTTTGTGAGTGTGTATGTGTATGCTTCTTTGTGTGATTTTTGTCTCTATAGCTTTGCTTTTACCATTTGTACTAAGGTTCTGTCTGTCCTTTTTTTTTTTTTTTTTTTAAACTATAGTTTTTAGTGCTTGGTATCATTGGTGGATTTGCTTTTTGGTTCGGTTGCTCTCTTCTTTCATTTTTTAACTTTTTTTATTTTTAATAATAATTTTTTGTTTTTATTTTAATAACTCTCTTCCTCCCTCCCTCCCTCCCTCTCTCTCTCTTTCTTTCTTTCTTTCTCCCTTATCTTCTGAGCCATGTGGCTGACAGGGTCTTGGTGCTCCGGCCGGGTGTCAGGCCTGTGCCTCTGAGGTGGGAGAGCCGAATTCAGGACACTGATCAACCAGAGACCTCCCAGCTCCACATTAAATGGCGAAAGCTCTCCCAGAGGTCTCCATCTCAACGCTAAGATGCAGCTCCACTCCACGATGAGCAAGCTACAGTTCTGGACACCTTATGCCAAACAACTAGCAAGACAGGAACACAACATGACCCATTAGCAGAGAGGCTGCGTAAAATCATAATAAGGTCACAGACAGCCCAAAACACACCAACGGACACGGTCCTGTCCATCAGAAAGAAAAGATCCAGCCTCATCCACCAGAACACAGGCACTAGTCCCCACAACCAGGAACCCTACACAACCCACTGAACCAAACTTAGGCACTAGAGGCAGACACAAAAAACAATGGGAACTACAAACCTGCAGCCTGCGAAAAGTAGACCACAAAAAAAGTAAATTAAGCACAATGAGAAAACAGAGAAACACACAGGAGATGAAGGAGCAAGGTAAAAATCCACCAGACCAAACAAATGAAGAGGAAATAGGCAGTCTACCTGAAAAAGAATTCAGAGTAATGATAGTAAAGATGATCCAAAATCTTGGAAACAGAATGGAGAAAATATAAGAAACGTTTAACAAGGACCTAGAAGAAATAAAGAGAAAACAAACAATGATGAACAACACCATAAATGAAATTTAAGATTCTCTAGAAGGAAGCAATAGCAGAATAACTGAGGCAGAAGAATGGATAAGCGACCTGGAAGATATAATAGTGGAAATAACTGCTGCAGAGCAGAAAAAAGAAAGAAAAGAATTGAAAACAGTCTCAGAGACCTCTGAGACAACATTAAATACACCAACATTCGTATTATAGAGGTCCCAGAAGAAGAATAGAAAAAGAAAGGGACTGAGAAAATATTTGAAGAGATTATAGTTGAAAACTTCCATAATATGGGAAAGGAAAGAGTTTAGCAAGTCCAAGAAGCGCAAGAGTCCCATATAGGATAAACCCAAGGAGAAATATGCCAAGACACATGTTAATTAAACTATCAGAAATTAAATACAAAGAAAAAATATTAAAAGCAGCAAGGGAAAAAAAACAAATAACATACAAGGGAACCCCCATGAGGTTAGCAGCGGGTCTTTCAGCAGAAGCTCTACAAGCCAGAAGGGAGTGGCAGGACATATATAAAGTGATGAAAGGGAAAAACCTACAACCAAGATTACTCTGCCCACCAAGGATCTCATTCAGATTCAACGGAGAAATTAAAACCTTTACAGACAAGCAAAAGCTAAGAGAATTTAGCACCACCAAACCAGCTCTACAACAAATGCCAAAGGAACTTCTCTAGGCAAGAAACACAAGAGAAGGAAAAGACCTACAATAACAAGCTCAAAACAATTAGGAAAATGGTAATAGGAACATACATATCGATAATTACCTTACATGTAAATGGATTAAATGCTCCCACCAAAAGACACAGACTGGTTGAATGGATACAAAAACAAGACCTGTATATATGCTGTCTACAAGAGACCCACTTCAGACCTAGGGACACATACAGAATGAAAGTGAGGGGATAGAAAAAGATATTCCATGCAAATGGAAGTCAAAACAAAGCTGGCATACCAATTCTCATGTCAGACAAAATAGACTTTAAAATTAAGACTATTACAAGAGACAAAGAAGGACACCACATAATGATCAAGGGATCAATCCAAGAAGAGGATACAACAATTGTAAATATTTATGCACCCAACATAGGAGCACCTCAATACATAAGGCAAATGCTAACAGCCATAAAAGGGGAAATCGACAGTAATGTAATCATAGTAGGGGACTTTAACACCCCAGTTTCACCAATGGGCAGATCATTCAAAATGAAAATAAATAAGGAAACACAAGCTTTAAATGATACATCAAAAAAGATGGACTTAATTGATATTTATAGGACATTCCATCCAAAAACAATAGAATACACTTTCTTCTCAAGTGCTCATGGAACATTCTCCAGGATAGATCATATCTTGGGTCACAAATCAAGCCTTGGCAAATTAAAGAAAATTGAAGGCGTATCAAGCATCTTTTCTGATAACAATGCTATGAGACTAGATATCAATTACAAGAAAGAATCTGTAAAAAAAACAAACACATGAAGGCTGAACAATATACTACTAAATAACCAACAGATCACTGAAGAAATCAAAGAGGAAATTAAAAATACCTAGAAACAAATGACAATGAAAACACGATGACCCAAAACCTATGGGATGCAGGAAAAGTAGTTCTAAGAGGGAAGTTTATAGCAACAGAATCCTACCTCAAGAAACAAGAAACATCTCAAATAAACAAACTAACCTTACACTTAAAGCAATTACAGAAAGAAGAACAAAAAAACCCAAAGTTAGTAGAAGGAAAGAAATCATAAAGATCAGATCAGATATAAATGAAAAAGAAATGAAGGAAACAATAGCAAAGATCAATAAAACTAAAAGCTGGTTCTTTGAGAAGATTAAAAAAATTGATAAACCATTAGCCAGACTCATCAAGAAAAAAAGGGAGAAGACTCCAATCAACAGAATTAGAAATGAAAAAGGAGAAGTAACAACTGACACTGCAGAAATACAAAGGATCATGAGAGATTATTACAAGCAATTATATGCCAATAAAATGGACAACCTGGAAGAAATGGACAAATTCTTAGAAAAGCACAACCTTCCAAGACTGAACCAGGAAGAAATAGAAAATATAAACAGACCAATCACAAGCATTGAAATTGAAACTGTGATTAAATATCTTCCAAGAAACAAAAGCCCAGGACCAGATGATTTCACAGGTGAATTCTATCAAACATTTAGACAAGAGCTAACACCTATCCTTCTCAAACTCTTCCAAAATTTGGCAGAGGGAGGAACACTCCCAAACTCATTCTACGAGGCCACCATCACCCTGATACCAAAACCAGACAAGGATGTCACAAAGAAAGAAAATTACAGGCGAATATCACTGATGAACATAGATGCAAAAATTCTCAACAAAATACCAGCAAACAAAATCCAAGAGCACATTAAAAGGATCATACACCATGATCAAGTGGGGTTTATCCCACGAATGCAAGGATTCTTCAATATATGCAAATCAAACAATGTGATAAACCATATTAACAAATTGAAGGATAAAATCCATATGATCATCTCAATAGATTCAGAAAAAGCCTTTGACAAAATTTAACACCCATTTATGATAAAAACTCTCCAGAAAGTAGGCATAGAGGGAACTTACCTCAATATAATAAAGGCCATATATGACAAACCCACAGCCAGCATCGTTCTCAATGGTGAAAACCTGAAACCATTTCCTCTAAGTTCAGGAACAAGACAAGATTTTCCACCCTCACCACTATTATTCAACATAGTTTTGGAAGTTTTAGCCACAGCAATCAGAGAAGAAAAAGAAATTAAAGGAATCCAAATCAGAAAAGAAGAAGTAAAATTGTTACTATTTGCAGATGACATGATACTGTACATAGAGTATCCTAAAGATGCTACCAGAAAACTCCTAGAGCTAATCAATGAATTTGGTAAAGTAGCAGGATATAAAATTAATGCACAGAAGTCTCATGCATTCCTATACACTAATGATGAAAAATCTGAAAGAGAAATTAAGGAAACACTCCCATTTACCACTGAAACAAAAAGAATAAAATATCTAGGAATAAACCTACCTAAGGAGACAAAAGACCTGTATGCAGAAAACTATAAGACACTGATGAAAGAAATTAAAGATGATACAAACAGATGCAGAGAAATACCATGTTCTTGGATTGGAAGAATCAACACTGTGAAAATGACTATACTACCCAAAGCAATCTACAGATTCACTGCAGTCCCTATCAAACTACCAATGTCATTTTTCACAGAAGTAGAACAAAAAATTTCACAATTTTTATGGCAACACAAAGACCCTGAATAGCCAAAGCAATCTTGAGAAAGAAAAACGGAGCTGAAGAAATCAGGCTCCCTGACTTCAGACTATACTACAAAGCTACAGTAATCAAGATAGTATGTAACTGACACTAAAACAGAAACAGAGATCAATGGGACAGGATAGAAAGTCCAGAGATAAACCCACTCACATTTGGTTATCTTTTCTTTGATAAAGGAAGCAAGAATATACAACGGAGAAAAGACAGTCTCTTCAATAAATGGTGCTGGGAAAACTGGACAGCTAAATGTAAAAGAATGAAATTAGAACACTACCGAACATCGTATACAAAAATAAACCCCAAATGGATTAAAAACCTAAATGTAAGTTCAGACACTATAAAACTCTTCAAGGAAATCATAGGAAGAACACTCTATGAAATAAATCACAGCAAGATCCTTTTTGACCACCTCCTAGAGAAATGGAGATAAAAACAAAAATAAACAAATGGGACCTAATGAAACTTTAAAGCTTTTGCACAGCAAAGGAAACCATAAACAAGATGAAAAGGCAACCCTCAGAATGGGTGAAAATATTTGCAATCGAAGCAACTGACAAAGGATTAATCTCCAAAATATACAAGCAGCTCATGCAGCTCAATATCAAAAAAACAAACAACCCAATCCATGGGCAGAAGACCTAAATAGACATTTCTCCAAAGAAGATATACAGACTGCCAACAAACACATGAAAAGATGTTCAACATCACTCTTCATTAGAGAAATGCATATCAATACTAAAATGAGGTATCACCTCACACTGGTCAGAATGGCCATCACCAAAATATCTACAAACAATAAATGCTGGAGAGGGTGTGGAGAAAAGGGAACCCTCTTGCACTGTTGGTGGGAATGTACATTGATACAGCCACTATGGAGAACAGGATGGAGGTTCCTTAAAAAACTAAAAATAGAATTAGCATATGACCCAGCAGCTCACTACTGGGCATATACTCTGAGAAAACCATAATCCAAAAATACTCATGTACCACAATGTTCACTGCAGCACTATTTACAATAGCCAGAACATGGAAGCCACCTATTGTCCATCGACAGATAAATGGATAAAGGAGATGTGGCACATATATACAATGGAATATTACTCAGCCATAAAAAGAAACGAAATTGAGTTATTTGTAGTGAGGTGGATGGACCTAGAGTCTGTCATACAGAGTGAAGTAAGTCAGAAAAAGAAAAAGAAATACCGTATGCTAACACATATATATGGAATCTAAAAAAAAAAAAAAAAAAAAAAAAGGTTCTGAAGAACCTAGGGGCAGGACAGGAATAAAGATGCAGATGTAGAGAACAGACTTGAGGACCCAGGAAGGGGGAACGTCAAGCTGGGACGAAGTGAGAGAGTAGCACTGACGTATATACACTACCAAATGTAAAATAGATTGCTAGTGGGAAGCAGCTGCATCACACAGGGAGATCAGCTCAGTGCTTTATGACCACTTAGAGGTGTGGGGGGATAGGGAGCGTGGGAGGGAGAAGCAAGAGAGAGGGGATATGGAGATATATGTATACATATAGCTGATTCACTTTGTTATAAAGCAGAAACTAACACAACATTGTAAAGCAATTGTACTCCAATAAAGATGTTAAAATAAAAAACGTATCCGTAAGAATACAAACAACCTAAAAAATGGACAAAAGAGCTGAAAAGACACCTCACCACAGAAGATACAGAGATGGCAAGTAAGCATATAAAGATATGTTCAACACCACAGGTCATTAGGGAACTGCAAATCAAAACAATAATGAGATACCACTATATATGTATTAGAATTGCTCAAATCCAAAACACTAACACCACCAAATGCTGTTGAGGAATTAGAACAACAGGAACTCTCATTTACTGCTGGTGGGAATGTAAAATGGTACAGCTACTTTGGATGACAGTTCGGTGGTTTCTTATAAAACTAAGCATACTCTTACTATATGATCTAGCAACCATCCTCCTTTGTATTTACTCAAATGAGTTGAAAACATAAAACCTGAACAGAGACGTTTATAGCAGCTTTATTTATCTTTGCTAAGCTTGGAAGCAATCAAGAGGTCCCTCGGTAGGTGAATCGATAAATAAACTGTGGTATGTCCATACAAGAGAATATTATTTAGCGCTAAAAAGAAATGAACTTTCAAGCCATAAAAATACATGGAAGACATTTAAATAAATACAGTAATTGAAAGAAGCTAATTTGAAAAGCTAAATACTGTACGATTCAACTATTTAACATTCTGGAAAAGGCAAAACTATGGGGACTTTACAAAGGTTAGAAGTTGCCAATATTTAGGAGGGAAAGAAGGATAAGTAGAGCACAGAGGATTTTTCGGGCAGTGAAACTATTTTATACAACAATGGTGAAAGTGTGTCATTATACATTTGTCAAAACCCATAGAATACACAACACTAAGAGAGAACCCTAATGCAAACTATGGACTTTGGGTGATTATGATGTATCAGTGTAGGTTCACTGATTATAAAAAATGTACTACTCTGGTGTGGGATGTTGATAATGAGGGAAGATGTGCATGTGTGGTGGACAGGGCATATTATGGAAACTCTATACCTCCCAATCAATTTTACCACGACCTTCCTTAAAACTACTCTATTAAGTTTATTAATTTAAAAAACCGTTCTTACATGCAAAATCATTGCCATTAGTGATGAAACTAATTCCTTTGGTTTAAGTCTTTGTACCTTCAAAATCTCTTAATAAAATGAAAACATGCTTTCTGAGATAAAAGTCACATCATGAAACAAACAACCTTCAACCTATAAACATATATTTTTTTAATTACAGCATATGATTTAACTCCTAGATTTAAAATATTAGGGATAATAACCAATAACAAAATGGACTCTAGTTTCTCCAACTGACAGAAGAACAGATAACAATTATAAGATTGCAATATAAGGCTGTCCAAACTTAAATTAGTACTATTAACTAAAATGTTAAAAGTTATTTAGAAAGTTTATGAAAATCCATAAATTCTTCATGTTTAGAATTCTATGTATCTCTTAGAGAGTGGGTGCTTTTAGTCTGATTATACACTGTTAAGTGACACGTCATTGTTTTAATGTTACATATTTTAGCACAAGTCATTGAATAAAGGTGTTCGGAATCCACACTTTGTATTTTCAAGTGTTAAAATGAGTTATTGTCTTAGTTGTTCCAACAGTTCTATTAGGCTACTTTTACATCAAAGGAGTGGAATTAGTTAAAATCATCAAAAATGGTTTCTAAGAAAAAGTCGTTCTTCTTCTACAGCTTAATTGGGATTGGACAATGGAATGATTCAAAGCAAATTTTTAAAATAAATGCTTTCATTTAAAATTTTCATTTCAGTGTGTGGTAGATCACAGCTTCTTTAAAGTATGTATTTTCAGATGACCCTGCTTATAGGTATATACCTAATATGTATATCAGTCATAATTTTTTATGTGTACACTAAAATAGCATGATTTTTTAAATGTGTTCAAATATTCAGTAAAGAGATAAGTCTGTGCTGCTTTTATTATGTATAATTTTTTCATTATTCAAAGAATGCTGAACATAATTCACAGTTGTGGGTTTAAAGGACTGAAAAGTATGCCAGCAAAGAAATATAACTTTTAGAGTAGTATTTAAAAGGTTACCACCTGAGAAATCACATGATATTTACATGGTCTAATACTGAAAATAAAGAATCCATTTCATTTCTCATCCAGCGAAAATTTAAGCTATACTATTGACCAAAATGGCAGAATTCTTTCAAGATAACTTGACACATCAAAATATCCTCTTTACTGATAACATGTTAGTGACTGAAAAAGTGAAGCTGTTTACTTTTAATTAGTGGGAGAAACAGAGGTGTTAGACGTAAGTCCAAAAAGTGTTGAAAGCCTGAGAAAACACATCCTTTTGAGGGAAAAATCAAACTAGGAGAAATCTGGTATGCAAAGGAGTCGAAAATAAAGTGGAAGAATACTAGAACTTGATAAAAATAGTAAAGAAAGCAAAAAAAAAAAAAAAGTCTAAGATGCTACAAAGAACCTCACCCCAATTTCCTCTCAAATTACTGAATTGGGACTTCCCTGGTGGCGCAGTGGTTAAGAATCCGCTTGCCAGTGCAGGGGACACGGGTTTGATCCCTGGTTCGGGAAGATCCCACATGCCGCAGAGCAACCAAGCCCGTGCGCCACAGCTGCCGAGCCTGCACTCTAGAGCCCGTGAGCCACAACTACTGAGCCCGCGTGCCACAACTACTGAAGCCCATGCTCCACAACAGAAGCCACCACAATGAGAAGCCTGCGCACCACAACGAAGAGTGGCCCCCGCTCTCCGCAACTAGAGAAAGCCCGTGTGCAGCAGTGAAGACCCAATGCAGCCAAAAATAAATAAATAAAATATAAATTTATTTTTAAAAAATTAAAAAATAAAACAAATTTAAGAAAATTACTGAATTGTATCATTTCTGTAGCTCTGGATGACATACTCCAGGGTGTTAAGGGATTAACTAATGAAGTTACTGGAACACCAGCAATTGTTTTTGAAAAGTCTTCCAGAATTGGGAAGGTGATATGTTGAAGGACTACACAAAAAATAGAAGCTATTTTATTTCTGGTATTCAGAAAGCACAAGAGCAATAATCCATAAACTCATTGGCTAGTTAGTCCAACCTCAATCTTATATATAAAAAAGAAACAAAGAAAAACTTTCCACCATGTATATTATTCTGCAACTTAAAAAATTAAAAAAAATTTCTGACAGTTAGCAATCTGGGTTCATGTAAGGAATTTTGTTTCCAAGTAAAAAGATAAGAACTTAATGATGTCAGGGTAGGGTCATGGAGAGGGATACTGAGCAGATGATATTTTATTATTATAATTTAAGGAGGGTCTGGTGTCTTGACAGTATTGAAGTATTTAGAGTTCACATTTGTTTAGGTATGAGCCTTGCTTCACGAGTCTAGAATTGGCAAGGCGTTTAGGATAAAGAAACATTATAAATGACATGACATAATTTCAAGTGGGGAGGGACCAGAGGGACTGTAAAGATTGGTGTGAGGTCTACTTGAATGTGATGTCTTCTCAAATGATCTACAGTGTGTAGAAGCCAAATATCAATAACATCTGCAGATGATATATGAGAGGAAGGTGTTATAAACCCCAGTCAGGACTAAGGCAAAATAATAATTCTTTTAAGGACCACAGAGAACTGGAAAATAGGCAGGATATAACTAATGAGGTCCAACTTGGAAAATATGAGCTGATATATCAGGGGAAAAATATTCTGAAGCAGATACCTGCAGGAAGAAGTTAGAGTCAGAGCTATAGAAAGGTATTTCCTCTAAAGAACATTTTAAAAAGCTACACGCCTTCAAAGATGGCTTCTAGTTAGCCCAGTGGGAAAATCCCACCTTGTGTGCAGCCCATCTTATTCAAAACTTAACATTTTAACAGTTATTGCCAGAAGGGTTAAGAGGAAAGACGTTAATCTTCATATTAAAGGCGAAGGTATTGTGCACAAATAATTGAATTGGTTGTTTTAGGGTTTGACCCCTCCCTTTCTCTGTTACCTGAAAGATGCCCTATGCTGTTAAGATCAGTACATAACTAAAGAGTGGATGAGGTAACCCATCCAACACATAGCTAACCGAGTACCTGTTATGTGACACGCACCATTCTAGTTGCTGACGACAGTAGATTACAACACAGTCCCTAACCACGACAGCTAAATAATCTACTAGTATGTAGTGGGAATGAGGATGGAAGTAGAGGGCAGATATCAGAGACATTCATCAACCTATAGCATCTCTTTGCCAATTGGTGGCTGACTCTTCAAACTTAGATCCATGAATATGAAAGATCCTTACTGTATAGATGCATGAGTCAATTTATGCAATCTGTGAGCATGGAGTTAACCAAATACACAGTCCAAATTTAAACCAAAGCAGATAGCTCCATGTGACAATAAAACAGGTTAGGGTGAATATGTGCAGATCAGTCAAGGTAAAAAAAAAAAGGGCTTTATTCCCAACTCCAAGTACCTTTAAAGTTTCTACAAATAGTTTCTACATATGATCACGAGTACCTTGGAAAGAATCATTATATATTCAATTTTCTTAATACAGATTAAATGAAGAGGAAGTATTCAAAGCTCTACTCCTTGATAAGCTGTTGAGTAGTGAAAAGACAGACACCGTAAGAGTCTTGTGTTTGAAGTTAAGAGGTTCCCTCTGCGAAAAGGGAGTCACTTGTGTTCATTTTTCCAGGCTCATGATTCTTCCTCTGCAAATAAGCCTTGGGAATTTCCTGGAGGCAAAATCGCAAACTCTGGAAATCTGGCATTATCCAAACTATAGCAGTCAAAAAGGGTATCCCTTATTTTGTCAGCAAACTCCCCTTCCTTCTCAGGTCTGTTGAAACATATATTTAGGTGGTGAATTTCTGCTTTTATTAAATTAACTCCTGACCATTTGGAAGTCAGGGTCAGATGACTCCATGGGGCAACCAGGCATTTTCCAGCGGTCAGCTGGCAACATTTCATGTGCTCAATCAAGCATAGAATGGATTTTGTATGTGTAAATGTTCCTTGATTTCTGTACTATTAACAGAAGACATTGTGGGGAAACAGGTGTGAAGGGAATTAAGCCATGGAGATGTGTAGAGCCAGTATAATATGCTGTGTATGAAGTCAGAATGGTTAAGTACTGAACTTATGTCCCAACACTAGCAATGGTATGTTCAGTTTTCATGGATGTTACCAATTTGACTATTTTGACAAATGGTCAATTGACAATTTGACCACGTGCATTGTGGGACCACTTTATTATGCTGACATATATCTTTGAGGGTATCATTGTGAAAGCAGCTCTGTGTTAGGATGGAGAGGAAAAAATCGAAGACAAATAGAAACAGTCTATTTCTTAAGCTCTTCATGCAGTGGGTAAGGTAGGCATTACAAATAACAACAAGAGTAATAATAATAATAGTAATAACAATATTTCTCTTAAGATGCATGACAGATATTAGCAAAGTGTTACAGGTATACACAGGAAGCAGGAATGCATCCAGCTGTGGATGCTGGAAGTGGAAGCATCTTAGCTGGACCCTTTCAGTAGTCAGGGTCCAAACAGGAGACAGAAACTGCTTATTATTTGAAAAAGGAAGAGTATAGAGAAATATTAAGTATAAAGAAATATAATAATAATATTATATATGTTAAATATATTATATATAAATAATACAGTAAAAAAAAGAAATATTATCTAAGGCATAAAGAAAAATCTGAAGAATACACGAATAACACATATAGGGAGCAGTCATTATCTCTGGGGCTCCAACAAATTACCTAAGACCAGAAGGAACAAATCTATGAGAACCCCTCCCCCTGCCTTCCTTGTTGCCCCTGGACTGAGATACAGACCTTCTTCAAGTGGGTGCAGCTGTGGCCCTATGGGTGGCAGAGAAGTTCCCTGAGGTGCCACATGAGCAGGGATCACTGAAAAGCCACCTCATGGAGTGCCAGGGTAAGCCATCCATGGGGAGATGCTGTGCATTGGATGTCATGGGAAAACTGAAATGGATCTGAAATACTACCACTGTTTCTATGTACAGAATGTAATCATAATGAAACTAGCACAGGGTTTGAAGTCACATTCACTCCCTAGTGACAAGAAGACCTTGCGTCCCCATTTACTAGCCCTTCTGTTCATTTCAGGAAGACCTCACTGCTTCCTGACTCACTTCTCGCCCACCTCAGGGAGCCTCACACAGACTGTACAGCCACACCTGAGAAGTGGATGAATATTTCCCTGAGCTACATCCAATCTGAGAAGAAGCTCACAGCGGGTACTGGGCCTCCCATATGAGCAACAGTAGCTAGCATTTGTTCAGCGCTCACTATATGTCATGAACTCTTATCTGTATTCTCTGTTTTTACACATTTAATAATCACAAGAACGCTTTAAGAGAAGTATCACAGTCAGATTCGACTTCAGAGACCATGGCCTTCAACTGCCCCCAAATCTGTCTCTCACATTCACTGTGAACCTGGCATACTCTCACTGATCTGTTTGCCTGTATCCCTGAACCTTGGACAGTTTTCTTGAGACATCCCCCAGCCCGTTAAAGCCAGACAATAGCTGACTACTTCCACCGGAAAGTCACTCCATGCTGAGACTTGAACTTGTGCAGAGGTCAAACCTACGCCAGTAAGCCTCACTGTTCCCTACAAAACTTGAGGGCTATTTCTACAGTTCCAGTCTCCCAGGGACTTGATGTGATTGGGTATTTTATATCTTTAAGAGTGTTAAGTATAGCATGCCAGCATCTTTGTACTTCTGGCCCAGTACATAAGGCAGAAACCCAGGATCCTCTGCCCAATCTCAAATTATTATCTCCACTGTGTTGTGTGTTTCTCCTCAATTCACTCAAACCTCCACTATTCTTCTCCCTTTCCAGCTTTTCTTCTCCTGTGTTACATGGAATCTTCACTACATTCAATACATTCCTTTCCATCCTCTCTGCAAAGGGATATATATATATATATATATATATATATATATATCTGAAGGTCTGGCTTAAGGATTTCTCCCCTTCTGCCTCCATTTCCAGATCATGTCTCCTCAATCCTCATGTAAAATTCCCTGCTCCTTTTTAGTACACATCTTTGATCCACTGTCCCCCATCCCTTTTGACTGCTGCAATTTGAAGACTTTGGGCAATATTCCTGATTTTTAAAGACTTTGGTACCAGACCTCTGGTTTCCCTTCTATCCTAAAGACTATCATTATCCCAAGACTGTCCAATGTCTATCCAATGCTTAGGGTCTGCAACAATGATTTCTTGCATTTGCTGTGGCCACTCTCTCCTACGGCCACATCTGCACTCACCTGAACCCAGTCATTACCCAGTACAGCCAAGTCTCCCAAGTCAGTGATTACTTCCACTGTGGAATGCTTAGCATCAAACATGAAAAGAAAAATAACTTCGGCACAGTAGAACAGATGTTTCCTTATTTGGAAGAAGGAAAATCTAATTGTCAAATAAAGGGTTACTAGAACATAGAAAGCTTTTCCCTTCTACCCAGTAACTTACTGGGAAGAGATTAAAGGAGTAGCAAAATTATACCATTATACTGTCCCTTAAACAGGAAATTCAAAACAGCAACAACAACTTCTTACACTCAACCAGGTTAAGTTTAAGCCTGCTTAGAAACATAGGCTTTCTAGAGCAAGCACTATCAAAGAATGGGAAATAAATTAAGATTCCATGTTTATGGGTATTAAGCACAATGACCATGCCTTTTTCATTTAATCTGGGACAATTCTGAAACAGCGAGAGGGTGCTAAGGATAGTTAATCTTTGACTACAGGTGTAAACTGGGAGTGTCCTAAAAAAATTGGGATATATGGGCTAGGTGATTTTTTTTTAAACAATAGTAGTTTATATATGATGTCCCTGAAACGTCCCAAGGTGTGCACCCCTCCCAGTTGGGCCTCACTGGTACTGTGAACTTCGACAATTTCTGTCACAATTGATTGGTCCATCTGAAAAATGCTCACATTATTCCCTTACTACAAATCAATGATGTTACTGCTTTCCTTAAAATCTTTCAATAGTTTCTCATTATCCCAGTAGTTAACATGGCTTACAAGGCCTCTACCTAAATCCTAGGATTTATTATTATTATTATTATTATTATTATTATTATTACCCATAGCTTGACATACTCTACTCAAGCCATACTAAATAGCCTTAATTTCTACAACCTTTATTCTCCTCTTTACCTCTTAGCTTATTTTCCATGTTTTTCCATCTACTTGGGACTCTCATAATTTTATCTTCTTCACTTGGTCAATTCACTATCTACCCAATTTCACGGTAAACGTCCTTTCTGCCAGGAACTGCTCTTAGACCCCCATGTGAACTGCCCATTGCCGTGTCAATCGTCCCCCACCCCCACCCCCAGCACTGTGTGTCTTCTCTCAGAGAACCCGGCACTCTTTATTGATATCGCATACTTAAGGTTTTGTCGTCTTCTTCATTACAAAGAAAACTTCATTAGGTAAAGTTTGTTTCTCCAGCACCAGATATCAGGAGGAGGCTAATGACAGACTGATTATGTAGATGGAACATACATTAGCTGAGCATTTACTATGTGTCAGGCATTTAATCCTCTAACTGGCTCAGTCAAAGAAGTACTCTTATTATACCTATTTTAGAAGTGAGGAAATTCAAGTCAGAGTAATTTTTTAAAAATTACCCAACTTCACACAGCTAGTAAGCAGCAGAGCCAAAATTCAAACCCCAGAATGTCTTCAAATATTTGAGGGTTTCTATGTGCATATGTATGTATTGCCTTAAATTGTGTCTGAAGAGGTTTAATTAGAACTCTAAGATATAACCAGTTTGGTGAGAGGCATAAGTAAAATAAGTTCAGTATAAAGTAGAATTTTCAAAAGGCTGATTGAAAAAGATTACTTGCCTTGTGAACTAGTGAGCTCCCCATCATTTGGAAGAGTTTAAACAAAGACTGGTTAGCCTTTGTCAGGGATATTTAGAAGGCATCCCAGCACTTGTTAGAAAGACAGCAAGTTGACCTGGTAGGACTCTAAGAGTCCATGAAAATAACTGTGTGACACTTAAAGGGTAATTGAATGGCTACTCAGCTCAGAGATGAAGCCATCTCAGAGATGACCTGCAATTTTAGCACTTACCAAGAAATCTTCAGCCACTATAAATCCTACCCAATCGACTGGCATCATGGACCTTCTTTCCAGTTAGTTTTGCCGACATCCAAACTTAATTGGACCTTAAATGTTTTCCCTGTAGAGCTCTTATCTTGTGAACCAACTGCTTAATCTATTTTGGCAGATTCAGGATTCATAGCTCTTCAGGGAGCTGTAAAATATCTTTTTTAAAAAAGTCAGCCTAGTCCAGTGGGACAGCCAAGTGACAGACTTCATTTTCTATTCTGAATTTTTCCTCTTGCATGTTTATTATATTATCGGGCAATACTTTCTTATGTCTTGCAGTTTTAATGCCATTTTACGATGTTTGAATACTCAGGATATTTTGGTAATTGTCTAATTAGTCCAATCAACAAAGAGAGTATTAATGGCTCTTAAAAACTATACAATATAATACAACTGTAATTTTTTTTTAAATGAGATGAAAAATGTTAAGCCTTCAGCCATGTGGGCTAATGGTAAAATTCCAGAGTGAGAAAAGACTTTCCTTAAATCTCACTTCCTGTCACAGATTCATTGGCTGGAAAGAAATTCTTGGCAGGCCAAAGACTCTGTACTCTTCAGTGTGCCAGGATTGATTTTGCTAGAAATAACTTATTGCTCATCTGATAACATTTCTTAGATTTAGTACTTTTTGTAAAGGAAGAGTTGTTTTTGTTATTCTTTGAGTCATGACTTTGGGATAGGAAACATATTCTTCTCTCCAGGTACTTAAATCTGTAGGGAGAGTATCATTCAGAGTTGAGTAGCTTTCTCTTTCAGAAAGAAACCACAAAAAGTTCAAACCTATGGGTAGGAAGCATGGAAAGTAACAAGAATTTGACACAAAACAAATGAAATATGATGAATTTTTTTAAAGGTTAGAAATTGTACATATTTTTTTTGCTTTATTTATAAAAGTACTCATAAATTAGGAGTATGGAATTAACAGACACAAACTATTATATACAAAATAGATAAGCAACAAGGATTTACTGAATAGTACAGGGAACTATACTCAACATCTTATAATAACCTATAACAGAAAAGAATCTGAAAAAATGTATATAAAACTGAATCACTTTGGTGTTCTCCTAAAACTAACACAGTATTGTAAATCAACTATACTTCAATTTAAAAAATAAATTTTTTTTAAAAAAAGCACTTCATGATATGACTAAATGTGTGGTATTGATAAATAGTATAAACTATATCTGAAATGCTCAGTTCATACAGCAAAATTATGATATAATCTACATTAAATACTTCTAATTAACCCTAGGTTGGATCATACTTTACTGTTTACTAGTACTTCAGAAATAATTGGTGAATGAACAAATGATTGTCCTGTGTACTGAACATCAATGCCTTTGCTTTCGTCAGCATCTCAGATTTTAAAGATAGTAGTGCTTAAGCATAAATGTATTCCATAAAACAAAATATATGCAATTTTTATAAAATTTAGTGGTCACATATAGTTTCCAAAATAATTCTTTGTTCTTCCTATTAGCATTGCTTATAAGAATAAGTTAAGGAGATAACTGAATAATGAAAAATAACTAAATATGGGGGAAAAGTATAACAGAATAAAAGTTGAATCAAGCATATTCTTACTATAATTATTAGTTAAAAAGAAAAACAGAGAAAAGTAATTAATCTGGACTCAGAGGTTTGTTCCTCCCAGCATCCAAAAAAAAAAAAAGTGCTAGTGGAATTCCAGGAGAGAAGTTCATATATTTATTTTCTCTCATTCTCCCAAACCTGACGTCTGCTAAAGAATCACTCTATTGGAGAGAACCACAGAAGTGGGATTTAGGGACAGGTCATAAAATCCCATCCTAAAGGGAAAACAAGATAATCAGAAAGTGTTCAAAATTTCAGTCAGGATAAAATATTTCAAAATCTAGAGACCACTGAGAGGGAGTAATAAAATAATAACTAGGATTTATAGCATCCCATAGCTCATGTCTGCTTCTTTCCTGTAAATGTTGTAGACCGACTATCTTTTCTGGACTCTTATCCAAACCAGAGTTTTATACACAAGCATTGGAAACAATTCCTTTACTGCAGAGCCATTTTTAAGCAATAATAAATCCATTTATTTGTACAATCAGCCAACATCAGGCTGAAAATTTTTAGCCTCCCAACTTCTATGAGTCTCTGTTATGCAATCTATTGTTGTATAATGAAAATAAATAGTATTCTGCTAAAATTAAAAGGAAAGATCTTCTTTTAATTAGTATGGAAAAGATAAACCAGACTCTTTTACATACTTCATTTTGGGTTTTAATGTAATGAATACTTGCTGTAAATACCTCCAAATCTTAAAATAGTTCAGTATTAAGAGAATTTTACATAGGTATTCTTCAATCATCATGCAACACATGCTTTTATTTTCTGTGAACTCTCCTGTTGTCCTCAGAAGAGCAAAGTCACAGAAATTAAGAAAGAACTATTTGCCTAATTATTAGAAGAGCTTAAAAGTCGAAAAGTCTTGCTTTAAATATTATTTATTACTTCTGTATATTTGTTGGGCTCAACACAGATGCCACTGATAACAGGAGCAGCCAACCTCCTTAAAAACACTTCTGGGTGGAGCTGTTCTTTTATTTTACAGCTTACAAAGTGAATTGTACAATTCTTAATCAAACAAAGTGAATATCATAATTATCACAGCAATGACTCCAAAGGTCTACATTCTTATTATGATGCATTTTTACTTGGTCCCGATAGATCTTCACTAATTTAGTTTTGAAAATATTGTAGCCTGTCTCCTGTGAAGTGGTCCTCAACTACAGTGATTCAGATATGCCTTAGACTTGTGGGGTAGATTAAATATGCCTGGTTTGCCTGTCTATAGTGCCCAGGTTCCTTTCCACCTATGACTTTCCCAGGTACTAGAACAGTTCTGAACACGTAATTGTCCACCTCCCTCCTTTCCTACATAGTTATATGTGTGAAAACATGTAAGACATGGTTCTATTTTGTGTTTTTATGAAATTTAACTTCTAGGGGCTTAATTTTCTTCTGGTGTGGCAAGAAATAGCATGGGTTGGAGAAGTGAAATGGTGCAAGAGAGTGGCCCTAATTTTGGCCCTTCACCAAATCATCTGTGGAAGAATTCATGCAGGATCAGTTTTTTTCCATTATTATCAGAAATAGAATACCAGGAAAGAATTGAGAGGCCTCCATTCTGTTTTCCGGCATATTTTAATGACCTCCATATCTGACAGTTCAGATTTCACTGCTCAGGGCCACACTACAGTTAGTGGGATGCTCTGAGGGAGGAACCATAAACACACAATTCTAGGGAATAAAACAGTTTGTCTGACTTGCAGTCCATAGGATTTCAAGAAAGCACTAAAGTTGCCTTAAAGGCAGATGGAGGTGGAGTGGGTGAGAGGAATCCAAACACTTGTTATCCTAGAAAGCAACTGGAGGGAACCTATGATACAGTATAAATGAATTTCATGTAAATACTATGCAAATATCTCTATAGAAGCTCCAAATCCTCTACTCATGCTACTAAACAAACAAACAAAAAAATAAAAAACAAAAATATAACATTCACTACTTCCCATGTTGCTTGCCTAACCTAATTAGTCATAGTGCCCAGAGATCTGCCATTGATGAATCATCCCACTGGATTCTGAAAGACAAACAAACGGGGCCATGGCAGTGGGTGTAAATTGTAGTTGTTTACATTCCAACCTGTTTTGTTGACTATGATTAGTAAATTAAGGTTTAATGAGACTGAATGATAAATTTATCTTTGAAGGAACAGGAAGACATTTATAGGGTAGAATTGATAGAAATGGCTGCTGAATATGTGGGATGAGACAGAGGGAGATGTCAAATTTGAACGCATCTTTCCAGTTGGGCATTTGGGTGAATGGTGATTGCACATAGGAGAGAAAGTGACGGGCTGACTTCAACGACATAGGAAGAACTTGAAGCCTTCCTGAGGCTAGTCAATTTTTACCTGGTTCTCCTATCACAAAAGTTAGCCATAGTTGAGGCACTTTATCACCTACTAAAAAGAAACTTTCCAAAATGTTAAGGAACACTCTGAGCATCTCCATTCCAGTGACTAGAAATCACTTATTAGTAATGAATGACCTTTCACTGTATGTTGAGTGACCTTTTGCCTTGTAGCCAATGTTATGGTCAAGTTTAGGTATAAAATGCCAGCCAGTCCTATTGCTTACTACCTGAGCTGTCACTGTTCTCACCATGCATGTGATCTGAGTAGCAAAAGAATATCATTGATTAAAGCTAAACCCAAATGAGTAGGAATAACAATGAGACTCTATCTTCTACTAAATTAACCAAGAAATTCCACTAGTGCCTTTATGGTCATGCTTTTATTATATATATATTGAAAACACTTCATTTGGGGGACTCAAATCTGTTAGGTTTAACCTGCAATTATGGCACTGTATATTAACCCTGGAAATCTTGTTTAGTTACTCAGAATTGTCCAAATACTCCTTAAGAACATTAACCATGGCATTCTACCCAGTGCCTGTAACACTGGCCTCCAGTTTACATTTCTCTGCTGCAGGAATTTAGTTGTAGTTTTTCCGTTTCTTGCATGCAGTTCTGTAAACCTCCAAAACTCCTTTGTGGGATTAAAAAAAAGTGTATAAGTAAATGAATATAAATTAGCCCTTACTTCTGTCTTTGAGACCAAACCCAGAGCTAGAAACACAGTAAATATCTTTATCTTCATAATAAGAGTTTTCTTTTCATTTTAATTTGAGTCCTCATGTGAAAACTTTATGCCCAGACAACAAACAGATGCTAAAACATCTGGAACCACTAGTTCTACTGGAAGATTTGATATTTGAAAGCCTCCCTACCCTAACCTACTACTGTAGATGATTCCATCTCAATGTTGGAATTGTTATGAAGACTAGACTAAGATCACAAAGGAAATGTGGAAGGTGTTTCCAGTCCAGATTTGACTGATATAAATAAATTCCTGTACACTCTGTCAATGTGTCATTTGTTCATGAAGAATACAGTTTTAGGAGAAATTATACTGTTATTATAGAAGAGAGAAATTGTATTGCTTTGCCATACTATATAGAACATACCTAGAAATGTCTACATGGAAACACTGACTTGATGCTTTCACATGTGTATATTTGGAATATGTTATGCAAATAAACACACACACAGAGGAATATAACATTAACCATCTACTTAGCATAAATTTCTGAAGTTACCCAATTTTCAACAGGAAGACTTGAAAAACAACATATTTCAGAATAACTCCAAAGGAAAGGATTATTTTACTTGTTTTCTTCTAAAATGTCTAAATGATCCTTTGTTAAATTAGTTCATTCAACAATTACACTCCTGTTAGTTGCGCAAAATTAAATGGTAGCCATTTTTATGATAACGAATCTGTATTTACTTAAGTTTTAAAAATTTGTATGACAAAACACCTTATTTAAGCTCTCACTATAGCCTCAAATAAATAGCCAATTTGAAATGAAGATAGAGATTATCAAGGATAAACATTAGTCACTTCTTTAGAAAATTAGACTACCCGTATTTCTTATTACAGTCCATTGTTCCTGCCTAAACATAGGAATCAGGGCCTCTGTACTGTGCAATTCCAAGAAGCATCATTTATACTTCTGTCTAAGTGAATGGCACTCCCAGAAGTTGTGCAGTTCACAGCCTGAACAACCATACAGGGCTGTTCTGAAAGGAATCACTGCTGCTGAAGGAGATCTCAGAACTTTTCTCAAACATGCCTATTCAAATGTCCATATCTTTTATTATAATAAAATTTTTAAAATACAAAATCTATTTATTATATACTTTTGGTCAATTGTAGCTTAGGAGTCTGCTAAAGCCATAAAACTAAACTATCATGGATTCTTGGGGTTTGGGGATCAGAGCACAGATGGGCCAGTCAGGTATGATCCGATTAACTAAGTGTCTCCCTCTTATGGGAAGTAAAATCATCAAAAATATGAAAAAAAAAAAAAAAAAAAAACTTCTTTACAGCTATTTAGCATATCCTCCTTTGACAATAACACCTGAGGTCATAAAGGAGATACAAAGTAAAGAAATCAATAATTCTGCTCTGGCAATTCTTAGAGTCACCTGACAGGGTTAATATAGTGGTTCTCAAACTGTGCATTTCAAAGAAATTTCCAGATAACACTGATGCTGTCAGTCTGGAGACGATACTTTGAGAATGACTGCACTAGGATAATATAGAAATCATCTAACCAAAGGGAGAATGCATGTGGACCGAAATGTCTTGAACAACACTCACGTTAATATATTAACACACGATAGGATAAAAGTTTTATGCAAGATACTTTCCCAAACTTGTAATAACGTGAACATTACTGATGGAATAAAGACTGCTTGAAATGCATAAAGCTGTTAATTTTATGGTTGTTGATATGGAGTCCCAAACAAACACTTCCCCAACAGAAATGGCCCTCAATGTAAGGCACACGTCGGAACCAAATGACAAAATGCCCAAATGACACTCAGTGCTCACATACGGTCCTCAAAGTCAGACACACATCAGAACCAACTGGCAAAATGCCCAAATAGCACTTCGTGCTCAAAAGGGAAGTTGGCCCGGGAAACACCGGTGGACTTACTCGGTCTTGGAGCTCGTCAGCTCGTCCAGATGCATATTTCTGTTCCACTGAGGAATAAGCGTAAGTTGGCAGCCAGTGCCCAGCAGGGGAGAAACAGGGAGGATCCCCCAAACAAACGGTTTTGGCAGCTGCTAGGAATGTCCCCCCAAAACCCCCTCCTGGGGACAGCGAGCCAGGAGCGGCAGCCCCTCACAGCCATCCCTGCGAGTTTTCATGGCGGCGGCTCTGCTCCGGGAAAACCCCGGGAGCCAGATGTCGCGAGAGCGCAGCAGCCTCACGTTGGACGCCAAAAAACTGGCCGAAGTGGGGTTGTGGCTGCTCGCCGCTCTAAAGCCAATAAAGAGGCAAGGCTGGTGGAAAGGAAAGTTTGCTTTATTTCAGAGGCCGGCAACCTGGTATGGGGGGAGGGGACTCCTGTCCAAAGGCCGACCCACCCCCCACGCCCGCCCCGACAATCAGTGGGCAAGAGCTTTTACAGGCAGAGGGAGGGGGCTACACGCAGAAACAGCACAGTCAGCTCTGACCGTCATCTTGAAATAGGTCCTGCAGTGGTCTGACCAGTGTCATCTTGATTGTTTTAAGTACACTTAGTCTTCAGTTCCAGGGTCGGTTTTTTCCCTTTTCTTTGAGGCCATTTCTCAGAATTGTGGCAGCTCATGTCATGGCTACAGTCTGGTCAACATGTAGTTAACGTCTTCCACTTGGTGGGGATTTCCGTATCTACAAGACAGCTCACAGGATATGGCTCAGAATGTGATCTATAGGCCTTGAGGAGGAACTAAAGGTCCTTGAATTTGCTTAATGACTATACTATTATTGTTTTGTCCTGTTTGCTTTCCTTTGTTTCTGCATTTTCTCACTTCTCTGATTAAACTTATACTTTGGCTAAAGTTTTTCTACAGACAAAAGGCAGGCGGAAGACTTTGGGGTGGGGGGAGGAAAGGAACAGAGAGTCCTGCTCCGTTTTAATAATTTTCACTCAACTGCCAGCTAATTCTGACCTATCTTTAGACTTTCATCCATGTGCACCAGCCTTGGTTTACTCATCATTCCCTAAAGGCATTTTGAGGTATTCTAGCTCATTGCTTTTGTCCATATCATCATCCTGCCATAACATAGTCTTTCCTTCCTCTTCCCCATCTACAAATACTATCCAGCTTCAATACATATTGAAAAATATATCCATTTATAACAACCCAACCAGAAGTACTCGAAAGATTTCTGCCTACAAATTGCACATGAAACCTGTCACGTAAACTGTTTATCAAATTGTTCACCCCTTTATGGAACCTAAAGATTGATTATAGTTTAGATTTTTTTTTAATGTATTTTACATTTAAAATGTAATTGCTTTTTCTTTACACTCACTTTGGTCACAAAGTAATTACTGTCATTTCATACATTTGATTGTCCTATAAGTCATTCTCCCCCTTGAGGTGACTCCCAGGCAAGAGGAATTGGTAATTCCCTGTCCACTTTGGGAGACTTTATGCAGAATGGTTTGAGATATGGCACCTTTAATCTTCCCATTATTTTCTAAAGCTATCCCTAATTTTACATGTTTATAGAGCTGGGGACAGTATATATATTATTATAATAAATTTTTAAAAATCACATTTATTATACATCATAGGAGTCAGCTAAAACCATGTAACCAAACTATAATGGGTTCTGCGGGTCTGGGGATAAGAGCACAGATGGGACAGAAAAGGTATTGTACACGTGTCTTCTTTTCAGAGAAAAATATGAAATAACAAAAATATGAAAGGTGCCTTCATCACAGCTCTATCAGACTGTGGGTTGGCTTCTTCATGGTCCTTCCCCTCAGTGTATAATCTCCTAGACATTCAACTCATGTCAGGGTCTTTAGAAAATTGCAAGTGGCACCCTTTGCTCAAATACCCCAAACGGTGAGATGTTGAAAACCAAAATGCTTAAAATCAAAATGCTTAAGCAATCTTCTCCATGGATTAACTAGGGAGCCCTAAAGAAGAAAATTCACAATATTCTATTTGGCTAAAATTTGAGTCCATTCAGAGCACCCTGAATTAAGGGTGAGTTTTCACCACTTTGTTGGGCCTTCACATAGTGTAAAGGTAGAGAAATTGCACCACTGCTTTCCTGTAATGTCAACAAGTATTTATGCTGGGTAATAGGAAAAAGACTTTGCTCTCACATTTATAATTAACACAATCACATGGGGCTAAAAACAAGAACACTTCTCTACTCTTGCCCTGACTCTGCCACTCCCTACTTGAATGACTTAAGCTCTCTGTCTCTTGTGTTCTAAAATTAATGAGTTGCCCAGAGCAGTGGCTCCCAAATCTGGCTGATGACTAGAGATATTTAACATACTTGTTGAAAATATAGTTTCCCTGCTTCATCCCTGGATGTTTTTATTCAATAAGTTAAAGAATCTGTATAAGAAATTTATCAAGAGACTTTTGGAAATTAGATTTGAGGGGATCACTGATTCATATGATTTCTAGAGCTCCTTCAAAAATCTAAAAAATCTTTTTTTGTGTTTCCATCCCCTCCATTTCCCACCCATAATGAAAAATCCATTGTATGCACGAAGATGTTTATAGCACCTTTATTCATAATTGCCAAAACCTGGAAGTAACCAAGCTGATTTTCAGTAAGTGAGGGGACAAACTGTGGTACATCCAGGCAATGGAATATTATTCAGCACCAAAAGTAAATGTTATCAAGCCATCAAAAGACATGGGGGAACCTTAAATGCATATTACTAAGTGAAAAAAGCTAATCTCAAGGGGCTACATATTGTATAATTCCAAGAATATGACATGCTGGAAAAGGCAAAACTATGGTGACAGTAAAAAGACCAGTGGTTGCCAGAGGTTGGAGGGAGGAAGGGACAAATAGGTGGAGCACAGAGGACTTTTAGGGCAGTGAAACTAGTGCGTATGATACCGTATCTTGTGTACATGTCATTATACATTTGTCCAAACCCAAAGAATGTACAACACCAAGAGTGAACCCTAATGTAAACTATGGACCTTGGGTTATAATGATGTGTCAATGTTGGTTCATCATTTGTAACAAATATACCATTCATATGGGGGCTGCAGATTATAGGAGTGGCTGTGCATATCTAGGGGATGAGGGTTGAGGAGAAATCTCTTCACTCTCTGCTCAATTTTGTTGTAGACCTAAAACTGCTCTGAAAAAATATGGTCGATTAAAAATGCACTGTATGATACAATAGGAGTCAATTAATAGCCATTAATATTTCATTTTTTTTAGGAAAAGATAAAAATGATATTGTAGGCAAAATCTTGGGTTTTATTTTTTCCATCATCAGTGTCAAAGTTAGGTCCTTCCCTTAAGTTAGAGATAATAAATGTAGGGTTAAGGCAGTTGACTATGCCATCCTCTTCAATATAATGAAATCATTCCTTAATATTCTAAAATAATCAGCACACACTTTAAGGAAAGCTTTCAGTAGCTCAGGCAATATGAATGTGAGAGAGAGGAAGAATAGAGCTTCTTTTTCTTGAGTCTGTTTGTTTGTCACTGTAAAATTTAGGTGAAGGATGCTCACTGAGTACTCTACTATTCTCAATAGAAAGCACATATATTACTCTTAATCAGTATGTAGAGAGAAAACACATCTCCCAAACTATGATATTTAAATTGTTCTTTTCTTAAAATGATGCTTTTTCAGTCACCTTGGAAATATGTGCAAATGCAAATCTAAATCCCACATGCAGTAATGATTTGGTTGAAACAAATACTATTCCCTCAAGCTATGTTGGTTTGGGGGAAAAAACTACTCTTCTAATAGGAAGATTGCAATGGCTCTGCTCCTAAGGGAAAAAGAGAGAAAAAAAAAGCCATACAGATAAGATGCTCTTATTTATAACATGTAACAAGATACGTTGCAAGACACAAACATCTTTCTGATGACTTATCCTGCTGATCAGAGTACAAGAGAGTTTATTTTCATAATTACAACAGATGGAAAACAATAAAATTCGACTTTAGGCTAATGCACTCTCACCCTTATTATCTTTTTTTTTGTATGTGTGTCTCCCCTGAAGCTATTTTATAACAATATAAAAATTGCAGAAATATGGCACCGCAGAAGCCTGACCAGATTTCCTAATTATCTGTCATGACTCAAGACTGCAGTGAGAAATTAGCTCTCCTGGGAAAGAAAAAATTTGACGCAACTTAAAATAATAGAAAGAAACTTATGATGTCTCTCCTCAACAAGTTGAGAAAGAAATCTAACCATTTTTAGTAGGATTGCCTAACTAACTTTCTCATTTCATATATATATATTTCAATATATAATTTCTGCTACAAAAAGGTGCATTAGTCATATTCCTTAAAATATGACGTTGTCATGGAAAGATTCACCCTTTTCATTAATTAAATTATATTCACCCCCCAATTCCAATCCATTCTTATCTTAATTAATGTACATAACAAATACAATAAATTAATATAAAAAATGGATAAGATATATGCACTTAGAGGACATATCTCTATATTTATCTGTAACAGCATCTGTATCTATATCTATATATTTATCTATAACTGTATCTACATTTATATTTATCAGCATACTCACTTCCTTTACCTCCCTATTTCCCAGCCTCCCTTATACTTAGATGTGCCCATTGAGTGAATTCTGGCCAATAGAATGCAGGCAGAAGTAATATGCACCTGTCCCCAAACAGCTTCTATGTGTTAATTTTTTCTCTCTTTTGTCATCCTCTGGATGAATAGCAACACTCATGATGGCTAAAAAAGCCGCACTTTGAAGGTGACAAAACCTTCATCAGACTGGGTCCTTCAATGACTATGTGGCTCTTAAAACTCATCACCCAATACATAACAATGATTATACCCTTACAGGAGTAAGGAAACGACTTCTAGTTTATTAAGCCACTGCAATTTTAAAGTTTATCTGTATTCCATTGAGATCATCATTTATTTCACTATAAGGAACCATCTTTTGAGATTCACACGGTCTTTAGGTTGTCAAATCTTTCCTTCAATACTTGTCTTTTGTAATTCAGAGTGTCTAGAAAGCCAGTCTATAGGGAAGATGACAATAAGCCAACTGATTTCTCCTCTTACCCTGGCTTACTGTGACAGGGTTGGATGCTAGACTTCTTGGGCAGCTAGATATCATGTTTATCACTCAACCATCAACTCCATGGTCAGAGCACAGCACCTGCTTTAATAGCTTAAGGCAAACTACCTTAACCAAAATATATTGCGTCAATGTGGTGAGATCATGTGTTTTGAGTACACGGACAGTCATTAGGTAAAAACATTTGACAAGTACCTGTTTCAGCAGATTAAATGGCACCTTGTTGTTTGCAAAAAAATAACCAAAAATCATCTCTAATAAAAAATATGCCCTCTATCACACTAAATCACAAAGGTTTCTGTCAGAGTACATCTATCCTACCCTAAATCCACAAATTGTGCCTGAGGAATCCTAGATCCATAGATGGTTTAGGAATGCACAGAAATATTGGGCATGGTGGTATGAGTGTTCTCCATGAGCTGGGCTGATAGGGTATTTATTTTTTTATTTTTAATAGACTTTATTTTTTGGCCATGCCACGCAGCTTGTGAGATCCGAGTTCCCCCGACCAGGGATTGAGCCTGGGCTCCTGGCAGCAAAAGCCCAGAGTCCCAACCACTGGGCCACCAGGGAACTCCCTAATAGACTTTATTTTTTAGAGCAGTTTTAGGTTTATACAAAAATTGAGCAGAAAGCATAGTGAGTTTCCATGAACCCCTTTCCCCCATATCTCCAGTTTTCCCTATTATTAACATCTTGCATTCCTGTGGTACATTTGTTACAATTGGTAAACCAATACTGATACATTATTATTAACTAAAGAGCATAGTTTACATTGGGTTCACTGTGTTGTACATTTCTGTGGGTTTTGCCAAATGCATAATGTCATGGATAGTGTATCCACCATTACCATATCTAACAGAATAGTTTCATTGCCCTAAAAATGCCCTGTGCTTCACTCATTCATCCCTCCCCCAAACTCCCAACAAACACTGATATATTTACCTCCTGTATACTTCTGTCTTTTCCAAAATGTCATATAGTGGGAATCATAGGGTATATAGCCTTTCAGACTGCCTTCCTTCTTTCATTTAGCAACATTCAATTAAGTTTCCTCCATGTCTTTTTGTGGCTTGATAGACCATTTCTTTTTTTTTGTAACATCTTTATGGGAGCATAATTGCTTTACAATGGTGTGTTAGTGTCTGCTTTATAGCAAAGTGAATCAGCTATACATATACATATATCCCTATATCTTATCACTGGATGATTTTCCCTTGTAGGCATGTACTATTATTTGTTTATCCATTCACCTATTGAAGGATATCTAGATTGTTTCCAAGTTTTGGCAATTATGAAAAAAGCTGCTATAAGTATTGTGCAGATTTTTCTATGGACATGTTTTCAACTCATTTGGGTAAATACTGAGGAGCACAGTTGCTGGATAGTGTGGTAAAATTATCTTAGTTTTGTTAGAAACTGTCACACAGTTTTCCATAGTGGCTGTACCATTTGGCTTTCCTACCAGCAGTGAATGACACGGCTTCTGTTGCCCCACATTCTCACCGGCACATGATGTTGTCAGTGCTGTGGTATCTCATTGCTTTAATTTGTAATCACTAATAACAAATGATGTTGAGCATCTTTTCATATGCTTATTTAGCATCTGTCCATCTTTATGAGTTCAGAGATTTGCCCATCTTTTATTTTAAATTTTTTAAAGATTCTTTTTTTGATGTGGACCATTTTTAAAGTCTTTATTAAATTTGTTACAATATTGCTTCTGTTTCATGTTTTGGTTTTTGGCTGCGAGGCATGTGGGATCTTAGCTCCTCGACCAGGGATTGAACCTGAACCCCCTGCAATGGAAGGTAAAGTCTCAACCACTGAACCGCCAGGGAAGTTCCTGCCCATCTTTTAATTAGGTGGTTTTCTTATTGTTGAGTTTTAAGAGCTTTGTATATTTTGAAAAAAAAAGTCACTTATCAGATATAAGTTTTTCAAATATTTTCTCCCAGTCTGTGGCTTGTTTTTTATTCTTTTCACAGTGTCTTTCACAGATCAGATGTTTTTCATCTTAATGAAGTCCAAACTATCAATTTTTTTTCATGGAGTATGGTTTTGGTATTGTAAGGAAAAAGTCATTGCCAAATCCAAGATCATGTACATACTCTCTTTTGGTATTTATTTTTAATCTTAAAAAATTTATACTTTTCATACCATTGGGGGGAAATAGAGCCATGAGTTTATGAGTTACTTACCAGACTTCATGCAATTTTGATTGGTTCATTGCAGTTCTAACATATACAATATTTCCCTACTCTGAGAAATCATGATGTATTTGTTGAGAAAGGATGCATGTTTTCTCTTGCTAGCCTAAATTTGTAATCTTTTTCTGAGTCCTTAAGTTCCCAAGAGGACATTTTTACTCTTAGGAAGAAAGGGATGAGTGTGCCTTGGAACCATGACATTGGTCACTATATTCCTACGAAGCCATGGCCACTATATACCTCATTTATTGAAAGCTTCCTTTTATAGGAGGGAAACATATTCTACCTGAATCAATTATTGACACCAGCAATGAATAAACTGCTGACACTTTCCCCAAGGAATAACTCAAAGACCATCAGCTAAAGCTGGAGAAAAGCAGGGTATACTTCCTCTCCAATATGACTCAAGAGAGGAAACAGATCAAGTTAAAGAGAGTGCTAACCCCTCTAGTGACAAAGTGGATTTTTAAAGAGCAGGTATTAGCAATTGGAAAATTTCTATTCCTCACAATTTTATCTTTATCTTTGAAAGTTGTGACTATATAATATGGCATAATAAGCTTAATTTTTTGATTGTAGCATTCTGAAAGGATACTTATTTGTCTTAAAAATGCTGTCATTGCTCAAGACACTCTCAGAACTATTCCTTGGAATTATGCTTTTCAAGGCATTTATAAGAAGTAGGAGAAAAACAATTCAACTTGCTTTTTAATCATGTGTCAAAATAATGATTATTGGAAAACAAAGTAATTAATAAGTTGCTATTAAAAAATAAAACCAACATTTAACTCGACCTTTTCCAATTCAAAAAAGAATCAAAGAATCTATAAATTTACAACAGCAAGATTGAACTGTAACGTAAACTATGGACTCTAGGTGATGATGATGTGTCCATGTAGGTTCATCAGTTGTAACAAATGTACCTTCTGGTGGTGATGTTGATAATGGGGGACACTACACACGTATGGGGGCAAGAGGCACCCATTTGGAAAATTTCTGACCTTCCACTCAATTTGGCTGTGAAATTCAAACTTGTAAAAAATAAGGTCAATAAAATTTTTTTTTAAAAAAGGACCCATGTACAACAATATGACATGATCAGTGTTTAAAGAAATTAAGTTATTGCAAATATACATAAGAAAGTACCACTAATAGGTTTATTGAGTCTTACTCCTCACCAAATGAAATGACATATGAATTTTTTCTCTTGGTTCATCATACCTAAGTACCTCATTCACTTAAATTCTCCTTTTTCACTAAAACTGACAAAACACTTTCACCTCACCAGTAACTGCTGTATAGGATAACATTTCTGGGCCTTATCCCTCCCTTAAATAATTACAAACAATCCAACATTCTGTGCAGTTACTTACTTTCATTACAACACTAAGCTATTCTCTCCTGATGGAGTCATTGTGATTAGAACTCATTTCCCTGAGGTCTATTTCTTGTTTTTACTTTTTCAGCAGAGTCTTAGTCTCCCTTTCTAATTTTGATTATAAACTCAGTGGAAGGGACTGTGTCTTACCCTATATCAACTAGGTGTTCAATAAACATTATTAATTATTATTATTAAAGTTCATAATGATGTCAGGCTTGGCCTAATTAATTTTAATTCAGCTTAATCTAGTTCAATTAAGTTTAATTTAGGAGGTGCTGCCCTGATATTTTTTTGAACCTAGATTTGCAATTTAGCTCTGCAATAGGTTCCTCATTATTTTTTTTTTTTTTGGCCTCATAAATTTCTTCTATAGGCAAGAAGTTTTCTTTATGCTATTGCTAAGATGCATTTTATCTGACAAACGCTTTTAAAATATTCTGATTTCCTTGCTCATTCAGAAATATTACCCACAGTTTTTCATGTTAAAGCTGATTTTTCTCCCAGTGAATTGAAAGAAAATAACGAAAACAAACTCACCTCTGGGACTCACAGTGAATGTTAGGAAAGTGGGAAGAAGAGCAGGGTATGACCTAGTTGTTTCTGTGCTTTTGAGAAACCTCTCCTGTAGCATGGTAGAAGATGGATTGAGCTGAGCAAGGGTGGAGACAAGATGCATTAGGAGACCACTGAATTTCTCCAAGTTAGTGATGATAAGGGATTGTACTAAGCTCTGACAGTAAAGACATAGAGATTTGGGTGTAGACATTGAGAGGCGTAAGAGAAAGAACAATTGCTGATGGGCAGGAAGTGGATCTGAAGTTGAGAGAGGGGTCAAGGATGACCAAATGGCACATGGTTGTCGTAGGTGATACAAGAGGGGCAGCAAGTCTGGTGGGTGTGAGGGTGTGAACAGTGAGTATGAGCAACGTAAGCAATGAAGGTTTGCAAGAGTTGGGAGCCACCTCTCCTTAGGAAATGACAGTAGCTCTGAAAAGGTGGAGGGTGAGTAGAATACAAAATGAAGAGGGTGATTATAGAAAATAATATAGAAAATGCCAATACTTGTGGAGACAAAGAAGTACAAATCAAAGAAGTATACTGAGTGGGAGCAAACAGAAAAATAGGACAATGAGGAAAACATCAGGTTAGATAAATCATCTGTTATTTCATCATCAGGGGCTATTGAAAAGGAGAACAGCACATGATTTTGACCCTCTGGGATGTGCTCTCTCTGAAGAGCGAGCCTAACTTACATGGCAGTGTAAACAGAGATGACCTGCAGCTGAGGGGGTTTATTTGGCTGCTAGGCACTGGTACATGTCTATGGAAGTTCGAGGGTAGTATCTTTTCTGATAACTTAGCCTGTACAGTGTTAAATGTTTAGAATATCACCTAAAGTAGCCTTCTCTGCTTCCTCATATCTGTCTGTGTTACACTGAGTATTTCATTGTTCACTCCTTCATCCATTTCAGCCGTTGTCTTCTTCCTCTTTAGGCAAATATACAGTGATGGCTCAACTGATGAAGTGTTGAAATAAACATCTGCTCAAACACATCCTGTTGAAATACAGACTAAAGCCTCAAGCATTTTTAGCTGACAAGTTCTCTGTACATATGCAGCACTTTACACTTACCAAGAAGAATTCTATGTGCTAAAAGCAGGCAAAAATGTGATCTTTTACACTATAATGTATGAAGATTTTCCTTTGGGTCCTATAATTTCCATGATATTATAACCATGTTTAGCTATGATGTTATCATCTAAATTATAAGGCTTTTGATCTTAACGTGATGGTCAAGATGAAGTTATTTTGATTTATTTTGAATAGAGCAAATAACAAAAATCTGTGATTTCCAGACGTGCTAAATCTTCAATTGGAGATGGAGTGGATGAGAAAACTCATAGAAGAAAATTTCAAACTAAGGATCCCACCAGGCTCATCTACAACAGATATGATGAGAGGTTGCACGCAGTAGTGAATAGAGAACTAGATTGGTATTGAGAGTCACCGTGTTTTTCTCCTGACTCATGTGTAAAAAGTTGAATTAATGCTCTTGACTCCACTATCAATATCTCTAAAATGTGGGTGCTTGTTGTAAGAGCTCTAAAAGGAAGTCACCTAGAGACACATGGGCCATAAGAGGCAGGCGACTAATCCGAGCTGCCCATCTCAAATTATAATCTTAACATGCTATGATTTTAGAGCCGTTAGTCACATGCAAATGTGTTTTGGTCAACTCTACTAAAATGCATTTAAATAGCAACTTCATAGTAAATTGAACAGTTAACTCTTTACCCTCATTCCTTACCTAGTGTCTTTCATGGTAATAACTTTGAATGTAATGTTTTAGCTATGAGGGAAATGATCATATTATCTAAAGCCAGGTCAAGCTTCCCCCCCCCCCATAACATTGTGAGAAATAACAGTGTAGATGGTCTAATCAATAGTTTCCATACTGCAACCCACAAACACTTCAGGTCCATTATTAAATACTATAAAATATAAAGCAAACAACTACAAAAACATGCCCATACATTCATTTACACTTATGTTATGAGGACATATAATGTGTGAACTTTTGAGTAAGACATAAGCTAGGCATAGAGTTTAAAAATGGCCTTCAAACAATGGCTGGCACAGGCTTTGTGTATGGCATAAACACCTGCTGTATTGAATTGGTTGAGATCAATTGAAATCACAGAACCAAGTCCTAGTACAACAGGCAGTAGAAAGTTTGGGTTGATGAGCCCATTATACCTTTAAAGTTCAAAGAGAGATGGTGGGTGAATGCGTTAAGGTTGATTGGTGGAGCAAAGCTGCAAGTCAGTCAACAAAGAAGAAAAGAAAACTTAATAACAACTGAAAAGTTAAATCAAAGGTAATGCCTTGACCTCAGCTTACAAAAGCTGGGAAACTCAGCAATGATGTTTTTCACTTCATCCATAACACACGCTGTTCTTCTCTGGTCCCGAAAATAGCATGTGACCTATGAAGCATCCTATTAGCTGTTTCAGGAAAGCACATTTTCTTCTGAAAAGAAGTCGGTTTAAGAATCAAAGAAACGAGTACAAACACAAAGCCAACACACTGGGGTCCACGTTGGGCACCCATTCAAAATGTCATGTCATTTGAACATGTCTCCCATTTTTAATGGTGCTTCACCTGGGTCTAATCACATTCAAACCCTGCTGGGTTGCATGCCATTAGATGCTTTAAAAATGTATAGCCAAGACACAACTAAAATAAAAAGCTCACACAAGCCAGCAGCTGAAGCACAGAAAGAAAAGGCCTCTGGGATTTTATTTCGTCTGGTGCAACCGACTTACAAGGTCATCTCTGACTTGTTACCCATCTGTGCTCCATTCCCCCATTGTTAAAATAAGACTGATTAAAAATGATTGATGACCTTGGGCTGTCATACTTATTTTCTTTAAATTACATTTAGGAGCCTGTTTTAGGAAACCAGACCAACAGCTCTTATCATCTTCTTTCCTTTCCCATTACGACATGAATGTCATTGGGAAGACATTCCCAAACATATATTTCTACCAAAACACGAGCCATGCTACTTCTATATTTTCCAGGAAGGCCATTGTTTGGAGAAGTTTCACATGAAAGGATGATATAAAACTTTCTTCCCAAATATTTCAAATGGTAAATTTTCTTGTTCTGATCATTTTAGCTTTTCAGAAGGTCATATTAAATTGTATGTGCACATCAAACGGTATTGTGGATCTTTAGGGAGGTACATAGGAATAACTGGTCCTTTGATTATTTTCCCCTGAAGTTTGAACATTTGCTCATGAAGCCTTTGCTATGTTTTTTATTTTTTTATAGTTGACATTCAAATGGAATTGAACCAAGAGTTTTCTGGTCAGAAGAAGAAAAAAGATTAAACTGATAGAAGCCAAAGGAGCTTGTGAGAGTGTGTGACAATCTCCCAAAGTGGCTGTTTCCCCGTCCCAGCTGTCAGAGTGATGTAATCAGAAACAAAGTGCATTTTATGATAAATGCCTTGGGGTAAATGTAGCTCACAAAAGAGATTACACTTTTCCTCTCTTTTGCTTCTTCAAAAAATATCTTTGTCTTGAATTGTCTTAATATTAGCTGGTTCTCAGAAAAGAAAAGAAAACACATACAAACCTATGCTCATCAAGTTTGGCTGAGATAGCTAAGAGGTGACTGCATTATGTTTTATTTTCCTAATCCCAGAACAACTACGCATTAACATGTTTTGCCCTGGATGTGACCAGAAATATGAAAGAACATATTGGAGGTGCAGGCAGCTCTTCCCAAAGTAAATTAAAATGGCATAGGTTTAAAAAACACTCTTGGAGGAGGCTGCATTTCACCTGCAGAACTCGATCTGTGCCACTGACAAAATCATCAGACATCAAGAACAAAACACTGGCCCAGTGAGTGAGCTGGAGGCTGGAGTCCAGAGGTGTTGGGCTGAGTAGGTGGGGAGGCTAAGGGGACACCCTAGATCTGTGGGCACCGGATGGGCAGCTCGGGCACTTGTGGGAGCCGATAAGAGACTGCGTGGGAGTGACGGCATTTCAGCAGATCAAAGGGGCCTCTGCAGCCATAGTAGTACTGCTGAAGGGGTGGACACTGAGATGAGCAGTGTTGGGGTCACAACAAACACAGTGAATGGACATCATTCTCCGGCCTCGGTCCAAAGTGGGATGCCCACCAGGTGGCAACAAACACCCCCCAATCAGACCAACAACCATTGAATAACATCTTTTCAACATCCTAAGCAGCCCAACCTTAAAACCATAGAGTGACGTGACGTGTAATGGCAGGGCCACCTGACTGTCTTCTCCCAGCCAAAGCCTCCCTTCCCCAGGTTAATTCCAGGTTCAGGTGAGAGCCCAACAGGACTGGGCTGTTAGTTATAAAACTATGTGAATAAACTATTGATGACTAGATGTGAAGGTAAGGTGACATCTGCTTGAAGACCCAACTCAAAGAGAGCAAGGGGTGCTCAGACTGTACTTTACAAACTAACATTTAGTACCAGATTTAAACATTTTTTTCCCAAATACCAGGGACTAGGGTCAGTGGTGAAGCATAAGTCCTGGCACCAAATGATCTCTAACCTTTACACAGTCCCACCTTCTCACACAGAGGTGTCCTGCCCCAAGGGCTGCTGAGCTGTTCATCCCCTTCCCATCCACCTCTGCTGTCCCTTTCTGACCCTAGAATGAGTATAAGTCTTCTTATTGAACTACCTCTACTGTGGCATCAGCAGTGTGAGATCGAAAGACTGAAGCACACTCCTTACATGAGCAGTTCTCACCTGGAGCAGGTGTCACAATCCCCTGGAGGGTGTCTGAAAACTCAGTGCTGAGCTCCGTTCACACCGTGTCTGAGTCTGTATGTCTAGGTGGGGCCAGGGCATGTGCATTTCTAACAAGCCCCAGGTAATGCTAATGCCTCTGCCTTACAAGATCAGCACTCAGACTATAGTTGTCTCCTGCACTCCTCTCTCTATTAGGCAAAAATAAAATTCCAGAGCTGAGAAGATTGTAGAAAATATCTAGTTCAAATATGTCCTTTTAGAGGAAACTGAGTCCCAGAAAGGTTAAAGGGTATGACCAACGCCACAACCCGGGGTGCCTGACTTCCAGTTCAGAGATGCTTTCGTGGTATTATCCTACCTCATAGCTTTTAATGTTTTTAATGAGCTTTATCCCTGCAAAGTTCTCCTTAATTCATATTGGTTGCATAGAACATTATGAGAGGCTTTAAAAAGGGAGTATGACTCCTCCATGCTAAGCACCAAATTAAGGATCAAACTCTTCTATTTATAATGATCATCTTTAGATTAATTTTTGAAAGGAAGTTCTTCATTTTTATATGAATTGGACTATTCTTGAGTATTTAGTAGAGACCAAAACCTTTGAATTTGTTGGGTCTGCTGGAATAAGGTTTACAATTTTGGTTTTTTGGTCAGCAGCCTGTATGTTCAATTTCAATATGAAAAAAAGCTAATACCTTTCTGAATAAAACTCTGAGACAACACATTTCTCTCTGCCAGTGGTGAATTTCCAGTATGTTTTTGTGACATCTCTGAGTCATTCTGTGTGTGTTTGTGTGGTAGAGGTCGCCGAGGAGCCAGAGGGATGCGGCAACGCTGTCTCTTTTGTGGCTTCATTTTCGTTTTACAGTTGACTACTCTTGACAGACATTATTTCAAAACTATTTCAATTTTTCCAAGATGGAGCTAGTTCTTTGGTTGTATTTGCAAACAAAATTTGAGCAAGACTCATGTGAGAGCGGACAATGGATCACTTATAAAAATACAACTCAAATTGCAGGGACAAACGTCTAGTGACCATCACCTACCTGAAACCAAGGTACAGGTAGGGACAGTCTCCCATGTCCTATACCAGATGACTGAGAAGGACTTCCATGGAACTGTTCTTGGGAAGATATGAGTTTTCAAGGAAAAAGTTTGAAATCATGAATTTTTGCTTGGTTTTACTGTATTGCTTTTTGTTATTCTTACTGCCAAATCCTCCAAAGATGGATCTGTCCCCACTGTAACAGAGAGATAGGACACAAACATCTTACCACTCTAAGTGAATACCTGGGACAGGAGATGTGAGAAAGGCAGGCAGCAGGAATTCTTCAGAAAACACACTTCTCCTGGAACAGTGGTAGGTGTTTCTTCCAGGATCTTAAGTACTTCCTTAGAGTTGCCAATTATTTTCAGTCCATCCAAACTACCGGCATCCTCAGTTACCTGGCAGCTGTGAATAGTATTCCTGGGAGGTTACCTACAGTTACATGGATGCAGATGCTAATTCCTGAAGCTTCACTACCTCTCTTATAAGAAAATTTTTAAAAGAAGCAGGATGAGGACTTCACATGGTTTGTGATGCTATGGATTTTTAAGTCTGGGCTTCTAAGAGACAAAGGGCTACAAATACTCTTCTTTACAGTGGAATCTCAGTGTGCAATTCAGTGTGAATGACCTTGACCACCAAAGACAAATATCTATAGTCAGTTAGATTTCACGTCTCTGAAATTGTCAGTGGGAACACAGCTTTGGAATAATGGAAAGCTGTGTTCCATTGATATATCATCTGGTTACAGACACCTTAGCTTATGAAAATAATATTTAAATAATCTGGGACAAATGTCCATTTTCTTTTTGAAAGATTATAAAAAGAATTGGTTCTGAGTTAGTTCTCTTTTAAAAACTAACAAAAAGAATATATTAGATGCACATTGACCCTTGTGCCAGGAAGCGTGTCATTTAGTAGGAGAAACAGCCATGTAACTAGCTATTAATTTAAAGTAGAGGTAATAATTAAATAAATATCCCAGTATAAATAAAGTCAAAATGCTGTGGAAGAACAAAGGTAGGAGTGAGTAAATTTACCCAGGTACCACTGGAGGAAGGTGTCAGTAGAAGGTAGCATTTAAGCTGAATCTTTAAGGATGAAACCAACTTTGGTAGGTAAGGAGAGTTCTGGCAAAGTTTCCAAGAGCTAGGAACACGCACAGGTTTGTCTGGGAAAATGGTGAACGTAACCAGAGTGGAGAACTAGGCAGGGTGAAGAAGTGAGACTAAATGTATTGGAAAGTCCAGGTGGAAAAAGACTTTGAATGCCATGTTAAAGAATCTGAAATTTATTCTTCAGGCAATTTCAACCCACTGAAGGCTTTGAGCAGAGGTGCACCTACGCTTTAGGTGATTGGGTTGGTGCTAACGAGCTGCCTGAACCCATCTCTTGCTACTTGCTCTCATTCCACTCTCCTTCCATGAGCTTCCCTGCTGTTCCATGAACCCACGAAGGCTGCTCTTTCTTACCTCTTGGCCTTTGAACTTGCTGTTCCTTCCTCCAGGAAATGTCTTTTCCCAGGTATTCACATGGCCCCCTCTTAACTCCATCCCGTCCTTCATTTCTCTGTGCAAATGCCGTTTTGGTGATCAGGCCTCCCTTCCTGACTCTAACAGTGTACCCCCCCGCCACCTCTCTGAATTCCCACCTTTCCTTTTTGCTACATTTTTTTTTTTTCTATCGGGCATGTCACCATCTAGCATACATTATATAACACCTCCCTACTCTACTCAACATGAGGACAAGGATTTTTCTTTTGCTTTCTGCTTTGTTTACTGCCTAGCACATGGCTTGGAGCACACTTGAGGCTCAACAAATTCTTGTTAAGTGAATGGAAACAAGATAGAGAAGGAGCATGGCTTAGTCAGCTCTGGCTGCCATAACAAATACTAAAGACTGAGCAGCTGAAAAAACAGAAATGTATTTCCTCACAGTTCTGGAGGCTGGAATCTGAGATGTGGGTGCCAGCATCGACAGGCTCTGGTGAGAGCTCTCTGCCTGGCTTGCAAATGGCTGTCCTCTTGCAGCATCCTCAGGGGACACAGAGACAGGGGAGAGAGAAGCTCTCTCACATCTCCTCCTACAAGGGCTCTAATCCCACTCGCATGACCTCATGTAAAGTCACTTCCCAAGGCCTTTCCTCCAAATACCATCACCTGGGGGTTAGGACTTCAGTGTATGAATTTGGTGGGGACACAAACATTCATTCCACAACAGACAAATTAGAGAACAAAGAGGGGAAATGAATGGGATGCTCTCTGATTTCAAGGGAGGAAATACTTCTGGGCAGCAATTAGCTGCCCACCGCCACCCCTGCTTCAGCCCCTAGCTGTCTGGCAACTGACAGTCCCAGAGGAAAAGTGGGAATGACTGTAACACAGGGCTGACTGTAACAGGTCAGAAATTAAAATGCCTTTTAGATGGAGTAAAGATGGGAATGTAATGAAAGAGGTACAGAGGGCCAACAGGAAATAAATAGAGGTAACGGAGACAAAATCCCTAAATTGTTCAAACACCACTACTTTGGAAGGATGAGAGACAGTGAGATAAGGGAGAGAAGAAACTCTGTGCAAGAATGCACTGCTGGAAGGCCTGGCCAAGCTTCCTTCACCACCATGCACTAGATAGAGAGCACAGCCATCGGCATGATTCCTAGTGTGGGAGGTGACGTGGCAGGCAGTGGGTCTGTAGGATGTCCCTCAGGACCAGGTGAGAATTTGGCACAAAGGTCAGAAATGAGAGTACAGACTAGAGAGAATTCTTTTTTCTGGGAATAGTCTATATTGAACAAAAACTAGTCCAGCTGTGCTTCCCACTACATGGAAAAACAGTAAATACCTATAAAACTATACAACTTTTATAACTATAAAAATGTAACTGGGTCAAAACGAAGGGGCCATCTTTCTAAACAAGAGGAATTCAGCTCTCTGAAAGAGACACACCAGATAGGGCAGAAAATATAGATTAATTCAGAGGAGAGTTCTAAAGAAACTTGAGAAAATACATCAATCCAACTGCTTCATCATCTTAAAGAAAAAAAAATTAAGATTTGTAAGAGAAGACAAACAGGACTGCCAAATTATAAAATGGGAAGGATACTACCACAGACAAAAGATCGAGGGAGGAAATGATTATTGATGTAGATGATACCAAGAACTCACAGGAAAAAGATAAAATGTGAGAGACATGGGAAATAAAGCAGATCCAATTTATATATAAAAGAATTTATGGAGTTATAAAAATGTTATTTTAAAAGGAATGGAAGGTATACAATAAATAACTAGAGGGATGCATGTGCATACACAGTAGAGACACGAATTATATGTGGGTCATAGTGTACCACAACGCATACCCCAACACCCTTCCCTGCCCAGCACCCCAACTGCCACCATCTTGCCCTTTGACCTCCTCTTTCTTTGGAGACTTGCTCCTAGCCACGCATCTCAGAGTCTCTGACTCCTCATTCCTTCTCCTCCAGGAACTGTATTTTATCTCATGGGATGTTCAAATGTGCACAGCCTCGCTGAGGAAATAAGACAGAAGATGTGCAATGTTTTATTACCCTAGATATAAATATATATATATATATATATATATATATATATATATATATATATATATATATATATATATAACCAATGCTACCTTTCATTCAGTATTTTGAAAAGTGACCTTGACTTTAAACAGAACTAGAAACTGCTCTTTGTCTAATGAAAATGACTCTAGGACACTAAAGAGACTCCATGTCCTTCAGCCTGCGGGACAATGAGCTGGGAGGCTTGATCACTGTGTTCAAACTATTTCTGGATTTAGTCACTTTTATTTTCTCTCCTAAGTTTCACTTTTCGCCACCTGTCTGACTTAAGTAACTTTTAGACTTTGAAAAATGATATTGTGATCCTTGGATTAGAAACCACGACAGAAACAAGAAAAAGTGGTAATTCTCGAATTCATAAAGAAGGTCACATTTCAGGGCCATCCTGGACTTGGAGCACAGATGTCGACTTGACCTCTGACAGTCAGCGATGGGCCCTTGCCCAGCTCTGGGAAGAAGCTCTGTAGAACCCAGCTGCTGCCTATCCCTGTGATGACGCCAGAATGCTTTGGAGCCACAGAAGCCATCACGTCATTTGCATTCATTGTTTCTCAAATGACTTGTATAGCTTATATTTAT
This sequence comes from Balaenoptera borealis, assembly GCF_965194805.1. Taxonomy (NCBI): domain Eukaryota; kingdom Metazoa; phylum Chordata; class Mammalia; order Artiodactyla; family Balaenopteridae; genus Balaenoptera; species Balaenoptera borealis. The sequence goes on along the minus strand of NC_138866.1, from coordinate 163,045,195 downwards.
GGATCCTGTTATAATGGTACAGAATCTCTGATAAAACAAAACCACTATGGACAAGAGTAAACGTTCAAATGCACACCTAAGTGCAAGATGCAGAGAAGGACCACTCGCTCATCACGCTCCCTGGAACAGCTCACCCAGCCCAGCCCAGCCCAACATCTCGAGGCTAACTGGGCCCAGCACAGCTGTCTTCTGTCCAACTGAAATGCAACATTCCACTCTATCTGGAGCATGGGCAATCTTCTGTAAACTGCAAAGGGATTCCCATGGGCACCCTAACAGTCACTTCTTTGTTAAGAGAGATTCTTGCTGAGATAAGAATTTATCTATTTATATTTGCTCCAACATTCAGTGATCAGCTATTTATGGAATTTTAGTATAATATTCTTTGGTTTTGTTATTCTCATATTTTCCCTTTTTATCCTGCAAAAGAGGAGTGGATTAATACAGTGAACTTTTCTTAAGAACCCCCAAGCTACATCTGTCAAAGGGAAAGTCAAAAGGAAGTCTCCATCCAGCAAATGTTAAGTCTTGACAGAGTCTATTACATAGTAAGTGATATATACAGGGTCATGGAATAGGTGAAGTATTCAATGCATGGGACCAGAGGAATCATACTGATCCAGTGTCCTTCTATCTGGTTTTACTAAAAAGGACATAAATGTGGTTAATATTTGCTTTTTCCTTTGGACTTCATTTTAGCATTATCATTGATAAGTAATACATATTGTATTTCCATACATAATCCCTTTAGGTCTCTGTAATAGTCAAGGGCATTAATCACTTATAACTACAGTGATTTCTTCTTAAATTAATAAATCAATTTAAAGTACTCTTTTATCCAAACAAAATAACTTAAGAATTGCCCTCCCCCCTTCCCCCCCACAAAAGATGATGAAGACAAAGACAAGAATAGAAGGAACTAAACATAAAAGTCGTTCTGATTTTTACCTAGGGTCCTATATCTTTTGACTTCTGAGTTCCTGGAAAATACAGGTGAAATCAATCAGCTGTTTGGAGTGAATCCTTTCAACATTTTCTAAACTTTGTTCTTTAGAATGAAAATGCATCTTGAAACATTAATGGATGTATTGTGAGAAAGAATGTTTCATGTCCCAATACATTTTGGAAATGTTTTATGCTATACCTCCTCTTGGAGAGAGAGTGTATTAAAAGCTCTGAGAAGTCCTAAAGAAATATGCTTTTGTTTGTTTAACCCAGAGTTACTGATTTGTATTTTACCATGGAAATACCCTCCCTCTTCATAATCAAGGTCTGGATTACCTGAATGAGTACAAATCCGATTGAAAGAGGTAAGTTAACAAATTTCTTTAAACCGTTGCTTATGATTTCCACATGTATTAAAATTGCCAACTGGATGAAAGTAAAACAACCACACATGACCAACTCCCTTAAAGTAGGAATACTCCTTAACTGCTTATTTATGTCAAACTCAGGGCTGGAGTGATGATTTCACAACAGTAAATTTTTCTGCTGCAGTGCTGATAAAGTTTAAAGACAAGCCTTTTTCCCTAATAGCATCTCTAGTGGTATTTTTATTTTCCCTGTGCTTCCCTGGTTCCCAGAATATGACCTTTGTCTATTTCTGTCTTTTGATGATTATGGGCATAAAGAGACTTAGATACGGGGGGGGGGGGGGGGGGGGGGGGAAAGATAATTGCCCTGGGCCACACAAATAAGGAGTGACTAAGTGTATAGAGAAGATTATACATCTTGAAACCTAGTTTCCCCTGGAGCAATCAAGACTGCTGCCATGTCCACCCCATGAGGTAAGGGAGCTCACTTATTTCTGAAACTAGTTAATAACAAAACAAAGCTCAAAGAAAAAAAAATTTTTAAATAACATACAAAACCCTACCCCATCCACCTTACTCTATTCCTGGCTAAATACATTTGACACTACCAATTTGCACTCATTATATTTGATTTTTACACCTATGCCCAATCATCCGAATGTAACCTACTTAAGAACTTTGCCTACAGCAAAACAGTTAGATTTCATGCCCACAGCAAAACAGTTAGATTTCACGCCCACAGCATCACTGTAGCCAGGGGTGACTTGGGTTCTGATAATGTTAACATACTTAAAATTGCATTGACTGTATTATAGGCAAGTCCAAATACCACACAGACAAAATACAGAAGAGAGAAATAACTTGAGAATGGTTGATAGTTTTTGCTTATTTCTTTGTTTGTTCACATATGTTAATGTTTTGTTTTGTTTTGTTTTGATGGTAAGACTGTGTTGGAACAAGAAGTCTATACTTTTCAGAGATCAGCACTTGAGGAGACTGGATATTGGGGGATGCGTTTTGCTCCCTTGTGAAGAAAATTGAATATTTTCCACTTCCTTTGCTTAATCAATATTTATCTGGCACATAGTTTGTTGTTGTTGTTTTTTTAAATTAGTGTAAATAAGCTGGCAAATACCCTATGAGGTGCAGCCCAAGCAAAAGCTGGAGACCCTTCACACTAAATATTATGGAGGGTGTGGAATGAGACAGGTTGGCCAAAAGAGGTGGGAGGCATTAGGATAGTAGAATTCTCTTCCTCTGAAGCAAAGCAATATACGTTTCAGGGAGCTGACATCTAGTATGTATTTGCCTCGAAGCTTCCCAATCTCTCCTCTTACTCCTGATCTATTGATACACTGGAAGCATGTCTTCTCAGGAAATAATGATTACATGTTTCCTACATTCCTGATCCAATCCCATGCAGGAGTGGCTCTTGGCTGGTTTATCAATGGTCATTTGTTTACAAGGACTACTGTCCTTGTAGCCCACACCTCTCAGGCAAAATTTTTTGTTGTTTTTTTGGGGTTTGCTTCTTTGGGGCTGGGTCTTCAGGAGCTCTTTCCTGGGTTTTCTGACTTACTACTAGCTAAATCTGTAGACTTAGTCTAGGGAGAGTTGAAGACCTTCAGTAGACAAACACAAACACTTTTATTCAGCCATGGCAGCAGGAGGCTTACAAGTCACCTTGAACTTTAAGACTCCAGCCCAGCCTCCAAGTCCAGGAAAGCCAAGAAAAACAAAAACAAAATAAAATAAATAAAAACAATAAACCTGAATACTTGAATTCACTGGCATAGTGTCTGGCATTGAGTAAAGATCTGTGAACAAAAGGAAAGATGCACAGACCAGTTTTAGAGCTGCTCCAAATCCTTCCGAACAGTTTCCTTAAGAAAATAGAAGTGGCACTCACATAAACACATGCACAAATTGAGTCAATTTGATTCACCATAGTGAAGTAAAAAGGCCCTCCCAGACTATTTCCAATAAAGAAAATTCCATTTATTTTGATGGGTTATTTTTTAAACACCTCTTCCCTTTTAAAGAAATAACCCTATTTAGTTGCAAACTGTATGACATTAATTAGCTACACCTTATGTAGCACATTCTGCTTGTTTATTTATAGATCTCCCAAATAGTGATTTATATCTTAAATAGTTTACTCTCTGGGTAAGTTCCAGGATTGTTACCATGGCTATACTTTTATATCATTTAAGGAGAGGAGAACAAGAAAAGGTCTGAAAAGTGAAATTCTAAATTATACCATGTCTTGGGGAGAAAGAAATCAACTAGTAGTTTCCAAAGCAGTGAAATGAGAATGATCTTAAGAATGGCAGCATGAAGCTCTGGATTGGTTTCCAAGGTCTTCTGGTTGGACTCTTTAGAAGTAGCAAGGGGGAAGTGAAAAACAGTTGATTAAAGGGAAGGAACAAGAGCCCAGTCCCCCACGTGGCTGGGTCAGTAAATATGTAGGAGCATCAGACTGAAGTGAATACCCGTGACTTTTGTACGTAGTCAATTGTGAATCCCCAGCGCCTGAAACTTGGAAATGAGGAGGAAAACAAACACTCGTGAAATGCCCCAGTCAGTCCTGAAATGCCATGACTGTCCTTGGAGTTGCTCATGAACACTTCTAGGAAGATAAGGCCTTCTTTCAAAAGAGCATTACTATATAATGGAGTCTAGTCAATTCTCCGCAGCAGGGTAAAGAACACAATATTAGCGCCATATCATTTTTTCCCATTGTCTATGAAATATATGAAGTGGAAATGGCTTCTTTCAACACCAGAGACCATGTGGGAAAGGACCTGTTCAGCAGATGAGTTGGCAGGCATAGTGGGGAACTTCATTACACCTTAGGATTTGAGTGGCACGGACAGCTCACTCTGGGCCCTCCCTAACCTCTGGCAAGTGCTTGGAATTGAATCTGTAAATGTTAATCAATATTTCAGGCCTATTAAGTAAAGAAAGACATTGTGAAAATCAAAGGACTAATGGCCAGTCGGGCTCTGTGAAGGTCTGTTCAGCTGTCAAAAGCATAATATCCAGCAATGGAGAATATACTTTAAAAAAATTCTTTCAAATTTATATAAAACTCAATGTCTTTGTTCTACCACAATACATATAATATCAGTACCTCAGAATATTCAATCATCTTAAACAGATGTATACGTATATTTCCGAAAACAGTGGGAACTAACATCTTTTAAGCATAAAATACTGTCTAGAGGTAATCTTTGAATCATTTAAAATTTTAGGAAAGAAGTCATATTATAGTATTCATATACCAACTCCCCCCAGAAACAACAACAACATCCAGGCATATGTGAGAGCTAAACGTAAAACACAAAAGCATAAAAGCATTAAAAGAAAATATATCCCTGGAGCTGGGGATGCTTTCTTAAGGAAGATACAAAATTGAATCTATGAAGGAAGGAAAAAAAATCTGAATAAATAAAAATCAGAAAGAAGCTGTCATAAAACTAAAATCATGCATTATTATGGAAGAAAAACATTTACAAATTTTGGGTACAAAGTATACCCAAAGATATGTAAGCAGTTCTAATAAATTAAAATAAATAAAACTACCTGTAAATTTTTTAAAAAGGCAAAGAAGCAATTAATATAATATAGAGAAATGAATTAAAATATACATATAAGAAATTATTTCCTCATAAGTAAGCAAAAGTTTATTTCAACAAACAACATCACTTATATTAATTAAAACAATTGATAATATCCATTATTGGCAAGGATATGAAGAAATAAACACTCATAACTATTGATGCAAATGTAATTGACATTGAACTGGAGGACCATCAGAATTTAAAATGCCCATACTTTTCCTATTAATAATTTCACTACTAGGAATCAATTTTACAGACAAATGCACACATGTGAACAAAATTCGAGCATTAGAGAAATATTTATTGAATGAAAGCTATGGGCTAGGCGTGTTTCTAGAGGATATAGATACAGAAGAGATATAGCAGAAATAAATCAGACATAAATCTCTGTCCCTGCCTAGATGGAACAGGCAATAAACAAGGCAAATAAGACAGACATATATATTATATCCGATTTATAAAGTAGTGAGCGCTCAGGAGAAAAACAAGGATGCAGGGATTGAGGTGACAAATGATTGGGGACATGTGTTGCAGTTTTAGAGAAGATGGCCAAGGAAGGCCTCACCTTGACACCATTTGAGAAAAGCTTCCGGAAGAAGAAGAGAAAAAAAAGCCATGTACATATCAGATGACTGAGCATACCAGACAGAAAGCCTTACGGGTAAAGATGCTGAGGCTGGAACATGCCTGCAGTGACGAGTGAACATCAAAAACACCACTGCAGCTGAGTGAGGAGAAGCAAAGAAGGAGAGGAGGTCAGAGAGGCAATGCAAGTGCAGACGGTGCAGGGACTGCCAGCCATCATCTCAGTGATGCAGGAAGTCCGTGCTCAGATAAGGCCCTTGGCAGGGTCACCTGACTACTGCATTACAGAGGCCTGAGGGTCAAGGGCAGACTCAGGGAGACTAGTCAGGAAGAGTGTACAGCATCTTTGCATATCTAATGCAACACTGTAGCAGAGAAAGGAAAAAAAACACCTAAACTCATCAGTACTGTCTTACAGACTTAGCTGAATTACAATTCTATAGAATATTATGTAGCCATTAAAAAGAATGAGGTAGACTTAGAGTAACTCACAAACTAAATCCCCAAGACATATTATTGGACAAAAAAATATATTCACATTGATCTCATTTATGTAAAACAAAACAAAACAAAACCTCAATTAGTCATGAAGAACTTTCCAGTTATATATACAACCAAAGAGCGGGGCGGTGGGGGTGGGGGGTGAGTGGGCAAGAGAGTGGCCTTTTACATTCCACTCTATGCACAATCATAATTATTGCATCTTATACAAGCATTTATTATTATTATATAAAATATCATACCTTTTGAAGAGAATAGAGGAAATTGTGAATGCAACATGTCTTTCCAAGTGTGACTGCTACAAATATGCCATTTACACTGTACCCTTGAAATGATAATCTCCTTATTTGTCCCATGACAGGGGAAATATTCTTAAAAACATGTTCTCTTTTTGTTATGATTTGGCTACTAAAAAGGTAAGCTAAAGGAGACATGTGATCTCTAAAAGGACCAAGATTCTAAATATAATCAATTTTGGATACCCTTGTATGTATTCTAAATTGCTAATAGATAACCAGAACAGAAAGAGAATATTCCAGGCAGCATGTTTCTTTAAACAGATGGGCAACTACAATCTAGGTCAACTTTCTAGGTGTGTTTTTTTTTGAAGGGAAGTAATTTCAGTACTTCAATTGGGCTAAGAGAAGAAAAAAATTGTGAAGGAATATGAAGGCTGTACATTAAGAGTCAACTTTTCTTCAGTGGGAACTTCCAAAAGCATAAGTACATTCTCCACTTGAACACAGAAGAATCCAAAGTGACAATTCAGCTCAGCATTTGTCATCACCTTTTAGACATTTCAAATAGAATTTGGAAAATACGTAGTATTCGAAAACTGGTTAAGCATTCATGGGAAAAAAAATATATAAGTAAGATTTCTGTCTCATACTTTGGAAGAATAAATACAAGTTGGATTCGAAATTCAAAAGACAAAAATAAAGTATTAAAATTATTAGGATAAGATATATGTGAATATATTATTTCTATGTAGGAAAAATGTTTCTTAGCTTGGCACCAAAATCAGAGATTAAAAAGGACAGAATGGATAGTCTTGGTTAAATGACATTTTAGGATTCACACAATATAAACAATACATGACAAAAAGTTTTAAAAAAGTAATATGAATAAATATAAACAAGTAGGTTTTATATATAATGTGTTGTCACAAAACAATAAGAAAACATGAATGCTCCAATAGAAAAAATACACAAAGGACATTATCAGGCAGCTCATACCCCAAAAAAGTAATGCAAATACGCAATGGTATATTAAAAAGATTCAACTAAATGAGTAATAAAATGCAATTTCAATCAAGGTACCCTTTTGCATCATCAGAATTAATATGTGTGTGTGTGTGAAAGGAACAGAGACAGAGAGAGTGACAGAGGCAGAGAGAGAGAGAGAGAGAGAGATACAGAATATAAAATCTCACGGGGTCCATGGTACCTTAACTCTCCCTCTGAATGGGATCAACATGCTTACTTCTCCAAAATGAATGAATGAATTAACAAATGAATGAATGAATCTCCCTCTCCTGCTACTACCCTATTCTATTTTCTCCATCATTTATTTCTTGAAAAGTCTTTATCTTACTGGACATTTTTCTTCCCTTGAATTTCCAGGCACCACACACTCCTGTTTTTTTTTTTCCCCACATCTCTGGTGATGTGCCCTCTCTCCTTTGCTGGCTTGTCACTGTTATGTGGCTGCTAAATGTGGGAATTCATCTAGACTCAATCCTGAGTCCTTTTTATCTTCGTCCTTTAAATTCTCTCTCTAGGCCAACTCGGTTTCATGGCAACCAAATTCCAGGTGACTCCTAAATGTACACATTCAGTCTCCGAACATGCAGAGCGGTCAGCTGGTAAATCAAAACTGCATGCTTAATATCTGTATCTGAACCTCTCAAAGACATTGCAACGCCACTTGATCAAAACTAAATTCCACTATTATCTATTTCAGTGTGTGACAGCTGCAACCATCCAGTTATGAGAGCCAGAGATACAGGAGTCATCCTTTTTCCTGTCTTCTCTAAACATCCATATCCAATCCATCACAAAGTCCTGTGGTTAAAGGATGAGTCACAAAAACTTCTCTAATATGTACCTTTCTATCTTCCTCACTACGACTATAGTCCAAGTTACCATCAGCCCTTAACCCAGAGTGTTACAATAGCCTCCTGATTTCTAGTACTGTCATTCATGTGCCATGCTAGTACTGGAATGAAGTGGAATGATACCACATCATATCAAGCCCCAGCTAAAAACACTTTAGTACTTCCCACCGCTTTTTAAAATTTATTTATCTATCTATCCAATCTATCTATCTATCTATCTATCTATCTATCTATGGCCGTGACGTGCAGCAGGCAGGATCTTAGTTCCTTGATCAGGGATAGAACCTGTGCTCCCCGCATTGGGAGCAGGGAGTCTTAACCACTGGACCGCCAGGGAAGTCCCCTTCCCACTGCTTTTAGAATGAAGAACTGATTTCTGAACATACCCGCTAAAGCTTTAAGTGGTGTGGTTCCTATTAAACCTCATGCCACACCATGTTTCCTCTAGATCAGTGGTTTCCTAAGTATGATTTCTAGACCAGCAGCATAGGTATCACTAGGGAACTTGTTAGAAATGCAAATTGTCAAGCCCCACCTTGAACCTACTGAATCAGAAACTCTGGTGGAGGACCCACAGTGTGTGTTTAAACAAGCCCTCCAGGAAATTCTGATGCATGATAGTTTGACAACCACTACTTCAGATGCCTGTGTTCCACCCACAGTGACCTTTTCTGCTCCTGGAATTGGGCATCCTCCCTCGTACCCCCATTTTTCACATGCTCTTTCCGCTGTCTGACATTCTTTTTTCTCTGCCCTTTTCAATAGCTGTCTCCTGTTCTTCTTCCAGATCACAGCACACTTGTCCTTCTCCACCAGTCAAATGCCCCTTTTGTACTCTTTCGTAGCATGTCTCTTTTTCATGACATTCATGACAATTTTAATGTTAGGTATATTTTTAGGTGATTGTGTGATTATTTTCTGCCTCTCCCAATAAAATGTTACCTAGCGATGGCCAGAGTGTGTCTGCTAATACTCACCATTGTACCCAAAGCATTTTCTACATTGCTTGGCACAAACTTAAATATTAACAAATATTTTGAATGATTGATTGACATGCCTATGGACTTAAATGTTCTTGGTATTATTCTCCAGGTGACTGGATTATTATCTTCTTTATACTTTTCTGTATTTATGTTAAGTGAGCATAAATATGTTTTATAAACAAGAAACAGACAAATTCAAAGGGGAAAAAAGAAAACAAAACATTATAGCTATATGCTAAATGTTCATAAAATTTAGACCCTCAGTTAATTTCTAGTTATAAAGAGAATGCTCATTTTTAACAGGAAATTTTCCTCACTGTGATGGTTAATGTTATGTGTCAACTTGACTGGGTCATGGGATGCCCGGATATCGGGTTAAACATTATTTCTGCATGTGTTTGTGAGGGTGATTCCAGAAGAGATGAACATTTGAATTGTTGAACTGAGTAAAGCAGAGGATCCTCCCCAGTGTGGGTGGACATCATCCTATTTGCAGCTGAGGGCTCGAGTAGAGCAGAAAGGCCAGGAAGGCTGAATTCACTCTCTGCCTAACTACTGACTGAGATATCCATCTTCTCCTGCCCTCAGCACCGTGAGCTTTCCTGCCTCCACCTGCAGACAGCGGACTGTGGAATCTCTCATTCTCTAGAATCACATGAGCCAGTTCCTTATAATAAACCTCATTCTACAGTATAGATATCCTATTGGTTCTGTTTCTTTGGAGACCCTAACTCACTCACAGTTTGAATTTAATTTTCATGAAATGACTGTCAGCTACATATTTTTCAGCTGAAGCTATTGTCTTCCCAGTGGCCATTAAAAGTTAAATGATTTAATAATACTTTGTAAAACTTTATTTATATATTTATATATACACATATGTATATAATTAAGAATATATAATTAGGATTGTATATTAAGTATGTAAAATGATATACATGTGTATATATAATTAAGGATATACATATTATATATTACACACACACACACCCACACCCACACCCACACACACATATTGCTATAACAGCACCAAAATAAAAGAACAAATTATTCCCAGCACCCGAGAAGATCCCTTCATGCTACTTCCAGTCAGTACCCACGGAGGATAACCACTATCCCTGATTTTTAACAGTGTAAATTGGTTTTTCCTATTTTTGTATCCTTTATATAAATGGAACCAAACATTATATGCCCTTTAGTGTCAAGTTTAAACAGATGTTGGTTAGATTCATTCATATCGTTGCATGCAATTGAAGGCCATTCACTCTCAATGCCGAATAATATTCCATTGTGTGAATGAACAGGATTTGTTTATCGATTCTACTGTTGTTGGGTATTTTGGGAGCTTCCAGTTAGGACCTATTAAAACTGGTGTCTCCTTGAACATTCTACACGTGTTTTGATGAACATTTGCACTTATTTCTGTTGTGTATATCTCTAGGATTCAAACTACAGAGTCATAGCATATACATATTCTAGTAGGCCCCATCAAACAGTGTGGCAAAACAATTGTACCAATGTACACTATAGGCTCACCAGCAATTTGAGTCCTGGCTACTCTACATCTTTGCCAACATTTGTATTTTCCAATCTTTAAATTTTGGCCACTGTTACAGTTAATGGTACTATACTTCTGGTGTTTTTCTGATGGGTGATAAAGCCATGTATCTTTTCAACATTTAATAGGATTTTAAATACTGAATTTAGCTTTCCAAGGTCTAAATTTACAAGTGCAAACAATGAACTTAATACAAATAATACACATTCCTTAAATCAGTTTAAAAAAAGTCCTAATTCCTTAAATGTGTATATAGAGAAAATATTGCTAATTTGAATATCTGCATATATGCATGTATACATACAAGCGCGCACACACACACACACACACATTTACTGGCATTTGAAAAATATCTTAAAATAGTCTATTTTTTAAACCAAAACCCCTTATGGTTCACCATTTCATTATTTCCAATAGTGTCAGGAGAGTATAATTATTTCCAACACTGAAATTCTCAATAACTTTGTCAATGACACTATCAGAAAAGACAGCATCTATTCATTTGAAAAATTCCCATAGAAAAGGAAAATCACTGCTGTCTTCTTGCTATAATTCTGGGAAGTCTGAGGTAGAGATTTCCTCTCATTTAGCCTTTTTTTAGACACCTCATCTTTTACGGCCCCTAGGCAAACTCCAAGATTACTCTCTTATTAGGCTACTGGAATTAAACTAATATTATAGGTTGGAATCATCTTCAAAATTATAATGGACACTAGTAAACCAAGGAGTACCTGATATTGAGAAAAACTAGGGCAGAACTATATTTATATGACCCTAGGAACATCAGATTGGGGCTTAAGTTCATTCAGACTGGTTTCTTGGTTGTCATTAAAATCTGTGCTTGGAGAATTACTATATAGATGAGCTAGTTTTTCTAATCTCTCCATGAGAAAATCAGAGCTTTCAGTATTCTACTTATTAAACTCAGAGCTGCAAATATGCTTGGAAATTTTTTTTCCAACTGTACTGCCTTAAAGAATTCAGTCTCCATTACCACCATTCCAGTCGGAGCCCTTACTCTTACCTGGAAAAGATGCAGGAGCTTTCTAATAGGTCTCCTTATTTCTGGTCACTCACAAGTCACATTTGCCCTACACATGTCTGCAAGATTAATTTTCTAGATCCACAATCCCTGTTTATGCTCTTCGAGGAATTTTCCATATGTTGCAGAATCAATATCTGTTCCTCAGTCTAGTCTCTAAATATGACATCAACTGACTTTTCATTAATACTGTCAATTTTTCATTTTCTATTGGAAGATACTCTCAACGTCCCTCTAATGGTCAAGTTGAATCTTCCTTTAAGGACAATCTCTAATGCCATGTGTTCTAATAAACCTTACTGGACTCTTCCAAATGATTATACCTCACAATTTAAGTGGTATTGTGTATATTCCTCATGAAATTTATCATAATTAACTTAATGTCATGGTTATTTTCTAGAATCTTCAAGTTTCCTTAAAGCTCATGTATTCCAACCACGTTTTTATTGGTTCAATGCATTCTAATAATCTATAAAATCCTCATCAAGAGTCTAGTACATTTCAAGATATATCGCTATCATAGGCTTCCTATTCATTCTCAATATAAGTACCTTAGTTCATATTCTTGTTACTTATTAAAATATTGTTTTTAATATTTGTACATACAAAGGAGTATATGGAAGTCATAAAAGCATAGCAATAAAATGAGCACCTATGAACTTAACACACAGTTTAAAAATTAGAATATTATCAATATCTTTCTTTTCCTACGTGATTCTCTCATCTTATAACCTGCTTTTCTTCCAGAGGTAAACAATATCCTGACTTTTGTAAAAAAGTCATTATTTTGTTCCTATTTTCAATTTCTTAATCATGAATCTATGCTTAAATAATATGATATTTAGTCTTGACACTTTTTGAGCTTAATGAAAATGGAATCAAACTTTATAAATCCTTCTGCAAAATGCATGGACCACTTCTGGTTCATTGTTTCATTGTTCCACTCTTGTTTGGACTTTGGGGTCATTCCTAGTTTTCTGAAACTATGATTGATGCTGGTATGAGCATTCATTCATGGATGTCTCTTGATGTACACACATAAAATTAACTCTAGGATGTACATATACACATAGGAGTGGAATTACTGAGTTAGGGAGTAGTGAGTGTCCAAATGTAGAGGATATGCCAAATTGTTTTCACAAGTGGGTGTACCAAGTTTATTGTTGACCTGCTGTGTATATGAATTCACACTGACCCATGCCCTCTCTAAAATATGATATTATTAAATGTTTTACTTTTTGCCAATTTAGTGGTATGTCTTTGTGGTTTGTATTTGCTTTTACCAGATTGCTTCAAATATTGCTTTGACTTTAGTCCGTCTCTGTTATCTTTCTGACATCTATTATGTGTTTGTTTATTGCTGTCTTTAGACCTAGAAAAGCAGGATTTATGGTCTAAGTCTCATGCCTCAGGGAGCCCTGGGCTTTGGAATATCTTTCTTAAAATTTTCTAAATCCTTCTTTCTGGCAGTGCTAACTGGGCAGAATGTCCTAAGCCTGGACTGGGACCTGCATGGACCCTGGTCCTTGTTTCTTCCATTTGAAGCCCTCTCTGACCCTTTACACCACAGGTGGGTCAATCAGATCCCCCAAGTAGCTCCAGAACTTCTGCTTATAGACTTTTTCAGGGACCCTATGCCTGGACCTCAATTTCAGGAGGACAGCCAGGTGAAAAGATTGCTCCTTCTGGCTGGGGCAGTATTTCTTTTATGGGATCATGCCATATGGTGCTGCCAGAATAGTACTGACATAACTCTGAGGATTTTTATTCACATCAGACACAATACAAGTTCAGGGTTCTGAGCTGCCAATGGTCCACTGCCTGTGTGTGTGGCTGAGAGCATCAGCCTACATCTATGCATGTTCTAACTGGGCTGCTACTTCTGATCCACAGTACCCGAGGCGAGAGGGAGTATTGGCAGGCCTCCTTTACCCCGTGCACGTGATACCACCATATCCACAGAAGTCACCCACCTCCTTCACAGGCTCTGTGGCATGTCCAGGCAGTCCTCTGGGGATGGCTGTTTCTATCTTCTCTGAGGGCTTGGAAGACCGTTACTCCACAAAATCAATGGGCCCTTCTGATCACTCTCTCTCTTGCCTCTGACAGTTGTAGTGATACTGTACTTTCCTTGGTATCTGTTTAAGCCATTCTGGATAAGGAATGAATGTTCCCGTGTGAATGAGGGGACTCTTCCTGCTTTGTGCGTGGACCCCTTGCCTGTCATCTCTACGGGGCAGCGTGTGGAAGACACGGGAGCAGTCAATATTTAGGGAAGGAATTTCTTGATTGTGGCCTAGATTTTTGTTATAAAATTCTGAACAGTAAATTTAACATAGCATAAAACAAATGACTGCTAACATTTCCTTCATATTCTGGGTAAGACTTGTGTTTGTAGTCATCATCAACGAAGCACAGTAACGAATTATGAGACAGTGAAAAATATTTATGGGAGGCATCATAAGTAATGATGCAACCAGCATTTAATAATTGAGATTAGAGAAATTTGGAGGCAAGAAAATCTGTATTGACTCAATACAACCAGTTTCCAAAGAGCCAAGACAGAAGTGAGTGTTACTAATGTTTTCTCATAGTGGGAGATATAAAGTTAGCCAGGAACCACACATTTGATAAAAATAAACATTAGGGATGGTTCCCAGACCTGAATAGAAAGAGATGGTCCTGGGTGCTGTAAAACAACTTCACATACGCTGATTGGATGATAAATAAGTATGTAAGTGCCTCTTTTCTATTAGTTATTCTAAATATTTATCAGTAACTCACCAATTCTTTATTAAAATTTTAATCAAATTGTTTATATAAACAGGAGCCTCACAAACATATTCTAGGTAAGGCCCTGTTTAAATTATAAGTTTTTGCTCTCTTATGTTTTTGCTGTATATTCATGTTCCTCATCTTCTATTCTTCATTTTCATTTATTTTTCTCACATGATTCTTTGTGGTTATTTTCTTCTTTGTTTCCAGATCAAGAATTCTCTTTTCAATGTGTTCAGTCTGATGTGAAAGCTTTTCTTTGATATTCTAAATTGGGTTATTTCATTTTTCAGTTCAAGCATCTATTTATTTTTAGGAATCTTCCATGTCATTTTTTTTTATAACGTTGAGCTTTTCTGAGATTCTCAACTTCTTCTTTTTTTCTTAAGCATAGCAGACGTATTATTTTATGAATGATTACACCTAATAACGACAAAATCTGGATCTGTATTGGTGTCTTTGTGCTATTTCTAGTTCATGGTTCACTTTGGTCAATTTTTCACGTACTTAGCTATTTTTCTTATTTTGACAGAACTCTTTACTTGAAACATTCACCTCTAGATATAATTTAAGGGTAATATTGGTAGATTTAGATTTACTACTCTCAGATGCTCAGGGGTACCAACAATTAGAGGTTACCCTCTCCACTTTTAGGAATGGACATTTCTGAAATTGGGTTGCAGTGCCTACTATTCTATTTCTGGTTTATTCTTTTTTCTATGGTTCAACTGTCAGGGTCCTAACACATAGCCCATGGGATTTATTATAACTTACACATTGACTAACTTTGTATTCAACGTTTCCCTCTCGTAACACTGGGAATAAGTAAAAAAAAAACAAAAACAAAAAACTTCTTAGGTGCTCAGAAACTCACTGATCTTTTCCAGATTGGCAAACATCCCCAGGAGAAAAATCATCCCCAAATGTCAGACTCACTTCTTTGGATCTCAAATGTCTTCTAGATCTTGGCACCAAAAACATTTCCTAGGTTTCTTTCTTTCTTTTTATTTATTTATTTATTTATTTATTTATTTATTTATTTATTTATTTGGCTGTGTTGGGTCTTCGTTTCTGTGCGAGGGCTTTCTCTAGTTGCGGCAAGCGGAGGCCACTCTTCATCGCGGTGCGCGGGCCTCTCACTATCGTGGCCTCTCTTGTTGCGGAGCACAGGCTCCAGACGCGCAGGCTCAGTAGTTGTGGCTCACGGGCCTAGTTGCTCCGCGGCATGTGGGATCTTCCCAGACCAGGGCTCGAACCCGTGTCCCCTGCATTAGCAGGCAGATTCTCAACCACTGCGCCACCAGGGAAGCCCCTTCCTATGTTTCTTTAGCAGAGAATTGTTCCAAATTATGGCCCGCCATTATAGGAAGTAGAAATCATTATTTACTTTCTAGAAAAAAGCTTGGGAAGTTGGTTTTATTCTTCCCAGCACAATCAATCAAAAACTGAAATTCAGAACTTTTAAGTTACTTGCCTGAGATCACCCAGTGGTAAGTGGCAAAGCCATGACTCAGACCAAGTTTTCGGATATTTATTCTGTGTGCTTTTCTCTAAACATGACTTATTCCCACAGTACTATAGCTGCTCCTTCCTTTAGTTGTATATGTACAACTTTACCACTAGACTTCTCTTGGTTTTCGAAATTGTGGTCACCCTATTACATATCTTTATTTCACATCTTATTTATCTTATTGCTTATTTGTTTACCCAATTTTTATTGTGTGCCCATTGTGAGGCTGGTAACAAAAATACATCTAGTAAAGTGATAGGTCCACAATAATGCCAATAAATATGTTTTGAATGAGTATGTTATTAAATATAAGGGATATAATAAGATGAAGGAATCATTACTTTAAAGAATTATTCTGATTTTATGGATGGTTTTCCCAGCTATATTAATATTGGGAGATCAGGGAGGGGAGTTAGGCAAGAGGGAGGATTGGCCAGGAGGGACAATAATTAAACCAATTTATCTTAATCTCTCAATTTGTGAAATGACAAATTATAATGGAATACTTATTCCCATAGGCCTTATGAAGGATGGGAAAATTAATAAACTGATAAGACCAGATTACATATTCAGAAATTGTGTCAAATGATGTCAAATGGATTGGTTGATTTCTTCAGCTCTATCAACACGACTTATACCTCATAATAGATGGATTTACTTATTTTTTGTCTGCATTACTTCCAGCACCTGCTTTGTGCTTATGTGTTCAGAGCTAAACTCTGTGTAATATTCATAAGTGTATCCTATTTAAAAAATATATACAGAACATGAATTTTTAAAATTCAACTTTCACTAATTTTTATACTTTGTAAGATAAAACTTATGGGAAAATATCTTTAAGCCAAATTTTTCTCATAAGACTCTTCCCTAACTTTCTTTTCCTGGTGAATTTTAACTCTTTTCCCCCAAGGCATTTCAGAGGAATGTGTACTGTGTTAAGAATCAAGTTTTATCTAACTGCAGCTTTTTTTTTTTTTTTTTTTTACATTATTTCAGTTTGGTGTTGTTTTCTGTTCCACTCTTGTCTCTAACTTGTTTTTTTCTTTTTTAATCACACATTTTTCCTTCCAAGATTTACTTGTCAACACATTACTGCTTAATTCTTTATAAGTGTTCTTTGTTGCTTTATTGGACATTTGCACTAGTAGCTTCTTTGTAAGACAAAAATCAGAAATCCAGAAAGCTCTAAGAAGAAAGGATTTAAAATTTTACTATATGAGAGGTAGCAGCTTGTATATAGAGGTAATGAATTTCTCAATTAAGGGATACTATATTTTTAGGAAATGCTAAAAATAGGAATAATTCATTTAAAAAAACACATCTTGGTTTTATGGTAAATTTAGACAAAGCTTTGAACGACCCAGATTTATCTGACTTCTTATTTATCCATCTTTTCCACATTACTTGCAGTGAAGATATTCGAAGTGGAGGGTGTTTGTCCTGGTGTGCATACAAGGTGAGTCATTGGTGTGCAGAAGGCAAACATGAGAACATCTTTTCATATTTTTATCTTTCATCTCATCCTTTAAACTTTTGTATTTTCTCTATATTGAATACCAGCGAGTACTTTGTTCAATAGATTAAAAAACCCAAATATCATGAAAACCATTTCACTTGGGTAACCTTCAGAATGAAGGGGCCATTGTAGAATATTAATATATTTGGTGAAATTGTTTAAACACTGCAAGAGGTTTTGTGCTTATGTAGAAAGAATACTTTTTCTGACTTCGAAAAGCTGTCAGTGGAACTCTGAGAATGACACTTACTGTCAAACTTATCATGCCTCAATTATGTTAACACCTTCTTTCAAAGTTTCCTTTTTAACATGAAAAACACAATTTATTATAAAAGGTCTCTGCATAAGCTGAAAGAATTCAAAGGCCTCCAATAGGCTGCTCTTAAGAGAACTGTAGGCAGGGAAAACTTTATATTCATACTGTGAGCAACTTAGTTTCACTTTGCTGTGAGAATAAATCACAAGAAAAAGTGCAACTTGAAGTAGGTGCAGCCATCATGTAAGAACTTTATAGCATCAGAACGAATCCTTCTGAGGCTCCTTGAGAGTCCCTTCAAAATCTCCAACAGGGGACTTCCCTGGCGGTCCAGTGGTTAAGACTCGGCGCTTTCACTGCAGGGGCCTGGGTTCGATCCCTGGTTGGGGAACTAAGATCCTCCAAGCCGTGCAGTGCGGACCCCCCCTCCAAAAAAAAATCTCCAACAGAAGGTTCTCCCAGATCCCCAGGCATGGGGTCACCATGCTGCTGTAGCTGTTTCACTTGTGTCTTCTCTGTTTTACATGTACCCAATCTTTGCTTTTCTATCTTTCTATTGCCACATACCATTTGCTTTTTTTGTTCTCCAAGACATCAGCCAGATGTTGATGAACACAGACTCTTTTATCATTGCTGGATTTTAAAGTTTCTTTCTCCTCTGAATATTGATGGCCAAGAGGCTGAGACTGTTGGGTCCATTTAGGTCAGTGCATTTTCTGTGAATTACGTTCATCTGTAACCATTAATTACCCATGAGCCATGTTTTTTTCACCAGTCACTGCTGCTCACCTTATGTACCTATTTGGTATGGAGTGAATGCATGTGTGTGTGTTTGCACATTTTGTTACCCTTTTCTCAATGTAACCATGCTGAACAAGAAGATTGCATGCACTACCTTCCGTGCCTTTGCCCTGCTTTCACCCCCAACTATGATCCTACTTCCTATTTCTTAGACCACATTTATTATCATGCATGTTTCTTCCCTATGAATCCTGTTTTCAATTTCTCTGGCAATTCTGTTTTGTCCCCTTTGTTATCTGACTTTAAAAGAATGCAAATATATTCACTATGAGGAGATATTCCTCAATCAAAGAGTGTTATCCTCCTCATATTCTCCAAGTTTAGAGAACAAATATTGACAAAGAACACTGTATCATATATAACTGCGTTTATGCTACAGATCACAGAAATATGTTTGTCCTCCTGGTCCAATGTTTTCTGATATCCTCATTTTGAGTCGGGCGTTAAGTGAATGTATGCTACTCTTCAAATTCAACTACAGAGTATCACACTTTACAAATCTTCCCTTTGCCAGATCAAAATAATTAAAATTCCTGATACTCCAATAAGCAAGCATTTATAAAATATTTTCCTATTAGAATATCCATTCTTCCTGTTGGTTAACCCCATTAACTTCTTGCAATTGATGACTTCTGTTTTCTATATGCCTAATTCAGGTGTTACTCTTATGGAACAGAAGTGAAAAATTCTTAGCACAGTTATCCTTCTTGTATCTACTGTAGACTCTTTCACACTAGCAAAGATAGGTCTACAACACAATCTTGCTGAAGCCACGATCCACTTATGAGAGTGGCATGTAAATTAAAATGTATTTGCCATCTTCGTCATAGACACTATATTTTCCAAAAGCGCATCTCCTAAAATATATATTTACTAAATGCTAAAATATTATTTACATATTTGGGTAAGGACAACTTATATACCATATTAAGACTTTTTATTCATTTTATGTTTTTGAAAATATGTTTTATATTCTAGGTTTGTAAGTAAGTAGAAAAGAGGAATCAAGAGTACAGTCTGGGCTTGCTTTACTCCTCATAGCCTTTTCTAAGCTTTGTATCAGACTAGTTTGAGAAGATGCAAGATTTTTTTTTTTAATTTTCCAACAGCAATTAGACCAGGGAGTGGACCACCAAGCCCGATTTTCATTTCAATTAATGCAATAACAAACAGAAAAAGAGTAAGCAGAGCATTGGATCTTTTCTTCTCAGTGTTCTTTTTTTCCCCCTATTCCTCTTCCTTCTTCCATGTATTCATTTAAAAACAAAACAACAAAACTATAAAAATAACTTGACCATCAGGTATGAGTTTATGGTGACAAATGCTAATACTGGGTCAATTCTTTTCTCCAAAGTAGGTGTATTTACTTTAGGTTGTACAGCTAAGAAATTTAAAATACAGGAACATCTGATGGAAAAGGGTTACCACTGTGTCATCTGGGACATGCTTTTATTTCAGCTTTCAGGATAAATTATATTAGAGGAGACTAGAGAAATCCTTTAACTTCTGGTTTTCCCTTTTAGCGAGAGCAATCATGGAGAAAATTATTATCATTATCAAGGACACTCATTTAGATAACACAACTGCAGGAAGCAGCGCTGTGGCACATATTTTGCCTGAGAAAGAAAGGGCCAGGAGTACCTACCATGCAACACTTTATTCTCCTTCCAAAGAGAAACACAGACAATTAAAAAGATTTTCACAAGAAATTAAAGAAGCAGGGTCAGACTGCCCCCAAAAGCCTTCAGAATGTGTCTGAGGCTTGAAGTGTGCCTGGAAAATTTTTTTCTCACAGTTCTTCATAATGGAGAAATGGGAGAGATTTTTGTTATGAATAAATCACCTAAGAACCATTATAGGTATAAACCATCCAAAAGTACAATTGATTTCCACCTTGTAAGGTATTATGTTGTGCTTTTTTGTTGCTTTGCAACTTACTCATACTTGGTGGTGTTTGCAGCTTAGAAGGTATGCAGTTATGCTCCTGTCTTTGGAAGACCAATCTTGGGGACCAGCATCCTGAAAATATTCTTCCACGTGGGATTTGTTGGTGGTCTGTATCCGTTACCTATTGGTATGTAAAAACCCCAAAGCTTAGTGGCTTAAAACAAGATTTTTGTTTTTCTTACGATTCTGTGGGTTAGGAATTTGGGTAGGCTTCAGCTTCACACTACTTATGCCCCAGCTGGTGTTAGCTGTGATCACTTACTCTGATACTTTCTACCTGGAAAGCTCTTTAACCAGATTCTCATGTTCCTTAGGTATATATATTTTTATTTTTATTTTCTATGTTACTGCAGGGGTATGTCCTTTCTCTAACCTCCAAGAGCAATTTCCTCACTGTATTCCAATCCCACTAACAATCTCCTCACTTGTCCTCAGGCTCCTACCCTCCTTCCTACAAAGTCATTAGCGCATATTTTAGGATTTTCTTACGGTGACAACCTATTTCTGGTATCCATTTTTGTTTCAGTTATCTAATTCTGGGTAAAAAATAACCCCCAAACTTGGTGGTTTAAACAATACAACGATTTGTTATTTCTTATGAATCTTTGGGTTAGGAACTCAGGTAGGGTCTGTTGGGTGTTTCTCCAGCTTCACTTGGCAATGGCTGAGGGCACTTCATCAGCTGCATTTAGATGCTGGTTGATCTAGGCTGGAAGATCCACGATGGCTTTATTCATATGCCTGATGCCTCAGTGCTTCTCCACGTGGGTTGTCCCTCTGTCTGCTTGCAGTCTCATCATTTAATAGTCTAGCTCAAGCTCCTTTACATCATGGCCGCCCACTTCACCAAGAGTGCAAAAGCAGAAGCTGCCACACCACTTAAAAGCAAGGCACGGTGCCGAAGCAGGTCACAATTCCAGTCCGTGCTCAAGGGGAGGGAAATAGACTCCACTTCTTGATGGGAAGAGAGGCAGGCATGTGCATACAGGGACGGGAGGAATTGTTATGCCATATTCAGAATCTATCTACTGGATGATAAATCTGTACTGTAAATTCTGTGTAAAAGACTCTAATTTCATGCCTTTTCAACTGAGAGACTAAATCCCTGTTAATTTACCCTATCAAAGAAAGGGAATATCTTTGGAAATCAATAGGACTGCCCAATATAGCAGATTTTCTAGCATCTAAATATTTCTATAGATCTGGGTAGTTTATGTGCAGAAGTATACCTGCATACTATATATAAATTATATATATATCATATGTTAATTAGAATATCATCCTATTTCAGAATCCCATTTCTTACAAAAGAGTTTGGCTCATATTTCCTTCTGAGTCAGTCCAATTTCAAGCCACACTGTTCTAGTTTGAATGATAGCTTTCAACTCTATGTTAAGGATCTTTTTATTTAACTATTGGTCACCAACTCAAATTCTTGGAACACTGCCATTCTCCCTTCAGTATTCTAAGTACCGTTAATACTAGACTTCTAGTAAAGAAGGCTTAAGGGTAAAACAACAGTTAAATATATTGGTAATTAAATTCCGATCTTACTGATGCTACAATTAAACCTGTTATTTGTTGCCACAAGAAATTTCTCACTAGCCATGTCCCATTTTTAAGCCCTAACCTCCAGACACATTATCAATGAACATACTTTCTCTTCACAGAGACCCTACTTTTTCTTTTTTCTCAGGTTCACCACCTACGGTGATTCTGCAAACTTAAGTCCTGCTACTCTTTCTTTTTACAATAAAATCATACTTTTAAAGTTCTCTACAATGAGGAAAATGTTGTAGGGATAATGTTCTTTTTTAATAGATCAATTTCCTCTTCTTTTCTCGCTTCTTTCATCTATGTTTGTCAAGGGCCTCCTACATTTTTTTTTTTTAAAAAGTTCATCAGTGGGTTCTCTGAAATAAGAATCGATCTTCCACAGTGGCTGCTTTTAATACTTCTGTTAAATGTCCCAAATTTCCTTCCCTATAAAGATATACATGCACAAGAGAGATATGGATTAGAAGGTATACACTTTTCAGAAGGATTATAAGTGATCTCATCTAGGGATGGGGTAGGAGGAACATATTAAATTCTCAAACAAAAACACCCAGCCTTACCCTTAGCTTTCCAGGTTTGGAGAGTGAGAGGGATATGGGTCCATATTTCCCCCAGCTTAAGGACCACTGTGTTAGTGACCCTGTTAGTGCTGGGTTACTGTTGGGTTTTCTCTCTTATGACTCAAGCATGGTTGGGTAGAAAGGTTTGAGTTCAGGGTGCAGTATATATGAATTTGTGTATAATTCAGAAGCCAAAAGAATTACTTAATTTTGTATTAGTTATAATCTTTATTAATTATAAGCCTCATAGCACTCCTCTTCTACAGACGAAGAAACTGTGGTAGTTTAATTCAGGCCATATGAACTGACAAGTGCATGTATCTTTGAAGGGATGTGCAAAGATTTGAACCCAGGTCTTTCTGATTTCAAAGTGCATGTTCTTTCGGTAACAGCTAGCTGGTTTTTCTTAAAATATGTGCTTCTGTTCACTGTTTCCTGTGATGAGCTAGAGAAGAGGGTTGAGAAGCTGTTTTTTCAGCAGTTTGTGGTGGAGGTTTATGAAGACTGAAATCAGAAGAGAAAGTGTAAACTAAGGCAGGTTTCATCTGCTTCAGAGGCAATGGAGAAGTTGCCACAGAGAAAAGAAGGGCCAGAAGAAACCCAGGTTTGAAGTCCTCTCTTCAGTCTAAGATGAGAAATGAAATATTAGCTTTGCAAGGATGTATTCCAGTGAGCGGCTATCATCTAGCCAATTGATAGTACTCCCTCTCGCCTTTCCTCCTTCTTTACAAAATTAAGATGAAATGTTGTTTGTGTAGTCACTGTGTTATATAACCATCACCACAATCTAACTGTAAAACATTTTCTTTTCATCTCCCCTAAAGAAACCTCACACCCACTAGGCATCCCTCCCCATTCCCCTCCCCAACCTCCTCTCCTCAACCCTAAGCAAACAATCCATACTCTCTTTATACATAGATCTGCACATTCTAGATATTTTATACAAATAGTTCATACAGTATGTGATAACGTCTCTCACTTAGCATAATGTTTTTGAGGTTCATCCGTACTGTAGCATAATTGAGTACTTTATTTCTTTTTATTGCTAAATAGTATTCCACTGTATGGATATATTGTACATTTTATTTTTCTGTTCATCGTTTGATGGACATTTGAGTAATTTTCACTTTTTGCCTATTATGAATAATACTCCTGTGAACATTCATTTACAAGTTTTTATAAGAACATATATTATCAGCTCTCCTAAGTAAATACCTAGGAGTGGAATTGCTGATTCCACATTTTTGACTATTATGAACGATGTTGCTGTATTCAAGTGTAAGATATGTTTTCTCTTTTATAGAGTATGTACCTAGCAGTGATTGATGAATCATGTAGCTCTATACTGAAATTTTTGAAGAACTGTCAAGCTGTTCTCCACAGCAGCTGCATCAACTTACATTCCCACCAGCAAGGTATGAGGGTTCAAATTTCTCCACATCTTTGCCAAAATTTGTTATTATCCATTATTTGCTAATATCCATCCTAGTGGGTTAGTGATGCATTTTACATTAAAGTTAATTTTTTTCCTTTTGTCCAAAAATGAGTGAGATAGTTACTATTATGGTTCGATTAACTTCTGTAAGAGCTCCCGAAATAACTTTGGGTTAACAAAATAAAGGTTTATTTCTTGCTCACATCAGAGTGTAATGTGGGTGGTGGAACGGCAGCGTGAGCAAGAAATGGGATTTCAATTACCCAGGAAACCTCCTTTATATTACTGGTTCTACCATCCTTTCTGCAGGAAGGCATACAGCTAGCATGGAGGGTTATTTGGGAAGCATTAGTTAACAGCCTATAAATACCATGCATCACCTAACCACATTTCATTCCTCAGAATTCAGTCATCTGTCTCACCTCATTGCAGGGGAAATTGGGAAATACAATCTCGTTGAGTACCCAAGAGATAAAGGAAATAAAGTTGAAGATCACATTAGATTTTCTCTGCCACCACACACACGTTATAAATAAGAATTGAATAATTTTACTTAAAAATGTTCTTGACAATAGGAACTTTTGTTTCTAATACTGACTGACAAAAGTTCACCGTGCCATCTTGGGATAGTTGTTAAACATTTCTGGTGACAGTTCTTTACCTTTAATTTAGCTCTGGTATACACATGACTTATATTCCCAATTTTTTAACTGCCTTTTGGTATAAAAGAATCTTTAAAATCGCCATTATTGTAATGGAATTTGATGGCCTCTGGAATTATTTAAAAATCCACTGCACACGTTTTAAAAAAATCTTTAAAAAATCTCCTGTGATATGTTTATGTTTTCTAAAACTCCCTCAATCTGCTATTTAAACTATTATTATAATGGAAAGTAAGATTATGTGCCCACATTTAAAGTTTATTGGTTATTTCATACTGAATTGCTATTTGCAATACAGATTGTGACCTGATTGTGTCCATAAATATATTTACCAAGCCTTTAAACTGGTCTTATGGGTTTCATAAATAATGAAATCTTATGTGGCATTATAACATTCTGTGGTGTAAAACTTGTATATTCAAATTTATATGCATATACATTGTATGGATCTTAATATTATTACCAGAACCACAGGGAGTAACTGTTGGATATAAATTTTGCTCTTTATGTAAAAATTCAGATTTTAACTTTTGAAATTTAAGAAGCTTTTTATTTGTAGATACATAAGTTAAATTCTGTTTTTAAAAATATTCATACCCACACATAGGCTCAGAAGTATGTTGTACTTTAATTTTCTAAAGATATATTTTTATATTGGTATTTCTGCTAGATGGCCAGCACTTGTTTGCATATCCTTTTTGATTTCTATTTTTGTTCCTTTATTTAACCAGTAGATTTGCTTAAATTTTCATTACCTTTTCTTTTTATCTTGTTTTCTCAATTCCACTTTTCCCTGTGAGATTATACTCTCAGAACTTACCCAAATCGCTAAGTAGTGACTCATATAAATGTTGTTAAATTATGCAAAATATATGATGTCACCAAAGACCAAAAAAAGGAAGAGAAATGTTGAGTTACTCTATAAACAAAAGTATCTGCTCCTGAATTACATATGATCTAGTCTAAAAAAGCACAGAAGATAATACGGAACTGCAAGATGACCTCTGTAAAGTTTACTGAAGACAAAGTACTAAGCATTATTGTTCACAATTCTGTGGCTTCTACAACAGATCTCACGCCTATCTATTATGTGAAAAAATGAAAACTATAGGGGAATTCAGCTGTGACTTAATTTGCCATCTAGTGTGTTGATAACATAATTTGCAACATTTTAATTGCTCCAGAGAGTTAAAAAAGTGAGACAAACCTTAACATCAAGTGTCATTCAAGACAATTCTGCTTATCTTTTTGTTAACTGATGTCCTATTAATGTAACATGGTTTGCATATTTTTTTCATTTATGATGATGAATACTAAGCAGAGCTTGGGAACCTAGGAGTATATACATATGAGTTCTGGGGATGTGGGGGCATTATTTCTTTAAGGATTCCTTCTCATCTGTTTTCCATATCCTATCTTTCTATAACTCCTATTAATGGGATGCTTACCCCATTATTTAGATCTATGATTTTTTCATCCTTTTCTTATTTTCTATCTTTGTCTCTCTTATTTTCCAAGAACCCTCCTTAGAATTATGTTACCAGACTTTTCTTAAAAGTGAGGCACTAACTTTCTTAACTTTTATTTTGAAATATTTATACATTCACAGAAGTTGCAAAGATAGTAGAGGGAGGTACTATTCACCTTGCTTCTCCCAATGGTTGCATCCTACCTAATTAAAATACAATATCAAAACTAGGAATTTAGCATTGATACAATGTGTGCATATAGTTCTATGTAATTTGATTACTTGTGTAAATTTGTGTAACTGCCACCACAATCAAGATATAGAATTATTCCACCATCAAAGATTCCTCTTGTGCTACCTACTTATAGCTATACTTACGTACCCCCAACACACACACACATACACACACGAATGCCCTTCGCTCCCTATGTCTGGCAACCATTAATCTGTTTCCATCTATATAATTTTGTCATTTTGAGAATGTTATATAAATGGAATCATCCAGTATGTAACCTTTTGAGATTGGCAATTTTGGCTCAGCATGACAACCATCTAAGCTGTTGAGTGTATCAATAATTTATTCCTTGTAAACTGATACAGCCACTATGGAGAACAGTATGGAGGTTCCTCAAAAAACTAAAAATAGAACTGCCATATGACCCAGCAATCCCACCACTGGGCATATACCCTGAGAAAACCATAATTCAAAGAGTCATGTACCACAATGTTCATTGCAGGTCTATTTACAATAGCCAGGACATGGAAGCAACCTAAGTGTCCATCAACAGATGAATGGATAAAGAAGATGTGGCACATATATACAATGGAATAATACCCAGCCATAAAAAGAAACGAAATTGAGTTATTTGTAGTGATGTGGATGGACCTAGAGACTGTCATACAGAGTGAAGTAAGTCAGAAAGAGAAAAACAAATACCGTATGCTAACACATATATATGGAATCCAAAAAAAAAAAAAAAAGGTTCTGAAGAACATAGGGGCAGGATAGGAATAAAGATGCAGACATAGAGAATGGACTTGAGGACACGGGGAGGGGGAAGGGTAAGCTGGGACGAAGTGAGAGAGTGGCATGGACTTATATATATTACCAAATGTAAAATAGTTAGTGGGAAGCAGCCGCACAGCACAGGGAGATCAGCTCGGTGCTTTGTGTCCACCTAGAGGGGTGGGATAGGGAGGGTGTGAGGGAGATGCAAGAAGGAGGAGATATGGGGATATATGTTTATGTATAGCTGATTCACTTTGTTATACAGCAGAAACTAACACACCATTGTAAAGCAATTATACTCCAATAAAGATGTTAAAAAATAATTTATGGGCTTCCCTGGTGGCGCAGTGGTTAAGAATCCGCCTGTCAATGCAGGGGACACGGGTTCGAGCCCTGGTCTGGGAAGATCCCATATGCCGCGGAGCAACTGGGCCCGTGAGCCACAATTACTGAGCCTGCGCATCTGGAGCCTGTGCTCCGCAACAAGAGAGGCCGCGGTAGTGAGAGGCCCGTGCACCGCGATGAAGAGGGGCCCCCGCTTGCCACAACTAGAGAAAGCCCTCGCACAGAAACGAAGACACAACACAGTCATAAATAAATAAATTAATTAATTAAAAAAAATAATTTATTCCTTTTTTTAATTGCTGAACAATATTCTATGGTGTGAGTATACCACCATTAGTTTAACCATACTCCTATTAAGAGACATTTTAATTGTTTCCAGTTTCTTTTTGCCGTTATAGGTAAAGCTGCTAGGAACAATTTTGTACAGGTCTTTGTGTGCACGTAAGTTTTCTTTCCTTTGGGATAGTCCAAGAGTGAAATTGCTGGGTCATGAGGTAAGAGTATGCTTAGTTTCTCAGGAAACTGCCAAATTATTTTCTAGAGTGGCTGTATCATTTTACATTTCCACCAGCAATACATTATGGATCCCATTTCTCTGCATTTTTTCCAGATTTGATATTTTCATTATTTTTATTTTAGCTGTTCTAATATTGTATATTAACCCATGTTCTTAATTTGCATGTCTCTAATAGCTACTGATGTTTTATATTTTTCACATACTTATGTGCCACCTTTATATCTTTTTATGTATGTAAAAGGTCTCTTCATGTTTTTGCCCATTTTATAATTGGATTGAAGGTGTGTGGAGGGGGATGGGGCTTACTGTTGGGTTTTGAGAGCTCTTTCTATATTATAGATATGAGTCCTTTGTCAGATTTGTGGTTTACAAATATTTTATCCCAGTCCGGAACTTGTGTTTTCATTCTTTTAATAGATACTTCACAGAGAAAAGATTGTGATCTTGATGGGTTTCAATTTATTGATTTTATTCTTTTATGGTCCACGTTATGGTGACATGTCTACTAAATCTTCACCAAGTTCTAGGTCCCAAAGATTTTTCCCCTTACCATCTTCTAAAAATTTTATAATTTTGCATTTAAATCTAGGATCCATTTTGACTTAATTTTCATACAAGGTGTGAGGTTTATGTTGAAGTTCATTTATATTGTCTATGGATGTCCAATTGCTCCAGCACCATTTACTGAAAAAACAATTCTTACTCCACTGAATTGCTTTGCTCCTTTGTCAAAAATCAGTTGCTTGTACTAGTGTGGAGCTAATTATGGGTTCTTTATTCTGTTCCATTGACCTATGTGTCTATACTTCCACCAATATCACAGAGTTTTATTTACTGTAGCTACCTAAGTCTTGAAATTGGTTCTTTATTTACCCTTTCCAGAATTGTTATAGATATTCTATTTTGTTTGCATTTCCTTATAAATTTTAGTTTTCTAAATCTACCATAAACTATTTCTGGGGTTTGCCAGGAATTGCATTAAGCCTGCATACCAACTTGGGAGAGAATTTTCATCTTTAATAGGTTGAGTCCTCCAATCCATGAACATGGTATGTCTCTCCATTTATTGAAATTTTCTTTCATATCTTTCATTAGCTTTTAGTAGTTTTCAGCATGAAACCAGTAGATGTTTAGTTAGATTTACTTCTAAGTATTTCATTTTTTCAGTGATTTTAAATGTTATTAAAAATTTTTTTTTCTACATGTTCATTGCTAGGATGTAGAAATTAAATTTATTTTTGTATGATGATCTTGTATTCTGTGACCTTGCTGCACTCACTTATTGGTCCCAGGAGGTTTTACATAAATGTATGTATAAAAATATATGTATATATTTCCAAGGATTTTCTATGTAGACTACCATGTCATGTGCAAATAGGGACAGTTTTATTTATCCCTTTCTGATATTGGCTGGCTATTATTTCTAGTCCTATCTCAAAGAGTAGTGGTGAGAATGGACACAACTGTTCCTGATCTTATAAGGAAAACATTCATCTTTCACCATTAAGGATAATGTTAACTGTCAGTATCTTATCAAGTTAAGGAAGTTTTCTTCTATTTCTGTTTTTCTCGGGTTTTTTTAAAAATCATAAATGTGTTTTGAATTTCATGAAATTATTTTTCTGCATCAGTTGATATGGTCATGTAACTTGTCTTCTTTAGCTGGTTAATATGGTAAATTACATTGATTGAGTTTTGAATATTCAATAAGCCTGGAATAAATCCCACTTAATTTTGATGTATAACTCTTTGTATATATTTCTGAATTCTACTTTCTAGTATTTTGTTAATAATTTATTCATCTATATTCATGAGGAATATTGATATGAGGGTAATTCCAGCTTCATAAATCCATTGGAGAAGTATTTACTCTTCTTCCATTTCCTGGAAGAGATTATATACTATTGATGTTACATCTTCCTTAAATGTTTGGTAGAATTCTCCATTAAAATCATACGATCTTAGAGATATCTTTTTCTAGGAGATTTTTAAACTACCAATTCAATTTCCTTAATAGTTACTGGGGCATTCAAATTAATATTTTATATGGGTGAGTTGTGATAGGCTGTATTTTTTGAAGAATTGGTCCATATCACCTAAGTTATGAAGTGTATAGAGTTGTATGCAGTATTCCCTTACTATTTTTTGATATCTGCAGGGTCTGTAGTGATATCTCCTTTTTCATTCCTAGTATTAATTTGTGTTTTCTTTTTTCCTTATTCATCTTTCCAGAAGCTTATCAATTTTATTGATATTTTCAAAGAACTATATATTTTTTTCAATTTCATTGATTTCTGCTCAAATACTTATTATTTTCTTTCTTCTGCTTGGTTTCCATTTTTTCCTAGTTCCTTCAGTTGGGAGCTTGGATTATTTATTTAATATGTTTCCTATTTTCAAATGCAAGCATACATTGCTATAAATTTCCTTAAAAGCACCACTTTGGCTTCATCCCATAAAGATTTTGTGTTTTTATTTTCATCCAGGTCATTATATATTTTTTATTTTTTTTATTTCCTTTGAGACTTCCTCTTTGACCCATAAATTATTCAGAAGTGTGATGTTTTGTTTGGAATGCTCCTGTTATCTTTTGGTTATTGATTTCTAGTTTGATTTTCCTATGGTTAGAGAGCATACCCCGTATGCTTTCAGTGTCTTTGTTAGCTAATGTTTGTTTAATGATCCAGGGTATGGTCTACGTTGGTATATGTCCCATGGTTACTTGAAAAAAATAATTGGTTTTTCCTACTGTTGGGTGCGGTATTCTATGAATGTTGATTAGATTATGTTGCTTAATTTTTAAAAATATTTATTTATTTTATTTATTTGGCTGTGCTGTGTCCTAGTTGCAGCACTTGGGATCCTAGCTGCTGTGTACAGGATCTTTGTTGCCGCATGTGGGATCTTCATTGCCATGTGCAGGATCTTTTTTAGTTGAAGCAAGCGGGATCTTAGCTGTGGCATGCGGGACCTGACCAGGGATTGAACCTGGGCCCTCTGCATTGGGAGAACGGAGTCTTAACTGCTGGACCACCAGGGAAGTCCCTGCTTAATGTTTGATTGTATACTTTTTCTAACTTTTTACCTTTAACATACATATATCATTATATATGTGTTGACAACATATAGGCAGGTTTTTTTTAAATCTGCTCTGCGAATGTATTTTAATTAACATATTTAGGCTATTTACATTTGATGTAATTGTTGATATATTAAGGCTTAAGTCTGTTTTCTGTTCACTCTGATTTTTGTTTCTCTATTTCCTTTTTCCAGGCTTCTAGTTAATTACTTGAACATTAAAAAGAATTCCATGTTGAAATACCTATGGTGTTTTTGAGTATATCTCTTTGTGTAGCTTTATAAAACTTGTTCTAGATATTATACCATGTATTCATAACTTATCAAAGTCTTCTGGTGTTGACATTTTGCCCACTCAAATGAAGCACAGAAACCTTATTTCCCTTTACCTTCCCCCATACAAAATGTAGTTTTCTTAAATATCACCTTAACATACTTTGAGAACCACATTTGACAGCTATAATTTTTGTTTCAACCATCAAACAAATTTAGAAAACTCAAGAGGATCAGGAAAATCTACTGTATTTACCCATTTTTTGCACTTTCTGTATTTAATCTTTCTTCCTGATGTTCCAAGATTTCTCATTTTATCATTTACTTTTTGCTTAGAGAACCTCCTTTGCCATTCTTTTAGGGTAGAATTGTTGGAAAAAAAAAAAAAATCTCTTAGTTTTCCTTCATCTGATAATGTCTTGATTTCCCCTTTATTCCTGAAGGAGGTTTTCACTAAGTACTGAATTCTCAGTTGATGGTTCTTTTTGTTCAGCTCTTGAAAAATATTGCGAGGCTTCCTTCTGGAAATCATGGTTTCTGATGAGAAACCCACTGTCATTGGTATGATCTTTCCTTTATAGGTAAAGCTTCATTTCTCTGGCTTCTTTTAAGAGTTTTTCCTTTTCAGGAGTTTCACTGTAAAGTGTTTTGGCACAGATTTCTTTGAGTTTATTCTGTCTGCAGATTACTCAGCTTCCTGACTCTGTAGGTTTATACTTCTTGCCAAATTGGGGATGTTTTACATTATTATTTCTTTAAATATTTTTCAACCTCATTCATTTTATCCTCTCCTTCTGGGACTCCAATGACACAACTCTTTTTTTTATAGTCCCAGACTTTCCTGAGATATTTTTTGTCTTTCTTTTGCTTAGTTTAATTTCTCTCTGTTTTTTAGATTGGTAGCTTCTATTGTTCTGTTTGTTTATTTATTTATTTATTTTTTATACAATAGGCTCTTATTAGTCATCAATTTTATACACTTCAGTGTATACATGTCAATCCCAATCGTCCAATTCAGCACACCACCATCTCCACTCCCCCATGGCTTTCCCCCCTTGGTGTCCATACGTTTGTTTTCTACATCTGTGTCTCAACTTTTTCCCTGCCAACCGGTTCATCTGTACCATTTTTCTAGGTTCCACATACATGCGTTAATATACAATATTTGTTTTTCTCTTTCTGACATACTTCAACCTGTATGACAGTCTCTAGATCCATCCACATATCAACAAATGACCCAATTTCGTTCCTTTTTATGGCTGAGTAATATTCTATTGCATATATGTATCAAAACTTCTTTATTCATTTGTCTGTTGATGGGCATTTAGGTTGCTTCCATGACCTGGCTATTGTAAATAGTGCTGCAATGAACATTGGGGTGCATGTGTCTTTTTGAATTATGGTTTTCTCTGGGTATATGCCAAGTAGTGGGATTGCTGGATCATATGGTAATTCTATTTTTAGTTTTTTAAGGAAACTCCATACTGTTCTCCATACTGGCTGTACCAATTTACATTCCCACCAACAGTGCAAGAGGGTTCCCTTTTCTCCACACCCTCTCCAGCATTTGTTGTTTGCAGATTTTCTGATGATGCCCATTCAAACTGGTGTGAGATGATACCTCATTGTAGTTTTGATTTGCATTTCTCTAATAATTAGTGATGTTGAGCAGTTTTCATGTGCTCCTTGGCCATCTGTATGTCTTCTTTGGGGAAATGTCTATTTAGGTCTTCTGCCCATTTTTCGATTGGGTTGTTTGTTTCTTTAATATTGAGCTGCATGAGCTGTTTATATATTTTGGAGATTAAACCTTTGTCCGTTGACTCATTTGCAAATATTTTCTCCCATTCCGAGGGTTGTCTTTTCGTCTTGTTTATGGTTTCCTTTGCTGTGCAAAAGCTTTGAAGTTTCATTAGGTCCCATTTGTTTATTTTTGTTTTTATTTCCATTACTCTAGGAGGTGGATCAAAAAAGATCTTGCTGTGATTTATGTCAAAGAGTGTTCTTCCTATGTTTTCCTCTAAGAGTTTTATAGTATCCAGTCTTAAATTTAGGTCTCGAATCCATTTTGAGTTTATTTTTGTGTATGGTGCTAGGGAGTGTTCTAATTTCATTCTTTTACATGTAGCTGCCCAGTTTTCCCAGCACCACTTATTGAAGAGACTGTCTTTTCTCCATTGTATATCCTTGCCTCCTTTGTCATAGATTAGTTGACCATAGGTGCGTGGGTTTACCTCTGGGCTTTCTATCTTGTTCCATTGATCTTTGTTTCTGTTTTTGTGCCAGTACCATATTGTCTTGATTACTGTAGCTCTGTAGTATAGTCTGAAGTCAGGGAGTCTGATTCCTCCAGCTCCGTTTTTTTCCCTGAAGACTGCTTCGGCTATTTGGGGTCTTCTGTGTCTCCATACAAATTTTAAGATGATTTGTTCTAGTTCCGTAAAAAATGCCATTGGTAATTTGATAGGGATTGCATTGAATCTGTACATTGCTTTGGGTACTATAGTCATTTTCCCAATATTGATTCTTCCAATCCAAGAACATGGTATATCTCTCTATCTGTTGGTATCATCTTTAATTTCTTTCATCAGTGTCTTATAGTTTTCTGCATACAGGTCTTTTGTTTCCCTAGGTAGGTTTATTCCTAGGTATTTTATTCTTTTTGTTGCAATGGTAAGTGGGAGTGTTTCCTTAATTACTCTTTCAGATTTTTCATCATTAGTGTATAGGAATGCAAGAGATTTCTGTGCATTAATTTTGTATCCTGCAACTTTACCAAATTCATTGATTAGCTCTAGTAGTTTTCTGGTGGCATTTTGAGGATTCTCTATGTATAGTATCATGTCATCTGCAAAAACTGACAGTTTTACTTCTTCTTTTCCAATTTGTATTCCTTTTATTTCTTTTTCTTCTCTGATTGTCATGGCTAGAACTTCCAAAACTATGTTGAATAATGGTGGTGAGAGTGGACATCCTTGTCTTGTTCCTGATCTTAGAGGAAATGCTTTCAGTTTTTCACCATTGACAATGATGTTTGCTGTGGGCTTGTCATATATGGCCTTTATTATGTTGAAGTAGGTTCCCTCTATGCCCACCTTCTGGAGAGTTTTTATCATAAATGGGCGTTGAATTTTGTCAAAAGCTTTTTCTGCATCTATTGAGATGATCATATGGTTTTTATTCTTCAATTTGTTAATATGGTGTATCACATTGATTGATTTGCATATATTGAAGAATCCTTGCATCCCTGGGATAGACCCCACTTGATCATGGTGTATGATCCTTTTAATGTGTTGTTGGATTCTGTTTGCTAGTATTTTGTTGAGGATTTTTGCATCTATATTCATCAGTGATATTGGTCTGTAATTTTCTTTTTTTGTAGTAACTTTGTCTGGTTTTGGTACCAGCGTGATGGTGGCCTCATGGAATGAGTTTGGGAGTGTTCCTTCCTCTGCAAATTTTTGGAAGAGTTAGAGAAGGATGGGTGTTAGCTCTTCTCTAAATGTTTGATAGAATTCACCTGTGAAGCCATCTGGTCCTGGACTTTTGTTTGTTGGAGATTTTTAATCACAGTTTCAATTTCATTACTTGTGTCTGGTCTGTTCATATTTTCCATTTCTTCCTGGTTCAGTCTTGGAAGGTTATACCTTTCTAAGAATTTGTCCATTTCTTCCAGGTTGTCCATTTTATTGGCATAGAGTTGCTTGCAGTAGTCTTTTAGGATGCTTTGTATTTCTGTGGTGTCTGTTGTAACTTCTCCTTTTTCATTTCTAATTTTATTGATTTGAGTCCTCTCCCTCTTTTTCTTGATGAGTCTGGCTAATGGTTTATCAATTTTGTTTCTCTTCTCAAAGAACCAGCTTTTAGTTTTCTTGATCTTTGCTATTGTTTTCTGTGTTTCTATTTCATTTATTTCTGCTCTGATATTTATGATTTCTTTCCTTCTGCTAACTTTGGGTTTTGTTTGTTCTTCTTTCTCTAGTTCCTTTAGGTGTAAGGTTAGATTGCTTATTTGAGATTTTTCTTGTTTCTTGAGGTAGGCTTGTACAGCTATAAACTTCCCTCTGAGAACTGCTTTTGCTGCATCCCATAGGTTTTGGAACGTCGTGGTTTCATTGTCATTTGTCTCTAGGTATTTTCTGATTTCCTCTTTGATTTCTTCAGTGATCTCTTGGTTATTTAGTAACGTATTGTTTAGCCTCCATGTGTTTGTGTTTTTTACGTTTTTTTCCATGTAATTCATTTCTAGTCTCATAGCGTTGTGGTCAGAAAAGATGCTTGATATGATTTTAATTTTCTTAAATTTACTGAGGCTTGATTTGTGACCCAAGATGTGATCTACCCTGGAGAATGTTCCATGCTCACTTGAGAAGAAAGTGTAATCTGCTATTTTTGGATGGAATGTCCTATAAATATCAATTAAATCTATCTGGTCTATTGTGTCATTTAAAGCTTGTGTTTCCTTATTTATTTTCATTTTGGATGATGTGTCCATTGGTGTAAGTGAGGTGTTAAAGTCCCCCACTATTACTGTGTTACTGTCGATTTCCTCTTTTATAGGTGTTATTAGTTTCCTTATGTATTCAGGTGCTCCTATGTTGGGTGCATATATAATTATAATTGTTATATCTTCTTCTTGGATTGATCCCTTGATCATTATGTA
This sequence comes from Balaenoptera borealis, assembly GCF_965194805.1. Classification (NCBI taxonomy): domain Eukaryota; kingdom Metazoa; phylum Chordata; class Mammalia; order Artiodactyla; family Balaenopteridae; genus Balaenoptera; species Balaenoptera borealis. Next base: position 163,009,102 of record NC_138866.1, on the reverse strand, counting down.
GTGTCCTTCCTTGTCTCTGGTAACATTCTTTATTTTAAAGTCTATTTTATCTGATATGAGTATAGCTACTCCAGCTTTCTTTTGATTTCCATTTGCATGGAATATCTTTTTCCATCCCCTCACTTTCAGTCTGTATGTGTCCCTAGGTCTGAAGTGGGTCTCTTGTAGACAGCATATATATGGGTCTTGTTTTTGTATCCATTCAGTGAGCCTGTGTCTTTTGGTTGGAGCAGTTAATCCATTCACGTTTAAGGTAATTATCGATATGTATGTTCCTATTACCATCTTCTTAATTGTTTTGGGTTTGTTTTTGTAGGTCCTTTTCTTCTCCTGTGTCTCCACTTAGAGAAGTTCCTTTAGCATTTGTTGTAGAGCTGGTTTGGTGGTGCTGAATTCTCTTAGCTTTTGCTTGTCTGTAAAGCTTTTGATTTCTCCATCAAATCTAAATGAGATACTTGCTGGGTAGAGTAATCTTGGTTGTAGGTTCTTCCCTTTCATCACTTTAAGTATATCATGCCACTCCCTTCTGGCTTGTAGAGTTTCTGCTGAGACATCAGCTGTTAAGCTTATGGGAGTTCACTTGTATGTTATTTGTCGTTTTTCCCTTGCTGCTTTCAATAATTTTTCTTTGTCTTTAATTTTTGCCAATTTGATTACTATGTGTCTCGGTGTGTTTCTCCTTGGGTTTATCCTGTATGGGACTTGCTGCGCTTCCTGGACTTGGGTGGCTATTTCCTTTCCCATGTTAGGGAAGTTTTCAACTATAATCTCTTCAAATGTTTTCTCTGGTCCCTTCTCTCTCTCTTCTCCTTCTGGGACCCCTATAATGCGAATGTTGCTGTGTTTAATGTTGTCCCAGAGGTCTCTTAGGCTGTCTTCATTTCTTTTCATTATTTTTTCTTTATTTTGTTCCACAGCAATGAATTCCACCATTCTGTGTTCCAGGTCACTTATGTGTTCTTCTGCTATTGATTCCTTCTAGTGTAGTTTTCATTTCATTTATTGTATTTTTCATCTCTGTTTGTTCTTTAATTCTTCTAGGTCTTTGTTAAACATTTCTTGCATCTTCTTGATCTTTGCCTCCATTCTTTTTCCGAGGTCCTGGATCATCTTCACTATCCTTATTCTGAATTCTTTTTCTGGAAGGTTGCCTATCTCCACTTCATTTAGTTGTTTTTCTGGGGTTTTATCTTGTTCCTTCATGTGGTACATAGCCCTCTGCCTTTGTATCTTGTCTATCTTTCTGTGAATGTGTTTTTGTTCCACAGGCTGCAGGATTGTAGTTCTTCTTGCTTCTGGTCTCTGCCCTCTGATGGATGAGGCTATCTAAGAGCCTTGTGTAAGTTTCCCGATGGGAGGGACTGGCGGTGGGTAGAGCTCTATTGTTCTGTTTTAAGGTCACAGATTCTTTCTTCTTTCCTCTTTATTTTGCTGTTGAGTCCGTCAATTGAGTTTTTTTTTTATTTGATTTTTTTGTGTGTTTTTTTAAAAATTTCCATTTGGTTGTTTTTTTATATCTTTACACATTTTTCTGACACTTTGTGGGTTTTTTTGCCAAGACTTGCTATTTTTTCATTTGCCCAATTACATTTGTAAATATTCATTGAAGCTTTTGTATTATGGCTGCTTTAAAAAACTTTGTCAGATAATTCTAATATCTTGCTAATATCGATGTCATCTTAGTATTGGAATCTGTTCATAATCTTTTCTGTTTTAAATCTCTCTTCTTTGTTTTGCTCCTGCTGAGGGGTGGTGAAAGTCCTGACTCCCCGCTACCCCTCCTCTGACACTACCCCAGCAGTGAAAGGAAGGGTACTACATTACCACTGAATGGGAGGTGGAGGTCCAATCTCCCTGTGATCCTCACTTACATTATGGAGGTCCAGAGTACTTTGTTACAGTCTGACAAGGGCGGACGTCTAGGCTCCAGGTGGCCTTTGCTGGCAAGGGTGGGATTAGGACTACATTAATTCTTTTGGTGTTTGTCTGGAGTAGGGTAGTTATTACCTAAAAGTTTTCTGTTAGGCACCCTCTTTCCCATCCTTTGGCTAGAATTGTGTACACCTTACACAATTCTTTAAAAAAAAATACTTATTTTATAGAGCAGTTTTAGATTCACAGAAAAATTGAAAGAAAGGTAGATTACCCATATGTCCCCTGTCCCCCCACATGTCTCCTCCCATTATCCACATCACTCACCAGTGTGGTACATTTGTTACCAGGGATAAACCTACATTGACATCATAATCACTCAAAGTCTAAAGTTTACATTAGGATTCACTCTTGGTATTGTGCATTCTATGGGTTTGGACAAATGTATAATGACATATTTTCATCATTATAATATCATACAGAGTATTTTTACTGCCCTAAAATTCTTCTGTGATCTGCATATTCATCCCTCTCCATGCCCCTAAACCCTGGAAACTGAACTTTTTATTTTCTCCATAGTTGTGCCTTTTCCAGAGTGTCATATAATTGGGATCATTCAGCATGTTGGCTTCTTCTACTTGGTAATGTGCATTTAAGACTCTTCCATGTCTTTCCACATCTTGAAAGCTCATTTATTTTTAGCACTGAATAATATTCTATTGTCTACATGCAATGCAGTTTATTCATTTATCTACTGGTGAACATATTGGTTGCTTCCAAGTTTTTATAATTATGAATAAAGCTGCTATAAATATCTGTGTGCAGGTTTTTGTATGAATATAGTTTTCAGCTCCTTTGGGTAAGTACCAAGGACCAAGACTGCTGGATCATATGGGAAGAGTAAGTTGAGTTTTTTAAGAAATTGCCAAGCTGTCTTGCAAAGTGGCTGCACCATTTTGCATTCTTATCAGTAATGAATGAGAATTCCCATTTCTCCACATCCTCACCAGCATTTGGTGTTGTCAGTGTTTCCAGATTTTGGCCTTTCTAATAGGGGTATAGTTGTAGCTTATTATTTTTTAATTTGCATTTCCCCATAACATATGATGTGGATCATCTTTTCATGTTTATTTGCCTTCTGTACTTATATCTTCTTTGGTGAGGTGTTTGGTAAGATCTTTGGTCCATTTTTTTTTTTTTTTAATAAATTAATTAATTAATTTATTTATTTTTGGCTGTGTTGGGTCTTTGTTTCTGTGCGAGATCTTTCTCTAGTTGCGGTGAGCGGGGGCCACTCTTCATCGCGGTGCGCGGGCCTCTCACTACCGCGGCCTCTCTTGTTGCGGAGCACAGGCTCCAGACACGCAGGCTCAGTAGTTGTGGCTCATGGGCCTAGTTGCTCCGCGGCATGTGGGATCTTCCCAGACCAGGGCTCAAACCCACATCCCCTGCATTGGCAGGCAGACTCTCAACCACTGCGCCACCAGGGAAGCTCAGGTCCATTTTTTATTTGAGTTTTTTTCTTATTGCTGAGTTTTAAGAATTCTTTGTATATTTTGAATAATCATGCTTTATCAGATGTGTCTTTTGCAGATATTTTCTCCCAGTCTAAGTCTTATCTTCTAATTCTCTTGACATTGTCTGTCATGGAGCAGAAGGTTTTTTTTTTTTTTTTTTTTAACAAATCTAGCTTATCAATGATTTCTTTCATGGACCCTGTCTTTGGTGCTATATCTAAAAAGGCATCACCATAGCCAAGGTCATACAGGTTTTCTTCTATGTTATCTTCAAGGAGTTTTATAAGTGGAATCCCTTTTTTAAGAGTGAGACATTATAAATTTGATTGGCATTTCTGTGTGAGTGGTCAAGGCTTATTGATTGTTGGGTTTACTGTAGTGTGAAATGTGTGATCAGGTGGCATTTTTAATGAGGATAAAACATAATTATTAATTATAAAAGTCCTTTTCTCTGGGGTGGTTTAGTTTCTCTAGTCCTCAGATGCTATGCCCTAGTTAAGATGAGGTATAATTCCAGCCAATTCCATTCTAGAAATGGGTAGAGTAAGAGAGCTGAGTGCCCAACTGTCTATTTAGATTTTCACTTAATATTTATTTTCAACATGTGTCTCTTCCTCTCCATGTTTTCTCCCATGTTTCCTCACTATCCTGTCATATCACCAAAGTCCCAGAGTCTGTTTGCTCAGTTTTTCCAGTTTCCCACTAACTGAAGGGCTAGTTGTCTAGTCCAATCATTCCATATCCATATTTTCAATCAATTCCCATGTCTTCAATTTAGCACCTGACCTACTGCTCCTGAGATAAACTGGGTCTCCAATTCCTAAGCATTGGGAATTCTATAGGGAAAGGTAGCTTTGCTTCTTTTTGGTATAAACATCTGTAGTCACCTAAGTTATAACTTCCTCCTCCAATCAAGCATCTTATTTACATCCTGAAAATTATTAAAATCACTTGTCTGCTGTTATCTCTTCTCCTTTTCTCTTTGCCCTTGTGAACCTATGCCTTTATTATCTTACCGTCATTTTAATGAAATTTAGAGGAGAGTCAGTATGCTGTATTAAGAAGTCTTACATTGCTGCCATTTGCATCTATAAGAGTCACACTATTCAGGATGAGAGAGTGTCATGGACATATATACACTACCAAATGTAAAATAGATAGCTAGTGGGAAGCAGCTGCATAGCACAGGGAGATCAGCACGGTGCTTTGTGACCGCCTGGGGGGGTGGGATGGGGAGGGTGGGACGGAGGGAGATGCGGGAGGGAGGAGATATGGGAACGTGTGTATATCTGTAGCTGATTCACTTTGTTATAAAGCAGAAACTAACACACCATTGTGAAGCAATTATACTTCAATAAAGATGTTTAAAAAAAAAAAAATCACAGACTGGGCTTCCCTGGTGGCTCAGTGGTTAAGAATCCACCTGTCAATACAAGGGACATGGGTTGGAGCCCTGGTCCAGGAAGACCCCACATGCCATAGAGCAACTAAGCCCGTGCGCCACAACTGCTGAGCCCACGCACCACAACTACTGAAGCCCACGTGCCTAGAGCCCTTGCTCCACAACAAGAGAAGCCACCGCAATGAGAAGCCCGTGCACTGCAACGAAGAGTAGCCCCTGCTTGCTGCAACCAGAGAAAGCCTGTGCACAGCAACAAAGACCTAACGCAGCCAAAGATAAATAAATAAATTAAAAATTTTTTAAAAAGTCAAAAAAAAAGAGTCACACTATTATAGATGTTGTTAAAGATTACTATTGGGCCACTAAATAGTTGATACTATATGCTAAGTGAGGTTGATTAGCTGTTGTTTTCCTCACTTATCTGAACACCTCAGTATATTTTCTCAATAGTCCATGCTTGAAACCATTGTACTTTAATCATACATTAAACTATGGATTCCAAGCCTCATGAATCACATAATGTAATCATGGACAAATAATTGCATTTTATCTTCAAAGAACGAAGTGAACTTCAAATAGACACTGGTAGGATAGGACCATAAGTTCACTTAAGAATACATTTATTAAAATGAGGAAAGAAACACCATGATAAACTAATCAATTTAAGAATTTTCTTGGTTGTCATGAAGTATAGTGAAGCATCACTAAAAACTTTTTTAGAATTTCATTTTTATTCATTTTTATTATTAGTTTGACTTAATGAATTCACATATTTATAACACATAAGGTGCCTAAGCACACTCATTTTAAATGATAGTTCATTGATTTGCACATAACCCTGTTTTTCCTAGTTCTCACTAGCCTATGGATTCAAATGAGCCTATTTTAATTTTAAAACCCAGATCTTGCTGTTTGATTTCCCCTACTTACCTACTCAGGACTGAAGCCCTCTTTAGACTAACTTGTCCCACCCCTTTACATGCTGCTGGGCTATTTCAAGGAGCAGAATCACCTGTCCTTACTATCAATGGGAACAGAGGCTCCTTACCCCCCTTGCCACTGCTTCTCTTACAAATTATCCCTTCTGATTGAAGTTCAGTTTGGAATCACAACTCACTTTTGGTCATTTTAAGATCTGACCAGCCACTATTATTTCTATGCGCCTTAGAAACTTAGCTTTAGGTACCTTATGTCTTTATGTCTGCGTGTTAGTTGCTGTATCCCTGTGTCACTATTAATGCTTGCTTCTGTAACTTCTGATTCACTGCCGATGATGACCACTGCTGTAACTGGTCCAGGGTTTGCCCTGAGCCACCACTGCCTTCTGCTGTCCTGACAATCCACTTCTGCTGACCACTGTGCCAACTGGAATTGTTCTCAGTCTGTGGTGAAATAAAAGGAAAATGGATTTTTCCCCTGTGTGTTGAGCACTTTAAGACTCTGAGGGGAATCTTGTTTGGTTTCTAAGATATGACAGAGTTTAATAAGCAGCTTTCTCATTTCACTCATAGGCATTTTCTCTCTGTGACTAGAACGTACCTTTTAGATGGCAGTTTCACAATGGAATCAAGACCTAGAACCATCATTTCCCTTTGATCCTAATTGTCATATAGCAATGGCTTTCACCTGGTGATAATTTTGCCTCCCAGTAGACATTTATCAGTGTCTGGAAACACTTTTAGTTGTGACAACTAAGCAGGTACTAGTGGCATTTAGCGGGTAGAGGTCAGGGATGCTGCTAAATATTCTACAAAGCACAGGACAGCTCAGCTCTCCATAACGAGGAATTACCCATCTCCCTCAAATATCAACTGTATCCAGATTGAGAAAGCCTGTAATAGAGGAATGGAATGGAACGGGCAGGCACACCACAGTCAAGACAAAGAAATCCTGAGAATTCTAAACTGTAGATGATACAGATTATTTTTGCACAGAAATGAAATCTTGTGGAAGTGGTCCAAAATCTACTCACTGTATACCTAATTCTGCTTTAAGCGTAAGAATATATTTCCCATGTGATAACGGCTGCAGAATTTGTAAAATGACATAAGGGAACACAATGATCCAAATCCTAACTTTTTAGCAGACCTCATTTCATATAAATTTCTGCCATGGACAAAAATTGTTTTCCCCTTGATTTTAAAATAAATTCAATAAAATAATAAAATAAAAATAAATCCCTTTCAGCTTTTCATGAGGGTGCATGTTTTTTAAAAGGATGGAAATGTATTGGGCTGGCCAAAAAGTTCATTTGGGTTTTTCTGAAAGATGTTACAGAAAAACCCAAAGGAACTTTTTGGCCAACCCAATACAGGAGTGCTAGGAACAAAGTCTAACGAGAGACCTCATGGAAACGTCTGAAATGATTTCTCCTAATTGGAACTGGATTGAGATCAAAAGCAGGAGCAGCTGTGATAGAAGACCCCGGCTGATAGGGAATGACTTAAATAAGCCTCTGGCTTTCTTTCACTGTTTGGCACAATTCTGGAGCACAGTGGTTACACTAAACAGAAATCCAAGAATTCCCACAACACTTCTGTCCATCTCCGTGAGGTGAAAAACAAACTGTGAAACAGCCAAAATATGTCTCTTTTCTACAGTCTCATATCCACATACTTCAGCCTTTCTTACCACCTTTCCATCAATAACTCTCAGAATGAAGCACTGGAAGAGGAAGATGGGGGTGGGGTCATAGCACTTTGTATCCTGAAACATATATACAACCATGCAAAATACTAAAGATAGAGGCAGACCTACAGGGTGAGTTCTACAAGCAATGCATACTTCTAAATCTGCCTTATATTGCACCTGGACAAAGCAGTACATGAGACTGACTCCTTGGCAAAGAATTTGTCCATCCAAACCTTAGCAGGCTTTAATTCTGCTCAAAAGTATCACACTCAGTGGGCTCCTGCTTGGTCATACAGATTGTATTTAGGGTTGTGAAGAGCAATCTTCTACCTATCTTAGATGTTAGAAGGAGAATCATGAGACCTCTGAGTGCCAGTGAAGAAGGCTGAGGACATTACATCTACTGACATGCCCTGGAATAGGGTAGGTTGATTGTGTTAGCTTCCTACTGCTTCTTACCATAAACTTAGTGGCTTAAACAAACACACAGTATCATACAATCTTGAGGCCAGAAGTATAAAATGGGTTTCACTTAGCTAATGTCAGGTTTGGCAGGGCTGTCTTCCTTCTGGCATCTCTGGGGAATAATTCATTTTCTTGCCTTTCTAGCTTCTAGAGGCTGCCCATATTCCTTAAGTCATGGCTCCATCCCTCTAGAGCCAGGGGTGGCTGGTCAAGTTGTCACTGGCCAGGTGTCATTGTTCTCTCCCTTGACTTTGGTTTCTCTGACCAAGATGCTTTCCCAGCTTGTTCCTTTAGCTCTTGTTCCTCTTTTTAAAATACCACTGTTTTTGAGAACCTACATTTTGCCAAGTATTCCTCCAAGTATTTTTTATGTATTATCTGATTTAAACCTCTTAAAAATAGTACAAGGTAGGTATTCTTATCAGACACAGGTAAGGACACTGTACTTCCCGCTCTGCCATCCCCTGTGGATTAGCCCAGAAGAAACTGCATTTTCCTGGCTTGTGTCTAACTGGGAAAAGCAGGATCAGATACTAGGCACAGGGCAGATATCTAATATGTGTTAAATAAACTGAATGGGACACTAAAGTTCTATTTTTTCCCTGATAAGACCGGGATGGTGAGGCAAAGCTGAGTATTTCTATTTCAGTTAAAACTCTTATCGGTCTAAAATCCTATCAGTAGATGCCATTTAATCAGAAGTGAAAAAGATTGTGACTACTCTTAAGAACCATCATGAAGCTTACATCTTTATTTGTCATTTTAATTGGAATTTGTCAGTATATACAAACACATACCTATTAGAGTTTGGAAGCCCAAGCAGAACATGGAAAGTCATTGCAAGACAGAAAGAAAAGATTCCTGTTTTAGAAAAAGAAACCATTAATTTTTTCCTATTGCTATTCTTTGTGCCCATTTATCCTTCTACTTTTACTGACTTCCTTGTCTTTGGATTCTACTTGTCTATCTATACTCCTGGTGTGCGTCTGAAGAAATGCAGAGCAAAACCCACTATTAGCATCAGACAAACCTGGGTTCAAGTTTTGCCCTTGCCATGTACTGGGTATATCTCTATGATTTCATGCAAGGACCTTCTCTATGCATCAGTTTCCCCATTTGTAAAATGGAAAGAAATTGCCTGTCTTCAGGGGTGATTTTTGAAGTTTGGTTTTATTACAGAGCAGATGGTCAATAAATGCTAAATCCTTTTGCTGATATTATTTTTAATATTATTATATTGATATCAGCTCTTTGAGGATTTATTGAGTGAATATGTTGAGAGTTTTTGGAGCAATGTCAAGCAAAAAAAAAAGTCATTTCATATAAATGTTAGCTATTGGTACATTTTTAAAGCAATTATTATTTTATTAATATCAGCTTATCTTTGATTCATGGATTTTGCCTTTTTTTTTTAAGCCAAAGTTTTCCCATTTCTTTTCTAAGCAAATACCCAGACTTAATATTCAATCTCCCTGCTTTGTGGTACTGGCTTGCTTCTCCTGATAATATTTAAAACCCTTGACCTGATCAATTCCATCTAAGCTCATAATATCTAAAAACACCCTTCCACCTAAATAGCCTCCTGGAATTACCTTGACCTCTGCTGACTCTCCTTTGTTCCATCGTAATGAACACCCCAGTATGACAACACCCTAGGTTCTATGAATATTATGAAATCATAAAGCCAAAATATTATTTGATAACTTGTCACTCTGTGAACTAAAACACTTCTCTACATCTAATTCTCAGTCCCAGTGCTCTAAAGCTGGGCATGACAAATCTTTTCTGTAAAGGGCCAGATAATAAATAGTTCAGGTTTTGTGGGCTAGACAGTCTCTGTGACAACTACTCAACCCTGTAGATATAGCCCAGAAGCAGCCACAAAACTATGCAGATGAATGGGTGTGGCTATGTGCCAATAAAACTCTTTACAAAAGTGATCGGCTGGATTTGACCCTCAGAACATACTTTGCCTACCCCTGTCTTACAGCATGCAATTTTCATCAAGGGTTATATCACCCCCAAGGGGTTGTAAATTAGACCTTGGCAGGGAGGGTGGCAAAAAATCTTACTCTTTGTACAAAGCACAGATACAGTAGAAAAACAGATTGTTCTGGGTTGAATCGTGTCTCCAAAAATTGATGTCTACCCAGAACTTCAGAATGTGACTTTATCTGGAAATAGTGCCTTTGCAGGTATAATTAAGGGAAGATGGGGTCACACTGGATTTGGGGTGGGCCCTAATCCAATAACTGGTGTCTTTATAAGAAGAGGGAAGTTTGGCCACAGGGACATGCACAGAGGAGACACTGGAAAGATACACAGGGAAATAACTGAAGTGATGCTTCTGCCAGCCAAAGAATACCAAGATTGCCAGCAACAATGAGAAATGAGGAAGAGGCAAGGAAGGATCCTCCCTATAGCCTTTAGAGAAAGCATGGCCCTGTCAGCATCTTGATATCAGACTTCTACTCTGCAGAATTATGAGACAACAAATTTCTGTTGCTTTCACCTACATAGCTTGTGGTAATTTGTTACGGCAGCCCTAGAATACACAGGTATATAGCATATCTGTGGTATTAAACTTTCACAGGACTATGAAGATGATTATGGGAAAAATATTTTCAAAGGCTCCAAGGGGGGGTCATATTTTTAAAAAAGATGCTGAGAATCACTGTTCTAGATGTGTCATTTTCCTGACCAGCTTGACAAGGTGTCAGACAAGAATCAACATTTATTTTGAAATTATTTTCTGCTTTTCTAAATCTGGCTTCCCCTTCAAACACCGGTGATTGGGTTTCATCCTCAGTCTTTCTCTAGAGTTGCTCCAACTCTTAGAAATGATGACTTGGTACTTGGTCAGATGAACTTGACCTTCGCCCTGATATCTTTATCTTCAGGGATGACGACATGGAGCAATCATAATTGAACCGCAGACCCAACATCCGAGCAGCTTTCCATTGTCTAATACGCCAAAGAATTGAGTTGTTCCAACTCTTAACTTTCAACAGTAGGTGGAATCAGAGATAAAAGAACTAAAACAACCTCCAAATTCCAGAGCACAACTAAATTTGCATTCTTACTATGGACCAGATTACAAACTAATTATTGTGAGCTCAATATTTTTAAGCCTGACTTAGAACAAAACCAAAGCTTAGACATGCTAAGAAACACCCCCCAGGTCACAAATGTCTGAGTTGTCAGGTCCAATTTAATGCAAGGTGTCATCTTCTTCACAGTGTGTTACTTTGTATCTGAGACCTACATGAGAGAAGATTTAGGGGAGCCCCACAAAAATCTGCAATCAGAGGTGTTATGATTCCTTTATTTAGATGCTCAGACCAGAACAGATGATCCTCAGAGACTGAACAACAGAGCTTCCTTAGCCAGAAATTGTCCTGTTGGGTCAGCCAGGAAATAATTGAAGGCCAGTCTCCCACGCAATTGGGAAATGCCTCACTCATAACATCCTAGGTTGAGCTATTTTGGGCCAAACTCTTGAGAGTTCACATCTCCAATGTCAGTTTCCTATACCCCAAAAGAAGCAGCACAATTTATTCAATAAATGTTGATTAAGAGTCCTTAATATGCTAGGCCCTGGGAAAAGGCAGGGAATCAAAGAAAAGAAAGAAAAAATCTGTTCTCATTGAGTTGATATTATAGTCAGAGAAGAATAAACTGACAAAAAATAAAATAAGTAAAAATAGATAGCATATCATATGCTGGTACTAATGTACATAGTTAAGAGCACAGAACAGATTGCATGTCTCACCACATATGAAGTGTGTGACCCTGGCCTAGTCACCTTTCTGTACCTCAGTTTCTGCATCTGTAAATGAAGAGAATAACAGAGCCTGTCATACAGGATTGTTAGAAGGATTGATAGAAAGCACTTAGATCTCAGCCTGACACATATATTATTAGCTCTTATTATATGAAGAAAAATAAAATTAGCACTGAAGCTAGAGAGTGAAGTTGGTGGCTGTGGAGATGATTGAGGACAATAAGGCTTAGATTTGGAAAACCATGATTTTTGACTCTTGTCTCTGCCACCTACTCTGTTATCTTGGAAAAAATATGTAACCTCTCTGATTCTCAGTTTTTGTGTTTTTGGTTTTGTCAGTCTGTAAAATAGAGATAATCCTACCAACCATGTGGGTTTGAGATAGAATGAGTTGGACAGAATGAAATAGCACTGGTAAAGCTCACAGTGGTCCTACACAGAGAATATGTAATTCACAACTCTGTTTCTTCTTAATCCCTAAACCATGGTTGACAGAGAGGCCTTTCCTAATCTCCTAGACGGGAATACATTGCTCTGCCCTCCCTTATCCATGGGGGATACATTTGTTCCAAGACCCCCAATGGATGCCTGAAACTATAGATAGTACCGAATCCTGTAGTTTTTCCATATACATACATACCTATGATAAAGTTTAGTTTACACGTTAGGCACGGTAAGAGAATATACAGGTTACCAGCATCACTACTCTTGTGCTTTGGGGACATTATTAAGTAAAATAAAGGTTATTTGAACACAAGCACTGTTGATACTGTGAGAGTCGGTCTGATAGGTAGCAAATGTAGCGTGGACAAAGGGATGATTCACTTCCCAGGCAGGATGGGGCGGGAAGGCGTGAGATTTTATCAGGCTTCTCAGAACAGCGTACAATTTAAAACTTATTTCTGGAATTTTCCATTTAATATTTTCAGACCATGGTTGACCACAGGTATCTGTAATCACAGAAAGTGAAACCATGGATCAGGAGGGACTACTGTATTGAGAAGGCTGCGTGCATTCCCATACGGCCCAAGTCTCTCCAAAGACATGTCCAGGGAGTTGATATCAGCACCAGTCTTTTACTTTTGTCATTAAATAGAGTTCTCCTCCCCAAATAAGACTCTCTAGGAGTAAAAAAAAAAAAAAAAACAAAAACCTATTTTTATTATTACTATTATTATCCCCATTTAAAGATGAAAAAAGTAAGTCACAGAGAGATTAACTGGCACAAAGTCATAGAGACAGAATTTTTTGGACATAGGGTTTGAACCAGACAGTATGGCATTTGTTCCATATGTTATGCTGCCTATTACGTGCCTGGCACATCATAGTCACTCAATAAATACTTGTGTAAATGAATGCATCAAAGTAGAGGCAATGAATAATTAAATCTAGACTACCACATGAATATAAGTGTGGTACATGTCATTACGGAGATGGGTACATAGAGAAAGAATGGGGGAAGCCACCTACATCAGTTTGAAATACAAATTAGGGCTTGAGGACTAAAAAGAATTTTCAGTAGCCAGAATGCCCTTTTGATTCCTTTCTTTGATGATTTGAAATACTGACAATTGACCTTTAGAAACAACAGAGTTTACAGTTATACACAATAAAAACCATATCTCATATCAAAGACCTTACAATATGGAGAGGCTCAAGAACTGCATTTATTCATGGGGTCCTCCTATATAATATTTATTCAGGACTTAACAGTATTCTGAGTATTATTTTAGGAGGAGGAATAACAAAGCTAAGGCATTATTCCTTCTGATAAAGCAATAGGAGGGAATTCGAAGCCAAAAGAATAGCATAAGTAAAGCAAAAATATGTGAATAAACAACATAAAAATCCAAGAATTTTGAAATGACTGAGTGTGAAAACACTGATGTCACTCTTACAGAGTTCAGAGCAGCACCTAGGGACCAGTTTCCATGGACCTGCTTTCAGTTTAAGCAGCTCCAGCTCTTCAGTTGTTTTCTCCATTCTGCTCTCAACGAGGCTAGCTACTGAATGAGAGAAACTGTTGGAGGCATGGGGCACGGCATATTTTCTCCAGCCCTTGAAGTAAACATTCATCCTTGCCAAGCAGAGAAACATGGGACCTAGTGTTCATGTCAAAAATGTATTATATAATAAGTCAGTTCTTGGCTTTCTGCAACAGCCTTTTAGCCCATCATCAATGCTTATGGTACAAATTTAAATAGAGATTATGCAAATACCTACAATACAAGGATGCCAACATAAATTCTATGGTGTTTCTCAAAGCAGAACAGTACCAGAAAAGGCATGGCTTTCAATTTAATTGCATTAAAATTGGTCTCTTTTGGCATATTTTCTTGGAAATGAAAGGGAAATAAAATTGTATTTTCTTTTTTGTGGGTTTTTTTTTTTTTTTCGCAGAATTGCATGATATTATAGAAACAACTCACCACTTGTGAAAAAAGACCCAAACCAATTTCAAAATATTTCATAGATATTAAATATCAGAACTTGAATCTAAGTTCCACAAAATGGTCAGTGAAGAATACATAGAAGAACATAAAATTATCACCTATATTGGATAGGAAATGAGTCCTAATAATTAAATCTGTATTGATGGCAAAAGCATTTTGTTCTTTGAAACATATAAATGACAACTAGTCAACATCTACTGACCATTCTTAATTTTTCTCTTCCAGTATGGTTGTCTCAGGAAATAGGTTTTACAGATATAATGGTTTACATAGTTATACGTTACCACCTGAACACAGCCATGCACACAGACTTGCCAGTATGCATCAAAATGACATTTCAGTTTTTATTTCTTAGGGTCTCTTTCTACAATCAAACGTAAGTACATTCTTCATCTGTCTTTGGGAAAGCATTTAGCTATAAAAGTCCAGACTCAGCAAGGAATTTCACAATAGAATGATAAAAATATCAAAAGGTATCAAAAAGTAAGAACCTAGTTTTTCATAATACCCTCAGAAAGATTTTCTTCATCTAAAAATTACCATCTCATAAAGAAAGCAAGCTCAATGGCTCAAGCAATAGGTTGAGTTCTTGTATCGCTTTCAAAATATGAGGAACTAGCAGACAAATGTAGTAGCAATAATTTATTTTTGAAGCATGGATAACGTGATTTTCCTACTTTTTTTTCAAAAGAAAAAAAAATCAGCTCAGATTTCAGGACATATAATTGAAAGCTTTTTTCTCCTATTGGCAATATAAAGTAGAAATTGAGACAAAGCTATACTAACTAGGATATACTCCACCACTCTGTAAAAAGTTTCCTTCCTTTTACAAGGCCAGATGGTAAAATGCAAGCACCTACTACACACACACACACACACACACACACACACACACACACACGCACACACACACACAATTTTTTGCCAATGCTACCAAAGATGGCTGTTGTTATTTCATAGAAGTGCCTGATTTATTCTCTTTCTGAAGGGTAAGGTGTCCCTTTTGGTTGAATGACTCCAATTTATGTTGACTCATTCAGCAGAAGAGTTAAATAAAAGAAAACTTTACTCACATGATGCCACTGACTTCAAAATCCATTTTATAATCCTTAAATTTCATTGAAAAACATTCTTTCTCTTTTGTGCTGTCAGAGAAACCTTGCTGCAGTTAGTTACAGTTCTAACATCTGGTGCTGCTTCAGTGACAGGGTCTTGCTGACGGAGCCATTCCAACTGGACTGGAAGGCACGGTGCCTGAGCCTCTGTGCTCGTTTGCTTGGTGACCTCCTCACTGAAGGCAGATGAGTTGTTTTTTATTTTTCATATTTCTCAGACACAGAATGAATACCATAAGCTCTCAGGAGATGATTTTAATTTAAATTATTTAAAATCATTATCACTGGTGAGTTTTACATAACTGTATCCATCGATGGTGTACCAGCATGTGTGATTTTTCTAACTGGAGAGTTAATATATGTGTACACACACACACATACAGCTTTGCTTTAGTAATGCTTGGTAGAGTTACTTCAAAGAGGAACAAACATAATGGAGATAATAATTTTGTGACAATTCTTTCCAACTGGTAACACAGGTAATTTATTTTAGGAACAGTGTATCACAGCCACTATACTGTACCTCCTCACTAGAATTAAAGCCCCAAATGATGATGTAACTTACAAGAAATCAGAGATTGTTCTGTCTTGTTTACCACTGTACCAGCCGCACCTAGAACAGCAACTGGCACACAGTTATTATGTTTTTTTCCCAGTCATTAATTCAGTGAGTATTTACTGTTTTGCCTACATGTACAAAATACTGCATACAGAGGTGATAATTAGTAGTGAAGAGACAAAAATGATCCGAGTTTACCATGAGGCAATGGCAGATAGGAACAAAAAAAATCAATTAAAATAAAATGTGATAAGTAATCTGATCGAGAATAGTTATTATAATGTGAATCAATGATTTCACAATTCCTTTAACATATTGCAAAATCCTCTATTAAACTATTCAGGCATGTTTTTGGTATTACGTGATTTATTTTTCTTCCTATGACTTTAGCAAATTCACCTACAAGGTGAATTTCTCATGGTCAATTATGGCCTTGAAAAATATTTCTCTCTCTCTGGTTTTCTGATTATTATTAAAATTCTTATTAAAATATATGCTTATTCTAAGAACAGGATATAACATTCATAAACATATTTGTACCTAATAAAAGAGCACTTAAATACTTAAAGCAAGTATTAACAGACATAAAGGGAGAAACTGACAGTAATACAATATAGTAAGGGACTTTAAATACCCCACTTACATCAATGGATAGATCATCTACACAGAAAAAAAAAAAATAACGAAACAGTGGCCTTAAATGAAACATTAGATCAAATGAACTTAATTGATATCTACAGAATATTTCATCTAAAAACAGCAGAATACACGTTCCTTTCAAGTATACATGGAATTTTCTCCATGATAGATCACATGCTAGGCCATAAAACAAATCTTAATAAATTTTAAAAGACTGATATCATATTAATCATCTTTTCTGACAATGACAGGAAACTAGAAATCAACTGCAGGGAGAAAACCAGAAAAAAATCACAAACACTTGGAGATTAAACAACATGCTACTAGGAAACTAATGGGTTAATGAAGAAATCAAAGAGGAAATTAAAAAATACCTTGAGACAAATGAAAACAGGAACAAATATTTCCAAAATTTATGGGGCACAGCAAAAGCAATTCTAAGTAGGAAGTTTATAGCAATACAGGCCTACCTCAATAAATAAGAAAAATCTCAAAAACACTACGTAACTTTCCACTTAAAGGAAAGAAATTAGAAAAAGAAGAACAAACAAAATGCAAAGTCAGCAGAAGGAAGGAAAAAATAAAGATCAGAGTGGAAATAAATAAAATAGAGACCAAAACAACAATAGAAAAGATCAATGTAAGAGATGATTTTTTAAAAAGGTAAACAAAATTGATAAACCTTTAGACAGATTTATCAAAAAAATAGAGGGCCAAAATAAATAAAATTAGAAATGAAACAGGAAAAGTTAAAACTGATATCACAGGGGCTTCCCTGGTGGCGCAGTGGTTGAGAGTCTGCCTGCCAATGCAGGGGACACGGGTTCGAGCCCTGGTCTGGGAGGATCCCACATGCCGTGGAGCAACTGGGCCCGTGAGCCACAACTGCTGAGCCTGAGCGTCTGGAGCCTCTGCTCCGCAACAAGAGAGGCCGTGATGGTGAGAGGCCCGTGCACCGCGATGAAGAGTGGCCCCCACTCGCCGCAGCTGGAGAAAGCCCTCACACAGAAACGAAGACCCAACACAGCCAAAAATAAAAATAATAAATAAATAATAAATAAAAAAATTAAAAACAAAAAAAAAAACTGATATCACAGAAATACAAACAATCATAAGATAATACTATGAAGAGTTATATGCCAGCAAATTTGACAACCTAGAATAAATGGATAAATTCCTAGAAACATATAATTCTCCAAGTCTGAATCAGGATGAAATAGAAAATCTGAACAGATCAATGACTAGTAATGAAATTTTTTATAAAAAGAGAAATAATAAGCTAGAGCCTTAATAATTATTAAAATATATGCATTCTCTATAATTTTAAAAGTTTGATCCCTCAACAGATGAATTGAAAAAGATGTGGTGTATATACCCAAAGAAATACTACTGAGCCATAAAAAGAATGGAATTTTGCTGTTTGCAAAAACATGAATGGCCTTGGAGGGCATTATGCTAAGTGAAATAAGTCAGACAGAGAAAGACAAATACTGTATGATATCTCTTACATGTGGAATCTAAAATATACAACGAACTAGTGAATATAAAAAAAAGAAGCAGATTCACAGATACAGAGAACAAACTAGTGGTTTCCAGTGGGGAGAGGGAAGTGAGGAGGGGTGTAATAGGAATAGGGGGTTAAGAGATACAAACTATTATCTACAAAGATATATTGGATAAGGATACAAAGATAAGGATACAAAGATAAGGATACAATACATCCTTATACAAAGATAAGGATACATTGTATAACACAGGAAATATAGTCAATATTTTAGAATAACTATAAATGGATTATAAACTTTTAAAATTGTGAATCACTATAATGTACACCTATACCTTATATCATATTGTACATCAAGTATACTTCAATTAAAAATTTTAATTAAAAAATAAATAAACAAAAGTTTGGTTTTGACACACGAATATACAAACAGATCTCTTTGTAAGCAATGGCTCTTAAAGATGAACATGCATATACTTTTCTCTAAACAACATTATTCCTTAAGTTGCTAAATTGTTTTACATGCATATAAGAATGAATGTAGTAATATTATGTGAAATAGCCAAAATCTAGGAAAGCCCAAAATATACATAATAAAACATATTTAAGTTTTTATATAATTTTATATAGCAAAGTGAAAAAACAAATATTCATACATGGAATAACATAAATAAATCTTAGAAAAATAATTCAAACAACATTGAATAAAAAAAGATAAACTCAGAAGGCTATGATGGTATGATATCAGTTTTATAAAACTGAAAACGGCAAAATCAATTTTATATATTTTAAGTTGTATAATGTTTTTGAAAAGTTTGTTTTTTAAAAAAGCTAGGAAATAGTAAATATAAAATTCACAACAGTGGTTATCTTAAGGAGTTGCAAGGATCAGAAGAAAATACACCAATAATGACACTGGCATAGATAATGATTTATTTACAAAATTCCATGGTGGGTTTACCAGTAAGTTCTATTATGATGCTTCATAATTTTGACATATATTATATAATGGACATTGCTAATGTTTTGCCCATTTCTCTTCAGATCCCACTTACTGTTTCTTTATGCTTCTTTTTAGGCTTTTGTATCTTATTGATTATAAAAGCTCTTAACTATACTGCCTTTGATGACTGCCATTAGCCTAATAGAATCACTTTGGCTAAATACACAGAGAACCAGAAGTACCTGAGAGTTCCTTTCTTCCTGGGATGGCCCTCAGCCAATACAGAAAAATCAATGAAAAGAGAAAAATCAGTGAAAAGAGAAACTGGTTCTATTGGACATTCCTCCCCTATCTCCTTTGCTGGCTCTAAGACCTCCAACCTTAGAATAAGTTAGGTTCTTAGTCTTTGGTCTTCTTCCCTTGGTTATCTATATCCAGTACTTGCATGAACACACAGACTGTCATGGTTGTATGATCATGATTCTCAAAATCATACCTTTTGCTTAAAACTCCATACCAGACCCCTAACCTGTATTTCCGGCTGCCTAATTAACACCTATTGGATGTACAAAAGGCCCTACAATTTCAACAAATCTCACAGTTAGATATTTCTCCTAAACTTAAACTCTTACAATGTTCACATTTCAGTATATTCTCCCAGCTCCTATGACCAAACCATCATAAAACGTTGGCACTTCTTCAGGAAAGGGTTAACTCATTAAACCAGGGTTGCTCAAACCAAAGAAAGGCTTGTCTTCAGGACTGGTCCTTGGTTGGCTCCTAGGAAATGAGCTCTTTACTCTTGTAATATTCTGCTTGATAAGACCATTTTTGTATGCCTCTGACTTTGGGTTATGCTGCACCCATTTGACCAGATAAGTTTGTCCTAACAATGTGATTTATGGTGTATTGGTCAGGGTTCTCCAGAGAAACAGAGCCAATAGGATATAGAGAGAGATATATAAGAGGAGACTTATTACAGAAATTTGCTCACCTGGTTATGGAAGCAGAGAGGTCCCATAATCTGCCATCTGCAAGCTGGAGAACCAGGAAAGCCAGAGGTGTAATTCAGTCCGAGTCCAAAGGCCTGAGAATTAGGGAACCGACGGTGTGAGTCCTGATCTGAGTCCCAAATCTCAAGAACCAGGAGTACCAATGTCTGAAGGCAGAAGAAGATGGATGTTTCAGCTCAAGCAGAGAGAGCTAATGTGCCTTTCTCCCCCTTCTTGTTCTATTCAGGCCCTCAACAGATTGGATGATCCTGCTGTCATTGGTGAAGGAGATCTCTTCGACTCAGTCTACTAATTCACAGCCTAATCTCTCCCAGAGACACACTCACTGACAGATTCAGAAATGTCTACCAGGAATATATCATGGATTGAAAGGGTCAGTATTATAAAACCATCAATTCACCTCTAATTGATCTGTATGATAAATACAGTCTCAATCAAAATCAAAGACCAAGAAGAGCCAAGATAATCTTGAAGAAGAAGAAGAAAAAGAAAAATGGAAGATAACTGTATAATAAAGTCATTATAAAGCTACAGGATAGACACAGAGAAATAGACCAGTGAAATAGATGGTCAACAAAGAGACTCACTTGTATATGGATGCAGCACAGAAATGATGGTATGTTCAATAAATGTCGATTGGATATCATTTAGAAAAATGTATTTTCACCTATACCTCACAATATACACAGAAATCAATTCTAGATGGATAATAATCTAAATGTTAGAGAAGAAAAAAGGATCTTCTTCAAGGTATCAAAGAAGAAAATCTTCATGATTTTAAGGTAATCAAAGTTGTCTTAACCAAGAAAATATTACTAATTGGAAAGGAAATTAGAAATGCTTGTCCATCAAAAAATACCCTTTATAGGGTAAAAAAAGCAAACTTAATAGAAAAATGGGTCAGGGACTTGAACAGAGGATATTCAAATGGGCAAAATATACAGAATTTGGAGAACATATGGATCTGACACACATATGAACTGAAGGTGAGAAGTTAAATTGCTTCTATGATTTGGAAAATCGTTTGGCGTTATCCACTAAAAAGTTGAACACATACTTACTCTATGACCCAGCTAGTGATGGGCATATCTGTGGAAGTACATTTTAGGCACAGAGAACTGTGAGTCCAAAGACCTTAAGACAGCTGAATACCTGATGCATTCAAGCAACAACAAAGAGGCTGGTGTGTTTATGTTTTTTTTTTTTTTCTTCTCTCTCGCCCTCCTCCCATTGGAGTGTAAAGGACTCATCTGACCTGTTTTGTTCACTGAGGTCTTCCCAGCAGTTAGGTGGATAACATAAAAGCTCACTAAGTGTCCGAAGGAATGAATGAGTGAGAGAATACATCCAGTTTCCTTTTTGTTTTGTTTTTTTGGCTGCACCTTCAGGCATGCGGGATCTTAGTTCTTCTACCAGGATCAAACCTGCATCCCCTGCAGTGGAAGCACAGAGTCTTAACCACTGGACCACCAGGGAAGTCCCAAGAATACATCCAGTTTCCTGGCTTTTCATTAGCACATCTCTGTTCTTTTATTAAAAGCATAAATCTTTATAATGATCCAAATAACAAAGAGATGAAAGCTTCTGCCCCAGGTTCACATTCCTTAAAGTGTTTTTGGTGGATCATTGGTTCCACAAATGTTCACCAAAAAAAAAGTCTCACAATCATATGTGGAAACTTTGCTTACTGTGTCTCCCACTTAGAAAATCACACTGTACTTTAGCATATTAAAATGTTTTTGAAAGCATATAAAAATATAAAATATAAAAGTTGCAGAATTGAGAAGTTCTTGCAACTAAAAAATACTCCCGTTATAACTCTTCAAGTACTTTCCAGATGGAGTTGACCCTGGAACCGTTTTTATTTAATGTCTCTTAACATTCTGAGGAAGCCAACGCTCCACCATAAACTTGGGGAAATTAGGAGAACACTGATAAACAAGGCTTGCTCTGAAGAGTTCTGCTGAGGTGACGCAGAGTAAAGATCAAAGATGACTCTAAGAAGAAACATGTAACATGATGAGGAGTCCAGGAACCTCTCTTCCTGTCCTTCTCCTTTGGAGAGGTTTTAGGAGTCACATGGCTTAAAAAGGGGAAAATGGGTAAATGCAGCACAGAACAAAAACGTAAATGAAACATAGTGGCAGGATTCCCAGAGCCAGTTCTAAAACCCTGCTTGTTTTCAGCAACCATAAGAACATCTAAATTCAAACTGAAAAGTGCCACGATCCATTGAGACAGCACCAAGTGCTTGGTATCTTCTCCTGGAGTTCTTGTCTAACACACCAAGAAGGCAGATTTTTTTTTTTTTATATAGCCAGAATAAAACATAAAAGTAAGGACAAAAAGGAGTGGGAGAATCACTAGTGATTCTCCCCATATCTGACTATTTGTTGTGTGGCTGAAAGAGCATCTGGTGACCAATGACTCCTGTATTTCTCCTTTTCTCATAATATGACTCAAAATTGGTCCCACATTTCACAAGTGTTCCCCATATATTTTCAAGTCCAATATTGCCTTTTCTGAGATGTGACTCTGGTTACATTCAGGATCAAGGCCTCCCTATAAGATTAAGCATTCTTAATACCAAGCTTTGCTACCAGAAAAAAAAAAAAAATCTTTCTATTTTACTCAGCATTACATAAACAAGTCGTATCTAATTCTCTGAAGTGAAAGTGCCATAAAAGATATATACATATACATTCTTTCTGCTAAATTGGTGCCATAAAGCTGTATTACAAATATGAATAATGTTTTTCTGCAGTGATATTTAGGGCTATACAAATACTGTTTAGAGACATTTTGGTTTCTTCTACCTTTGCAGGATAAGACATTAAAAGAAATCACTACTATATTTTATTGAAGTTAAAACTGTTGGGTTATAGCATTTTTAATATGGTGAACCTAGGCCAAATACTGAAGCTAGCATTTATTTTATTGCTTTTGACATGTCTTGTTTAAAGGCTCTAAGAAATGAAAAATTCCAATGAAAGCCATATTGAAGTTTATTGATATAATCTCTATAAAGTAAAATCTCCATAAAAAATTATGTCACTTCATTGAATGAGATGATAGGAAATGGAATTATTCTCGGAGAAATTTTTATATGGTCAATCAGGTACAATTAAACTATCGTCTAGATATCTTTATACTATTGGAAATTACAGGATGTGTTTTCAGAAGTGTTTGGTTGATGTCTTTTTATTCTACAGAGAACTTAATGACAGTTATTACAACATGCCACATTACACTGATTGTACTAAAACAATTCAATAATATACAGTTAAAATGTTATCTAGGATCTATAAAGAATATAGAAATTCTCCTTCTATCTTCCCATGGTTCGATGGTTCTGAAAGGTGTCTGTATGTTAGAATACATATGTGATAAGGAAAATTGATATGTTATTAAAAGTTCTATAGAGAGCTGTTGCTGTAATCCCATTAAATGTTGGATGTATATTATGTTGAACTGTATTAAAAATCAAGTTAGGAGACATAAACAGTGAAATTCCACAGTTTGCCTCCAATCAAACTTATTGTGCATTTATCTATCAAACAGGTAATTTCTTATTGGCTAATAACTGGCTACTTTTGCCTGTTAAGGAAAACTTCTCTTACGTATCTGACCTATGATATCAATGTCTTAAGGATCTGTGTTCTCTTCTATGTATGTTCTTTCTGGACAATCTCATCTACCATTTTGACAGAATAAAAATGTCTCCAACATTTCCTAACTAGATCTTTATCATGAAATCCAAACACTACTTGTCTAAATTCACTGGACAACTCTCCTTGCTCGTCCTATAAACACACCAAATTCAATTTCTTGCACCCAAATTTATTAAGGCAATCAGTGCTTGGCCCAGATGTCAGAGTGTATTCATTGGTCAGACAATTGACTAGATATGGAGAGTTATCTTGCCCTGCCTCCTAAGGGGAAGCTGGATACTTTTCTGTCCCCAACTGGGGTCATTAGAATGTACTCAGAAGTATCAGCCTCTAGAGTTATGTTACCAGATTCAGCAAAGAGAACACAGGATACCCAATTAATTTTGGATTTGGGATAAACTACAAATATGTATACATATATTTAGTATAAGTGTCTCATACTTTGCAAAATACTTAGAATAAAAATATTTATTATCTGACATTAAAAATTACCTGGACATCCTTTGTTTTATCTGGAAATCCTAACTTTAGAGACAACCTGCATATATGCTCTCGGATTGGTTTCTAGGTAAAGCAGAAATGAAGAATGAAGACGTTTGTTTTCTTGGCTTAGGTTACAAATAGTATTGCCTACATTTCAAATCCTTTCCATAATTACGCTGAACTCTTTATAACTAAATCTTTCCTAACTTTTACTGATTATTTTGATAATAGTTTAGATAATGGTTACAAAATATTTTCCATCTTAAGATTATATTTCATTATTCAGGGATGAATTTTATTTCCTTTCCCAAATTTATTCCTCTTTCAAGTTCATCCAGAAACTGGCAAGTAGAAGGATCCCCAGAATATATAACAATCAATTTAACCCCATCACATTATTTCCAAGGACCCAAAATTTGTTGAAAAGTCTCAATTCTAACACTCAATTCTCTGTAACTTTAAATAAAAAATTGAATATGCCTAGAACAAATTCAACATCTGTTCTATTTCCTTTCTGTTCTCCACACACTATACTGCTCCCGTCCTTGTAACTTTTAATATTTTGATCATTATGCTTCCACTTTAATGCAGCCTACATACTCCAGTATTTGCAAAATTTCCCTCCATCCCAATGACACACACTTCTGTAAAAAGTTCCAAAATTCCAGCTAATAACTCTCTTCAGCCCTGAGTGATTACTGTACCTCTAATATCAACCACCCACATTGACATTTAAATCTGTGTCATCACTGATTTTTAGTTGCTTTCTCTGTGGAATCTTACTTGTACAACTAGTTTACAAGATCACTTTGACTTTTGATACACCACCACACAGAGAAAAATGTCAACTCCAAAAAATTCTCGAAGAATGAGCTACTTTTTCACTTCTTGTGATCTTTTGAAACAAAAAAGCATTAGAACAGGTAGTTAGGAGTTATATTTGCTTTGAGATTATATTTACAAACATGTAGTAGGTGCAAATTAACAGTAATGCACTTAAACTACTGCTGCCTTTTCAGTAATTCTATCATGTTGCTCAAGGAAACGATGACATACACTGATTTTAGGAATTTTTGAAATGAAGAAAAATATAAGAAAAAATAAAATACTTATAAATCTGTGCTTCCACACTATTCCATGTAAAGTAATTGATCAACTTCTCTTCTCCTCTGACTATGCAATATTAAGACCAACACTTACATAAAAATTTTAATCTTTTTTTCACATGGAATTACATTGAGCATGTTTCCATTTTATTAAATTATTTGGATACATGGGGTTGAATAAGTTGTGTAGTGATCTTTAATAAAGATAAATAACTATTGTCTAAAAGATTTTTGAAGATGTAGCTTTGACTACAATTCTGAATAATTCTTTATTAGAATGATAAGCACCTGGTCAAAAGTTATGCTTTGCTTAAACCTTCTGATGCATATTTACAAATTTATTTTCAGAAGGCTGTAGCAATTACATTCTCACCAGTAGTCCATTTTAACAAGTCAGATAAATAATATTTTCGTTCAGCGTTTAACAATTTTTATGTGAAATAGCATATTATTTTTAACTTAAGTTACTTTGATTATATTTTAAAGTAAATGTACAGTCACATGTTTTAGTCAATATTTTTTTCTTTAGTTGCTTTTTCTTTGAAGTATTAATTCCTAAGGTATAACTGAAATGTGGGATATCATTTTACCTTTATTTCAATGTAAGAGGTCTTTACACAGTAATTATACAAACTGGCTGTTGTTAGTACTGCAAATAATATTCACATTTGGCATTAACTTTTCTTTGCAGAGCTTTGAAAGGGGTGGTACAGCGTGATGTAACCTTATGCCTACCATAATCACTTGCACATATAAGTTGATTTTTTTAGGCCCATGTTTTTCCATAATAATACCAATTCCATAAAGTTTTTTAAAAGAGTGAGTCAATGTATACATACAGCATCTTAGAGTTATGTCTGGCATATTATAGTTTCCAATAACTGCTATCTATTTAAAAATTGTGATTAGGCACACAATTTTTTAACAGCTTTATGGAGATATAATTCAAATATCAAGCACTCATTTAAAATGTGCAAAAAGCAATGACTTAGTATATTAACGGGTTATGCAAATATCACAATCAATTTAAGAAAATTTTCATTGTTCAAAAACAAACCTTGTAACTCTTAGCCATAATTCCTTGACCCTCCACAACCCTAGGCAACCACACATCTACTTTTCATCTCTATAGACTTGCCTATTACTGGAAGTTCATTTAAACAGAACCACACAATATGTGATCCTTTGCACCTGGTTTCTTTCACTTAGCATATGTTTTTAAGGTTTATTCCTGTTATAGTATGTATCAGTACTTAATTCCCTTTTATGGTTGACTAGTATTGCATTGTATTGCTATAACACATTTTATTTAGTCATAAGTTTATGGACATTTAATTGGTTTCCACGTTGTTGCTATTATGAATAATGCTTCATGAATATACATGTACAAGATTTTCTGTAGACATTTTTACACTTCTCCTGGGTGTATACGTGGAGTTGTATTACTGAGTCATATGACAGTTATAAGTTTAATCTTTGAGGAACTTCCAGACTGTTTACTAGAGACATAACGTCATTTTGTATTCCTACCAGCAATGGATGAGTGTTCTAATTTCCCCTCATTTTTGTTGCCATTTTTTATTAGCTGTCTTTCTTATTATATGCACCCTAATGGGTTCAAAGTAGTATCTCATTGTGGTTTTGACTTGCATTCCGGTCTTGGCTCCATCTTTTCACATGATTTTTGTCAAATGTATTTCTATAAAAGTATAAATTCAGATCCTTTGCCCAGTTTTTGGTTGGGCTATTTGTCTTTTTATTAATGAATTTTAAGCATTCTTTATATATTATAGATACAAGTCCTTTATCAAATATATGATTTGAAAATATCTTCTCCCATTCTGGAGGTGGCAAAATGGTATCCCTCGTATCAATCAAGTTTTTCATTTTGATGATATCCAATTTATCTATGTTTTTCTTTTGTTGCTAGTGCTTTGGTGTCATAGCTAAGAAACCATTGCCTAATCCTAGGTCACAAAGATTTTTTAAAAAAAATCTTTTATATTGTTTTATTAATACTTCTACCAGCAGTCTATGTGCATTCTTATTTTAATTTAATTTTTTTAACATCTTTCTTGGAGTATAATTGCTTTACAATGTTGTGTTACTTTCTGCTGAATAACAAAGTGAATCATATATATATATATAATCTCCCCATATCCCATCCCTGTTGCATCTCCCTCTCACCTTCCCTATCCTACCCCTTTAAGTGGTCACAAAGCACCGAGCTGATCTCCCTGTGCGATGCGGCTGCTTCCCACTAGCTGTCTATTTTACATTCGGTAGTGTATATATGTCAATGCTACTCTCTACTTCATCCCAGCTTACCCTTCCCCCTCCCCATGTCCTCAAGTCCATTCTCTACGTCTGCATCTTTATGCCTGTCCTGACCTTAGGTTCATCAGAACCTTTTTTTTTTTTTTAGATTCTATATATATGTGTTAGCACACAGTATTTGTTGTTCTCATTCTGATGTAACTTCACTCTGTATTACAGACTCTAGGTCCATCCACCTCACTACAAATAACTCAGTTTCATTCCCTTTTATGGCTGAGTAATATTCCATTGTATACATGTGCCACATCTTCTTTATCCATTCATCTGTTGATGGACACTTAGGTTGCTGCCATGTCCTGGCTATTGTAAAGAGTGCTGCAATGAATATTGTGGTACATGACTCTTTTTGAATTACGGTTTTCTCACTGGGATTGCTGGGTCATATGGTAGTTCTATTTTTAGTTTTTTGAGGAACCTCCATACTGTTCTCCATAGTGGCTATATCAATTTACATTCCCACCAACAGTACAAGAGGGTTTCCTTTTCTCCACACCCTCTAAAGCATTTATTGTTTGTAGATATTTTTTAAAATTTCTTTCCTTTATTTATTTTTGGCTGTGTTGGGTCTTCATTGCTGCAGGCAGGTTTTCTCTGCTTGCAGAGAGCAGGGGCTACTCTTCATTGTGGTGCACGGGCTTCTCATTGTGGTGGCTTCTTTTGTTGCGGAGCATAGGCACTAGGCACACAGGCCTCAGTAGTTGCAGTACATGGGCTCAGTAGTTGTGGCTTGTGAGCTCTAGAGCACAGGCTCACTAGTTGGGGTGCATGGGCTTAGTCGCTCTGTGGCATGTGGGATCTTCCCAGATCAGGGCTTGAACCCATGTCACCTGCATTGGCAGGCGGATTCTCAACCACTACACCACCA
This sequence comes from Balaenoptera borealis, assembly GCF_965194805.1. Classification (NCBI taxonomy): domain Eukaryota; kingdom Metazoa; phylum Chordata; class Mammalia; order Artiodactyla; family Balaenopteridae; genus Balaenoptera; species Balaenoptera borealis. The sequence goes on along the minus strand of NC_138866.1, from coordinate 162,980,743 downwards.
GGGAAGCCCTGTTTGTAGACTTTATTGATGATGGCCATTCTGATGAGTGTGAGGTGATACCTCATTGTAGTTTTGATTTGCATTTTTCTAATGATTAGTAATGCTGAGCATCCTTTCATGTGTTTGTTGGCAATCTGTATATCTTCTTTGGAGAAATGTCTTTTTAGATCTTCTGCCCATTTTTGGATTGGGTTCTTTGTTTTTTTTGATATTGAGCTGCATGAGCTGCTTGTATACTTTGGACATTAATCATTTTTCAGTTGCTTCGTTGGCAAATATTTTCTTCCATTCTGAGGGTTGTCTTTTCGTTTTGTTTAGTGTTTCCTTGCTGTGCAAAAGCTCTTAAGTTTCATTAGGTCCCATTTGTTTATTTTTGTTTTATTTCCATTTCTCAAGAAGGTAGGTCAAAAAGGATCTTTTAATTTTTTTTACTTTAAAAAAAATTTTTGAATTTATTTTATTTTATTTTACTTATTTATTTTAACATCTTTATTGGAGTATAATTGCTTTACTTTTTTGTGTTAGTTGTTGCTGTATACCAAAGTGAATCTGCTATACGTATACATATATCCTCATATACCCTCCCTCTTGCGTCCCCTCCCACCCTCCCTATCCCACCCCTCTAGGTAGTCACAAAGCACTGAGCTAATCTCCCTGTGCTATGTGGCAGCTCACTAACTATTTATTTTACATTTGGTAGTGTATATATATCAATGACACTCTCTCACTTCGTTTTAGCTTATCGTTCCCCCTCCCAATGTACTCAAGTTCATTCTCTACGTCTGTGTCTTTATATCTGTCCACCCTAGGTCCTTCAGAACCATTTTTTTTTTAATTCCATACATATGTGTCAGCATACGGTATTTGTTTTTCTTTCTTACTTCACTCTGCATGAGAGACTCTAGGCCCATCCACCTCACTACAAATAACTCAGTTTCATTCCTTTGTATGGCTGAGTAATATTCTATTGTATATATGTGCCACATCTTCTTTATCCATTCATCTGTCCATGGACACTTAGGTTGCTTCCATGTCCTGGCTATTGTAAATAGTGCTGCAATGAACATTGTGGTACATGACTCTTTTAGAATTATGGTTTTCTCAGGGTATATGCCCAGTGGTGGGATTGCCTGGTCATATGGCAGTTCTATTTTTAGTTTTTTAAGGAACCTCCATACTGTTCTCCATAGTGGCTGTATCAATTTACATTCCCACCAACAGTGCAAAAGGGTTACCTTTTCTCCACACCCTCTCCAGCATTTATTGCTTGTATACTTTTTGATGATGGGCATTCTGACAGGTGTGAGGTGATACCTCATTGTAGTTTTGATGTGCAATTCTCCAATGATTACTGATGTTGAGTATCCTCTCATGTGTTTGTTGGCAATCTGTATATCTTCTTTGGAGAAATGTCTATTTAGGTCTTCCGCCCATTTTTGGAGTGGGTTGTTTGATTTTTTGATATTGAGCTGCATAAGCTGCTTGTATATTTTGGAGATGAATCCTTTGTCAGTTGCTTCATTTGCAAAAATTTTCTCCCATTCTGAGGGCTGTCTTTTTGTCTTGATTATGGTTTCCTTTGCTGTGCAAAAGCTTTTAAGAGTCATTAGGTCCCATTTGTTTATTTTTGCTTTTCTATCCATTTCTCTAGGACGTGGGTGAAAAAGGATCTTGCTGTGATTTATATCATAGGGTGTTCTGCCTATGCTTTCGTCTAAGAGTTTTACAGTGTCTGGCCTTACATTTAGGTCTTTAATCTATTTTGAGTTTATTTTTGTGTGTGGTGTTAGGGAGTGTTCTAATTTCATTCTTTTACATGTAGCTGTCCAGTTTCCCCAGCACCACATATTGAAGAGGCTGTCTTTTCTCCATTGTATATTTTTGCCTCCTTTATCAAAGATAAGATGACCATATGTGCATGGGTTTAACTCTGGGCTTTCTATCCTGTTCCATTGATCTATATTTCTGTTTTTGTGGCAGTACCATATTGTCTTGATTACTGTAGCTTTGTAGTATAGTCTGAAGTCAAGGAGCCTGATTCCTCCAGCTCCGTTTTTCTTTCTCAAGATTGCTTTGGCTATTCAGGGTCTTTTGTGTTTCCATACAAATTGTGAAATTTTTTATTCTACTTCTGTGAAAAATGCCATTGGTAGTTTGATAGGGTTTTCACTGAATCTGTAGATTGCTTTGGGTACTATAGTCATTTTCACAATGTTGATTCTTCCACTCCAAGGACAGGGTATATCTCTCCATCTGTTTGTACCATCTTTAATTTGTTTCATCAGTGTCTTATAGCTTTCTGCATACAGGTTTTTTGTCTCCTTAAGCAGGTTTATTTCTAGGTATTTCATTCTTTTGGTTGCAGTGGTAAATGGGAGTGTTTCCTTAATTTATCTTGCAGAGTTTTCATCATTAGTATATAGGAATGCAAGAGATTTCTGTGCATTAATTTTGTATCCTGTGACTCTACCAAATTCACCGATTAGCTCTAGTAGTTTTCTTGCAGGATCTTTAGGATTCTCTCTGTATAGTATCATGTCATCTGCAAAGAGTGACAGCTTTACTTCCTCTTTTCCAGTTTGTATTCCTTTTATTTCTTTTTCTTGTCTGATTGCTGTGGGTAAAACTTCCAAAACTATGTTGAATAATAGTGTTGAGAGTGGGCAACCCCTTCCTGCTCCTGATCTTAGAGGAAATGGTTTCAGTTTTTCACCATTGAGAATGATGTTGGCTGTGGGTTTGTCATACATGGCCCTTATTATGTTGAGGTAAGTTCTCTCTATGCCTACTTTCTGGAGGGTTTTTATCATAAATGGGTGTTGAATTTTGTCAAAAGGTTTTTCTGAATCTATTGAGATGATCATATGGTTTTTTTTATCCTTCAGTTTGTTAATATGGTGTATCACATTGATTTGCGCACATTGAAGAATCTTGCATTCCTGGGATAGAGCCCACTTGATCATGGTGTGTGATCCTTTTAATGTGCTGTTGGGTTCTGTTTGCTAGTATTTTGTTGAGGATTTTTGCATCTATGTTCATAAGTGATATTGGTCTGTAGTTTTCTTTTTTTGTGCCATCTTTGGTTTTGATATCAGCATGATGGTGGCCTCATAGAATGAGTTTGGGAGTGTTCCTCCCTCTGCTATATTTTGGAAGAGTTTGAGGAGAGGTGTTAGCTCTTGTCTAAATTTTTGATAGAATTCGCCTGTGTAGCCATCTGGTTCTGGGCTTTTGTCTCTTCGAAGATATTTAATCACAGTTTCAATTTCAGTGCTTGTGATTGGTCTGTTTATATTTTCTTCCTGGTTCTGTCTTGAAAGGTTGTGCTTTTCTAAGAATTTGTCCATTTCTTCCAGGTTGTCAATTTTATTGGCATATAGTTGCTTGTAGTAATCTCTCATGATCCTTTGTATTTCTGCAGTGTCAGTTGTTACTTCTCCTTTTTCATTTCTAATTTTCTTGATTTGAGTCTTCTCCCTTTTTTTCTTGATGAGTCTGGCTAGTGGTTTATCAATTTTGTCTATCTTCTCAAAGAAACAGCTTTTAATTTTACTGAGCTTTGCTATTGTTTCCTTCATTTCTTTTTCATTTATTTCTGATCTGATCTTTATGATTTCTTTCCATCTGCTAACTTTGGGGTTTTTCTGTTCTTCTTTCTCTAATTGCTTTACGTGTAAGGTTAGGTTGTTTATTTGAGATTTTTCTTGTTTCTTGAGGTACAATTGTATTGCTATAAACTTCCTTCTTAGAACTGCTTTTACTGCATCCCATAGGTGTTGGCTCATCATGTTTTCATTGTCAGTTTCTTCTAGGTATTTTTTGATTTCCTCTTTGATTTCCTCAGTGATCTCTTGGTTATTTAGTAGTGTATTGTTTAGCCTCCGTGTGTTTGTATGTTTTACAGTGTTCTTCCTATAATTGATATGTAGTCTCATAGCGTTGTGGTCAGAAAAGATACTTGATACAATTTCAATTTTCTTAAATTTACCAAGGGTTGATTTGTGACCCAAGATTTGATCTATCCTGGAGAATGTTCCATGAGCACTTGAGAAGAATGTGTATTCTGCTGTTATTGGATGGAATGTCCTATAAATATCAATTAAGTCCATCTTGTTTAATGAGTCATTTAAAGCTTATGTTTCCTTATTTATTTTCATTTTGGATGATCTGTCCATTGGTGAACGTGGTGTGTTAAATTCCCCTACTAATATCGTGTTACTGTTGATTTCTCTTTTTATGGTTGTTAGCATTTGTCTTATGTATTGAGGTGCTCCTATGTTGGGTGCATAAATATTTACAATTGTTATATCTTCTTCTTGGATTGATCTCTTGAACATTATGTAGTGTCCTTCTTTGTCTCTTGTAATAGTCTTTATTTTAAAGTCTATTTTGTCTGATATGAGAATTGCTAATCCAGTTTTCTTTTGATTTCCATTTGCTTGGAATATCTTTTTCCACCCCCTCACTTTCAGTCTCTATGTGTCCATGGCTCTCTTGTACACAGCATATATATGGGTCTTGTTTTTCTATCCATTCAGCCAGTCTATGTCTTTTGTTTTGAGCATTTAATCCATTTACATGTAAGGTAATTATTGATAGGTATGTTCCTATTACCATTTTCTTAATTGTTTCGGGTTTGTTATTGTAGGTCTTTTCCTTCTCTTGTGTTTTCTCCCTAGAGAAGTTCCTTTAGTATTTGTTGTAAAGCTGGTTTGGTGGTGCTGAATTCTCTTAACTTTTGCTTGATGTAAAGGTTTTATTTCTCCATCAAATCTGAATGAGATCCTTGCTGGGTAGAGTAATATTTTTTCTTTGTATTTCATTTTTGTTAGTTTGATTAATATGTGTCTTGGCGTGTTTCTCCTTTGATTTATCCTGTATGGGATGCTCTGCGCTTCCTGGACTTGACTGAGTATGTCCTTTCCCATGTTAGGGACGTTTTCAACTCTTATCTCGTCAAATATTTTCTCAGACCCTTTCTTTTTCTCTTCTTCTTCTGGGACCCCTATAATTTAAATGTTGGTGCGTTTAATATTGTCCCAGAGGTCTCTGAGACTGTCCTGTATTCTCTTCATTCCTTTTCTTTATTCTGCTCTGTGATAGTTATTTCCACTATTTTATCTTCCAGGTCCCTTATCTGTTCTTCCGCCTCAGTTATTCTGCTATTGATTCCTTCTAGAGACTTTTTAATTTCATCTATTGTGCTGTTCATCACTGTTTGTTTGCTCTTTAGTTCTTCTAGGTCTTTGTCAAACATTTCTTTTATTTTCTCCATGGTTTTTCCAAGATTTTGGATCATCTTTACTATCATTACTCTGAATTCTTTCTCAGTAAACTGCCTATTTCCTCTTCATTTGTTTCATGTGGTGGGTTTTTACCTTGCTCCTTCATCTACTGAATTTTTTTCTGTCTTCTTATTTTGCTTAATTTACTGTGTTTAGGGTATCCTTTTCACAGGCTGCAGGTTAGTACTTCCCGTTGTTTTTGGTGTCTGCAACCAGTGGGTGAGGTTGGTTCAGTGGCTTGTGTAGGCTTCCGGTGGAGGGGACTTGTGCCTGTGTTCTGGTGGGTGGGACTGGATTTTGTCTTTCTGGTGGGCAGGACCGTGTCCAGTGATGTGTTTTGGGCTGTCTGTGACCTTATTATGATTTTAGGCAGCCTCTCTGCTAATGGGTGGGGTTGTGTTCCTGTTTTGCTAGTTTTTTGGCATGGGGTGTCCAGCACTGGAGCTTGCTGGCTGTTGGGTGGAGCTGGGTCTTAATGTTGAGACGGAGATCTCTGGGAGAGCTCTTGCCAATTGATATTATGTGGGGCTGGGATGTCTCTGGTGATCCAATGTCCTGAACTCAGCTCTCCCACCTCAGAGGCTCAGGCCTGACAGCCGGCCAGAGCACCAAGACCCTGTCACCCACATGGCTCAGAAGAAAAGGGAGATAAAAGAAAGAAAAAAAAATTTTTAAATAAAATTATTAAAATAAAAAGTAGTAAAAACAAAAAAAGAGCAACCAAACCAATAAACAAATCCACCAATGATAACAAGCACTAAAAACTATACTAAGATAAATATAAAAATCAGAAAAAAGTCAGTCGCAGACAGCAAACCTCAAGTCTACAGTCGCTCCCAAAATCCACTGCCTCAATTTTGGGTTGATTCCTTGTCTATTCATGTATTCCACAGATGCAGGGTACATCAAGTGGATTGTGGGGATTTAATCCACTGTTCCTGAGGCTGCATGGAGAAATTGCCTTTTATCTTCTTTGTTCGCACAGCTCCTGGGGTTCAGCTTTGGTTTTGGCCCCACCTCTGAGTGTAGGTTGTCTCCAGGCTTCTGTTCCCACCCAGACAGGATGGGGTTAAAGCAGCGGCTGATTAGGGGACTGTGGCTCACTCATGCTGGGGGGAGGGAAGGGTACAGTAGTCATAATTGTAATGTGGGGCGAGTCTGCGGTGGCAGAGCCCAAAGTGATGTTGCAACAGCTGAGGCACACCGAGTGTTCTCCCGAGGAAGTTGTCCCTGGATCATGGGACCCTGGCAGTGGCGAGCTGCACAGGCTCCCAGGGGGAAGTGTGGATAGTGACCTGTGCTTGCACACAGGATTCTTGGTGGTTGCAGCAGCAGCGTTAGTTTTTAATGCCCGTTTCTGGTGTCTGAGCTGACAGCTGCAGCTCATGCCCATCTCTGGAACTCATTTAGGTGATGCTCTGCCTTCTGTGGGCAAACAGGGAAGGAATCTCCTCTCCTCACACACCCCAAAACAATGGTCTCTTACCTCTTAGGCAGGTCCAGACTTTTTCCCGGACTCCCTCCCGGCTAGCTGTGATGCACTAGCTCCCTTCAGGCTGTGTTCACACAGCCAACCCCAGTCCTCTCCCTGGGATCTGAACGAAGCCCGAGCCTCAGCCCCCATCCCCCACCCACCCTGGCGATTGAGCAGATAAGCCTCTCAGGCTGGTGAGTGCTGGTTGTCACCAATCCTCTGTGTGGAAATCTCTCCACTTTGCCCTCTGCACCCGTTTCTGCACTCTCCTCCGTGGCTCCAAAGCTTCCCCCAACCCTGGCCCACCCCCATCTCCACCAATGAAGGGGCTTCCTAGTGTGTGGAAACTTTTCCTCCTTCACAGCTCCCTCTGAGACGCAGGTCCCGTCCCTATTCTTTTGTCTCTGTTTTTTCTTTTTTCTTTTTCCCTACCCAGGTACGTGGGGATTTTCTTGCCTTTTGGGAAGTCTGAGGTCTTCTGCCAGCGTTCAGTAGGTGTTCTGTAGAAGTTGTACCACATGTAGATGTACTTTTGATGTATTTGTGGGGAGGAAGGTGATCTCCCTGTCTTACTCCTCCACCATCTTCGGTTACAAAGATTTAAACTGTGCTTTCTTGTAGGAGTTTAATAGCTTTAGCTCTTATATTTAGGTCTTTGATCCATATAATTTTTGCATAGGTATAAGATAGTGGTCTAAATATATTCTTTTGTATGTGGATATCCAGTTTTCCCTGATCAATTGGTTGAAAAGACTATTCATTCCTCATTAAACAGACCTGGCATGCTTGTTTAAAATAAGTTGACTCTAAGTGTGAATTTATTTCTGGACTCTCAGAAATAAATGCTGATCAGTATGTTGTCCTTATGCAGGTAATGCATTGTCATGATTACTTGTAGCTTTGTAGTAAGATTTGGAAATAGGAATTATGACTCCTCCAACTTAGTACTCCTTTAATAAGATTGTGTTGGCTATTCTAGGTCCCTTAATATTCCTTATGAATTTTAGAAAACAGCTTGTCAATTTACACAGTGAAGACAGCTGCATATTGATGGGGATTCTGGTGAATTTGTATATCACTTTGGAGGGGTTTTTTTTTTTTTTTTTTTGGAAAATTGCTTGGTTGTTTTGTCTGTTTAAATTTATTTATTTATTTATTTATTTATTTATTTATTTATTTATTTATTTATTTAAGCTGCTTTGGGTTTTGATTGCTGTGCATGGGCTTTCTCTAGCTGCTGAGAGCAGGGGCTACTCTTAGTGTGGTGCACGGGCTTCTCATTGCGGTGGCTTCTCTTCTCACAGAGCACGGGCTCTAGGCACGCAGGCTTCAGTAGTTGTGGCATGCAGGCTCAGTAGTCGTGGCTCGTGGGCTCTAGAGAGCAGGCTCAGTAGTTGTGGCACACAGGCTTAGCTGCTCCGTGGCATGTGGGATCTTCCCAGACCAGGGATCAAACCCGTGTCCCCTGCATTGGTAGGCAGATACTTAAACACTGTGCCACCAGGGAAGCCCTGGAGGAGTATTTCTCTTAAGTTTTCGGATTCATAAAGATATGATATCTTGCCATTAATTTAGATCTTTAATCTCTTTCAATAAAATCTCATAGTTTTCAGACTGTATGTTTTGCATTTCAGTTGTTTGCTTTACTCTTAGGTACTTTAATCATTTTAATGCTTTAATAATTGGAATTTTTTTTTTTTGATTGTTCACTGTAGGCATATAGAAATGCAATTGATTTTTCTATATTAATTGTGTATATAGAAACTTTGCTTACTTTATTAATTCTAGAAGCTTTCTTGTGGATTCTTTGGGATTTTTAATAAACAAGATGATGTTGTCTGAGAATAGAGATAGTTTTACTTCTTACCTTCCAAACTAGATGCTTTCATTTATTTTCTTTTCTTTTCTTTTTTTTTCCCCTAATTTCCCTGGCTAGAACCTCCAGTACAATGCCAAATAGAAGTGTCAAGAGCACATATCCTTGACTTGTTACTGTTCTTTGGGAGAAAGTTTTCAGCCTTTTACCACCAAATAAGATGTTGGCTGCGAGTTTTTAGATACGCTTAATCATGTCAAGGCAGTACCCCACTTCCTAGTTTCTTAATTTTTTTTTTTAATCATGAAGGAAAGTTGAATTTTGTAAAATTCTTTAACTAGGTCCATTGAGATGATCATATGATCTTTGTCCCTTATTCTATTCATATGTGTATTACATCAAGTGACTGTTGCATGTTAAACCAACATTACCTGTATGGGATAAATCCCACTTGGTCATAGTGTATAATCCTTTATATATGCTGCTGGAGTCAACTTGCTCATATTTCATTAAGGTTTTTTGTGTCTATTCCTAAGATATACTGTCCTGTAGTTTTATTTTCTTTATGTCTTGTCTGGTTTTGATATGAGGGTAATGATGGCCTAATAGGATGAGTTGGTAAGGGTATCGTCCTCTTTTATTTGTTGTAGAGTTTGTGAAGAATGCGTGTTAAGTCTTCTTTAAATACTTGGTAATATTCACCAGTGAAGTCATCTGGGCCTAGGCTTTTCTTCTAGGCAGATTTTTAATCACTAATTTAATCTGTTTATTTGTTACAGGCTGCTATAGAATGAACTGTGTTCCCCCTAAAGTCTTACATTGAAGCCCTAACCCTCAATGTAACTGTATTTGGAGATCAGGACTATAATGAGGTAATTCCCTTTAATTCTTTTTTATTTTAGTAAGATCAGTAATAATGTTCCGTTTTTTCATTCCTGATTTTAGGTCAGTTTACCTACAGCTTTGTCAGTTCTCTTCACCTTTAAATTTTGGTTAGGTTGATTTTTCTCTTTTGCTTTCTAGAGTTAATTTATTTTCCTTACAATTCTTTTTTACTTCCATTTGCTTTCTTGGAATTTAATTTATTATTTTACCAGTGTTGTAAGATGGAATATTAAGTTGTTGATATTAGATCTTTCTTTCTTATATTTTTCCAAATGTCTGTACACCTATAAATTTCCCTTTAGGCACTGCTTTATCTGCATAGCATATGTAATGGTATGTTATGCCTGAATTTTTATTGATCTCAAAACATTTTCGAATTTCTTCTTTCCTGCTTTCTTTTGCATTAAGTGAATATTTTCTAGTGTAACATTTAAATTACTTCAAGGATTTTTTTCATCATATTTTTAAAGTTATTTTCTTAGTGGTTGTTCTACCACTTACCATATATATCTTATTAAAAATCTACTTAAGTATTATACTAATTCTAATGAGATACAGAAATATTACTTCTATATAGCTTTATTACCTCTTCCCCAATTGTTCTATTATTTACATATATATTACATACATAAATATGTATATACTATATATATTACATTATATATGCATTATATATTATACATATATACATGTGTATGTGTATGTATATATATGTGTGTGATATTATATATATAAAAAAAACCTAACATCACTTTATATAATTTTAAGTCTATTAAAGAAGGTGAGAAAGAAAGGAGTGCAAGTATGTTTTTATAGAGTTTGCTATACTTTCCTTCTCATTGACTGTTTCTGATTCTCTTTTTGTTTTTGCAGATTCTATTTAAATCTGGTATTATTTCCTTAATTCAGTACAGCTTTTCTCCCACCCACCTCCTGTGCCATTATTTTCAAATATATTTGTATATGCTATAAACCCAGCTTATATAGATATTGTTTTATACAATTTTTAAAAATCAATTAAGAGAAGAAAGAAGAAATACGCATTTATCCTGTCTTTTTATAATTACATAATTATATTTACTGTTGCTCTTTGAGTTTTGTGGGGCACTAAGTTTTTCATCTGAGGTCACTTATTTTTGGCCTCAAGAACATCCTTAGTATTTATCATAAGTCAGGTCTGTAAATAACAAATTTTCTCAGTTTTTGTCTATGATGGAATGTTTTAATTTTGCCTTCATTTTTTAAAGATAGTTTTGCTGGATATAAGATACATGGTTGACAGTTCTTTGTCTCCTTTCAGTGCTTCTTTATATGCAGTTCTAATGTCTTCTGGCCTCTACTGTTTCTGCTAAAAAGTTATCTGTTAATCAATCTTTTTGCCCCTCCCCCCTTATAAATAATGATTAATTTTTCTCTCATCACTTTCAAGATTTTCATCTTATATTTGGCTTTCAACATTTTTACTAGTGGATATTTGTTCATTTATTCTTCCCAGAGTGCACTAAGACTAATAGATGTGCCAAATAATATTTTTTAAAAAACTCTGGGGAGTCTGTAGCCATTATTTTTTTGAGTATTTTTTCTTCTCCTTTCTCTATCTCCTCTTCTTCTTGTATACAATTACACATATATTGGTGCACTTAACAGTCTGATATTTCTCTGAGGCTCTGTTCCATTTCTCTTCATCCTTTTTTACATCTGTTCTTCTGACTGCATAATCTCTGTTGATCTCAAGTTTGCTAATCTTCCTTCTGCCAGTTCACATCTAATGATAAGCCCCTCGAGTGAAATTTTCATTTCAGTTATTGTACATTTCAATTCCAAAATTTCCATTTGCTTCTTTTAAAAATAATTTATATCTCTTTATCAATAACCTTTTTTTGATGTGGCATTGCTCTCATACTCTTCTTTACGTCTTTAATCATGGATTCTTTTATTTCTTTTAACATATTTATAATGGCTACATTGAAGTCTTTATTAAATCTGACATCTGATCATTCTCACTAGCAGTTTTTGTTGTCTTCTTTTTTCCCCAAACATATAGGTTATACTTACTTGCTTCATAGTATTTGTTGGAAAGTAAACGTATTAGATGATATTTTGTAGCAATTCTGAGTACTGTTCCTTGCATACAAGCACACACCACCCCATCCCTGACTCCAGGGGGCTCAGAGTAATCCTCATTTGACAGTGGTTCTGGCACTGTCTTGGGTTGTCTCTTTCCATGGTGACACACAGCTTGATTTTTACTTCAGGATTTCCTAACACCTCCTTCTTAAATAGAATCTGTGACTTAGAGCTCTTTCAGTTGTAATCCACTGTTATTATACTGTAGCTTTGTTCGTAAGGAGAAAAGGTCTGAGAGGGGAAGTAGTCTATAATGTTTTAGTGGACCTGAGTTCCTGGGCTATGACCTTCAGATTTGTGAGTTAGCCTTTTTTTTTTACTTTCCCTTAGGTGAGATAGAAAGGATACAGCAGCTGAAGGTGGCTAATTGCCATCTGCCCAGGGAGATATGGCCTGGTGAAGTAATTTCTCTTGGAAGGTAGGCCTTTGTTATGGAGAATATTCTGGGGTATTTCAAAATTGTAATTTTTCCTCCCTTGATCTGAAACACAAAGGGAGTTTTTTTGGAACTTCACGGTTCAATTAGACCCAAATATATCCTATCATTTTTATCCCTAAACAGAGGCTCCGCACCATGCTTGAATGTCACCCTGCCTAGGCACCGCCCCATGCTCAAACATCAACCCCCACCCGCCTAGGTCCCGCCCCACCCTAAACACCCCCCTCCCGCTTAAGTTCCACTCCCCACTCCTGCCTAAGTTCCACCCCCCGCCTAAACTCCGCCCCCATAGCCAAGGCTTTTTTTTTTTTCCTTTTTAAAATTCGGGTTCTGTTTTACCTTGTTGATTCATTGTTGTTGATTCTTTCATATTTTTATTTTTCTTAATAAATCTTTTATTCTTCTAATTTTATTTTATTCTTTATACTTTGTTATTGTTCTCTCCTTTTGGTTTGTTCCCCCCGCCTTTTTTTTTTTTTTCTTTTTTCTGTGTGGTTTTATTTTACCTTGTTGCAGTTGTTTCAATTATAGTTTTAGTTTTCCTAACATTTTTTTTTTAAAGAACTGTTTATAAACACTGTACTCTAGTTGTTAAATGTATTCTTTTTTTTTTTTTTAATTAATTTATTTATTTATTTTTGGCTGTGTTGGGTCTTCGTTTCTGTGCGAGGGCTTTCTCTAGTTGTGGTGAGTGGGGGCCACTCCTCATCGCGGTGCATGGGCCTCTCACCGTCATGGCCTCTCTTGATGCAGAGCACAGGCTCCAGACGCGCAGGCTCAGTAGTTGTGGCCCACAGGCCCAGCCGCTCCGCGGCATGTGGGATCTTCCCAGACCAGGGCTCGAACCTATGTCCCCTGCATTAGCAGGCAGACTCTCAACCACTGCGCCACCAGGGAAGCCCCCTAACATATTTTTTATCTTTCTAATTTTATTGTTTTTTATTCCTTGATATTGTACTCCTCCTTTTTTTCTTTTTATCTTCCTTTTTTTTTCCCACGCCACAAAGCTTGCAGGATCTTGGTTCCCAGGCCGAATGTCAGGCCCGAGCTCCTGTGGTGGGAGCTCCAAATCCAAACCACTGGACTAACAGAGAACCTCAGACCCCAGGGAATATCAATCAGAGTGAGGCTTCCCAGAGGTCCTCATCTCAGCACGAACACCCAGCTCTACCCAACTGTCTGCAAACTCCAGTCTTGGACGTCTCAGGCCAAACAACCAGTAAGACAGGAATACAGCACCACCCATGCAAAAAAAAAAAGAAAACCACAAAAAATGTGTTACAGATGAAGGAGGAAGATAAAAACGTACAAGATGAATAAATAAATAAAGACGTAATGAAGACAAAATATGCAACCTACCTAGTAATGATAGTAAACATGATCCAAAATCTGGAAACAGCATGGAGAAAACACAAGAAACATTTAACAAAGATCTAGAAGAACTAAAGAGCAAACAAACAGTGATGAGTAACACAATTACTGAAATTAAAAATACTCTAGAAGAAATCAATAACAGAATAACTGAGGCAGAAGAATGGATAAATGAGCCAGAAGAAAAAATGGTGGAAATAACTGCCAGGGAGCAGAAAAAAGAAAAAAGAATGAAAAGAATTGAGGACAGTCTCAGAGACCTCCGGGAAAACATTAAACACACCAACATTCGAATTATATGGGTCCCAGAAAAAGAAGAGAAAAAGAAAGGGTCTGAGAAAATATTAGAAGAGATTATAGTCGAAAACTTTCCTAACATGGGAAAGGAAATAGTCAAGTCCAGGAAGTACAGACAGTACCATACAGGATAAACCCAAAGAGAAACACGAAAAGACACAAATTAATCAACCTATCAAAAATTAAATACAAAGAAAAAATATTAAAAGCAGCAAGAGAAAAGCAACAAATAACATACAAGGGAATGCCCATAAGGTTAACAGCTGATCTTTCAGCACAAACTCTGCAAGCCAGAAGGGAGTGGCAGGACATATTTAAAGTGATGAAAGGAAAAGATTACTCTATCCACCAAGTATCTCATTCAGATTCGATGGAGAAATTAAAACCTTTAAGACAAGCAAAAGCTAAGGGAATTCAGCACCACCAAACCAGCTTTAGAACAAATGCTAAAGGAACTTCTCTAGCAAGGAAACACAAGGGAAGGAAAAGACCTACAATAACTAACCCAAAACAATTAAGAAAATGGTAATAGGAACATACATATTGATAATTACCTTAAATGTAAATAGATTAAATGCTCCAACCAAAAGTCACAGACTGGCTGAATGGATACAAAAACAAGACCCATACATATGTTGTCTACAAGAGACCCACTTCAGATCTAGGAACACATACAGACTGAAAGTGAGGGGATGGAAAAAGATATTCCATGCAAATGGAAATCAAAAGAAAGCTGGAGTAGCAATTCTCATATCAGACAAAATAGACTTTAAAATAAAGACTATTACAAGAGACAAAAAAGGACACTAAATAATGACCAAGGGATCAATCCAAGAAGATATAACAATGGTAAATATTTATGCACCCAATATAAGAGCACCTCAATACATAAGGCAAATTCCAACAGCCATAAAAGCAGAAATCAAGAGTAACACAGTAATAGTAGGGGACTTTAACACCCAAATTCACCAATGGGAAGATCATCCAAAATGAAAATAAATAAGGAAACACAAGCTTTAAATGACTCATTAAACAAGATGGACTTAATTGATATTTATACGACATTCCATCCAGAAACAACAGAATACACTTTCTTCTCAAGTGCTCACGGAACATTCTCCAGGATAGATCATATCTTGGGTCACAAATCAAGCCTTGGTAAATTTAAGAAAATTGAAAGTGTATCAAGTATCTTTTCCGACCGCAGTGCTATGAGACTAGATATCAATTACAGGAAAAAAACTGTAAAAAATACAAACACATGGAGGCTAAAGAGTACGTCACTAAATAACCAAGAGATCACTGAGGAAATCAAAGAGGAAATTAAAAAAATACCTAGAAACAAATGACAATGTCAACACAATGACCCAAAACCTATGGGGTGCAGCAAAAGCAGTTCTAAGACGGAAGTTTATAGCAATACAATCCTACCTCAAGAAACAAGAAACATCTTAAATAAACAACCTAACCTTACACCTAATGCAATTAGAGAAGGAAGAACAAAAACACCCCACCAAAGTTAGCAGAAGGAAAGAAATCATAAAAATCAGACCACAAATAAATGAAAAAGAAATGAAGGAGACAATAGCAAAGATCAATAAAACTAAAAGCTGGTTCTTTGAGAAGATAAACAAAATTGATAAACCATTAGCCAGACTCATCAAGAAAAAAAGAGAGAAGACTCAAATCAAGAGAATTAGAAATGAAAAAAAAGTAACAACTGACACTACAGAAATACAAAGGATCGTGAGAGATTACTGCAAGCAACTATATATCAATAAAATGGACAACTTGGAAGAAATGGACAAATTCTTAGAAAAGCTCAATCTTCCAAGACTGAACTAGGAAGATAATATAAACAGACCAATCACAAGCACTGAAATTGAAACTGTGATTAAATATCTTTGAAGAGACAAAAGCCCAGAACCAGATGGCTACACAGGCGAATTCTATCAAAAATTTAGACAAGAGCTAACACCTCTCCTCAAACTCTTCCAAAATATAGCAGAGGGAGGAACACTCCCAAACTCATTCTATGAGGCCACCATCACCCTGATACCACAACCAGACAATGATGTCACTAAAAAAGAAAACTACAGGCCAATATCCCTGATGAACATAGATGCAAAAATCCTCAACAAAATACTAGCAAACAGAATCCAACAGCACATTAAAAGGATCATACACCATGGTCCAGTGGGGTTTATCCCAGAAATGCAAGGATTCTTCAATATATGCAAATCAATCAATGTGATACACCATATTAACAAACTGAAGGAAAAAATCCATATGATAATCTCAGGAGATGCAGAAAAAGCTTTCAACAAGACTCAACACCCATTTATGATAAGAACTCTCCAGAAAGTAGGCATAGAGGGAATTTACCTCAACATAATAAAGGCCATATATGACAAACCCACAGCCAACATCATTCTCAATGGTGAAAAACTGAAACCATTTCCTCTAAGATCAGGAGCAGGAAGGGGTTGCCTACCCTCAACACTATTATTCAACATAGCTGTGGAAGTTTTAGCCATAGCAATCAGAGAAGAAAAGAAATAAAAGGAATCCAAATTGGAAAAGAAGTAAAGCTGTCACTCTTTGCAGATGTCTTGATACTATACATACTGAATGCTGAGGATGCTACCATAGGATTGCTAGAGCTAATCAATGAATTTGGTAGAGTAGCAGGATACAAAACTGATGCACAGAGATCTCTTGCATCCCTATACACTAATGATGAAAAATCTGAAAGAGAAATTATGGAAACACTCCCATTTGCCATTGCAACAAAAAGAATAAAATACCTAGGAATAAACCTACGTAAGGAGTCAAAAGACCTGTACAGAGAAAACTATAAGACACTGATGAAAGAAATTAAAGATGATACAAACAGATGGAGAGATATACCATGTCCTTGGAGTGGAAGAATCAACATTGTGAAAATGACTATAGTACCCAAAGCAATCTACAGATTCTGTGAAAACCCTATCAAATTACCAATGGCATTTTTCACAGAAGTAGAATAAAAAATTTCACAATTTGTATGGAAACACAAAAGACCCCGAATAGCCAAAGCAATCTTGAGAAAGAAAAACGGAGCTGGAGGAATCAGGCTCCCTGACTTCAGACTATACTACAAAGCTACAGTAATCAAGACAGTATCGTACTGCCACAAAAACAGAAATATAGATCAAAGGAACAGGATAGAAAGCCCAGAGATAAACCCACGCACATATGGTCACCTTATCTTTGATAAAGGAGGCAAGAATATACAATGAAGAAAAGACAGCCTCTTCAATATGTGGTGCTGGGGAAACTGGACAGCTACATGTAAAAGAATGAAATTAGAACACTCCCTAACACCACACACAAAAATAAACTCAAAATGGAATAAAGACCTAAATGTAAGGCCAGACACTGTAAAACTCTTAGATGAAAACATAGGCAGAACATTCTATGACATAAATCACAGCAAGATCCTTTTTGACCCACCTCCTAGAGAAAAGGAAAGAAAAGCAAAAACAAACAAATGGGACCTAATGAATCTTAAAAGCTTTTGCACAGCAAAGGAAAGCATAATCAAGACAAAAAGACAGCCTTCAGAATGGGAGAAAATATTTGCAAATGAAGCAACTGACAAAGGATTAATCTCCAAAATATACAAGCAGCTCATGCAGCTCAATAACAAAAAAACCAACAACCCAATCCAAAAATGGGCAGAAGACCTAAATAGACATTTCACCAAAGAAGATATACAGATTGCCAACAAGCACATGAAAGGATACTCAACACCAGTAATCATTAGATAATTGCAAATCAAAACTACAATGAGGTATCACCTCACACCAGTCAGAATGGGCATTATCAAAAAATCTACAAACAATAAATGCTGGAGAGGGTGTGGAGAAAAGGGAACCCTCTTGCACTGTTGGTGGGAATGTAAATTGATACAGCCACTATGAAGAACAGTATGGAGGTTCCTCAAAAAACTAAAAATAGAACTACCATATGACCCAGCAATCCCAGTGAGAAAACCGTAATTCAAAAAGAGTCATGTACCACAATATTCATTGCAGCACTCTTTACAATAGCCAGGACATGGCAGCAACCTAAGTGTCCATCGACAGATGAATGGATAAAGAAGATGTGGTGCACATATACAATGGAATATTAGTCAGCCATAAAAAGGCACGAAATAGAGTTATCTGTAGTGAGGTGGATGGGCCTAGAGTCTGTCATACAGAGTGAAGTAAGTCAGAAAGAGAAAAGCAATTACCATATGCTAGCACATATATATGGAATCTAAAAAAAAAAAAAATGGTTCTGTCAAACCTAGGGGCAGGACAGTAATAAAGACACAGATGTACAGAATGGACTTGAGGACATGGGGAGGGGGAAGGGTAAGCTGGGACAAAGTGAGAGAGTAGCATTGACATATATACACTACCAAATGTAAAATAGATAGCTAGTGGGAAGCAGCTGCATAGAAGTGGGAGATCAGCTTGGTGCTTTGGGACCTTCTAGAGGGGTGGGATAAGGAGGGTGGGAAGGAAACGTAAGAGGGAGGGTATACGGTGATATACGTATGCATATAGCTGATTCACTTTATTATACAGCAGAAACTAACACAACACTGTAAAGCAGTAATACTCCAATAAAGATGTTTAAAAAAAAAAAGAAATAGAGCAATAAAGAAATCTAAAAAACAAAAAAAAAAGTATAGTCAACTCTGCATATCCTGTGTGGATATTTGTGGAGGAAAGAATAATTATATACACACATAGTGTATTAATATTTATAAATAAATAAAACAATACATAAATAAATATAATAAACAATATAAATAAATATACAGGTATATTTATTTTTCTAGATACTCAAGGAATACCAAACTAGCTGCATTCTGATGGATATGCATTGGGAGCATAGGTTATCTCTCCTAATCCTTTTTTTTTTTCTCCTTCCTTGTCTCCAAGTTCTTTTCTGTTTATCCTCTTGCCCCACAGCCATCAGACTGGTAAATACACATTCCAGTTCACTTTACCATTTACTTCTTTATGCTTTATAATTGTTTTATTATTACGGGAAACATTTTAATTCTCATTTCAGGAGTCTGGGGATCTGGATTATACAGAAAACTTCATTTTTCATATTTTTGAATAGTTGGATGGAAAAACAATAAAACATCAACTTCTCCCAAATTATTATATAAGGCTAATGCAATTCTAATTAGAATATCTTTGTTTTCTTTTGTTGAATGAGAGTATACTTAATATTTTCTGATATAATAAATTTTTTTACTTATCCAATCCAGTTCAAGTAAATTTAGCCACAAAGAACCAAGAAAAATATTTAGAAGAACAGCAGTGAATATTTATTGGGGGAAATTAACCTTATTAGAAATAAGAAAATAAACTACTGTAATCAAATAAATATAATTTGTGAATAGTGTTTGACAAAGCAGTATAAAATAGAAACATCAGAAATAGATTTAATAATCAGTACAGTTTAGTATAAGATATAGGTCATAATATAATGCAATTATAAGGTGACTAATTTAATAGATTGTGTAAAATAACTAGATACCCATCCGAATATCCATAAAACAATGTCCAAAATGTATTAAAGTTCTAAATATAAATATTAAAAAACACATATCTACAAACTACAAGTGCTGTCTAGGGCATGAGAAATTTCTTACAAAGATGGGAAATAAAAAACTGTGCAGAAGGGGAGAGGCAGCATGTTGAAAGGAGGGGCTCTGGAGTGTGGATTTCCGGAGTTTGGAGGTAGGGCCCTGAGTGAGGGTGTGTGGATGGGGTTTAGGCCCAGCACGTTGGAGGGGGGTCTCTGAGTGTAGAGGTAGGGCCCTGGGTGGGGGACACTCTAGTTGTGAGGAGATGCGAATTCCGCATCCTCCTAGTACCTGACTTTACTTTTACTGTGCATGACGAAATTTGAAGAGAAATAGACATGGCTCAGAGATTAGGTGAAATTCCTAGAGAAAACCATAACAGATCTATGCTCACAATTAACTAAAATAATAACCATTTCATTTTATAGTCATTAAACAAATTGAATCCATTTTCAAATATTTTCCACAAATAAAGGAGTCCTATTAAAATATTAAAACAACAGCAACAATGAAAGAAACAACAACAGAAATCCAGATAATTCCAATGTTAAAAATTTTTTTAAAGTATCCTCCTCCATTCTATTTATGATGATATTGAATTTGATAACAGATTAAAATTGGTTTGGTGCCAAAATAAAACTACAGGTCTATCTCATGCATCAATACTAAAATTAAAAAAAAAAATCCAAACATGCAGAAAAGATATTACATTTTGACTAAGTTGGCTTTATCCTATTAATGCAAAGTGGTTCAATATTAGAACATTTATCAATGTAATTCATCACTAACAGATTAAAGCTAAACAAAACATACGATCCTTTCAAGAGACATTTAAAAAAAGTAAAACAAAACCAAAAAAGCAAAATCAATAAAATTTATCCATTCAAGCTATAAAACAACTTTCAGCTAATGGAATAAATGGCAATTTCCTTAACTCAATAAAAGGTGTCTACAAAAGATCCATATGAAATATTATATTCCGTAGTAAAATCCTTTGGACAGTTTTATAAAATTAGAAGTCGAATAAGAATGATTCCTACCACTACATCTATCCAGCACTGTACAAGAGTTCCTAGTCAGCTCCCTACGTTAAGATTAAAGGAAATGAAGTGTGTAATGATTAGAAAGATTTTATTTGAAGATGATGTGAGTGTTTACATAGAATTCTATATGAATTCAATAGTCTATAGAATTCAAAGATTCTATAAGACAAATGATTAGAATTGTGAAGCAAGTTTGGCAATGGTGTTGCATATTACATATTATGTGAAAGTAATCTGCATTTATAGAAACAACAAATTTGATTTTAATAAAATGTAACTCACAGCAGCACCGAATACATTATATACAAATACACATATACATACATATATGTAGAATATGTGTGTGTGTATTATATATAATCCAAGTATAAATAATTTTGTAAAAAAAAAAATAAAGCCTCAAGAAATAGATTAAAATTCCAAACTATGAAGAACTGTGACACCTTTATGAATAGGAAGATTAAATGTTTACTCCCTGTCAGTTTACCCCGAAATTGATCTAGATTCAGGACAATTTCAGTCTAAATACAATCACCATTTTCTATGGAATTTGATTAAATTGATAACTTGATTCTAAAATTTATATGGAAATGTAAAATTCTAATGATAGGTAAGATCTTCTAAAAGGAAAAGCTGAAGAATCTTATCCTATCAGATATTTAGACTAATAATAAAGTTCAACTTATTAAGACAGTCTAAAAATGCAGTAGGGTTAAACAAGATAGATTTATCGAATTTGACATTTGGCAAAATCCACATTTTAAATCAAAGAGGAAAAAATGAATTTACAGTAATTATTGCAGAAACATTGGTTGTCTATGTGAAAAAATGTGAAATTGAATCTCTACCTCAAACTATATTCTCATAGCAATCCCTAATAGATTAAGGGTAAATATGAAAAACAAAACTTTAAATTTTCTTTGAAAATTTAAAACCGTGTCTTTGTATCATCAAATATCATTCATCACCAAAAGAAGGTAAAAACACTAGCTACATTTTTAGAAGAGATCATTAAGAAAATTAAAAGAGCCCAAATGAATCAATATGAGAAGGACTATGAAGAAGAAAAATCAGTAAAGAGCCTGACTAGGCATTTTGCTGAAGAGGAAATGGGAATAAATAATGTGAAAAAGTGTCCACCTGATTAATAATCAAGAAAATTTAAATTATAACAATAATATGTTACAGTTTCATGTATACCAGATTGGCAAAAATAAAAATTTGATAATAACAAGTGTTGAATAGGATATCTAGCACATATACTATGCTGATAGAAGTGTAAATTATGTATATTTCAGAAAATAGTTGAGTATTAAAACTAAAGCTGAATAGGTATATACTTTATGACCAGTAATTTAACTGTTCAGTGACTACTCTAAAGAGACCTATGTTCATTTCCATCAAGAGACATAATGAACATTGTATATAGCATAACATTTATAAGAGCAAAAGCTGAAAACAATTCAAGTGCTAGCAGTAGTGTAATAGGCAATCATACAAGGGAGTATAATACAACAGCAAAAGTATACTATAGTTATATATTTTATGACGTAAAAGGAAAAAAAAAGTCACAGAAAAAAAATATGTGTGTGTATATATGTATATGTCTCTGTGTGTATATATGGTGTAATTCCATTTTTTGGGCGTGTAATTCCATTTTTATCTGGGTGACAAGCAAAACTAAACAAAAACGTCATCAAATTAATTTTTATAGAGAATTATTAACACAAAATCGAGATGGTAATTACTTCCAGAGAGGAAAGACTGGGATCAAATCCAAAAGATGCCTACATGGGATTTCCAACAATACTGACAATGTTCTATTTATTCAGCTAGATACAATGCATACACATGTATTTCTTCATTAGTAATCTTTATACTGCACAAATATGTCATATCTATAGGCCAGAATAAAACAATGGTAATCAGTTTTTTAAGTGAAGTATTCCTTTTCTTTAAGAAGAAAATATAAATATATATTCTCAAAATGTAAGTAACATTAATGGTTTTTTGTTGGTTTTTTTTTTTTTTTGCTTGGAATGAATTATTTTGGAGAGTTTGTTGAAACTACCATAAAAAAGATGTTTTGAACAACCTGAAATAGTATCTTAAAGGGAGGTGAGTGGATTTTTTGATAGGGGACCTTTAAATTTTTGTGCCTTTAGGAGGTTTCTGCCCTCATTCTATGTCAAGAATCTGCCAACCTTTATAATGATAATTCCCTTCTAAAATCTTTATGTATTTACTGTTTAATACTCCTGACAATATCTTTATTTTATGAAGACCCCTGCCTCAAACTTAGTGATCCACTGAAAGTACATAGCCATCAGGTTAGAAATCCCTATACTGAATTATAAAGTTGTTTTGCCCTAAGGAAGCAAACCAAGCCAGAGGAGAAATCAAATGCACTCTGAATCAAGAGACAAAACAGAGCTAATCACTTTGGATAGATACTCCATTGTTTGCACAGCTGGGCATGGTGTGCTCATTTTGTAAATATGCTTTGCTATTTTCTTGGTATTAGTCAGTTTGCTTGAATGGATTAGAAATTTGAAAGCTGCTTTGTCTAATGTCATGGTAAATTTGTATCCTGATAGAAGAATACTTAGGTCCTGATAAACACTGTTATTCCCTGCAGCTTCCCTCCACTGGTATTGGAAGCCAAGGAGAGAGATGCCACACAAAAGCCTAAACTCAAGATTCTTAAGTTCTTGTAGCAGCTTGGAAATTGTTAAAAATGTATTTAATCCCCTGAACTGAGTTTAATATTCAAGGTGTTGGCATAGTGTGGCACTATAAGAGGGAGTCAGAAACAGTGTATTCTTTCTTCTCTTTATAGAGGGTTTACCTACACGTAACTTCCCCATCACCATTAGCATCAGGAGTGTCATCAGGTAATCACCTCAAGTTTCTTTAGAATATAGGATAAGATCATACAAATATTCTGATTATTACATCTCTGACTACAAAGGATATTTAAAAGGCATTTTAGGTGGCTAGAGTTGGGGGAGAGGAAAGACCATACTGTTCAGAGCATAGGAGTTGGAGACAACTTTTACCAAACATGTGAATTGCCTTCATGGGTAACAATCACCTCAATGATAACAGAGAATGTATGGCAGATTGCTTTTCCCCTGGAAGTCCATAATAATATCTCCTACCCCATATGTTCTTCCAGAACCTTGCCCCTCCACCATCAAGAGGTGGAGTCTAGGCTTCCTCCCTCTTGAAACTGCAGAGATGCTTGTGACTGCCTCCACTAACAGATACAGGGAAAGTATCACTATGTGACTTTGGAGGCTGGAGCGTAAAAGGCAACACGGTTTTCCACTTGGCTCCATCTTGGGACGCTCACTTTTGGAACCCACTCCAGAAGAAGCCCAGGCCACCTTGGAGTCTCACGTCAAATAGAACAGAAGACTGGGAGCCCCCAGTCCTCAGCTCTATCTGATCTTCCAGACAACAGCCAGTAATTAGCAACCTATGGCTGAGTAATCCAAATTGGAAGCTGACCCTCCAGCCCTCAGCTGAAGCTGCCTTAAGCAGAGCTGAGTCTTTCCCACCAAACCTGTCCACATCAAAAACCTGTGAGCAAAATAAATAATTGTTGTTACTTTAAACTACTCAGTTTTAGGATGGTTTGTTGTGTACCAATATATAACTGGAACAGAAGTCCACAAATCATGGCTGGATAGAAATGAATAAAGAAGTGGATTCAGGAAAGAAAGGAAGGAAGGAAGGAAGGAAGGAAGGAAGGGAGGGAGGGAGGGAGGAAGGAAGGAAAGAAGAAAGAAAGAAAGGAAAGAAAGAAAGAAAGGAAAGAAGAAAGGAAGGAAGGAAAGAAGGAAGGAAGAAGGAAGGAGGGAAGGAAGGGAGGAAGGAAGGGAGGAAAGAAGGAAGGAGAGAAAGAAAGAAAGAAAGAAAAAGAAAAATGGAAGGAAGGAAGGAAGAAAGAAAGAAGGAAAGAAAGGAAGAGAGGGAGGGAGGAAGGAAGGAAGGAAGGAAGGGAGGAAGGAAGGAAGGAAGGAAGAAAGAAAGAAAGAAAAGAAAGAAAGAGAAAGAAAGAAAAGAAAAAGAAAGAAAGGAAGGAAGGAAAGAAAGGAAGGAAGGAAGGAAGGAAGGAAGAAGGAAGGAAGGGAGGAAAGAAGGAAGGAAGGAAAGAAAGAAAGAAAGAAAGAAAGAAAGAAAGAAAGAAAGAAAGAAAGAAAGAAAGAAAGAAAAAGAAATGGAAGGAAGGAGGAAAGAAAGGAAGAGAGGGAGGGAGGGAGGAAGGAAGGAAGGAAGAAAAAAAAAGAAGAGAAAAACATTTGATGGCCTTTGAAGGAACTCTACAATCAAAGTTTAAGTTCTTCAAAGAAAACATTCTGTGGGACCATTTGAAGAGGTTATTCAAAGTAAGCTTTGAATTAAAAAGGTAATTGAGAAAATAATTAGATTATTTAATTTATGCTTTAATGGAGTTTCTTTGGATGAATTGCTATCCTAAGTTCTCCTTTGAAGTAGGGATCAGCAGTGCAGATAAAGCCTTCTAAAACTTCTTGGCAAGGAAAATGTCAATAATTACTGAGGCATAATGAATTCCTCTTAACTTCTGGAGGGTTGAAACTGTGGAACTGCTGAACATAATGTGTAAATTATTATTTTTACAAAGATCTTATTCTACACACATTAGTAATTTAGAGGGTTTATATTTTTTTTTAAAATGTGGATGGAAGTCAAAGAGGACTCTCTACTTGAGTAAAATTTACTTCCTGAAAGCAGATTACTGAGTATAGAAATGAGTTTTAAGACTGCTGACCACTTACTTAACACATATATGGTGAAGGTAAAAGCTGTAGGGGATCTAATCCCTGAATGTTAGGAAAGATATATAATATTCTTGGGCATTTTTAAAAAGCATTTTATAATATTTCACAGCATACACTTATTTATTTGTTTGCTTTAAGAGAGCCTATTGGATTCTATGGGTTCTAAGCTGCCTCTGGTAAGTACACTTCCCTAAAATTTTCTTTGCTTATATTGATGCAACTCTAAAGACAACAATTTCTCTCTGTGGCTCACCCCACTCCCTCAGTGTGGACCAGAAACTCAGAGAGGAATTATGGGAAGGATGATGTTGGATAGTTAATGGATACCTGGAGGTCCTTCTGTTCTACTTGATTCAACTCAGGATAATACATCAAGGATAGAATGGAATTGTTCTACTTATAGGTAGTTTCAAACGTAAAAGATGTGAGAAATAAAGGAATGTGAGGATATCAAGTAGATCAATTACATAGGCACAAAATCAATGTCCTACTGCTCACACTTTGAGGGTTTTTTGTTTTATTTAGGTTCATTTAGGTTTGTACAATAGTGACCATCATGGATTAATGCTGTTTCATCCTTGTTTTCCTGACCATGTAATGTAATGACATGAGTGATTTTGGTGGCACAGCCTGGTTCCATAGCATAGAATGAGTTAAATTGGTCTTCATGGGAACAAGCCGTTAATCGCAAAATCATTAGCATAGAATTTTAGCAAACTGTACAAATATAGGACATTGGAAGGATCCTCCATAGAGTCAAATCTATGGTATAACACATTATTTTATTATAAAATTTTATACATATATACATATAGGTACATATATCTATCTCTACATTTATATCTCAATCTATCTATTCACCTTTATCTATTATCTATATTTTTCCCATGCTGATAAACAGACACTCTAATGAAAGATTATATTTCTTGAAAAAGCAATTCTTCATCCTTCAAACAAGAATTAAAATGGTGGCACCTCTCCCCAATCAATGTAATTTGATTAAGCTAAGGCATTTTGAAAATGGACATTTGTAAACAATTAGTAAACTATATAGCATTTAGATGTGGGACATATAATTTAATCCATAGAGTAAGATGCTTTAAAATGGGTGTATTCTTTTTTTTTTTTTTTAATTTCAGGATACTTGAAAAGTATCCATGGATTTAATTTAAGAGACATAATACAAAATATTTTGAATTTTAAATTGAGTTAGATGTATATTCACATGAAACTATAAACAAAGTATAGAACAAAGTATTAGACATACAGTCTGCTCACAATTGCATTTCTTTTTCTTTTAAAATTCTGGCTAACTGAAGTCAATGAAAGTTCAATTATTTGTGAATATTGTTTATTTTCAAAAGCAAATGTGCTAAAGAGTATATATTTATGCATTTTCAAAAAGCTTCAGCTAGCTGATTTCTTCATAAAATGTTGAGGGGACACAGATAAATCCCCAAAGTGCTGCTAATTTTTAAATTAAATACACATAAATTAATCCACATAACTCTGGGAGCAAAATAATTCTTAGAAAATGCATGGAATTCATTATGAGCCATTAAAGAAGCTAGTAATTACTAGCAGTGAGAACAATTTATAAAATAAACTTACACTTTTTTTTCTATTTTGTAATGATGTAGTACTTAGATTTAGAGAATCTAATTGCTTCTTGTAGTATTTTCTTAAAAGAATAATTTAAAATTTTCTGTCCTTGTATGAAAAAAAAATTACACTAAAGTTTCAAAATACAGAGCTTTGAATAGAGAACTTTTGACATGAATATCATTAAAGCTGAAGTAATCTTATAATCTCAGTCTTTTGTTACTTTAATAATTAACTCTCTCTCATGGACTTGCCTAGAGCATATTGCATGAGTGAGCTTAAACATTAATTTGCTTGCCTCCATCATAATGATAGCTACCTTTAATGTCTATAACAGGCTACATCCTCTCATAGGTATGTTACTTACATTATCTCAGTTGCTCTGAGTTACATCAAACCTCTAAGCTCTGGTGCTTCCAAGTGTAGATGAGAAGAGATAGTAATTTGTTCTTCATCGGAGGTCAACAAATTATGGCTTGTGCTCCAAATATACCCACCACCTGTTTTTGTAATTAGAGTTGCATTGGGACACAGCCACACCCATCATTTACATACTGTCTATGGCTGCTTTCTCTCAACAGTGGAAGAATTGAGTATTTGCAATAGAGACTATGTGCAGTGCAAATCTAAAGCTATTTACTATCTGGCCCTTTACAGAAAAAAAAATCTGCTGATTCTTGCTCTAGGTCACTCAGTGAGAACTGCCTTTCAAATCCAGGGTTTTCTGATGCCAATGTCAGTGCTTTTTTCACCTGTATCATGATACATGCCAAAGGTGAAAAAAAAGTTAAGGGCGGGGGAGTAAGGAATAAACTTACTCATTTTTTTGGTTTTTTAACTATTAGCCTTGATGATCTATAAAATGAGGGTTTTGGATTTAAATTCTGTCTTAGAAATGTATCACCACTATGAATCTAGACCAAGCATGCAAATATTCATGAACTCAGACACATCATTTCAAAAATGGAAATAATAATACCTGACTTCCCTACACTCAAGGGTCTGGGATGGATGGGCTCTTTATAACTCTATTACCTACTTTTCTGTGATTGTGATTCCCATGTCAGACCAATGGCAGGTCTGATTCACTTAACTGGAAATGATCTAAAATAGTGTGAAATATTATTTTTAATCTGCAATGCAGATGAACTGTGCCCAAACATACAAAGTAATAGATATATTACATTCTTATGACCCACAGTGGTTCACTCAGTGCAATTCAATGGAATACAGAAAGTATTTTTGAGGATTTTTCCAGCATTTTGTGAAGCCCTCTAGGGGCTCATAGAATTAATATTTGCATAGCTACTGATTTAATGTTTGAGTCACTTTTGCATACGTCATTTCTTTTGAATTACCCGTGTACGCAAACACACACAACATACAAATAAGCATGGCCTACTTAATCTAATTAAATTTTAATAAGCAGGTACAATGTATAAATTTTATGCTAGATGCTAGGCATCAAATGTTTATATTCTTGAAAGGAAGGCAGAGCATGAAACATACTTTTTAAAACAATATTACACAAGAATGTATAATAAAGGTAATCAGGGCACTATGACAGACCCATTTAAAGAAACTGATATAGTGGATTTGAACAGGGAAAGAGTGGAAGTGTGTCAGTTCAGAGCAAAGGTTCCTCAACCTCAGTGCCTCAGCACCACTGACATTTTGGGCTGGATAATTCTTTTTGTGTTTTCCTGTGCACTGTAGGATGTTTAGCAGCATCCCTAGCTTCTACCCTCTAAATGCCAGCAGTAGCCCTATGTTCCCAATTGCGATAGCCAAAAATATCTCCAGACATGATCGAACGTCTCCCAAGGGGCAAATCACTCCTGGTTCAGGTCCACAACGTAACAAATGGATTGGAATGAGCAAGGTCAAAGATGAATGAAGGAAATGAAATTAGATTAAATGGCTATTTTAGTCACCCAGATGAGAAATGAGCAGAAGAGGGAATGATATAAGGTTATATTCTGGTGGGAGA